>NC_143132.1:29027500-29652500 GCF_059928025.1 Delphinapterus leucas
TGTATTCACCCAATGTGTAAATTGATTAACATAATCAAGTGTCAATTTATAGTCAATCTTATTTCATCTCTACCCATCTGACTCCCCACTCCCACCCCCCTCACTGGGTTTTGTTTAAAGCATATCAGGCAATTTCATGTTCCAGTATATCATTAAGAAACAAGAATTGTTTTTTTTAAACATAACCACAACACCACAGCCATACTAGAACAAAATAAGAAAAATAACCTAATATCACCAAGTATACAGTCAGTATTAAAATGTCTCTGATAGCCTCAAGAGCTTTTTTAACAGTAGCTAGTTTATTTGAATCACGATGCAAAGAAGATCCATGTGATGCATTCTGTTCATGTTTCTTAATTTATAGGTTTTTCTCCCCATTTATTTGCTGAAGAAACTGGATTATTCGTTCTGAGGAATTTTCCATATTTTTTAATTTTACTGATTGCATCCTTGTGTGTGTGTGTGTGCATGTATATGTGTGTGCGTTTGTGTGTGTTTTAAACATGTGTTCTCTCTTCTGTTTCCTGTAAATTTTTAGTTAGATCTCCAGGCTTGATAAGATTCAAGTTTGATTATCTATCTATATATATTTTAAAAGTAGGTCATCAGTGACTGTATATTTCCTGTCGCATTACATTGGAAGCTCATATATCTGGTTGTCTCTATTTTTACAACTGTGAAGTTGCTTAGTGGGTTCAGATGGTATCAGACTGATCCATCCAGCACTAAGTTGCCCATCGGCCTTTCAATTAAAAACTTTAACAGCAACTGGTAATTATTGCCCCGATTTATTGTTTCATTAGGGATTGTACAATATATTCAATTTGCAATGTTCTGTCTGTATTTATTGAATAGAATTATTTGAAAAAGAACTTTCCCATATGAACTATTTGATTATCTTGAGATGCATTCATGTAGAAATGGCCTACCCTTTTTTTTTTTTTTGCAGGGGTAGGGGTGGTGAGATTCATGAAAGTTAGTTTCTTCATATTGCATGGAAATTTCCAGGCAATATATATTAACTGTACTTTACCATCCAGAGTCAGGAAGATTCAGGCCCATATGTAGAACTTAGAATTTATTCCTGCTCTCCAGGACATTGCACACATGTCTAAGTGATCTAATTTCTGTTCACTTAAAATATAAATTATTAAATCTAGACTTAAATATTGGTTTCTTTTTTTTTTCTAGGTCAATCCGGAGATCTATGTCTGAAAGCAAAGTATTTGGTTAGTAATTCATAAGATTACTCATGCAAATGATATGTTCTCTTTCTCTAAGAGAGATTTTCTGCTGCTAATGCCATAAAGCAACAAAAAGTAATGGATGAAAGTCAAATTGATTTGTCTTTGAATTTTATAGAAGAAATTAAAAATAAGAAATGTGGTTCCATTCTAATTTTAAATGGCTAAGACAAATAAACCATTGATTTATTCAGAATAATTTCCTTTTATATTAAAAAAAATAATTCTTTTTGGCTTATTGGCTGACTATCTTCCAATTTCCCAAATTCAGCTTGGAAGGTCCACGGTCAAGATGATCTCTTAGATATCTTTTCATATCTAGGAATCTAGGAATGAATAAAAAAGAAATAAAAAATGGTTGAATTATGAAAGACTTTCCTCAGCATTTCAATCACCAGAGCTTTTCTTCAGTTTCTGTGGTTACAGTACCCATAGTAATAATAGGGGCACTTGACTTGATTTGTATTTTAATTTTAAAGTAAATATCTAATTATTTTTAGAAAGTTAATGGAAGATATCTCTCTTTCCTTTACAGAATATAGAAAAATAGAATGTTTTATACTAATCGTAAAACATTTGTAGTGACAAAACAACTGGATTATTCAGTGAATAATTCATTTTTTATGCAGTTCAGCAAACTTGGGGGTACCCTTTTTCCCCAGCAGCACCTAGAAGTTGGATGCTCAAATCCCCTTTTTCCCTTTTTCAAAACCAGGTTCCTGGATAGGGTATGAAAAGCACGCTCAGGCCAAAGTGATGATCATCCGTGGATGCATCTACCAAGGGCATCTGCATTTTAATTGGGTCTGATATTCTTCCAGTGGCAACATCTACAGGGGCTGAGTCCCATCTCATTAGTCAAGGCCCTGTGGGCAGTAGTTGCTAAATATTTTGAATACTAGCCCTGATTTGAATAGTGCATGATCTGAAATAAAAGGAAGTAGTCACTCTTTTATTTTCCACTTGTATATGCCCTTCTCATAGCGTATTCAGTTTGTGCACATAGGACTCTAGGGGTGTCCATGCTAAGATAATTCTTGATGATCACCTGCCTTCTGTGTAGTCAAATATGAGAGCAAATACCGACTTTAAAAACAGCACAGCATGCTGAGTTTGTGTGATGCTTTTGTCGCATTATTTAAAATTTGCTTTATCAATGGTGTGATACATCATGTGGGATGATTAGTCCTCAGTAAACAGATTAGAAGGGATTCCAGTTCTTTATTCTGGTGCAGTTCACTTCTTTACAACATGTCTAGACCCTGCTCCACGTGTTAAAAAGACAAGTCTGGGAAAATCATGGTTCTCCCAGTCAAGGATCTTAAGCGTTTCTTGAAACAACTCAATGTTCTCTCTACACGCTTAATCATTTTGTTTAAAACAGTGAAGAGGGCTTCCCTGGTGGTGCAGTGGTTGAGAGTCCGCCTGCCGATGCAGGGGACACGGGTTCGTGCCCCGTTCCGGGAAGATCCCACAATGCCACGGAGCGGCTGGGCCCGTGAGCCATGGCCGCTGAGCCTGCGCGTCCGGGGCCTGTGCTCCGCAACGGGAGAGGCCACAGCGGTGAGAGGCCCGCGTACCGGAAAAAAAAAAAAAAAAAAAAACCAACAGTGAAGAATGTGGAGGGTGGAGCTACTTTAATTGATGTATAAAAAATAAGTGGTTATTAATTCAAGAAAAATACTCCAAAGAATAATGTAATCAAAAGCTATCAACAGGTATTTCAGTAGCAACCTTCTACCATCTATGCTTGAGTGCTTATGTAGTTTATGGAAATAAATGAGAGCCCACAGAACATCTGGGAGTGTCCTTCAGGGACCAGAACTCCCCAGAACGAACCACAATGCTTTCTTTTTTTATTTTGCGGTACGCGGGCCTCTCACTGCTTTGGCCTCTCCCGTTGCGGAGCACAGGCTCCGGACGCGCAGGCTCAGTGGCCATGGCTCACGGGCCTAGCCGCTCTGCAGCATGTGGGATCTTCCCGGACCGGGTCACGAACTCATGTCCCCTGCATCGGCAGGCGGACTCTCAACCACTACGCCACCAGGGAAGCCCCGCAATGCTTTCTTAACATATTACTTACCAAGTTACAACCGTGTGCTGAACTTGTTTTGATATCAAATTTCTTACACAGATGTTGCCGTGAATTCTTCTAACCAGTCTTCTGCTTTGCTTTAGAGGGAAAAACTGTGAATGACACAACTTGGCAGGAACCCAGCAAGCCTGAGAATGATTCCCACATCAGAAGACTCTGTCAGCTAAAAGGTAATTGCTAAATTTAGTTCAGCTGACTTTGCATTTGCCCAAAGCAGTTTAAAGGGCAGGTAAGAAAAATTTACATCTTTCTTCATTAAAATAAGCAGTGCACTGTGGTCTACTTAAAAAGGAAAAACTAATAGAATAGAATGTATATATTCCTAATAGAATATATACGTGTGTGTGTGTGTGTGTGTGTGTGTGTAGATACACACAGACATGCAGAAAGGAAGTAGAATGTAATTAAGTTGCCTGTTGAAGCAAAGAATCAGTTGCAAAAATATTTGAAAGTCTTTAATGTCTAAAAGAATGCAAAAATATATTAACAGTTGTGATTTTTAGGTTTTCTTTAAGAATTTAAGAGAAATAAACTTGACTATTAATGCAAAATTATGTCATTTTATGATTTAAAAAATCCCAAGAAAAGCAAATTAGCAGTCAGGTATAGGAAAATGTATGAATAATAAAAGACTTCATAATTAAAATTACTTAACTTTGGGAAGGTAATGAATAAAACAGAAAGTCATAAGAGTTCAGAAAGATGAACAAGAACATAAAAAGTTGATCTACTACTTGGTATTCTCCTTCCAATGTTACTGGAACAAGAACTAATTGCTCATATTAGTTATTGATTATTTAAGAGTTTCTGATTTTTAATTTTAAAAGATTTTTTAATATTTGGGGACAAAGGGAATTATAATGTATTTTTGTAGTCAGGAATTTAATGGTTTGATTATACACTCTGTTCAGATTTTGCCTTTTGAGCTCCATGAAGGAGCTCATAGATTTACAAAGTAATTATTTATGAAAATAACCATTTTCCTTTGAAATATATCAATTTTATCCAAGATTGAATAATGTTTTGGTAAATAGTTTTAACTTAATTTTTAAATATTCACAGATTTCTCCATTATAAATAAATAAATAGGTGAAACATTTTGGGATTATTTTAGATATTTTCTTCTAATTATAGGAAATCTTTTATTAATATTGTATTTTGATTGGATTCTGTCTTCACCTCATGAATGCTAGCTGTATTCATTCACACCTCAGTTAATCAAACATTCATCCACCCATCCATTCATTCAGCCATCTCTTTAATAAGCACGTGTTAGTTTTAGATTATTGTACATTAATCTGTGAATAAAGAAGGTATAACTATATTACAGATTATTTTTAGTCATAAATTTTGCCATAAAACTCTTCAAGTATTCTATTTTCTTTAACATCCTTTTTGTAGAATGCTGTGGGTTTTGTTTTTGTTTTAAATTTAGCAGTAATAGGTAAGTAATTCTATTATAGCTACACTGACAAAGCAGCAGAAAATCTTGGCCTGAGTTGAAGTGCTTCTGATTAGTGATCTTTTCATTGTCAGAGAACAAAAAAGAAAGCCTTTAAAGAAGACTTTTCAGCTTTGATATTTCTCAGATTTTTAAGCACCCCTGTGTTCAGTCTGTGTATGTGTGTGAGTGTGTGTGAGAGAGTGTGTGTGTGTGTGTGTGTGTGCGTGTGTGCCTAAGAAGTTCAGCTGACATTTCAGCAGTACCAGCTGAGTCACAGGACATTTCTTAGGGATTAATGCTGTGCTAGAAAGAGTTGATGGCCTGAGACCAAGGCTGTCGGTTCCATTGTAAATTGAAGGGAGAAATTTAGTGGGAGAGGGAGAGCCACAAGCTGTGGACTTGAATTTTATGGGTGTAGTAGTTTCCTTCGGAAGGCTCAGAGTATTTCTAAGCAATCTGTGCCCTACATATCAACCTATAATATTTCTTTCTCAATTTAAACACTACTATTTAGCTGTTAATTGCATAATTACTCAAGAGTGGTTTACTGGGCTTGAGGATAGGCAGACTGTGAAGTTTACTGAGGTGAAGATAGGTAGGTGCATTGTTGTTATCATCCACAGACCATGTTTTTATTGAACACTAATGATGAAATTGTAAAGACCATCTTTCAATAAAACAGAAGAAAACATATAGGGAAATGACAGGAGTGACATAAACTCCTAAAGAATCTATTACATACTTCAAGAACAAAAGAAGTCCATTCCTCTCAATTTCAATATCAAAATGGTATTTCCACATGACACAAGTTATATTAACAGCAATTCAGTCCTGAAGAGTATTGAGCCTGATGAAAGAAACTTCCACAGGCTATATTTAGCCAAGGATTTGTGCCTGGTATTTTAATCCATAAAGATATTCACATACCCCAATAACATGATTATGTTATGTTGCTTAAGACAAATTTTATCACAATAGTTGAGAGCCAGAAGCATTTTTAGTTTATGTAGTCCATTTCCTTCTTCTAAGAATACTTTCATCTAAATCTACATCTGTGATACTGAGACTACATCTGTAAAATACATGCAGCCTAAGTTGAGTGCTCAGGACTTTACAACTGAAAGATTGGCATAATTTAGGTATCAAGGGATATTAATCTATAATTCGTGTTAATTGTTTTATTTTTAGCATTCTAAACAGGCAGAATATTCATAATATTCATTTTAGTAAAATTAAAATCGATTTTAAAAATCTTTAAATTTGTTTTGGCCTTAGTTTTATGGGGGGGAAAAAGCCTGAAAAGAATATACTTTGAAATCTATGAATTGGAATTTACCCAAGATCAAGTTGTGATTTAAGTAGAGATATTTTCAAGAACAGGGTTTTCATTATTTTATACCAGAAAGTACAAAGAATAAAAACAAAGCAAAATTTAAAAAATGGTAAAGGAAACAAAACGCACTTGGAGATTTAGAGATTTTTTTCAAATGGTGTTACTGTGATACTATTCCATGAAACAGAAAATATGTGAAAATAATTGGCTATGTTTGTAAAGGATATAAGGGGCTGGATACATTCAGGAAACATGGTTAGTGATGGAAGGAAAATTAACTCTACTCATGCCGCTGCAAAATTATTTTTAAAATGAATCCTCTTTACATATGATTTTGATGAGATTCATTATAAAAACCACATTGGTAAAGACATTAGGACCTTCCAGTTTAACACTGGAGTTACCATTAGTTTGAAATATTCTTTCTTGAATTCTAGTCAGTATCATTATTTGGCCAGCCTTTTCAGAGTAAGCATAAGCATATAAAGATTTCAGTTTAACTTCTCGAGATCTTATTCAGTCTTCTTCTTTACTGGCTTGATACCCTCATTTTCAAGATGGTGAATGTATAGAGTCACAGGTGCATTTACCGTTCTGCTTAATTTTCAGGGACCACAATTTGATTGAGACATTATTTCCCAAGAGCATGTACTTTAACTCTGTTTAGACTGGACTACATGAGGAATGACAGAGAGAAGTCTGATCTCACACCGGAATGTCTGCTTATGATGCGGGAATAAACTTCCTAAGCAAAGGCTGCTTGCCACAGCAGGCCTCTTTTATTTCTAAGGAAGCCTTTCTGAATAGAATGACAAGAACACTCTGAGTTCTAGTGTTTTATACAAATGAATCTTGGTGTCCCTTCAATTCTTTAGGAGAGTTCTTACTAGAATTATTGTTACCTGAGTATGGTCCGAAGTCTAATTTCCATTAGAATCACCTAGAAGCTGATTAGAGATATTGCTTTTTTAATCAAATCCCATTTTTTTTTCTGCATCTGCATTTGAAGGGCAGTTGGAGTCTGAACGTTTATGCTGGAAGATACATTCTTATGTACACTGTCTTTTGTGACCCACTGATGTAGTTCATGCATGTACAGATAATCTGTTGCTACAATAAACCACCCCAAAACGTAATGACATAAAGCAAAATGTTGTTCGGCTCATGGATTTTGCCAGTCAGAGATTCAGTCAGGGTAGTGCTTCACAACGTCTGAGGCTTCCTCTAGGAAGACTTGAATGACTGAGGAAGACTTAAATGTCTGGTGGCTGGAGTCATCTAGAGGTTTCTTCACTCACATGTCTGGTACTTGTCTGGGTTGACTTCAGGTTGGGCTCAGCTGGGGCTGTCAACTGGAGAACTAATATGTGGCCTCTCCATGTAATTTGAGCTTTTCCCAGGCTAAAGCCTGGGTTTCAGGAGGGAAAGACATGAGAGGGAGCTTCACACATCACACAAGGAAGTGTCTTGAGCCTGAGTATCACAAGAGACCCAGGTAGAAGCTGCCAGCCTTCTTCTGACCCAGACTTAGAGGTCACAACACATCACTTCCACTGCATTCTCCTGTGACAAGCAAATCACTATGGCCAGTTCAATTCAGCAGAAGGAGAATTAAACTCCATTTCTTGGTGGAGGAGTGCTAAGGTCACATTGCAGAAGAACATGTGCTATGGGAGATATGGTTGTGGCTGTCTTTGGAAAATATAACCTGCATATTGCCTAATTCAACTATTGCCTTTGTTGCTGCTTCAGACCAAATTGCTCCTATCTTTATAAATGTTTTTGGCAGGGTAACATTTGGGAGGTTAGAAATAAATGAAATGTATAAGATTACAAAACAAAGAGTTAATCTTCATAAAATGCCATTTTCCTGGTGTCCCTTTCTTCGTCCAAAACCCTCATAAATCTCCCATTTTTTAAGCAGAGGCCACAAATGGGTAGTTTTAGAAATAAATTTATTTTGAGAAAAAGCTTGTTTAGGCCGTACAGTATTTTAAAAATCAAGAACTTTTACCTTAAACTTCATATATTTATACTCTGTTGAGAAACATGAGGGACATTGCCAATCCTGGGTCCAAAGTCTAAGGTGATTTCTGTTGAGAGAGCTGAGAACAATGGCTGCCCGTTAGCAATGGCGGACGGACCTTCACCTCACCACAGATCTCCCAATGTCTCCTTGACAAAATTCACTTCATTGAGTTAAATTACTTATTTGCCTTCTGTAGATGTTTATATTTGCAGCACTGGTCTCGTGGGTTATGTCCACATTCCTCCACCTGGCACTCAAGGTCCATTGCCATTTGGCCTTACTCACCCACCCAGGCTCACCTCCTCTTGTGCAATATCTACAACTGCCCTCTGACGTGACCAATCTCAATTTCTACATTTAATTAAACATGTTCCACTTATTCCACACTATAGGCTGGTGTTCACAGCATTGCTGCTGTATCTGTAACTTTTCCTTTGCTTCTGCCTTTCCAAACAATCTCCATTCTTCAAGCTTCCACTGAGGCCCTGCATCTTCTGGGAGTACTCTGGGTCCTGGTGCTCTCTTCCCACCGTAGTGTATGAATCACTCGTTTTACTGCCTTGCACTGTTATGTACGTGATATAAATGCATTGTGCACATCCCTCACTCTGTGGCTTCCAGATTCGAGGGTACAGGAGTCTATTTCACTGGTGTTTTCCTGAGCCCGAAAGAGTAACTATAGAGGGAGCTCTCCAAAATTCAGTTTCGAGGGATCAAAAAAAAAAAGAAAAGAGATGAAAAGGAATATAGGAACAGAGGAAAGAATATTTTTTTTTCTAAGTACAGAAAATAAATTTTTAAAAAAAGTGTAAAATCTCTGTTTCTATCATTCTGACTGTGTGATGGCAGATCTTTCTTCAAAGAACCAGATCACAAAACCAGCTCATTTTAAAATTTCAGCATTTTCTGGAGCCCTGTAGTGTGGTGACTCTGACGTGAAATATTAACTAAGTGGTGTAAATAATTCTGAGACTGAGCTGTGAATATAATATATCTTTTAACCATAGCTATAATGGGGATGGGGGGATAAACCTGCTTCTGTTTTTCACTATGCGTGGAAGGTAGGCCTTGCCTCTTCCTTCCTCCCCCTCAGAATACAAGAATGAGGAATAGTGGAAACTTGAAGTAGTAGTAGTGACTGGAAGTAAAAGGGAGTGAAGGTGAAAGAAAAAGCCATTGGCCTGGAGGCCAGGTGATTTCTGTGGGTCTCAGTATCCTCATCTGTAAACTATGGGGCTTGGAGTAAGTGATCCATGAAGTCCTGTCTTCTTTTAGCGCACTGTGTATGTCAGATTTATATAAATGGAGCCCCTTTTACAGGGCCTGAAAGGGAAATGCTGCTATCTTTTGAAAAGGTTTCATTTAGCTGCAAGCAAACGGATGACACACTCCAAAGCTTTTACCAAAGCAGGCAGAGAAGAATTTCAACATAAATAATTCATGTTGAGAAGACATAAGCTAATAAAGCTCAAAATGCCAGGGATGGAAATCTCGGTTTAACAGAAACAAGTGAGGTGATAACATTACCTCATAGCATTTTGGAGTTAGAAGTGGTTTAGCAGCTCAGATGCTACTCTTCTATAAGTGGGAAGGAAACTGAGTCCCAGAAAAGTTCCATGGCTTACTCAAGGACACAGCTGGTCAGAGGCATTCTTTGTTTTTTTTTTGTTAAATTTCTATTTTACTTTGATTGGTTTCTTATAAGAACAGTGTATCTTTAAGAAAGTAAACATTCATGGTCTAGTCAATATAAGGCCTTAATAGACTAAAGAAAAGTATTTAGGTATTCAATTTCACTTAAACTTCTTAAGTCTTGTAACTTCTGATAATCTCTGTGTAACACTTACCTCTTTTCATAGATCTAAATGAAGATGATTTTCTTTTGAGTAATAATAGACATACTCTTCAAGGAAAAAAACTCCAAGGCATTCCTTATCAGGTAATGTAAATAATCAACATTTACACGGTGTTTTGTGAAAATCATCTTGTTATTGATGTGTACGTAGTGTACAATACTTAGACTTGTAGCTATTTTGTATTTAGTTACTGCAGGCTGTTTTGTAATTCATATGCTTATGTCTCTGTGAATTGGAATATAAATGAAAAAATTAAATGATGACGAGTTAATAAACCATTTTGATTATGCAAAACATCATGCTCTATAGCCTTTTGATAAGTAACTCTGAACTCGGTAAATTAATATACTGGGATTTTCTCTGGCAAAACCTGTGCTAAGTGTTTAGAACTATCTGGCAATCTTCAGTGAGGGGCATGTCCCTCACGTTTTATGCTTGATGTAAAAACATATACTGTGATTTCTGACATAGCCCTTTAAAACTTGCATTAATTAGCCCAGGAGTTCAAGCAATTAAGAATGTCTGAACCTTGGGCCTCCCTAATAATAACAACATAGCATTAATTAACAGCCAAATAATTGCTATTCACCCTGTAACAAAAAATCATATATGAGTCAATAGGGCCAACTCAGTCATCATACTGATTTTTGATATTTTTCTGACAGCCATAGGGTTCTCTTTAATCATTCTGATGGTTTTATTAGAAAAGTTAGAACTGACCTTCCTCAGCACAGTAGATTGATCAATAGGCAGATGGTATGTAGCACATGAATTATGAGGGGTTGATTTGGTGAGGAAAGGGAACTCAAATTCCTAAATCCAGCCTGATTTCTGAGGCTGTCGGAGGTCCTCCGATGAGTTAGACAGTGGACCATAACTTTTGATCAAGCACAGTTCCTGCTGGCTGCTCTGATGCCGCCAGAGTTATAGAACTATGCTCCCGAGAGAGGGCTGCTGCACCAGCTTGCACTTTGCCGGGAAGTCTGTCAACCAATGGGTTCTCCTGCAGTGTACGGTTGAGAGCTCTGAAAACAGACAGAGCTCCGCTGGAGTCTTAGTTTGGCCCTCGTAGCTATATGACCTTGGGCAATTTACTTAATCTATCGATGCCTCAGTTTTCATCATCTGTAAAATCAATCTATAAAGAACCTATATCTCATGGCTGTCATGAGGATTAAGTGAAATACTTCATTAAAGCACTTAGCCTCATGGCTGGCATTTAAGAGATGTTTTTAAAAATTTAGTTGTTGCTACAGAGCCTCGTCTCTTCTCTTTCCTCTTCCTTCTCCTCTTACTCTTTGCAAGAATTTAATGACCCTTTCACGAGCACAGCTGACAGATTATCTCTGAAACATGCAGTCTCATCCTCCCAAATTTAGATGAGCTTAAGTGAAACACTGTCTGATAGCAAGGAAAAAATAACAACTGGTTTATAGTAAGAGCTCCCCTGACATGTTTTGTGCCCAGAGGAATTCTTCTTTAGGTCTTTAGTAGAAAAATAGAACTATCTCTTAGAAATAAGAAAATGATATAGAACATTCTTAGACTAAAGGGTTAAAGGTAAATCTTTAACACCAAACTTTCTGTACAGTTTAATTGGCTAAGAAATGATTCTTCTAGAATGGTAACCATTCAAATGTACTATGTAGTTTATCACTAAAGATTAGTTGAGGGAATTCATACCCAGTGACAGACAGGCAGGAGCTATCTAATCTAGAAATCTTCATTTGAGAGTTGGGAGGTGGTCTTATCTATCTTTAATATCCCTCTTCTTATTCACAGTAGGCATTCAGTTGAGCTTAGTTAATTTAGAAACACTTTTTCTGTATGACAGAATACTTCAGTGTAACAGAGTATTATTAAATATTAAGCAGCGCTATGAAAATTATTAATATATTAACTCCTTGTGACTGAGGAAAAGAAAAGTAGAAGCAGTTTATCCTTTGAAAGATGAAGGAGAGAGGGAACCATTCTCTGGTGTGAAGGGGAAACTGGCCCTTTGGTGGAATCCATAAGAATGGACTTTGGCACAGACTGTGGCCTCTCATCATGTGAGCAAATGACTTACCAGAGCATTATTTCTCCAAGTGTGGCTTGGGGACCATCTATATCAGAATAACTTAGGGTATTTGTTTAAAATGCAGGTTTCTGGGCCATACCCCGGTCCAACTGAATTATCATGTCTGAGGTCCAGGAATCAGTATTTTTATGTGAGTTTTCAGAGGAGGCTCAGTACATGAACCATGAGACTCGGGGAACCAGATAGTTGATGAGAACTTGTCTGCAGACTTGATGTCTCACGTATTTTCACTTTACAAGCCCCAACTAGGTTCAGGTCTGGTCTGGGAAGAGAGCAGCCTCCTGGAAAAACCAAAGTTGAGAGTTGTTCCATATTACAGGAATGATATGCATTCATTACAGAACTTTTTAGAACTATATAAAAGTAGAAAGGATCAAAATACTGAATAATATCTTAAAAGGGTGAATATATTCATATCACTGGCAATTTTACTGAATATCATTAACATGGGATAAAGTTCATAAGATGTAAAACATATTATAGTTATTATTACCCTAGGACCATGCCTACAAAATATATTTTGGACAATACAAACATTCAGAATAAAAGATTTAAACATGAATTGAATTTCCAGCCAGAATACATCCAACCAGACATGCTTCCTTCATGTTCTCAAACTGAGAAGATGATCTCAGAAGTAAAAGAAAGTACAAGGAACCAAGTGGCCGGAGTGGGGGAAGATATTTATGGAATGCTTTCTCCGATACTGCCTTTACTCCGTGAATATTTTTGTCTACTTGGCCTGGGATTAGTTTGTTGGAGGACCAGGCTTGCAGGAGAAGTGCTCAAGGGGAGAGTTTGAAGCAAAGCCAGCTGCCTGGTACTGTGATCATTATAACGACCATAAAGAACATCTTGCGGCAACTTGACTCCCAGCCTTGATTTCTGTATCCTTGTTCTTGTTTGTTCTTTTCCTGCAGCATTCAGTTGATGGCTCAAACCTTTTGTAGCATATTGAAAAGGGTATAAAATATGCAGTAATACGGACTTTGGGCTAATATATTTTCAAAAATGTTTCATGCCTCATTTCTCATGTAAATTCTTTGGTTGCATTCAGCCTTCAGAGCACCATTCATATTCATGATATAGAAGAGGGATAACATTTATTACTTTCAGTGCTAGTGGTTTTCAGCACTGTCAAGTACCTCCAGCCAGGAATGCACCAAAACATTTTCTCCCTGAGCAACTTCCGTGGAAAAAGTGTTGCTGAATGAATGAATTTTTTAAATATTAAAATAAATATATTTATACACAATATATTTATAAAATATATAAATATATTTATAATATATTTACATATAAATATATAATAAAAATATATTTTATTATATATATTTACATGTAAATATATGTTTATATTTTTATAAAAATATATGTATATTCCCCAAAACCTTAGGTTCCCTAAGGTTAGAGTGTTAGATCACTCCATACGCTTTCAATCAATTTCTTTCTTTCTTTCTTTCTTTCGCGGTACGTGGGCCTCTCACTGCTGTGGCCTCTCCCGTTGCGGAGCACAGGCTCCGGACGCTCAGGCTCAGTGGCCGTGGATCACAGGCGCAGCCGCTCCCGGGCACGAACCCGTGTCCCCTGCATCAGCAGGCGGACTCTCAGCCACTGCGCCACCAGGGAAGCCCCCAATCAATCTCTTTCTTGATGTTCTTTTCTATGGCAACTGTAAGGATAAGTATTTGAATTGTCAGCCTCCCCTGCAGTTAGGGGTGTTCATGAAACCCAATTCTGGCCAATGAGATGTAGTCAGAAATGCCTGGGGAGGGCTTTCTTTTTTGAAAAAAAATAAAGCAAAGCTCCATGAGGAGAAAGCTTTGTCCTTTGCCCTTCTCCCTCCCTGGAGCTGGAACTTGATATCTGGTAAGTTAGCAGCTATCTTGCAACCCTCAGGGCAAAAGGCACATGTTAAGGATGGTGAAGCAGGCAAATGTGTGGAGCTTTATTCATCATTGACGTTCTTGAGTAACTGCATCAGCATTGGACCACCTATGTCTGGACTTCTTATTGTGTGGAAATATAAGCCCCATACTTGTTTAAGCCACTATTGTTAGGTTTTCTGTTCCTCAAAGCTGAATGTATTCCTAACTGATGTACTTTATGTTTAAAATGGTTACTTCTGCTAATACTGAATCCTAATTGGTTTAAGATATTAGACCCAAACTGTGCTCACAGAGTTGGATGATGTCTAGAATCAGCTCTGACTGTACAATCTAGACTAGCCTCCTTCAATTCTCAAGCAGTGTAATCACCATCCAGAGTTGGGAGTTAGTCATTTAGTCTGTAAGATGAAAATTAGATTAATAACAAAAAATCTATGGACTACATACAGTTCATTGGCTATATATATACTTAAAACTGTATCCAGTACAGCACAGCATTGTTGGGAAAGGTGTGTATATTAGATCAAAGCAGAATTGCTTTTTGGTGAGCTTAACTGAGGTCATGACACCAAGTGACTAGGGAAGAGCTTTAAGGTTATGCTGTGATCCTCTTGTTAACAAGCAGCAGAGGCAGGTCCCTCATTAGGTTTCATCAGACAACTTTTCTGTGGTTCTAAGCAAAGTTGTGAACAAACCATAAGGCAGGAAAAAAAAAAAAGAGGCCAAAATGACAGATTATTTAAATAGCTCCTGAAAGTGTCAACTAAAAAATAGTCTTTACGTGTGATGTGATCACTTAAAGATGAACTAATGATGTTGTGCATTGTTCTTATTTTCAAGTACTTTCTTCTCCATTATATAACTTTAGCTACTATATTATCTGTTGCTGCATAACAAATTACCCCTAAATTTAAGGGCTTAAAACAGCAAACATTTATTATGCCACAGTTTCTGTGAGTTAGGAGTTTGGCAGTGGTCAAGCTGGGTGATTCTAGCTCAGGGTCTCTCATGAAGTTGGAATTAAAATGGCATCTGAAGGCTGCCTAAGCTGAAAGAACTGCTTCCAAACTCCCTCTCGTGGCCGCAGTCAGGAGGCCTCAGCTCCTTGTGGGAGGAGCTGTTTGGAGGCATCAGTCTCTCACCATGTTGAACTTCGCATGGGGCTGCTTGAGTGTCCTCACAGCATGGAATCTGGCTTCTCCCAGAGTGAGTTGTCTAAGACACAGAGTAAGAAGGAAACCAAAATGCCTTCTAAGATCTAGTCTCAGAAGTCATATACCATCACTTCCAGCTTATTTTATCTGTTAAAGGCAAGTTATTAAATCCAGCTCATACTAAGGGGAGGGGCCTTATGACCCATCTTTTGAAGAGAGCAGTATAAAACAATTTGTGGGTATATTTTAAAACCACCAGAGCTACCTAATAATATTTTGAGGCTACAGGTGGAGGACAGGTGGAGGTGGATTCCTGCATCCCAAGACCAATATTATAACTCATTTCACAAACAGAGAGAAGTAGAACTCTATTTGGTAGCTAGAATAGAATGTAACCTCTTTTATTTTTTTTTTTTAACTTTAAGACTTTAAAGAGTGGCTTTAATTGGTATTAAGAAAACATTGAATGTTATGTAATGTACATTTTTGTCTCTGGTGAAATGAAGTTAAAATCAGACTAGATCTTATTTCAGTAGCCAAAGTTATACTCTATCTATCTATCTATCTATATTCCCTTTTAAAGCAAGGAAAAGAGCTTAAGCAACCTTCATTTTAACTTTTAGTTTATTCACAGAAAAGGAAATGGCTGGTAGTAACAAATGAATTTTATGAATGAGCTGTGTTATCTAGCCAGGTTCTAATTCTAAATATCTGTGGGCATTTTCACCTCTTGATCATCTTAAGAGGTTGATAGGAATTATTTGGGTATTTCTCAGTATTATTCTCATTTTTAAAAATTAATTAATTAATTTATTTTTGGCTGCGTTGGGTCTTCGTTGCTACATGCAGCTTTCTCTAGTTGCAGTGAGCAGGGGCTACTCTTCATTGCGGTGCGTGGGCATCTCATTGTGGCGTCTCATTCTCTTATTGTGGAGCATTGCCTCTAGGCACGAGGGCTTCAGTAAGTGTGGCTCACGGACTCTAGAGCACAGGCTCAGTAGCTGTGGCGCATGGGCTCAGCCGCTCCACGCATGTGGATCTTCCCGGACCAGGGCTCGAACCCGTGTCACCTGCATTGGCAGGCGGATTCCTAACCACTGCACCACCAGGGAAGTTCCAGTATTATTCTCATTTTTAAAAGAATTATATAATTTAAAAAATGACTAGCAAACGTATTCTGGTAGCTTAAACTGTGCCAAACTAGTTGATATCTTTAAAAGGGAACACAAGCCTGAAAATGTGGGCCTAATTCTTTAAAAATCCACATGCTACACTCAATGGCAAAATAAAATCCAATCACTCCGTACTAGTTTCCATCACTTCAGCTACTCTGTCAGTTTCTACATTTTGCCTCTTGGCTTTGGTCTAGAACTTGTGGGACTTCTGCCTAGCTTTGGTTACTATAAAGTAACCAAACTTGCTTTACCTTTATATGAGTCATAACTCTTGACTTTGGACTTGTTTAAACTCTCTGTGCCTCAATTTCATTATGTGTAAAATGATGCTAAGAAAAACTTCTTATGATTGTTATAAATATTAAACGAAGCAGTGTATGTATACTACCCCTAGAAGATATTCAATGAACATTTATGTCCTTTCCCTAAGCTCTTCTTAATCCCATTTTAAGACTTCTCCTCAGAATAAAAGTTGAAATTCGTGTCTGTTTTCTATTATAAACTCCATCCAGTGCCTTTTGCTGTAGGCTTGTGGTGCCCTGGGTAGAAACCGTGTTTAATGCCAGGTACTTGGATTTTTCAAAAGAGTAGAAGTTGACAGTAAGGACCTTACATTGACAGGAGCCAAACATAATAAAAATATCCTGTGCTATTGATGCAGGAAGGGGAACCTCTTCCAGGGCCCAAGGGTGAGCTCTTGTCTAACACTCAGAAATGAATTGCCCGAGGAGACACACGTGCTGACAAAACAAGAGACTTTATTGGGAAGGGGCGCCCGGGCAGAGAACAGCAGGGTAAGGAACCCAGGAGAACTCTGCCACATGACTTGCTGTCTCAGGTTTTACGGTAGTTGGGTTAGTTTACTGGTTGTCTCTGGCCAATCACTCTGACCCAAGGTCCTTCCTGGTGGCGTGAGCATCACTCAGCCAAGATGGATTCCAGTGAGAAGGACTCTGGGAAGTTGGTAGGACATATGGACTAGAGTCTCCTCTCTCCTTTTGACCTTTCCCGAATTCTTCCCGTTGGTGGTAGCTTGTTCCCCATTCCTTACCAGGACCTCCTGTTGTAAGATAACGCATGCAAGTGGTTACTACGGTGCCTGGCCAGGGCGGGCGGTTTCAGTCCCCTAACACTATGAGGCCAGATATGACCCAACTCCAAATGTATATTTAGTTTGAGTTTAAACTCCATCAGAGTTTCAAAGAGGGATAGCCATTATGTACCCAATGATGGAGGGCATTAAGGGAAGAAGGAATAGACGGCTTCATAAACCATTTTTCTGACCCTAACTTTCTTTCTACCAAACTTCTTCTGGGCTTTGGACCTTGTGTTGGGACTTGAGTAAGTGAGGGATGGGGAGTGAATTCACTATACACGTAATATATATATACTATATGTACATACATCCACATACGTATATTCATCTTTGTATACATGTATGTAATGATCAAGTTACCGATGAAACATTAATCACTGTACTTTGATAATGTGATAATTTTGGTTGAGGAAATGAATCCTTTCCCAGTTAGTTATTCTGGTATCTTTGTACAGTTTTGTTTTTGTTTGTTTTAAAGAACGTCAACATCAATCTTCTTTTCTTTTTCTAATATTAAAAAGGGTGACATTTGAATGTTGAAGTTCTTCTCACTCCCAAGACATGTTAAGCCTACTGTATCATATTTAAGTGGTTTCTCCATCTCTTTCCCAATAATTTTAATGCCATGAGCATTGTTTTCTATAGTTCTTTGTTACATTTGTTTTCAGCTGGCACATGGAAGTGTTTTTAGAGAACATAAAAAGACTTGTCCTTATTGAGAAAGTTCCTGACCCAAGAGAAGCATTTCCTTCAAAGAAGGATGAGCTTTTAATGTAAAAAAACTTTCCCTAAAATTTAGCAATTTCTCCTGAGACATGGAAAATTTTTTAGTGTTATAAAGTATATCACCTTTGTGTGCCGACTCTCTCTTATGACATTGAAATCCTCAGATCACGTCAACCGCCTTCCTTTCCTTGTTGAGCTATTGCTAAACAGAGGTTCAGGGAAAGGACATGTTTTAGCAGGTATGGAAAAATTTCCAGGACACTCATGTCCAGCAGCAAGTCTTGTAGTATTATGGGCTTGAATAGACTGTAAATCCTCTTTGCAGTTCTTTTTCCAGATTGGCTTTTGGGAACACTATAAGCTAAATTATACAACTTTCTTTGATTATTATTTCCCAAGATGTAATATAAATTTGCAGAGTCTGTGGCAAATAACCATCTATAACAGATCATTTTCTTTATGTAGGTACAAATATAATAGTTTCAAGATATCTCCATTTATGGCCTGCTCTTCCCAAAGACAATTAACATGTTAACATCTAAGTTTCCATAGTTTTCTTCTCAACAGTACTTTTTTGTCAAAGGAATGATAGCTATGCTAGGTAGGAAGAGGTGATGGAAAGGTACTATTTAAATATTACTTCTATTCCCTGAAAAATTACTGTACCCTACCTTTGCTGTTTCCCATGCCGTCTGAGTTTTTAATGACTAGTTAAAATATCAAAGAGCTGTGGGGAAAAAAACAACTGAATCTCAATGAATACTAGAAGGACTTCCCCGATGAAAATAAGGCTATGCGTTTGGGAAGACTAAGAGATAACTTAATTAGAACAGAATCAAAAGAACTGGATCAAAGGACCTGGAGCTACCACTGACTGTGTTCTTAGGCTATGAAATTCATACTTCTGTGCCTCAGTTTTCTCACCGTTAAGGTGTTGGACTATATGAATACAAAGGCTTTTTCAAATGCTAATAATCAGTGATTAATAGTAGCTCATTCCCACTTTTTCCTTGATACTCTTCTGAGGTCCAAGAGTTTATATAAGGTAGCAAAAGGGATACATATATAATGTAATGTCCCTAAACTTATTTGAGCAGCAATGCCTTCCTATGATCCAGCTCCTCATTTTGCAGACATATAGGGAAGTGAAGTGGCTTGCTCAAGTGCGCATGTCTAGTCACAAAGCAGAGCATCACAGCAGAGCAGTCACTTGTCTGCAGTCCAAGGCTGGTTCTATTAAACCAGGTTTTCCTGACACTTTTCATTTATTTATTGTGTATGTTAAATTATAACTCCTAGATACAAATGTTGTATTTTTTCTATGTAACTTACTATACCCATAGCTCCTTATAGTGTTAGGAATCCAACAGGTGCTTAAAAAAATTAATTAATTTGTATACTGGCTCTTAAATTTTTATCATTCACATTTTTTGGTCAGCTAGAGACTGTACCCCCCCCAAAAGAAATGTGCTTATGAACTGTTCCAGAAACTTCTTCAAAATTTCAAAGCAGAGGATATTACATGGAAGTAGGAAAGATATTGCTTCTGCAGCCTTTCCCCTTAAACCAACACAACCTCATTTGCATCTCTGACTTGTGTAATCCTGGCAGCTTCCAGATGGCTTGGCAGTGTCTCCACGTTAAAAGATAGACCGCAACCTACGGGTCAATGAGCAAAGAGCAGTCTTGGCTACTCATACAGAAATGGGGAGAGATGGCTGTGAACTTGTAACTTCCTTGCGTCTTGGAAAATAGAGCCTAGGTGACACATTATTCCAAGACCAGAATTATGCACCCCAAAATCTGCTTGAGAGGGAGAAGAAGGAGCCAGAAATCTGTTAGAACTTGAGTGGGTGATTTGTATTTATCTAGTGGGATAAGCCTGTTACACAAAGGGCTTTATTAGACATGCTAAATTACATTGCTTAGCTATTCGAATGCCTGCTAATCCTCTAGGCAAATGCATTTCCTTTCCGCACCTTACTTGGTGCAGTCTTTCCTGTGAATAACCATCACATTTTATTTGTATTTCTCATATGACACACATTCACCTTTTCCTCCAAATGTATTTTTCACCAACTGTTCAGTTCCCATCTATTTATTGAGCATGTTAGAGACCGGGGTTGAGATGTGCAAAACAGCTCTGGAACCCCAAAGAGCTCACCTTTCAGGGGAAGGGACAGACACAGAAACTTAGGTGGCTGTTTTCTAAAATCACTCATATTAAGCAATGAGCATCACAAGGCAGACAAAATGTCTTATTCTCTTTTGCGTCTCCCAGAGGTTAGGTGCTCAGTAAATATGTGTTGAATGAATCAGTAAATATCTTATAAGGCTTCTAGGAGAATATATTCTATTTCATTAATTAGTGTATGCACCTGCCTATTCATTCAATGACTTTTTTTTATTGTGCCAACCCTATTTTAAGTGCTGATACAGTCTTCATTTCATTTCAATTTCTATCACAAAAATAATACATTTTGTAATTATAATTATGTAAGTATATTTAACATCAACCTGGCAAGTTTTCCACCAGTTATTTCTTCAATCAATATTTCTTTTGTGTAAATGAATTATTTCCAAATTGTCTTTTTAGCTAGTTGTAGTTCCAAAGAAAGCAGTGAAATAAACCTCTGAGATGAAACTTGTTTGCATTGATTGATTCTAGTTCATAATCCTCTTGGTTTTATTACTGTCCATTGAGTTACTAAATGTTAATTGATCATTGTGACCTTACAAATTATCTTTTTAGAGTATGTTTTAGGTCATAAATAGAGAGTAATCACTTTCACGTGAAAGAGAATGGAGATACAGTTTTGGCAGAAATAGATTTGATTAAAACAAACCTATATTCTTAATACATTTTTTAAATTATATAATTTCTCCCAATTATAGAAGTAATATGTCTTCATTGTAGAAAACTTGGAAAATGCCGAGTATATAAAGAAGAAAGAAGGCACTTAGAGGGGTGTTTATACTTCTTATACAAATTTGCATTCTGATTTTCCACTTAACAGTGTATTGTGTGCATGAAAAAAATCATTTCTAAAGCCCTAAGAATTGGCAAAATTTGAGTAAATATGTGAAAAGTCACAAGACTACGAGGTTCAGAGAAATCGTCAATGCAAAATACATGAAACTACTTGAAGTTTCACTTCAGGGTGTTCATTAAAGCTTCCTTTTAAAATAAACCAAGATAATAACTTTTTAAAAACCTCTATTTCCTCTGTTGAAGAAATTATGTGCTATAGATGTCAGGTGATCTGTTTTTTTCTATTTGAATACTTGCTAAAGAGATCACTAGGAGGAAAAGTTTTCTAAATCAGAAATTAAGAACAAAAAAAGAACAAAGGGAAATTATTTTACTTCGTTCAAGGTCTATCATGTTACTTTCCAACTTCCTTTTCATTAGTAGCATAAAGAGATCACAGTTCATACAGTTAGATGATTTGGATTTACTTAGTCTCCATAAGCCTCAGTTTCTCCTGTGTAAAAGGAAGGGGATAAAATTAGAAGAGATTTAAATTCCCTGGTAGTGAAATACATATATGGAAGAGAACACATGTATAAATATATGTGATATTAAATATTCATATGTATTATATATAAAGACAAATATAAAAGAAGATATATATTATATATTATATTATATATATATATGAAGATAGGCCTATAAATCTATATACCTGATACTTATCCTCTATATTGGAGAACCATATTTAACTTATAAATCAAAACCCTGAGTTTGGTTGGTCTTAATTTGACCATCAATACCAGATAACTAGTAACTGGATAATTAGTTGGTTCCTAAAAATCTTGTGAGAAAGAATATTGGATTAAAAGTCAGAATACTTGGGCTTCCCTGGTGGAGCAGTGGTTGAGAGTTCGCCTCCCGATGCAGGGGACACGGGTTCGTGCCCCGGTCCGGGAAGATCCCACATGCCGCGGAGCGGCTAGGCCCATGAGCCACAGCCACTGAGCCTGTGCGTCCGGAGCCTGTGCTCCACAACGGGAGAGGCCACAACAGTGAGAGACCCGCGTACCGCAAAAAAAACAACTTGATTCTCATCCTAGCTCTGTTATTAATGAATTACCTTTCCCTGGATAAGCCACTTATCTTCTCTGGGTTTTCTCTTTTTTTAAATAGGGTGGTAGACTAGAAGTCCAGTAATTTCCATCCTGGCTCATAAAATATGATTGTAGGACTAATCCAGTTCAATAATTCATTGGTGCTATTTTCTAAAAATTGTTCTATCATCCTAATAGTCAAGCAAAGTGTCAGAAAATGAGGTGTATTTAATCCAACACTTGTAACAAAATTTTTACATTATTTAAGGAATGTGAGCCAAGTGAACTAAAAGATATGCACATTTACATATAAAAATATAGTATATAAATATCAAAATATATGTATGAAAATATTAAATTTATATTCACATAAAATTACCATTTTGTTGAAGGAAAACAATAAGTAAGCAAAATACAATAATTTTAAAATTTCCTCTCATTTCTCAATTCCTAATCCTGTTTTTTGCATCATTACATTTTGAAGAAATAGATAGATTTTACCAAATCAAGTCCTCATCCATTTATTCATTCATTCATTTCATATTATTTATTTATTTATTTTGCGGTACGCGGGCCTCTCACTGTCGTGGCCTCTCTTGTTGCGGAGCACAGGCTCCGGACGCGCAGGCTCAGTGGCCATGGCTCACGGGCCCAGCCGCTCCGCGGCATGTGGGATCTTCCCAGACCGGGGCACGAACCCGCGTCGCCTGCATCGGCAGGCGGACTCTCAACCACTGTGCCACCAGGGAAGCCCTCATATTATTATTTTAACTAATTCATATGGAGTACTAACTGTCAACAATGTTACAGATACTAAGGATACTGCATGATACCTATATAGAAGGGTATGGTTCCTACCTTCCTTCAGTTTAGAGCCTATTGGAGAAGAAAGACATTTGACCAATGATGACACAACAATGTAAATCTGAAATTGCAGTGAAAGACAAGACTGTAAAAGAATGCAGACCTAATTTGGACTTGGGAGTCAGGAACGATCTGCCTGAAAAAAAATGACATTAGGCTGAGGCTCCAGGGGTGAGTAGGAAGGAATTAACCAGGTCAAGAGAATGAGAATAAGCATTCCAGGCAGACGGAGCAGCATATACAAAAACCCTGAGAAGGGAGAGTTACAGAGATTAGGAAACTAGAGGCCTGCACCTGGTGAGCCAGTGGGGACCCTAGAGAAGTGGGCCTTATAGACCCAATTAAGTTTTGGATTTTATTAAAAGAATACTTGGGATTTCTGCAGTCATTTAAGAGATAGTAATATCACCAGATTTACATCTTTCAAAGAGAACTCTAACCTTATATTACAAATCAACTAAAGGAGTACAAAAACTAAAAGAAAACCAATTGGGGACTTGGCAATAGTTTCAATGAAAGAAAATTAAACTAGGGTGATAACAATGGAAATGGTAAAAAAGAAACAGCTTCAAGACACATATTGGAGAATAGACCAAACTCGGTAATGGGATAAATATAAGTAAACAAAAGAGAGGTAAATGGCAAAGGTGATAATCCGATTTATGGGATATGCAGGAGGGTGGATGAAAATGGCATTCAGTGAGTTGAAGAAGACCAGATGAGAAACATGTTTGGGAGCGGGGCGGCTAGAGGTCACTCTTGATCAGGCTTATAAATCATTTTAAATAGACAGTTGGAGAGGTGAGTCTGAAGCTCTGAAGAAAGCCTTAGAGAAATAAATTGGAAATCATCAGCATATAAGTGATATTAAAAGCTGTGTGTGTGTATGTGTGTGTGTGTGTGTGTGTGTGTGTGTCTGTGTGTGTCTGTGTAGATGAGAAAAAAAATGATGGCAATATTATATAAAGGCCCAGAGCTAGTTCTAAAGGAATTTAAGCATTTAATTTTGAGAGAAAAGGAGGTGCCAGCATATAGGAGTTAGAGAAAAAACAGCCAAAAAAGGTGAAAGGAAAAAACAGGAACATATAGTCACAGAAGCCAAGAAAAGAAAGTATTTCCTAAAGGTCATCATGGTCAATATTGCTGAATATCAAGTAGTAATGGAGTTTGTGGAGTTCATTGGACCACAAAAGCAATTTAAATGGAATAGTAGAGACAAAAGCTGATTGATGAGTACATGAGATGGGTTGAAAGGATGAGAAATTAAAAAGATTAAATTAAAGGAAACATACACAGTTAGCTTTTTTGAGAAGCATGCCTGGGAAAGGGAGTAGAAAGAGTGGTAAATAAAAGATTGTGAATTAAAGATGGATGAGATCAGAGCACGTTTGAAGGCTATTGGGAAAAGTCCTTTAAAAAGGAAGATGATCAAAATTCAATGAAGAGGGAAGATGAATAAAAATATAAGCCAAGTTGTGTCACTCCTCTGATTAGAATAAAATATATATTCCTCAGCCTGCTTTAAAAAATCTTCCTTGAAGGCTCCTAGTTAAATCTCCAGCCTCATTTCATGCCACTCTTCCCTTCTTTCTCTTCCTTAGGTATACAGTAAGAATTCTCCCGAGAATTCCAGGTTTAGAACCTTTGCACAGGTTGCATCCTCTTCCAGGAATTCTCTTCCCTCTGCAATTTGCCTAGCTCGCTCTTTTCCATCAAAGTTTCAGTTGAAATGTTCTTCCTGACCATCCACTGAATCCAAAACGATCTTCAAATTTTCATATGTCTGGTTCCTTCTTGTCGTTCAAGCCTCGGTTCCAGTATCCTCAGTGAAACCCTTCTGATAACCTAATGTAAATTAGTAACCCCCCCATTCCCTTGCCATCACCCTGTGAATTCTTAGCACAGCACTTCTTATGCCACATTTTATTGTTCATGTGCTTGTTTATATGTTAATGGTATGTCACTTCTCTCTAGAATGTAGACTATGAAAGCAGGGATCTCATCTTACTTGCTCAATGCCGTATTCCCAGAAAGTGTGATAGTGTTTGGCATATAGTAGGTGCTCAATAAAAGTTTGTTGATTGGTTGAATGGTAAGTTTAATTTACAGGTCGGTCTTCTTAGAAAATATCTAGAAATTAAAAGGCACATTATGGAAATTTTAATCAAATTCAGTCTAAATATACAGGTAACAGATTAGAGGATTGTAGTGAATAACACTATTATTTAAAAATATTCTAGAAGATTTATTTTTAATAGAAAATCTTAATGATTCCATACCTCTTATAATAATATTAACTCTAATTTTCGTGCATCAGGTATATACAATCTAATAGCAAGAGAAAGTTTTCCAGAAGTACTTTGCTATTAAAAAGTAGCCAGCCTAATATAAACAATTTACTACGAGTAATCCATTTGGTAGATAAAACATAAGTATGAAGCCAAGAGTATATTTACATTCAGCAAGCATTTATTAAGCCATGCACAATCCTAGGCATATCGGATTCAAAAATGAATAAAATGCAATAGACTGATCTCTAATAATTCAAATATGAGTAAGTTGCAGTGGTTGAGAGTCCGCCTGCCGATGCAGGGGACACGGGTTCGTGCCCCGGTCCGGGGAGATCCCACATGCCGCGGAGCGGCTGGGCCCGTGAGCCATGGCCGCTGAGCCTGCGCGTCCGGAGCCTGTGCTCCGCAACGGGAGAGGCCACAGCAGTGAGAGGCCCGCGTACTGCAAAAAAAAAAAAAAAAAAAAAAGTCTATAATAGAGTGTGAACAAAATAATGCGGGGCCAGTTTGTTTTACCACCTCTGGGCCATGGAACCACACATTTGAATTTAGACACTATTCAAAAGTTTCCATTCCTCCTAGGGGTAAATGGTTAATAAGAAATTCAGTTACCCTGGATCTAACATCTTTCCCCAAATCAAGTGAAAGTCTTTTTCACAAAGAAGGGGGAAAGAGAAGGTTATTTTTCTGCCAGTGTTTCAATGGAGCAATTAAGCTTTGTCTGTAAGATGAAGAGGTTGCCATAAGAAAAGAAGCACAACAACAAAAAATATTGTGCTCAATGGTTGTGCAATGCCAGCTCATTATTTCTGGAAGGGGCTAAAGATTAGAAAATCACTCTTCTTGAGTTGTAATAGACCTGTAAAGCTGAGTAACTCAGAAAGTACTGAAAAGGAATACTGGGGAAAATAATACAAAAATAAATAGCAATAGAAATCGTGGGAAGCTAAGCATGACCTTTGGAAAAAGAGGAAAATTTTGCATATCTAAGAAAATCTCATCACAGTCCTCTCTGTAAGATTAAAATGATTTCAGTATTTTTCCATTTATTTAATGCAAACAGGTATGGCTTGCTCTGACAAAACATCCCATTTCTTATTTAGGTATTATTATGCAGACAGAACATCAAGTTTATGTTGGTTGTTCAAAGTCATTCTTAAAGACCAAGAATAAGAGCTAAATATAATAATTAGAAACGTTTGCATGCCAGAGATCCTTTTCTTCCAAATATTTCTTTGGGCTTACAGTCTCTGTCAAAGGATTGGGACGCACTGTTATAAATATGTCTCATTCAAACATTAATGAGGAAGCAAATCATTCACCTTTTAAAAATTGCAGCATCTATTTTGATGTCATTTATCAGCTGTTCGATGAAAGAACGAGGCAGAAGCAGGCAGAGAAGTATTTCTGAATCCTGAGTTTTCTGAATGAAAAAGAAGTATTCCTCTATGCATAATTTCTTATCTTGTTAATACAACAGAATACAGCTGTCTTACCAATTAGTATAACATTTAGCACATAAAGTATTAATTTCCAAAATATTTTAAAACCTTTAAGAGAATAATATCTTAAAAATAATAGGTAAAAGCAATATAAATACAAATTTGTCAACATTAAGCTAGCAAGAAATATTTCTGTATCTTCCAAAATAGCCTTTGAGTCATTAAAGCAATGTTAATTCTTTTATCGATTTTTTTTTTTGCCACAATAAACCAATGACTAAATACTAATGACTATGTACTAAAACATAACATAGAATGTTGTGGCTGTGTTTTTGCTTTTCTCAGTGTGTATCTTTTAGAAAGCAAGAGACTATTTAAAGAAAAGTATATTGTTTGAAAATATTTTATACTTGAAATAAAATGCTGTTTTACCAGAAGTTTCCAAAAGGAAAATAAAGAAAATTGTATTCTGCTTTTTTTTTTTTTTTTTTTTTTTTTTAACACTGTCAGCCTATTCTAACACACGCAAGTAGCAACTTTCAATTTCTGGCTCCATCTACGTTATGTTGCAAAGGATTTTTTCCTGTCCACCATTTCACCTTGAGCAGGGGTGCCTCATTTATAGATCGCTCTGGATTCAATCCATTTTGCTGCATTTTGAAGTAAAAAGAAAAAAATTGGTTAAAAATTGCTCCGTCTTGTTATGACTGGCCAGCTGTAATATACTTTACAAATTTGAACCTGCAAAAGGTGGTGTGTTTTCAAGTTATTGCTTAAATTGTCTCAGGCTACAGTTCAAGGTCATATTATTTAATTTTCCTACGTTTATGATCTCGACACATTTTATATTTAATTTTTTGTGGAGAATGATTTGTCTTTACCCCGAGCTGTGTTTGCGCTAGGCCATAAAATCAGGTGATGACCCCGTGGAATCCGTGGGCACCTTAAAGAGACTACAGAAACTGGTTTGGACCAAGAAAGCCAGGGTGCCAAGTCTGAATGAGATGAAACCTACATCAATAAATCTCCGTAAGTAAGAACTCAAAGAGATGATAAAAACGTTTTGAGGAAGAATTGGGGTAGCATATATTAATGAAGGACATTTTGATAAGGCCTTAAAGTAATCATTAAACGTTGAGTATTTTGGGGGTTTTTTGCCAAGTTATTTGTGAAACAAGTATCCTTACACTGTTCCTGAATTTCATCCATGACATTCCCTTTCCCCTTTCCTCCAGAACCAGACTCAGAGGAAGAGTAAGAGAAAGCTATGGGTAAAGCTCAACAAGAAAATAAGGGTCAACATTGTCCACTGTTCCCATTCCTTGGCCATAGAAAACAGTATGATTCAGTTTTGATGTGAGTGCAGCTAATTGGCAGATTGTGATATGCAACTTTGATTTTCATTTATTTACAAGAATGCACTATTAATCACAATCTTTTGTTTATACCAGCTAAGCATTTGAACTTAAATAGCTTCGACCATATGGCACAATTTACTAAGGGTAATATATGTTTCTATTTTCTATAAATGTTTTATATACTAACAGAAATTTCATCAGACCCTACACTATATGCAAATATAGGTCTCACTAATCAACTTTATAGGACCAAAGATGTACCTTTTTCTTTTGTTTTCTCAGTCTTGTTCTTACTTTTCCAAAATATTTCACCATGAGACATACCACATGCGTAAATCTCTTTGCAGATTGATACTAAAATAGAGAATTTTAGGATACCAAAAGAATTTCCAAAAATCTCTACTGAGATTTCATTCTTTTAAGTAAGGCAAAGATTTCATGTGCTTCTTTATGATACTCTCTTATACACATGGCCTCAAAAATTAAAAATATTTAAGAATAGAAACATACCATATCATGCTTATAACATGTGGAGAATTTTTTTTAATTTGTATTTTTTCTACAGTGTCTTTCAGTACACTATTTGCGTGTGGCTTCCAGTCATTCCAGTCAAACTGGCTTTAATCATTATATATGCCTTCAAAAAATTTTAGGTAAATCTGTTTTTACAAAACCAGTCACTTAATATATCAAAGATTTACCCTTTAAAGAAATGCTATTGTAAAACTATTTTGTGAAATTATATGACTTCCTGGTTTAGCCTGTGATGTTCATTCATTTCTATTATATAAAGGGAATTATAATAGTCATAATTTCTACATGTGAAAAATCATTAGACAGACTTACCCCTTATTTTTCTTTACCATTCAGAATATGAAGATGAAACATTGATTTCTTGTATGAAATTAGCCAAATCCCAAGAAAAGAGAGTTAATAATGTTAGTACAAGGAGGAAGGAAGAAATGGAGATTAGATTGGATTCTACTTCTGCATCACTGGTTAGACCCAGTACTTCAACTGGATGCAGCTTGGCCAAAATATTATCCCACAGTGGAGGTGAAGTTCAGATGTGGAAAAGCTGGAAGCCTTTCCCAGAAAACCGGTTGTGGACATATGTTGATTTCCAAATTGACCGGGTTGGACCCTGGGACAACTGTTTGCACTGCACTCACCACCCACATCTCAAGTCTTCTTGTACAGATATGGATCTCCCACACTCATGGGTAAGTTTGTAAACTACGGAAATGTATCAACTTATCTGGTTGTGTGTACTAGCTGGAAAGAAACAGATAACAAACGTACTATTCAGTCAAATTTATGAGTCTCTGGAAAGTTACCAGAGCTAGAGCTGTCTTTCCAAAAAGCAATGCAGCTCTTGTGACTTCTGCTATCATGTTACTATTAGACATGTTCCTTGTGTTTGAATAAACTACTGTATAATATTTTCCAGGGATTTCTTTTTAACTAAAGGAAGACAATGGATGTTGATTCAGATCAAGAAGATGTGCATTGAATTGTCTAAATTATTGCTGTTGTCTTGCAGTTTCAGTGACAAATAATAGCTAATTTAAATGAGCATTTTCTTTGTGCATGCTATTCTTCTAAGCACTTCACATGTATCATTTCATTTAAATTTCGCAACAACCCTATAACGTAGGAAGTGTTATTCTACTATTAATTCCTTCCTATTTTACAATTGAGAAAAATGAGGTACAAAAAAGTAACAGGTACAACGTCACAGATCTAATAAGAAATGGAGCCAAGATCTAGAAACTAGGCTAGGGATCCTGATTTAAGCTAATACATTATAGTGTTTTCCATATACTAAGCTAGGTCCTAAGGCTATATGGTGCAAGAGAAAGCCTATGGATTTGGAGTTAGACAAATCTGGGCTTGAATCCAACCTCTGCTATTTGTTTAGCTTGGGCAAATTATTGAACTTTTTAGTTTCAATTTTCTCAATAGTAAAATGGAAATAGTAATATTTCCATTACTAAATAGTAATATTAAACTCATATGACAAACTAAAATTAAATAACACAAATATTCTAAGATTTAAAAGTGTCTAACTTTTTTCAACTTGAACATAAGTTACTTATCTGCCTGGTATATTATTGTTTCCTTTAAAAACATTACCCTATCCCTTCAGACTCAGATCAAGTACTTTGTCCTCTAGAAAGTCTTCCTGGGTCATGCCAGACAGGAAGTTCCTTCCTTTGAACTTCTAGATCACTTAAGGGCATTATCCTTTCATTGTATAGGCACCAAATATATATTGGTGTCGCTGTGTGCCAGTACAATATTAGACTGGGGACGCAGAGCTAAACAATACATGCACTGCTCCTGTCTTCATGGAGCTTACCACACTCCACACTGTAGTGGGATGAGTTGGATGTTAGTTTATTTGCTATAAGTAATTCATCTTTGTATCCACCATAGTCTCTAGAATATTATAGGCACTCAATAAATATTTGAGTAAAATTTGCTGACTAAATGAATGGAGTTTTAGAAACCAATGGACTTTGTTACCATAGATCTAGATAAAACTTTTCTTCTCATTCTTCTAACTGTCCCTATATTAATGCAATCATACATAAACTCAGTCATTATGTGTGTGTGAGTGTTTATGAATGCGTGTATTGATTTTGGTATATATACATAGTAATGTTTTTCTTTTTTATTTAGGTAGTTTTGCCTATTTTAGTACATAGCTAAATGATTAAGTAAGGAGTTTTTATCTGCAGAAGGTCAAACATATCTGCAGAGTGCTCAGAATTTCAGATGATAGTGTTCAGCATTTGCGAACAGGAAAACCTCAGTGGATTTGGAGAGAAGGTTCAAGAACATGTTAGAGTTAAATTGGTTTGGTAAACTTAATGAGACCCCTTGCACTCAGGGATTTGAGACATAGAGTGAAAGAAGTTGGATGAGTGCAAATTATTATTTTTATATTCTACACATATATGCCATAATAATAGCAAGTAAAAAATCTAGTTTCATTTTAGCATAGCTGGTATTTTTTTTCTGTAGTAATTACAAGGCTATTATTTGGGCTATACTTTAACTGTCATTCTAGGCAAGATACAGAAGACAGATAGTGTTGAGGGAAAAGTCTTCTCAAATGAGTGTTACTTACTATCAATGACAGGTAGTCAGCAGTGACATTTTTGCAATTTTATAGGGTAAAAGTGTGACCAGATTTGTTTCTAAATGTACCTACATATACAGATACATTGGAGCTGGGCCTAAACCCCACATTTTTGGGGAAATAAAACCAATCCACGAATTAGTTTCTCGATGTCAGAAATTTCAGCAATAGTGGATTGCAGTGTTTTTGATCCCATCATTAAATCAGAGTTTTGAGGCGGCCTGAAGGTGACTTGTCTTCCAGACAGTCCTTATTCACCCAGGTACACCTCCCTGCTAGCCAACTTCAGGCTCACACTCTCAAAGCTGGATCTTATAGAGCTGGGTGTAATGCCAATGCTGACATCACTAGCAAAGTGAGATTGGGCAAACTCCTTACCCTCTTTAATGCGCAAATTCCAATTCTGTATTGGTTTCAGACCCTACTCATCTCTTTTCCTCCAAGTGATTCTTTGCATACTGAAAATACCCATTTGTAAAACAAGGTTATCGAGGTCTGCTGTGCAAAGGCTGTTGGGAAGATTAAATGAAATCACGTCAGGACTCAGTTGATAGTAGGTAATATTTATACCTAAATCAAAGGGTCAAGAGGCTTGTACTGGGCTTGGAAAGGAGCAACATTTTACTCAGTTGAGATACCATAAACAAATTGAATCCAGACAGGGAAATGTATTATTTGTGAAGGACTCTTCACAGAAGTCAACAAGGGGAGAATGAGACACACATAGATGTTTAACATGCAGTTTAGTTGTGTATAAGGTCTATGGGATCTGAGGAGTGGGGAGAGATATGTGATTACAGACTTGATATAAATTGAGAAAGGCAAAAGATGAGATTTATGAAAGTGTAAATTCCACAAGAGAGATGTGAAAGGAAAAACTACTTAGGGATGTCAATCTTTTCTAACATCCAAGATGAGTGGTGTTGAGAATTTCAGATGCATCTTAAGAAAGGTAATAGTGGGGGTAACCAAAAATAATATTTGTAGCCAAGTGTTTACAATCAACTTACAAGGAGAGTGATTGAAGGGTATTTATGAAATCCTGCGTGCTGAGAACTTGAAACATCATAACAAAAAAGAGGAAAGTGAGCCATAGACTTAGTTGGGAATAAGGGCAAGAAAGAATAAATTTGTGTGTTGCAAAGGAGATGAGGTCTTCCTTTAAGGTAATATTAAAAGAGTAGCTAATATATTTTTCAAAATCTCGGATACTATTTTTCAGATTTATAAGAAGAATAAATAGTTTATCAGATTAAGAAATGGAAGTAATCTTGACATGAAAAAGGGGAATAAATATCCCTTTTTCCCTTCAAATGTCTAAAATGTTCCAGAATCTATTTTATAAAAATAGTGTGATATATTTAAAAATGATAGTAACAAAATCTGTTTCAGAAAGAAGGAAAGTCAAAGGCCTGAAAGAACAAAACAGAGACCCATGTACAGAAGGATTCAAATGCAGCATAGATAGAAAAATTATAATGAGAAACCAAATTACATAAAAGTCAAAGAAAAATGAGTGAAGTTTATATACCAAATCTCAAGGTGAGAAAATAAACAAAGCTCTACTTAAAGCATCTTAAAATGCATAAGAAGAGGATGATAAGAGTGGAGCTGAAAGGTCTTATTGGAGTATTATGTGAACCCATCAAAATTGCACCAAAAGAGAAAGTGTGGAGAATGGAAGATTTTTTTACAGAACTGTTTCAGTGAGAGGAACAGGATGTGTGCTAAAGTTAACCAAGAAATAAAGGAATAAAGATTTTACAGTTAACCTTTCCATTCAAATGGGAGTAGTGGATGCTCTAATTATTGACATAGAAAAATGTTCTTGGGTCCTACAGCCCCACTGCTAAGTGGTTTCAGAGTTTTAATACCTGTCCCCCCAAAACTACTGATCTATGGGAGAGAGGTGACAAAACCAGGATAAGCTATTTGTGCCTATCTTCTACTTTGTCTTTCTATTCTCAACCTTGGCAATCTCTCCCAGTATCTCTGACCCTAGTCTAGTCTACTTCCTTCAATCAACATGACATGTCATTACCAGATTAATTTACTTGACTAATCTACTTGATAAATGCTACCTGAATAATGATTCTGAAGCTCCGAATCATTAGTGTTACTAGTGTTACCACTCCCCTTACAAACTTTTAAGCATCTCCCCAACGCCTACAGGTTCAAAAGCAAACTCATTCACCTATTCTGCATTCTAACTAGATTCTCACCAGTCTCTCACCAGTCACACACACTCTGCTATAAGCACAGTGATACCATCCTTTTGCCAAACACAATGATTTGTTTCCCATCTTCATAGCTTTGTTTATACTGTTTTCTCATTTAGAACTTCCTTTCTTCTCTACCTGTTTGATGAATAGTATGGAAGGTTAAAATACATATGGATGAGTAAGAATTCATGTGATACACTTTGAAGAAAAAAATGTGTGAAAAGGAATGAGGATTGAGAGGACCAGTAAAAAGAGAGTAAGGAGGCACGTGGTTTAGAAAAAGTGCAAAATTAATTTCATAGGCTGTATTATCATTTTCTTTGTACATTAGTGATGTTAGATTCCTGACAAAAGTCTCTGTGTCCCACTGATGGGCATATTTTTACTGGCCCAGTGAATAACACATACCAAGAAGACTGCTCCCATATCCACGCAGAGGAAGACAGGCTATGAACCATCAATGCCTGATTCCTCATAGTTTAATGGCCTTGTATGCAACTCTAACAGCAAAAGCTATTTGTTAGAACAGCTTTAAACTTGTATCTGCTTACCTTGGAATTACGGCGGTATGGAAAGAGAACAGGTTTTAATGAATGGATCTGGACAACCTGTGAAAAGGAAGGCAGAGTAAATGATAATCTGGACTGAGAAATGCAGAAGGAAAAATAGGAAAATGTGATAGAAAAATACCAAAAGATATTTATACTTATTAAAATCTGCATGGAAATTAATTAACTTGAGAATCAAGATTCTAAAAATAATTTAAGGTCCTAAATGAACAAGAACAAATAATTAATTATGAGTATTTTACATGACAAATTTTTAATTATAGCCAATAATATTTGATGGAAGGAAAATTAACATTTACCCAAGAGAAGAATTTGAAAAATAGGAGATGCTGCAACAGCTTATTCATTCATTCATTTATTCATTCATCCATTTATTCACTCATTAGCAAACTCATGTCAAGTGCCTCCTAAGCCACTTAGGCTATGAATATGTATATGGGAGGAAGAATCTACCGCTTCATATTTATAATGAGAGTTTATGGGGTCTTATGAAAAAAGGTAAAAAGGAAAAACAAATAATCACAATCCTCAATATAAAAATTCACTAAGATGGGAAACATATTGTGATACTTGTATATAAAATAATCCTGGAGAAGATCTGGCCAGATGTGCAAACACATTTACATTAAAAAAGAGAAGTTGGGCTTCCATGGTGGCGCAGGGGTTAAGAATCTGCCTGTCAATGCAGGGGACATGGGTTTGAGCCCTGGTCCAGGAAGATCCCACATGCCACAGAGCAACTAAGCCCATTCACCACAACTACTGAGCCCGCGCGCCTAGAGCCCGTGCTCCGCAACAAAGAGTAGCCCCCACTCACTGCAACTAGAGAAAGCCCACACACAGCAACGAAAACCCAACACAGCCAAAAATAAATAAAATAAATTAATTTTTGAAAATTCAAAATTTAAAAAAATAAAAAAAGTTATGGAAGAAACATTTAAATTATGAGACTTATAATAATGCAAGATATCAGATTTATGGAAATTATTTAGGTTGAGTTTGAGGAGAGTAATTTGGAAATGTTTATGAAATGTTTAAATGTATTTTTCTAATAAAATCTTGTATAATAAATATAAAGAAAAAATGAGAAAATGTAATTGTTCTGTAAGTGTGAAGTCTTATTCTAGAAGTCCAGGATAACTAGAGATACTATTAAATTAGACTTTTGAAGCAGGACAATGTAGAATGCAAAAGAATCAAATTATTTGGGTTAATGTTTGGCTTTTCCCAGTTACACAAACCTCATGAATATAAGTGAAAATAACAGACCTGTGGTCTAGTTCTAGAACTGTTATAGAAACCAAGAATCCCTCTTTTTCATGAATTGCCCTAAGGGTTTTGTCCCACTTCTCTCTTTGTTTTGTTGTTGTTTTTTCTCTGTGCTTATTTACGCAAGTGCATCAAATTAAGGAGAAAGTTGAATTGGTACTCCCCCAAATAAAATCTTTCTAAAGTCTTCATAAAATATTTGTAATTTAGAATAGCTCTTGTGATAATGATATAGGACCAATGATAATCAATTATAACTACATTTTGGCTTCTACAAGAAAGTTGAAATTTGCTTCTTTGGATTCTCAAATAGACAAAGGAGGACAACGAACGTCAATCTGAAGGGGACCCAGTTATGCTCATTGAACATGGGAGACCTCAAGTGCCTCCTTACTGAGAACCTAACCCTATTGCGTGGTTCAGAAGAATAAAGCAAATCACTAATACTGGACATTGGACTTTGGGAAGAGAGAGGCCTAAATGTTAGAACATTTTATATAATGAGCCTTGGAGAATGCCCCAAGTATTGGTAGAATTTCTTTTGTGGCAGAGAAGCAAGCTCAAAATTCAAATATTGCTAAGCAAGCTAAAGACAAAGTCATATTTTGAGTGTGCAGCATAGTCTGTCAGAAGCTATGTTATACATCAAAGGAGCACAGGTTGGAGCCAGGAGAGCCAGTTGTGAGCTCAACTCTGTCACTTACTGGGATCTCTCTGGGTCAGGATGCTTAATCTCCATGGCCTGCTGCCTCCTCATCTTTAGAAAGAGGGAGAGCTATCAATGATATTTAAGACTCCTTTTTATCTTCAGTATTTGGGCTATGAGGGTACACCAAGGAAGATAAGGCCTATGTGCAGAAAGAGATTAGTACATAAAGATTTTCTTTCAGCTTTTTCAAAGCAGCTCTCTTCTCACTTTTCAGACGCCCATTGTTGACCTCGTTTCTTTCTTTTTTTTTTTTTTGCGGTACGCGGGCCTCTCACTGCCGTGGCCTCTCCCATTGCGGAGCACAGGCTCCGGACACGCAGGCTCAGCGGCCATGGCTCACGGGCCCAGCCGCTCCGCGGCATGTGGGATCCTCCCGGACCGGGACACGAACCCGTGTCCCCTGCATTGGCAGGCGGACTCTCAACCACTGCTCCACCAGGGAAGCCCCTCTTTTTTTTTTTTTTTTTTTTTTACATAAGCTATTTTAGGTTTGGATTTTTATTTTTTATTCTTGTTCCTGACCAACTACACTTCCTCTGTCCTGGCTACTTCCTCATGTTCTGAACCAGCAACTATGTGTGTGAATACAGACTTCACCTGGGATACAGCCAGGTTCTCCTGACCATGAAAACTTCTTAATGAACCAAAATGTCTATATTTCCATTCTCAGGAACTAAGAAGGTTTCTGCCACTCAAGAAGAACTATTTTTTAAAATCCTGTTGAATGCCATCTCAGAGGACAAAATCTTGCTTTGACTAATGGGCGGGTGAAGTTTAAGTAGAATTGTAGAGGGTGGCAGAAGAGCAGGGGCCGTGCAGCGTGAAGAGTGCTGGGCTGGAGTAAGACATCCTCTTCTGCCACCATCACCCATCTCTCTCTCTCTCTCTCTCTCTCACACACACACACACACACACACACACACACTAGGTGGCACCTTTGAGATCTTGTCCTGATCATGCAGATACGTCGATACAATGACAACCATAATCTCCATTGACTTAGCAGCTGATCATATTTCAGGTGCTTTTATATATGCTATCTTTGTGTTATGATTCAGTTAGGTGGTATTATTATTCCCATTTTAATGGTAAAAGAGATTAAATAATTTACGTAATGTAACAGTAGGTTGCAGGACTAGATTTTAAACCCAAATCAGTAAGAGTCTGACGTTTTCCTGCAAAGAGCATGACTTTGTAACTTTCGAGATTAGGCTAGTAATGTATCTATACTTTCTCATCTGTGAAAAATGAAGACGTTAGTTCCCAACTTTCAGGATAAAATGAAATGATGCATTTGAAAGTGCCAATTCAAGATAGGGGCTTAATCACTTAATAAATAGAGTCCCTGCCTTTGAGATGCAATATAACTTTTCCCACATTTCATTTTATACTGGCGCTGTGAACTAGGCAAAACATCGCTGCCGTCTTACAGATGGAGAAGTTGAGGCGCATGAAGGTTAAGTGGATTACCTGAGGCCCCACAGCGGATGATGGCAGAGATGGTACTGAACATAAACCTCCTAACTCTCAGTCCAGACCTTTCCTGTCACAAAGTTATCTTTAAATTGTTCAGCAGAAAGAAAAATAAACATGGTGGCAAAGAGGAGCTGTACATGGTGGAAACTAAGAGTACTGGAGCCGAAGAAGCCTAGACTTGAACTGTAGCCTCACTGCTTACTGTCTGTGTGATTGCTAAGTTACTTGAATTCTTTGAGTTTCAGTTTCTTATCTATATAGGCATAATGAAGATTTCTTTGTGGAGTTCTTGTAAAAATTGGAGGCGAAATGTTTAACTATACCTGACACACAGTTGGAACGTAATGAAGAAGAGCTACTATTTCTAGTGATGATTAGTACTATTTAATTACAAGTTTTAATTATGTGTTTATAATTATTTACCTTTCATGCAGTGAAAAACAGCATTATGTCTACGATACGTCAGGTATTGCTCTGGGCTGTGGGACCACAAAGATGCCACACCTGATGTCAGAGTCTCACCATCAATAATTCTCAGCAATTTTGTATCATATGAGATAATGTTGTAGTAAATGTACACTTACTAGTTTTCACTAATTTCTAAGATTTATAAGTATAGTTTGCCCAATTTTCTCCCTATAGATAAGAAAGCCAGAACTGCCTAGTTTGGGTAGAGTGAGACCCCGCTTATAGCTTCTCAGAGGTGCCCTGGTGACCCCATGCTTGTGAATCTCTGAGACATGCAGACAAAAAGAAGGTGGGGTTCAGGGTACACATACTGGACTCCCCATTGCCCTTTTCTGACTTTCCAAAGTATCACCGTATCAGCAGTGTCTTACATATGTAAAACAATTTTAGCTTTTTAAAACTCCTTTCATATATTTTGTCATAGCCATATCACATATGCAGGTCATGATATTTTATTTTAGAGTCAGAAGAGAACTCTCAGGCATAACACACCTTTTTCATAAGAGAATGAAAAATGAAGGAAAGAAATTCATGTCCCCTTTCCTTCCTATGAAATTGTAAAGCAACTGGTTGAATTCACCCTTAAAGCCCTTATGAATATTCAGTGTAAGATCTTTATGCATCTCATGGTTCCCAGCTATTAAACACAACCACACTGATGAATAATTAGATTAGAAATATGGCCCTTTTTGCAGTTCACCTCAAGCCCAACCCAAACTGAAGCCCACACCTCACCCACTGAAAGGGATTTTTAGCCAGGGTGCAAAATGGATTAAAGTCAGGAACTCACTTATTTATTCACTCAACAATTTGTTTTGAAGTATTTGCATTGTTCCAGGTAAGGAAGATACAATGTTGAGCAGAACAAACACTGCCAGCCTCATAGTCCAATCAGAAACAAAACTAGAAATTACCACACAAATAAAAATGAAATGGTAACTTTGATGAGAGCTATGAGAGCCACATGGCTCTATGGAAGCCTATATAGGTAGATTTGATCCAGCTGAGGAGTCAGGATACACTTTCAGGGGTGATGATGATTGAGCTCAAACCTGATGTAAAAAGCAGGAGGTAACTAGCCAAAAGGAGGGAGGATGAGAGTCAGCATGGCGGGGAGAGAGAGCAAGAAGATGTGGCACAGGTAAGTACAGATGCGGTACAAGAAAAGCAAGGAGATGAGGCACAAGGGAGGATCAGACCACTTACGGCCTCATAGGTTATGCTAAATTTTGTTGTTCATCTCCTAAAAACAAGGGGAAGCTATGCAAGAAGTGTTTTAAGCTAATGGCTTGTGTTTTTTGTTTGTTTGTTTCTTGTTTAGATGCTTAAGTTTTTATTTTGAGAAGAGTGCTTTCCATACAGTGATGAAAACAGACTGGAAGAGAAAAATAGATGCAAGATGATGGTGACTTGAATGGTAGTGGTAGAAAAAGAAGAGAAGAACAGTTCTCAGGCTCGTAGACTTAGGTCCCCAGTATACACATTTCTCCAAAGGAAAGAAATGTCAGTTTTGAAAGCCATCTTTGGTCATGCAAACCAAAAAGGCCCTTTCACTTTAGGACATATGGTCACAGATGACGACGGAGAAGTGATACAATGACATGACTGTACATTCCAAATCTGTCCTTTCATTTTTAAAACTTAGAAGCTCATAGCCACCACAATGGCTTAACGGAATCATTACCAATGGATAAGGAAATTTCATCCATTTGCCCCCTCTGACTCCACTTGGACGTAGGCCATGGTTTCTACAAAGAGTGGCTTGGAGCCACGCAAGGTTTCAAGGGAAATTGGCCTTTCAGAGGGGCATAGGAATAGATAATGCATATTGCCACCATAAAAATCTCTAATGAATATTAAGGGTGGCTTTCATTTGTGGTGATTGAAATGAACCCATAAATTCTGTCTCTAGGGTGTGGGAATTTTTTTCCTCCCTGTGGAGAGATTTAATGGATTTGTGGCATTCTGGATGATTTGGCAAGAAATCAGAGGTACCTACGCAGTCACCCACAAAGGGCACTTAGTTTCTTGCATGGGATAGCCACCACCACAAAACATTTTCTGTAAGAACCCAGAATGATTGATGCAAGCCACCGTAAGTCATGACAAGGTGTCAACTGAAAAACTAGAAAAAGAAGTGGTTAAAGACACCACAGCAGCTTTGAAAACAAATTTGACTTTTAGAGAAGGGTTATTTCCTTTTGGAAAAATGTTAGACCTGCCACATGCAAGAAATTTAGATCAGTTGTTTGTGGTGAGGGCCATCATATTTTGAGGCCACTGAGACCTCCTACTGCTCTCTGTATGGAGTAGATTAAACTGTTCCCACACAGTGATAAATATATCACAAAGAGCCATAACAGGAATACAGTAAGTTGTAGCAGTTAATGGTACAATTTCCGGTTAAAACAATATTCTTAGGGTTTCGTTCGCCAGTCCCCATTTTATGTGTGCTATTTTTTGATAAGTTAATTTTTCACATTTGCAGAATCAATATCTTTCAAAGCTTTATAAAGAGTGAAAAGAATTAGAGGAAAGAGTTCTGGGGATCTTTGCAAGCTGTGTGGGCCTGGGTTAACAGAACACACTCTGAAAAGTGCAAAAATAATCTGTGAAAACAGCAGATAAAGATTCATATTAAAAATATCATCAGCTCTAAATTTTCTGTACACATGGAAAGAAAATGGGGAAATAACCCAAAGCAGCAATTACCCAAAAAGCATTCAGATTTTACGATGGAAAGTGGCAGAGAATCTCTATTCAGAGCAAATAACTTTTTAATGCTCTTTAATGCTAGACTTTCAATTATTGAAGTAAAAAGGTAATTTTATTCTGTTGGAGGAGTGTATTCCTTTGTGGAATAAATCTGTGATCCTACTTTTTTATCCCATGAGGTAAGGCATTATGAAAGAAATTAACCCAAATGTCCTGCATTCTATTTATATGAAGGATTTATGACTGTAATTTAAGATACCAGATTCCTCGCTGACGTGGGATAACAAAGCTTGGTTCAGTGGGGAAATTTTTCTGAGTGTAGACTGGCTTCTCGATTAGGATTCCCTTGGATGGGAAACTTCTTCGTTTGTGAAGATTCTGAGTTGGAGGATAAGCCAGATGGTATAGGTTGCGATTTCTTCAGCTGTAAAACAAATAGGTAAGACTAGGTAACCACTAAGATCTCGTCCAGGATAAATATTCATGAATCAACTTTGTGAAGGAATAAATAGCAGTTGTGAATTATATTAAGCCATCATCTAGGGAATAGGACCTGATTCCCATGAAAATATTCCCAAACTCAGAGCCTTATATTTTAATATGTAAAATGGTGAACACCTTTTATTTATTTTTACCCAGTTTTAAAATAAATAGGCAGGAAGAAATGTGTAGTGCTCTTCTAACTTGGATGTCTTGCCATTGCATGCTTACTAGAACTCAATGCTCCTTGGATGTGAAAACTTGAGATACTTCTATTTAGGAGTGGGGCTTAGGGAACTCATTCTAGATGAGAATTAGAGAGTTTGGAAGCCTGAAGATTTGAAGGAGAGAAAAGACATTGAAAGAAAGAATCACAGTATGTCTGATGATTCCAAATAAAACAATCTGCCTTAAAATCTGGCTAGAGTATTACGTTTTAAAACTATTTCTCTGTGTGTGGTTTCATGAACCAACTACGTCAGAATCACCTACGGTATTTGTTACCAAGGTCTGCCCACTCCAGATTGCTGAATCAGAATTTCTAGGATGAACATTCTTTGACAAACTCTTCAGATGATATTTTTATGTTCACCAAAGTTTGAGAATCATCTCCGCATAGAAGAAAAGAATTCCCCTGATTTTTCAATTTCACCTTCACCAATCCAGGAAGTCTTTCTGAGAAGCTCTCATATGTATATCACTTTCAGAAGTTATTTAATCTCATAAACACGACAATCCCTAAAAGTAGATAATTCAATTTTCCAAATGAGGTAATAGGCCTCTGAAGGTTGAGGAAGTTGCCCAAGCCCTGTTACAGGGCGAAGCTGGGACTTTAAAGTCTTCCAAGTCCCACACCTATAAGACAGTCAAGTCACTTTAGGGATCTCACACTGAGAACACAGCAAAGGAATGCACTGGGCAGCCCTTGGGAATTCTCAGTACTAAAGACTCCTGTGATCAGCCTATATGGAAGTGTACAGAGCCCTTAGTGGGTGCCACTGATATTTCCCCAGAAATAGTTTTGTGCTTTCCAAACTGATTTGGTTGAAACTCCTATCAGAGAGTGTTTGGGACTTTTGGTAAATCACAGAGTAGAAAAACCCCTGGACAGAGGGTATAACAAATGACCAGGCCAATTATGTATCTTCCAGATTTTACAAAATGCTTTTGAATATAAATAGCTCTTATGATAATACTTATTTTTTTAAGTCACTTTCTAAATAGAATCTGATTTTCTTAACTGGGTCATTGATGTTTTCTTTTGAGCTTAATATCCAAGCTGGGTAAAAACCATTCACCTTACTCATTGGTGAAACTTTCCCCAATTTATGGGTGACTTTCATTTTTTATGCTCCCATTTCTCAACTGTCTCTTCTGCCAACTCCCTAATACAGATGTTTTAGTGGATTGCCTTCCTATTGTTCTAGTGGCATGGAACTCTCTGCCAACATTCCTCTGTGACCTAAGGCCCTTAACACAGTGTTCTACCCGATCGCTGAGGAACAAAAATCATTGCCTCTGTCAGAGAGTCAAAGAAAATGTCCAGTTTTGCTAATTACAGAGCCCATTTACTTTAGTAAGAGTTTCCAATATCATTTGGCCATGATCATTAAATCCTGAGATGTTTGAACCAAGTTGCTAGGTTTGAATGGGATCTTGAGGTGGTATGTGTGTGTGTATGTTTGTGTGTGTGTGTTTCTTTGCATGATATAACACTAACATAACTCAAAAAGAAATATGTGAAAAAGGTTTCATTTGATTCACCATAGCCAACCTTCCTCTGCCTTTATCTTTATTCTAAACCAACTTTTAAGTGGCATTATATGGTGGTAGCCATATATAATGCAATATGTATTTTTTCTTAATGTTCCTTTAAATGTCAGAATAGGTTTGAGAAATAAAAAATCATTGGTGTGAAATGGTAACAAAGCTGATACTTTTGAAATATTTATGTTGAAAGGCTTTTTGAAATTGAATGCTTAGGTTCTGTAATGTGCTTTTCCTGACAGTCTGTAATCCTTGGATATCCTTATTCACTGCAATTAGCAAATTTGATGCCTGTATTTATTATGCATTAATTCAGTTCAGATGGAAGTGGGAAAGAGTCTCCCTTGAATAAAATACAGCTGAATTTAAATTCAGCCAAAGGAACCACAGCCCAAATGTGGTTACTGCCAAAGAGTTGTCAAGCAACATTCTGGTCTTTGTATCCAGGCAAATTGTTAGAAGAGTGAGCTTATGTCTCTACCAGTAACAGAACTAACTAGAAATTCAGTCTGCATGTATGGAATTGGAAGTGAACAAACTGTGATATGTCCCTGTTCTTTCCACTGTCTAGATTTCTGCCCTCTCTCCACCCCACTGGCAAATGTACATTAGCTTGCCTTTTAAAGCAAAACCTATCAATCTCCAACATTTAGTAAACCCTAGGATCCACAGAATATTTTTGCATTTTTCGTATGGCTAGCATTGTACTCACCATGATGTTTAGAAGTTTATGCAACACAGTATAAGGGGAAGGCCATTAGACTTTAAAGAAAGAAATCCTGAGTTTAAATTTGGAATCCATGGCATACACAGTCACATTACTGTCTGAGTCCCAGTTGTTTCTTCGGTGTAGCGGGAAAAATATAGCCTTTCTCCCAGACTTATCATTAAGATGGTAAGAGATGTTTTATGTAAAGGTGCTTAGCTCCCTGCCTGGCATATTGATGGTGACCAAGAACCCCAGGAACCAAAGTTAAAAGGAAACAAATACATTTTTAGAAAGTTGTATCTCAAGACCAGGGTGGCAATTATAGATGCAGGTGTAAATGAAGCATTTTGTTAAGTTCATTGACCTACTTTTGAACTTTACTACTGACTCTTAACTTTTCAGTATTGCTCCCAGAGTAAATGTTAACTTTATCAACAGAGGATGAATCGTTGAAATATTTTCAGTACATTTTCCAGGACTTCTATATGGTATACAGAAATCAAAATGTGTTTTCTTCTCAGCTTTACATGTTCTGTGGTGTGTCCCTTTTGTTTTTCTCCCTATCACCTCTGCTCAATTTCAGTTACCTCCTCAGTCCTTTTTCCATTCTTTCAAAGCCTGCATGCTGTCTGGTAAGTATGTGTTTGCTACAACTTCTCCTACTGGGTTGATTTTGAGTTACCTTTCTCTGCCCTCAATTTCCTTCTCTGACTGCTCCTGAAATATACTCCTTTGGGGTCTTAGGAGGAAGTGACAGTGTAGTGAGGCCTTGGAAAAGAACTACAAAATAGAGAGTGAGAAAAGGGACTAGAGCAGAAGAAGGGGAGGTGGCCCATTCTCCAGCTACAAAACCAAGGTTTGTATGTACAGCTGACTGCTAAAGAAATGAGTGGGGTTGCTTTTGGCTTGCTGTGTTCTTCCTTAATTTGTTTGTGAGTTTTATTCTACATGAAAGGTTTGGCTGTGTAGTATAGTGAAGTCAGCCCTGAGATCAATTCTTGGCCATTTGTTACCTTTCTGACTTTAGGTGAGGTAGCTGTTTTGTGCCTCAGTTTCTTCTTTGTAAAATAGGAGATAATAACACTTTATACGTTGTTAAGAGGATTGAGATGTAATGCTCTACAGCAGCATTATCAATAAATGCTTGTTCATTTTCCTCTTCCAAAAATCTATCTTCTTCTTGTCTCATTCTATACTTTAATAACAAACTAGACTGAATATATGAGTACGCAAAATGTTGGCTTTTAAACTCTAAACTGTATCCATATAACTCTTCTTTCAAGTCAATATTTTGGAGGCATCCAAGTTTCTCTCTTAGATGATCTGATCTGAAATCAATTGCATGGGTTCAGAACTAGTCATCTTCTTCTTTCTAAAGTGCAAATAATATATGCAAAGTGGCAATTTTTAAAATGAAGATAATTTCCAATGCTAGGCAACACAGTAGGAAGTAAAATATGGTGTTTGGAAGAAGGAATGAAAAAAATGAATGAATGCCAGTGGGTATGTATACTTAACTCAGCTTCCCATGTGGACATAGGGTATTTTGGGTTTACTTTTTGTTACCACTCTGAATTGTGCCTGTATTACTTGTTCAGTCTTTTCCTATTTAGGTAGTTCTACCGCTATGCGTGCTGATACATGTGTCAATCACAGAGAGACAAGGCACTCCTCTATCAATATCCATGTTCACAACTGCTCCCAAATATTTTATATCTGTTCTTTCCTGTTTTTCAGGGTAAGAAACTGTCATACAATACCATTTAAGGCCTCCAACCTCTCTAAAATGTCATTTTGTAGGAACAACTAATCGAAAACCCCTGTTGTTTGTGTACCCATGGCTTAATAAGTAGGGAGGAAGGTCACATGACAATAGTTCCGCACTACATTTTCATGACAAATGACAAATGAAGAGGCCAGTGCTGTCCTTAGATCCAGTACTGCCCTTAGCTGTTTCCTTAAATCAACATTCTTCTTCTCTCTCAGCCTTAACTTTCCCAAGTGAATTTTATGATTTTACATATGTGTCCAAGACATCTGAATTTTAACTTGTGTTCACAAGTTTTTCATGTTTATGTAGAGTCTTAATAATCTCACTGATTTTTAAATGTATTGTACTCTGTGCTTCATGTTTTTAAAAACAGAAGTGGCATTAAATTGCTTCTTCAATATGATACAATTAGAAACATAATTTACATTTTGGGTTATGTCATATAATTAATATTTTTGTAACATTGTCACTTATGGTATTCAGTAAATGAGATGAAAGATATATGGAGATGTGTTTTATATTCATTAAATTATTTACTCATATATGCAAGTATGACATGTTGTGTCTCAGGAGGTTGAAAACAGCTAAAGAGTATGTAGCCTTAGAAGTGTAAGTGTCATAGGTTTGAATGCCACCTACTTCAATTGGAGAAAAGTCATTTTCTTGCATCAAAGCTGCCAATTATCACAGTTCATGATATTTCTAGGAAATACCCTTAACAGAAATAACAGCTGTAATCCAGTTTCCTTAGTATTGATCTTAGTGATAGTATGTTTCTTAACAAGTTTTTTACTTGTACAGGAATAGACATTTCAAGATGTGGATATAAACCAGATTCTGCAACTAAGATAAAGAGCAAGGGAAACAATTTTGGGAACCTAAATGGCTTGCTACTGGAAAATTAATTTTATTCATTTCAGGGTTCTAAGATTTTTTAACTGAATTTTTAAATCAGTATCAAAATACCAATATCAACATCATTTCAAATGTCCATATTATTGTATTAGTACTGTCAGTCTTCATTGTGACATTTCCATCACTAAATAAAGTGATCTGGTAGGACTGAATTTCAAAGTATGCCCTTTTCTTTATCCAGGTAATGTTATGCAGACAGGAGAGCTCTAATATAATGTTTTGGGCCAAACTGAGAGAAGGAGAAGGGTGATCCTTTTTGTTTGTTTCATAGGTGAGGAGGTACTGAGGAACTATATTGGTCACTAAGCTTCGGAAATGTTGCAGATTCTCTCCATTCCCCATCTCTAATCTGTGCTCCACATTTCAGCCAGAACCCATTCTGTAACACACAAATCTGGTCGCATTGCTCTCTTGCTTCAGTAGTTTCCAACCCATATAAATTATGATCCCATTACATTCAAATCTACACTATTTAACACGTTGTATCAGTTTCCTAAGGCTACCGTGATAAAGTACGCACCCTGGGTAGCTTAAAACAACAGATATTTATTATCTCACAGTTCTGGAGGTTAGAAGTCCAAAATCAATGTGTTGACAGGGCCATGATGTCTCAGAAGCCTTTACAGAAGGATTTTTCCTTTTTTCTTCCAGCTTCTGGTAGCTCCATGTTTTCCATGGCTTGTGGCAGCATAACTCCAATTTGTGCTTCTATCTTCACATGGCTATCCTCTCCCTGTGAGTTTCTATGTAGACTTTCCTTTGTGCATGTGTGTGTCCAAATTCCCTCTTCTTTTAAGGACACCTGTCATGTTAGATTAAGTCGTCACTTTATTCAAGGATGACCTCAGTTGAACTAATTATGTCTGAAACAACCCTATTTCCAAATAAGGTCACATTCTGAAGTACTGGGGGTTAGAACCTCAACATAGCTTTTTGGAGGGATACGATTCAACCCATAACACATGGCCTCCAAATCCTTCATAGTCTGGCCTTAAGCCATCTGCCAGACCCATCATCCGTCTTTCTCCTCATTTCCCACACCCACTTGCTCTGGGGAATTACTCCTCACTCCCAGACCATACCAAACACTCTCATGCCTCTTGCCCTCATATACTCTTCTTGCTGGAATCCCCCTGCATTTCCCCTTGTCTGCCTGGTAAATTCCTATTTGGCTCATTATTACGTCAAGTACTCCTGAGAGTTTTACTTCCTTAGTAAAATTTTTCCTTATTTCTTCAGACAAATTAACAATGTGCCCTCTATGCTTTCCCTGCTCATACACCCTGGGTTGATACAAAACACATTATGTTGAATTGTCACTCTATTGGTCTGTCTTCTCACTAAACTGTAAACTCTTAGATGGCAGTTCCCATGCCTCTCCATCTTTGGAAACCTGGTAGAGTGCCAGGCCCACAGTAGACATTCAAGACATATTTGTTAAACAAATAAGATAGGGCCCCACTTCCATATCTTGGAATACAACGAGAATGATGAGAAGAGTCGAGAAGTAATATTTTACGCCTGTGGGGCATTCAAGTCCCACTTAGTCTTCTCTGTGTTTGTTTGCTAGAGGGCTTTTGCCAAATCTGTCTCTCCAGGGCAAAACAGTGTGTCACAGGAAAGGCGTTAAAGCATATTAAGGGTTGCTACACTCATGATGGACAGAGGTGTGATGGCTTAAAGACTAGCAACAGATTTCTACAGTTTCCAAATTGGTACCATCTCCAGGTGGATTGTATTCACCTGCTGATTGTCAGTGGAGGAGATTACCTTTGCTGGCTGAAATAAAGAAGTTGGCTCTGCATGAACCATATGACATACTGACTGATTGTGCTAAGAGCTAGAAAAAAAAAATACACATTTTCCCCTAAGTATTTATCATCTTGTAAAGAAAGTTTATTTTCTCTTTCAAAGGAGAAGTGTTAGTTTTCTAAAGTGTCATCTCCACAACGATGAGTTAACAAGTTCAAGTCAACTTTAATATTTAGAGAATTATGGGGCCAGCATTTTAGTGGAGATGGGACCAATATAATTTCTTTCAATAGGAAAGAAGATATTTCACTCCAGTGAATGCTTTGCAGGAAAGCTCCTAGGCTCAAAATTAGATGTCCTAGAATCAGGAGCCGAGTTGGTAGAAGAGGAAATTAGGTCTCCCATGTGCATAACATCAGGATAAACACTTTATTGGAAAGCTGTTATGGTAAAAACTTATGTTAAAAGATGTTCAGCCTTAAGAAAAAATGTGATATAAATCAATAATAGATCATACAGATGGCCAACAAACACATGAAAGGATGCTCAACATCACTCATCATTAGAGAAATGCAAATCAAAACTACAATGAGGACTTTCCTGGTGGCGCAGTGGGTGAGAGTCCGCCTGCCGATGCAGGCGACACGGGTTCGTGCCCCAGTTCGGTAAGATCCCACATGCCGCAGAGCAGCTGGGCCCGTGAGCCATGGCCGCTGAGCCTGCGTGTACGGAGCCTGTGCTCCGCAATCGGAGAGGCCACAACAGTGAGAGGCCCACGTATCGCAAAAAAAAACCCAAAACTAAAAATAGAACTACCATATGATGCAGCAATCCCACTACTGGGCATATACCCTGAGAAAACCAAAATTCAAGAAGAGACATGCACCACAATGGTCATTGCAGCTCTATTTACAATAGCCAGGACATGGAAGCAACCTAAGTGTCCATCGACAGATGAATGGATAAAGAAGATGTGGCACATATATACAATGGAATATTACTCAGCCATAAAAAGAAACGAAATTGAGTTATTTGTACTGAGGTGGATGGACCTAGAGTCTGTCATACAGAGTGAAGTAAGTCAGAAAGAGAAAAACATATACCATATGCTAACACGTATATATGGAATCTAAAAAAAAAAAAATGGCAGGACAGGAATAAAGACGCAGATGTAGAGAATGGACTTGAGGACATGGGGAGGTGGAAGGGGAAGCTGGGGCGAAGTGAGAGATTAGCATTGACATATATACACTACCAAATGTAAAATAGATAGCTAGCGGGAAGCAGCCGCATAGCACAGGGAGATCAGCTCAGTGCTTTGTGACCACCTAGAGGGTGGAATAGGGAGGGTGGGAGGGAGACGCAAGAGGGAGGGGATATGGGGATATATGTACACATATAGCCGATTCACTTTGTTATACAGCAGAAACTAACACAACATTGTAAAGCAATTATACTCCAATAAAGATGTTTAAAAAAATAATAGATCTTTATCTTCATTAGCAAGGTATGTTGACATATCTCACTGATTTCTCCATAAAAGAGAGTCTTTTGAAAGCGGTTTATAGTCTGTGTGTTTCAAAATTTTTGCAAGATTTTTTTCTGATAATGTCTAGTTAAACAGTTATTCTGCCTGCCATAATCCTTTCTGGTTTTGAGGGGTATTAATTCTGAGATTTCGATCCTGATACTTGTTAATCCAAAGAAATGGCCTAAACTGCACAAACCTATAGAGTTGAGTTATTCATCTATTCAACAAACACTTCCTGACCTCTCCCTGTGCCGGGCACTGTGCTAGTGCTAGCAATAGGGGTGGCCTCTACCTTCTAGGTAACTGAGACAAACAAACAAACAAACAAATAAAAGCAGTTAAAAAAAAGGTCAAGCACCTACGTGTATTTAGTTGGAGAAGGCCCTCTGTGGAGGTGACATGGAGGCTGATGCTTTAAGAATGACAAGGAGCCAGTCACGTGAAAGGGAAGGGAAGAGCACTTCAAACAAAAGAGAGGGCTTGACTAAAAGCCCAAGACACAAAAGAACTGAACAGTGTCCAAGCACAGAGCGAAGACCAGCATGACTGGATCAGGGAAAGAAAGGAGAGTGGCCCACACAGGCAAAGGCCATAGATGTCCAGGCCTTCCTGGTCATGAGGAAGTACGGAGTTTGTTTTCAAAGTGCAATTACAAATCCACAGTTAAATGCTTATCACCAAATCTAAGTGAAAGCAGAACTGAAGTCTTCTGTAGAAATTTCCCCTGGTTGGTGGCTGAGGATAAACAGCATATTCAAATATCATTATAGCATGTGACAATGAGAGAACAGCAGGTTAAACTAGCCATGGCATATGTACCAGCATTGGAAATCAGAGGCTAGACGTGTTCCCAAGAAGTTGGGTCACACTGTGACCACAATGTAGAGTGAAAGTAGGACTTGAAAGCCTAGGAATCTAATGCTTTTCTACTATGTATTTGTAGGCGAAGGGATAAAACTAGCATTTGTTAAGATCTTCTATGTATCAGGAATTTTATATATATTGTCTGATTTAATCCCAACAATAATCACACGAGGAAATACTGTTTTCCCCTTTTACCAATGAGGCAATTGAAAGTTGGAGAGGTCAAATGTTGGGCCCAGGTTTATGTAGTTTGACTGAACTCAAACTTATGTCAGTCTTCCAAAGTCCACACACTCTCATCACATCACAGGGCCTCCACGGAAGGGTGACATGAGGAAAAGCAGACCCCAAGCCAGGCTTGCTCAGCAGACGACTAGTAACCAGAGCGTGTAACTGCTGCAGTGGCTGCTTTGAGGGTCTAGAATCCCATGCCCTTGAAAATAAAACAGGGAGTCCTATTTCCTTCCAAATAGATGTTAGGTTTCAATTAATCAGTTTTCTTAGGCTGCTGGGCACGGATGTTAACTTGGCTATTTGATTCACCACACTACTTGATTGACAAAGAAAAAACAGATTTTCCTTTCATTTCTCACAAGTATAGCTGCAAAAGTTATGGAAAGTTTTCATATTCGAGAAAAAGATAGAATTGAATTGTGGGTAACATACTTGTAAAATCCTGTAAATGATCACTTGATTTCTCCTTTCCCAGAAATGACAAATACAAATTCTTTAAAATTAGAATGCAGAAGAATTCTCAAGAAGAAGGGTTTCTGAGGACCTGTGTCTTGCTGTGGTTTCACACTTTATGTGGAAACCTCAGTTTGTATGTGTTGGGTTGGGGTGGGCAATGTGTACCTATTTATATCATACGTGGTATCCTAAGAAGTTCTTCCATTACTCTTTGTATTAAAAGGTAAAGATGGAATTCCATATAAATGAACACATATATACATGCATATATACACATTTATACATACATATAAATACATATATATGCATACATATGATTTAAGTGTATGTATGTATGACACTGTGAAATTTGATTTTGCTGTATACATTTTTACATTAAAAACCTTCACTACAATCATATTCTATTCATTTCTTTTGTAATTAAACTGATATGCAATTAAAGTATTCCATCTTAATTACAAAGTTGAAGGGATGAAGGTCCCATAAGGGGTTTTGATTAAGTAATAGGCTATACAGTTACTATCTCATACAGCTTTAGCATAGTTTCAAATGTTAAGGTATGAAAAATAATCTGGTCACTCTTGAATCTGCTATAAATTTTTCTGATGAGTGAAGGTAGAAAGGAAATAGAAATAATTTTGTACTTCCTGTATAAGAATAGCTTCCTGAGGAAGCTCATATATATCTCTCCAGGAGTATTTTATTAATACATTTTTCTTCAACAGGTAAAGAGAGGAAGTCATGGTCTATTGATCAGCGTAGTCTACCTTCCTCTTGTGCTTCTGGGGAAAGAGTACGAATTAAGCAGGGGATTTTTTTATGGCTTTAGAAGTATTTTAAAGCCTACATTTTTTTAATGGAATGAAAGATTTTTAAAATTCTATAGTGCTTTACAATTTCCAAAAGTTTCACCCACTCATTGCTCCTCTCCCTGCTGGTAACCACTAGTTTGTTCTCTATATCTGTGAGTCTGCTTCTTTTTTGTTTTATTGACTAATCTGTTGTACTTTTTAGATTCCACATATAAGTGATGTCATGCAGTATTTGTCTTCCTCTGTCTGACTTATTTCACTTAACATAATGTGCTCCAAGTCCATCCTTGTTGCTGCAATTGGCAAAATTTCATTCTTTTTTATGGCTGAGTAGTATCCCATTGGGTATACATAGCATATCGTCTTTATCCATTCATCTGTTGATGGACACTTAGGTTGCTTCTATACCTTGGCAATTGTAAATAATGTTGCTCTGAACATTGGGGTGCATGTATCTTTTCAAATTAGTGTTTTTGTTTTTTTCAGATACATACCCAGGAGTGGGATTGCTGGGTCATATGGTGGTTCTATTTTTAGTTTTTTGAGAAACCTTCATACAGTTTTCCACAGAGGCTGCACCAGTTTATATTCCTACCAGCAGTGTATGAGTGTTCCCTTTTCTCAACATCCTCTCCAATATTTTTTACTTTGTTCTTTTTGATGATAGCCATTCTGACAGGTGTGAGGTGATATCTCATTGTAGTTTTGATTTGCACTTCCCTGATGATTAATGAAGTTGAGCATTTTTCATGTGCCTGTTGGCTATCTATATTTCCTCTTGGGAAAAATGTCTATTCAGTTCTTCTGCCCATTTTTTTAACTGGGTAGTTTGGGTTTTTTGATGTTTTTTGATGTTGAGTTGTATGAGCTGCTCATATATGTTGGATATTAACCCTTTATCAGTCATATTATTTTCAAATAGCTTCTCCCATTTAGGTTGTGTTTTTGTTTTGTTGAGGATTTCCTTTGCTGTGCAAAAGCTTTTAAGTTTAATTAGGTCCCATTTGTTTACTTTTGCTTTTGTTTCCTTTACTCTAGGAGACAGACCCCCCCCCCCAAATAATGCTGCAATTCATGTCAAAGATTGTTTTGCCTATGTTTTCCTCTAGGAGTTTGTAATATCCAGTATTACATTTAGGCCTTTAATCCATTTTGAGTTTATTTTTGTATATAGTATTAAAGAATGTTCTAATTTTGTTCTTTTACATGTAGCTGTCCAGTTTTCCCAACACCAGTTATTGAAGAGGCTGTCTTTTCTCCATTATATATTCTTGCCTCCTTTGTCATCGATTAACTGACCATAAGTGTATGGGTTTATTTCTGGGCTCTCTATTCTGTTCCATTGATCTATGTGTCTGTTTTTGTGCCAGTACCATACTGTTTTGCTTACTGTAGCTTTATAATACAGTCTGAAGTCAGGGAGCATGATTCTTCCAGCTTCATTCTTCTTTCTCAAGATTGTTTTGGCTATTCGGGGTCTTTTGTGTTCCCATACAAATTTTTAAATTATTTGTTCTAGTCCTGTGAAAAATACCATTGATATTTTGATAGGAATTGTATTGAACCTGTAGATTGTCTTTGGTAGTATGGTCATTTTTAACAATATTAATTCTTCCAATCCAAGAACATGGTATATCTTTCCATCTGTTTTTGTCATCTTCAATTTCTTTCATCAGTGTCTTATAGTTTTCCAAGTATGGGTCTTTAACCTCCTTAGGTAGGTTTATTTCCAGGATTTTATCTTTTTGATGCAATGGTAAATGGAATTGTTTCCTTAATTTCTCTTTCTGATAGTTCATTGTTACTGTATAGAAATGCAACAGATTTCTGCATATTAATTTTGTATCCTACAACTTTACCAAATTCATTGATGAGCTCTAGCAGTTTTCTGGTAGTGTCTTTAGGATTTTCTATGTAAAGTATCAAGTCATCTGCAAAAAGAGACAGTTTTACTTCTTCCTGTACAATTTGGATTCCTTTTATTTCTTTTTCTTCTCTGACTGCTGGGGCTAGGACTTGCAAAACTATGTTGAATAAAAGTGGCAAGAGTGGACATCCTTGTCTTGTACCTGATCTTAGAGAAAAAAACAAAGGATTTTAATTGTACATGTACTATGATCTGATAAAAATTAATTTAAAAATGTTTTTATGCAAAGTTAGTTCAATTTGTTCAGTCAGTATTGTACTATGAACAGAATTTCCTTTTAGCCTAATGAGACATAATTCAGGAGGTACTGGATTATATTCTTAGTTTAAAAATTACTTTGAAAATTTTTAATAAAAACATTTCTTATTGTTTTAGACTATCTATAAAGAATGAAAAGGCAAACTATTTTCACAGGATACTGTATTTTGTGCTTGTGAGAAGAATCTGAAAATGTGGAGAGAACACAATTACTTAAATGTGCAAATGGATTTCTATTGAAAAGCTTCATATTTTTACCTGCCTTCTTCCTACTGTGTCATACCAGTAGCCATGTCCTATGTTAATCTTAGAAATTATAAGGTTGGAGTGGTAATAATAGAGATCAGTTTTATGTAATCCGCTATATGCTTCATGTAATTAGGAGTTTAGCAAATAAGATAAAGAACACAAATGTTTTAAAGGGCAGAATTAAAGAAGGGAGTTGGAGGTGATAAAAATGTGAATAGTTGGCAAAGCTAGACTTTGCTTAAATGTAGCATATCATCTATATACATTTACCAAAAAGATGCAAACCCGCAAATACAAAGACATTTGGTAAAAGGATAGGAGAAGAGATGCCAACTGATGTTTGGGATGATGGAAGGTGAATGGAGGATTGGAGCAAGGCAATCTCAGAACCTGCAGAAAAGCATGCTGCAATGAAGTGAGTTAGTGTGCACCAGAGTCCCTCAGAGCCCCAGCATTTGAAGCCTGCAAGGAAACTAACCTGCTCCTTCACAGCCCATCCAGGACATGGGAGGATTATTACCTGCAGAACTTAAATGATCTCAGAGAACAGAATTTCAGAAGCTGCCATTTAGGGTTCTCCTGATAAAAAGGCTTCTTGCTGCCTGATCACTTAACAAGCCCACCCATTTACACAGAGCTTCCAGTCAGGATTTTTATACCATGCTCTTAGTGATGTATCAACAACCAAAAATCACTAGACATTTGAAGAAAGCCTCAAAGTTGAAAGACAGTGGTCAAAGCAAACAGTGGTCAAAGAAATCAGAAAGAGACAAAAACAACAAAAGGAACAGAAGGAAATTATAAAAATGGTAATTAATAACCTCAGATATATAAGAGAACTTATTCCATTTATATTTTAGTTCTTAGTGTTTTAGTACACGCCAGGCACTTTTCTACTAACTTTATAATAGTGTTTTTAATCCTCAGAGCAACTCCTTTGAGGTAGGCACTACTATCATGTCCATTTTATAGGAAGGCTACGTAACTAGCCAAGGACACCTTAGCAAATGGCAGAGCCAGGATTTGAACCCAGGTAATCAGCTTAAAGTCCACCCTCTTAACCATTACATTTTACCTCCTTTCCAAGAATTAAGAATAGAATGTTCTCAAAACCTCACTTTTCTTTAGTTTTTAAAATATATTGCTATTAAAATATACCCTTGCAGTAAAAGCTAAGACCTCAAAAATAACCTGTACCCATCTACACTAACCCCCCATTCCATCCCCTGACTCTGCACCCAAGTAAATCATTACACTAAAAACTATGTTCCTCACTCCTTTATTTTTTATACTGTGTATGTATTTTTCTAAAGAGCATCATGCTATATGCAATTCTTCTGTGAAATGTTCTTTTCACTTAATATTGTATTTCCAATATTCATCCATATTGTTGCATGTTAATTGATTTCATTAATTGTTACTCCTGTATTTAAAAAAAAGAACAAAGTGTTATGAAAGGAAACAATAAGAAGTTTAACAAAACAAAAAATTTTTTTTATAAATTTATTTTTGGCTGCGTTGGGTCTTCATTGCTGCACACGGGCTTTCTCTAGTTGCAGCGAGCGGGGGCTACCCTTCATTGTGGTGTGTGGTCTTCTCATTGCTGTGGCTTCTCTTGTTGCGGAGCACGGGCTCTAGGCACATGGGCTTCAGTAGTTGTGTCATGCGGGCTCAGTAGTTGTGGCTCGTGAGCTCTAGAGTGCAGGTTCAGTAGTTGTGGCACACAGGCTTAGTTGCTCCATGACAGGTGGGATCTTCCTGGACCAGGGTTCAAACCTGTGTCCCCTGCATTGGCAGGCAGATTCTTAACCACTGCGCCACCAAGGAAGTCCCAAAACAAAATATTATAGTTAAAAGAAAATATTTATTAGAATAATTAGTGGAAAAATAATGGAATTTCCTAGAAAGTTAAAAGAAAAAATGAAGAAGGGGAAGGAGAAGGGGAAGAAGAACAAGGAGGAAAAGAAGAAGGAGGAGGAGGAGGAGGGGGAGGAGAAGAAGAAAACAGAGAAATATAATACAATGAGCATATCAGTTGGGGTGTCTAACACTGTACTAATAAGATTTCCAGAAAAAGAGAACAGAGAAAGAGATGAAGAATTTATTAAAGAAACAGACCTTAAGGTTGTGTGTTTCCAGTTTGAAGAGCCACTGAGAGAGCAGTGCAGGGAAAGAAAAAATAAACTATATCAGGACACAATATGACATTTTAGGACATACCAAGGATAAAAGGAATATATATATATATATATATATATATATATATATATATATATATATATATATTTTTTTTTTTTTTTTTCTTTCTCTCCAATATCATTTGTCTTCTCAACAAAAGCTTTGGAAGCTAGAAGACAATGGAGAGGCTGTCTAAATTCTGCAGAAGAATAAAGTTAGAATTCCAAGTCATGATAGCATTCAAATGTTAAGGATCTACAAGGTCCTAAAACATTTCCATTAGGGAGGTGTGTTTCTGCAAATGAAAGAATAGACAAAAAAGATAATGTGAGATTCAGGTCAAAGAGGATCCAAACCAAGAGGTGATTGAAAATTTCCATTTAACCCTCAGTACTGCATACTTAGAAATTAATCACACCCCACTGAAACAAGGAAAAAATAAATTTGAAATATTTGAGCATTTAAAATTATAAGTATGATGACTGAACTTAAATGTTCAAAAAAAATCAGTTGATAAATTTGTTGGGGGCATTTATTTGGGATATGTTAGCAATTATGAACTCCAAAGATAAACAGCAAGGGAACACAAAGCAATAAACATAATTTTACTTATCCATGAACAATATTTATAAAATAATAATAAGTAATGATTTAACTAAATAATTATAAGAGAGTAGGGAAGTGAAAGGAGTACAAAATCCTCAAGGACAAAAACAGGAATCAATAGACAACGTCTAATACATAAATCAAGAAAGTGTGGGCCTATCATGTAGAAAAATGAATTTAACCAATGAGAAAAATGGTTTTAATACTGGATGGATAAAACAAAGAATTGAAATAAGAAGTCTGGGTGTATAAACGGATGTCACAGGGAGCTACTGTTTTTTAAGTTTTTAGGGTAAACATTTCAGTTTTTACAAGATGTTAAATGACATTTAGAAGTGTAAAAGGGAAACATATTATAGAAATGAGAAGATTATAACTATAGTTTGAGTGTGACATTGAGGTAAGCAAAGATTGTAAGATTAAAAGTCAAAGGTTAAGAGAATAATAAATATTTTTTAGAAACATAAATTGGGGAGCTATAGCTCCAGATCAAGCAGAAAATAGAATATACTTATGGTAGTAACTTCAGAGATAATATCAATTCATAGATGGATGCTTTCTCAAAAGCCATCAGCAGGGAACTTCAGAACCTAGGGAATTTCATAGCATGTAGACAAATCTAATCTGTGCTCCAACCCTGATTTTTATAAGTGTGAAATTAGAAAAAATGATTTTAAAGATTGCATTGAGAGGATCTGGGCTCTTTACTTAGAGTCACAACAAGGTAGCCTGGGTGGGAGAAGAAAATTGAAAAGGTAGCAGTTTTGTCCGTGTGGTACTGAGTCTTAATTAAAGAATAGGGTTCTAGATAGTTACACACTTACTGGTTTGATATTTTTATACACACCTACTGATTGAAACACTCTTTCCAACCAGTAGCTCAGCATTACCCTCCCTCTCCCCAGTCTTTACCATTCCTGACCTTAACCCCCAAATAAATCACTCCCATTTTATGTCAGGTCCTTAGGCATAACTATGGTATAGAGTGATGTTTATGAGCTGAGATTTTTGGATTGAACCTTGACTCCACCACTTCCTAACTGTGCAAACTGGGCACATTACCTAACCTCACCTGGAAGTTGAGGATGACAATGTTAGTACCAGCTTATGGAGATTTTTTGAGGATTACATGGGAAATACAAATAAAGTACAATGCAAGGCATATAATAAGCACTCAGAATTAATAGTCATCATTATTATTATTAACTTTGAGAATAAGAAGAAGTCATGAATATTAAATTTTTAATCATAAATGTATGAAATTTTGTTTTATCATTACCTATTATGGCAACTTAGAAAATATATATTTATAATTTGTTGAAATAATCTGAGTAATTTGCATATATTTTAAACTTAGATCCCCTAATTGTTTTAGTCAGTGATGCACTGGTATGCCTCATTTTTTGTTTACTAAGTCTTCTCTTATGTTGTTTTCAAACATCTTGCCATGCATAGATGTGATCTAAGAAGTTCTTCCTCTGTTTCAAAAGAGTTTCTTCCTGTATGATTCTTTAGGTTCACCATTCATCTTAGACTGTTGGTCCTTTTTCTTTATCTCAATTCTCTGTTTCTTCTACAACTAAGATAGTGAGGTAATGTGCCACATTATCTCTTTAGAAATTTAAATAAGAAATAATGTCACAAGGCCAGGTTCTCTCCCAAGAGGCTTCCCAAGGTATCTAGGGCCTCACCAGCAGCTCTCCTCTAACAGAAGCATAATGTTTGCAGCACACCAAGAGTGGATCCTTTTTGGGATACACTCTGATTAACCACCATAGTATTTTTAAAATTTACAGTGAGAAATAGCAATTGCAGAGTTTCTGGGACTTGTTGTCCCTATGAACAATGCATTCTCTTTCTGCTGACAGGAATTAATCTGTGATTTGAATTTGGATAGCAAACTATCAATAAATATTTATTGGACTGCTGAAACAACTCTTTTATGTCTCACTTTACTTTCTCATAAAATACACCCCAATAGCTGTCATTTGTTTGCAATTTCTTTAAAATGTTGCCTTACCCACTATGATGCAGAAATTGTAATCGACATATATGCCACGAAGTCCCAGCCTTTTTTCACCTTGCCTGTGTTAAGACCATTAAGGTAATGTGTGAAAACAAAGCAATGAGACTTTGCTCTTTTGCAATTTCCCTGTTTGAGAACATGTCTTAAGCAACATGTGGCTTCATGGTTCCATCATGACAGGGAATTTGTGTGCTCAATACTGACTTTCTACCTCATTCCTGTTCTATATACCTTTGACTTTAGAATTTGTTATATCACTCTGGGTCACTCATTTAATATCTTGATAGCACCAGACTTCCACAAAATAGGAGATAATCGATCACAGCATTTGCTACTCTGTCACCTGAGATTTTTTGAGGACGAATATGTTTAATACAGATTGTAATAGCACCTCAAATGTCATACCTTCTTTTAATCTCTGGAAAACATTTTTCTCGAGTAGAAGAGAAAGTTGGAAAATTGCTTTTCCTATCTTTAATTCTGAGGGAAAACGTTCCAGCTTTATTTACATTTTAAATATTTCTTACAGTATTAATGATGGTAAAAGTGCCTAGAGATCATAAATTGAGATTTTTCTACAAGCCGCTTGAGTGCAATACTTTTAAAAACTGCATATAGTCCAGCTGTGGTCACCATGAATGTGAGTGTTCTCTATTCTTTACTTGTGATTATAGAAATACAATCTATAGCAAACATTATCCCAAACATAACTGTTTGAAATCCATGAACATTTCTTGACATAAAACATTTCTTAAATAAGTACATTCTTTATTGGCATTTCCTTTTATTCTCACCAAAACCCTAACATGTGATAAGCACATTATCATTCCCATGTTATTGCCTGAAGTCCACAATTGAATTAAATTTCTACTCACAGGTGAAGAAATGGGGCCACAGAGGTTGCAAATGTTTCAGTTAAGAAATACTTTTTTTCATGACTTTCAATTTCTGAAGAAATGAAAAAAATTTTACTTAGGTCACTGCCGTAACTTAAGCCCCAACAGAAAGTCTGAAAGGAAGCATACTTCTAGGGAATTACCCAACCTCAGAGTCCTCAGGTTTTTCAGTGTTACCCTCTGTGTCATTATTTTGAAAATACCAGCCTGATAATTCTTGAAAAATATAATTCTGCTCTTAATATCCAGTAGAAGAAGCATATTAACCATAATCTTGACAAGTGTATTCCTTCAATTCTGCTATAGAACATAAACTATTTTTTAGCTAGTCAGGAGGCTCGATATATTGTCAGACAGCACATAACAGATGCTCAATTTAATATTCGTTAAATGAATCAGTGAAATTTGGAAACTAGAGCTGGGTTTCAGAGAGTAGGGTCTTAGAGGTATGAGGAAAGACTGAGAAATAGAGTCAGCTGATTTGTAGAGAAGCTGCTCGTTAAGAATATGGTACCACTGTTTTTCACTCCAGGGGTTTTATAAACAAAATCTAAGTTGATTTCCTTTACAAGCCGGTTTTAATAGAAGTGGAATTTCAGACATTTTACAAGTCTCCCTTTGGTAAATCACTAATTAATAAGAAATCTTGAACTTCTTGCTTTTACTTCCTATGTTGGTTTTGACATTATAATAAAAATGTTAAACCCTTTAGTTTGATAGGGAAAGTCTTTCTAAGCCTTATTAGCTCTCTTCCAGGCCCGTTAAATAAAGACTTGGGATGCTTCATTTGAAGGTACCATTGATCCATTGGATCACCACTCTAACAGCAATTATCAGCATATGACAAAGAAGTTTGTAGCAGAAGGACATCTGGTTAATTGAGGGACTGTTTAATTGATTTCCATATTAATCAGAACTTTACAAAAGTAACAATATGCATAATCATTTAATTCTGGATTCATATTTCTATTTATATGAATTTCATCCATACTCTATATTTTTTAATGTGCATACATGCTTTAAATAGGATTAGTATTGTTTAAAGTCTAGTTTATTATGTCTTCCAATAAAGTTTACCTAGGAATGCAAAATTGACTACCTTGAGTATTCTCTTCATTTTTAAATACTAAAAAGCTCACATATCAAGTTTTGTTTCATTTATTGGCTCAGATGTTTTCTCCCCTCTACCTGTGGAATGTGTTATAGATTTTTATTTTTGTATCAACTGAAAAAATGTGCTTTATTTGGAAATCTTCATGGCCCTTGTAAACGCAGGCATGTCAAAGTGTGAGATTTAGGAACCTACCTCGTAGAATACAGCAGGAACAGAACGTTAAAGAGTTACCAAAGAATTACCGTAAAAAAAAAAACAAAAAAAACTTCACCAGTGTATATGTGAAGTCATATCCTGACCAAAAGAGGAAGTGGCAGGTTACTAGGCTCAAACTTATCTGTGGCTCTACATCATAGATAACATGCTGCTGACCGTCTTCAGTTGTTTCTGTAACAACAGAAAGTGCACTCACTCGGAGTAGTCTGAATTCAAAATGCTGAAGAGAAAACCATCCAATGTTTCAGAGAAGGAGAAACATCAAAAACCAAAGGTAAGGTAATTTCATACATAGTCGGACAAAACCAACATGTTTAATAGAATACACACGCACATACATTGTTCTTATCTCTCAGTCATAAATCAATTCAACCATAGGGTTGAATCCCTCATGGCAAATATGGAAAAAATTGAATTGCCAAGTTAAGTTTAGGTGTTAAATAATACCTGACAATTATTGTCTCTGTAATTTTATCTTATAGGGCATATTTATTATTTACATCTGTAACTGAACTTTGAGCTTGTATTGTCAACTTCATGGAAATCATTTTGGTGGTCTCTTTTTGAAAGGCTGATATTATGAAATCTTGGTGTACATTTTTAATAACTATAAAGGTGTCAAGGTCTATTTAACAATCTACCAAGTGCATTTTATCTCTTGCATTCTCAGCTCTTCATTATATATTTAATTATGAGGTTGTAAAATGGAGATGTTTTGATTAAATATTTAATTTTTTTCATTTTTTCAGACTAAAATATGATAGCTTGTTGTAGAGGTTATTTTTTCTACTCTCTCTCTCTTGAACTAACTCCACTACTAGAGAGAGGACTGGGTTGTGTTTGGGAAACATCAAAACCCCATAAATTTATAGATTTGACAAATTGGTTCTATTTGAAATGTTACCCTATTCTTTGTATTGAAAATAATTACTGCTTAAAAAGTAGGATATGAGGTAACAAAGTTTAGATTCTATTGTAGAACTATAAATTAGTTTCATTAATAACATAAAAGAAAATATCTGTGAAATACTGGTGTCAGAGAAGTTTTCCAAAACCTGTATATTTTTTGAGTTTCTTAGGTAAATAACAATTTAAATCTGCTTGTGAATAAACAATAACTGAGTTCAGGTGTCTTTTTAGAGGACTGATTTATTATCAATTATTGACCTTTATTTGCTAGGCACCATTCAGAGAGAAAGGAGTTGGAAATTGATTGTGAACTTTTGAACTGTTGTGACATTGAACAATGGTCTATGTTTTATAACTCTTTGCAAGTTACCACACAACATCTCTGAATAAAACTGAAAATAAATGATTGTCAGTCTTTGGAAACTAAGAATAAATGATTTTCAATATTAATTCTTTCTGACACAAAAATCTGATAAAGGGTAGGCAAGCATCTCTAGTTAAAAATACAGCTAGGGGCTTCCCTGGTGGTGCAGTGGTTGAGAGTCCGCCTGCCGTTGCGGGGGACAAGGGTTCGTGCCCCGGTCCGGGAAGATCCCACATGCTGCAGAGCGGCTGGGCCCGTGAGCCATGGCTGCTGAGCCTGCGCGTCCGGAGCCTGTGCTCCGCAACAGGAGAGGCCACAACAGTGAGAGGCCCGCATACCGCAAAGAAAAACCAAAAGTACAGCTGGATAACATAGCATGATTTCTTTTCCCTTAATAAAATAAAAATTCAAGGTAACATTTCCCAAAGAATACAACAAAGTTTTTAAAAGCATTATTTACCTTTCTGTTCAAGATTATTTTTACATACAATTTGCTTGATTAAACACAACCAATATTGAGCTGACAGTAATAAGTTTTAAGGAGATCACAAAAATTAATATGAAGCAGTGGTTTCCCTCCAAGTATTTAAAATTTAAAGTTAGAGTATCTCATAAGAACTCTATTATGTAGTGAACTACTATCATATTTATGTCATTGAACAATTTTCAAAATGATACTTTAGTCTATGATCATCATTTGCCTTAATTGTAGGAACTATTGTAATAGAAGTGGTATATTGTTCATCTTATTGACTTACTTATTCATAAATGTAAAAATATATTTGATAAAATATACATCTGGGAACAAAATATATCACAGAAAATAGTCACACTGGAAACATTAACTTTTGCTGTGAATGAATTCCTGTTTCCTTTAGATGGATGGTTTCATTTTATATGAATTTAAAGAGCTATGTGAATGTATATTTACATGTTCATAACTTCCAGATCAACTAAATCCTTTCCTTTTAATATGGAGGTGATATTTTTCCAATTATTATAATTATGTGTTAGAAACAACTTTGCTTTAATTCACATTTATTTTACTGGGTAATTTTCTTTGTGTATTTTATGGAAAAAGAGCCAAATCCCTAAGAGATGGCAGAGATTCCTACAAATAAATGGCTAGTAGAGTGAGGACTGCAAATCCCTTCATCTACTAGAAGGGAACATAGGGCCTGTGTCTAGAAAGATAGAATAGGACCATCAAGAAATCAGTCTGAAATGTAGGGAATCACCGTCTACACTAATTGACTACATACCAGACAATCATTCACATCTCTTGACCTGGAAACATACATTCCTTGTGCTATACTCTTTCAAAATTTCTGAGAGAGATTTCCTTGCTTTTTAACTGTAAATGCTAAAGTAGGTAAGAAACAACTACATTAAAAATGAGGTGACTATTATTTAGTCATGCAGCTCATGTTAACTTCTGTGGGTTGTAGTTCAGGTGACCTAATACCCAACTCAAATGGTGAGTGAATATTATACCTAATGTTATTCCTTAAATAAAAGTTACAAAACTGTTCATTTGAAAAGTAAATAAATGGAGAAGGACTTTGTTATTAGTATTTTTAAATATGTCCTGTGGTTGTGAGAAAGTTCAAAACATTCATGGCTATAAAATGTAGCAATAGATTTTATAAGTCCGTACACAAAATAATTTATTATTTTCTTATATTCACAAGACTTATCAATAAACATATCCATGAATCAAAAAAAAATCAGAACCCATTAAAATATCATTTTACCATCTATAATTTATTAATATGTTTTCTTTTTCACCTTTTATTCTCCTCTGTTTCTCCATTTTTGGTATGGGTTCTTTCCTTCACATAGTTCATAAATAGGACAAATAGCATTCATATTTATTATAAGAGATTCATAGTGTAGGTTAAAAAGGAGAGACCAGAAATATTCCATAAGGGAAACTGTTATAATTCATGTCTCAGAACTCTCTATGGCGTATTAGTAAATTCCAAATTAAGAAAGATATTTGATAAATTTCTTTTTGATAAATGATTAAGTAATCTACATTTAGATTAGTCAATCAAAAATAGCCTTTCTTAACATACTTGCAAGGTACTGTACTTTCCTTTTTGAATTTTGTTTTCACCTCATCATCACTAGTGCCCACTACTGATTGTGAATTAAAAAAATAAGCATATCTAGTATGCAGAGTTCAAAAGATATGATCTCATTACACTCAATAAATCTTTAAATTATAGAACATAATTTTCCTTAACTCTTTTTCCAACTAAAATGTTTTAGTTTGCTATATTTATTGTGAGGTTATGATGTACCAGTGGCTGTGTTTAGAGCTTTTTGTACATTAATTTATTTAATATTTGTAACATTTCTGTGAGAGAATAACTTTTATTTAGCCTTATAGATGAGGAGGCATAGAGAAGGTTAATGAACTTAAGCAAAGATGCACAGATTAAAAAATAAAACTCTGTTGTGTGAAATACATATGTCAATTTCCGGCACTCCTGTTCTTAATTATTATGCCACCATTCCAAGCATAGGGACCGTAGATATTATTTCTATTTCTGTCTTAATCACCAGCTAAATTTTAAGGAAAACTGGGAGAGCATATTTTTAAGAGCCTCTCTCTGTCAGGTGGAAAGGAATTTAGAGGTCCTCCATTCCTGTCTCTGACTAAATGCCAGAATTCCACCTATTAAATCCCTCCAGTTGTCCATCCAAGCTTTAAAACTTAAAATTGTAAAACAACAATAAGAACAACTTTATTAGCATTCAAATGTTCAAATTGTCAAAAAAATCATGACCTAGTATTGAGATAGCTAAAAGCATGTATTTCCCTCCTAAATCTAGTATAACACCTTTAATGTAGTAAGCTCTTAATAAGTATTTGGAAAGTGAATGAAGTTTCTTGATTCTACTGTATGCAACCTGGTTCAAGTATGAATACTGACTAGTACTATGTATTTTCATTATTCTTGGTAGCAAGCCTGTTAGTGTGTACATAAGAAAGTTTGTATGCATGTGTGTGAATACAATTGTAAATCATTTCTAAGTTTTATTTTAGGAAAAACTCCAATAAAGCAAATGTTGTGCAAGAATCCCTAGAGAGTCCCATTGTTACATAACAAGTAGACCGTTGCTCCAGGTTAGGGAATATGGTAGAAACTTCAAAAATAGAAAAGGAATAGACACCACAAATGAAGCTCTGCTCCTGTAATTAGAACAGGTTGACCTTTATTTGGCTGGGATTAATGATCTGTGTTAATAAATCTTAACTCAGGTTTTTCTTTGAGTAAAGGAGTTTCAAATACCACTGTTATTTTGAAGGGAAACACTGATATAATGGCAGCTCTGGCAATAGTTTTTTCTTTGTTTTTTTTTACCATTTTTTAAAATCTAAAGTGCATACTAAATGAGACACCATTAGTGTCACAGATGCTAATTTTCACTAGCAATGACTGAAGTGGCATTCTTTCCCATTTGCATTTGATCCTAGCAATGATGAGAGGTGATGAGTTGATTATGAGTTGTTTTCACTGCACTGCCCGCTGTGCAAATTTATGCTCCTAGACAAGGATGACACATAGTTGTGGCATTTAAGAGCTTTCTTCATTGCTTTTCCTATCAAGACTGTTAAGATACATTTTTAACTCTTATCTAACCAGGTATAAGAAAAGAGATGAAGTATTTATATGAACCGGTGCTTACTTTAGGCCAAGTACTTGCACAAGGTGTTTATGGAACTCCCTCCGCCACCTAATTTACAGAAAACAGCACTGTAGCTGTGAAAAATTTTGTCCGAGATATCATGGCTAGCAAAAAAATTGAGTTGAGATTATTCGGGGCGGCTTTTCTTCTTCTAAACCTGTGGGTTTCCCCCCTGCTACTTCTTTTTGCGTCATCATCTGGGGTGTAATTTTCAGACTTTAATTTATGTTTCTTCAGTTGAATGTTTTGGCTTTTCAAACAAAGTGATTCCAAGTAAGGTATGTGATATACAATGTAAGTAATATTTTGAATCCACTTTTCCCATTAGAAAAATGGTGGGTATAAATAAATGTTTATCTTTACTTTGGGTTATTACCCCCCCGTGCCCCTAAAAAATCTCTCTAAAGGTTCTCTTCACTTCTGTATTTAGTTAGTATTTGTGTCATATTTGTTTCCCAAGAAATATTTAAAGTAAATTATAATGCAAACCTAAAGACAAATAACATAAGTCAGAAGAAAATGGAGTATAGACCACAGTAAAAAAGTATTACAGGGCCACCAAGTTTGAGTTGAATATGGATCTAAGTATTGCTACTCATTGTGGTCCTACAGACTAGCAACACTGGCATTCCAGGAGTTTGTTAGAAATGCAGATTCTCTGGCCTACCCCAGGCCTATTAACTCAGAATATACATTGTAGTGAGATACCCAGGAGCTCTGTGAGCACTTTAAAGTTTGGAAATGATTTCTACATTGACGGCTCTCAACCTAGGTTGCACATTTGAATCACTGAAGAGCTTTAAGAAATACTGATGATTGGGTTCCTTCTTCCATATTCTAATTTACCTAATGTAGAATGTACCTGAGCATCAATAACGTTTAAAGTTTCCCAATCTGGAGATATTTTTTTCTACTAATCTCTTCAAAGAACTTAAAAGTTAATTCACTCCTTCCTTCCTTCATTCTTCAAAGCAATAGATATCTACTGAGCGCTTACTATGAACAATATAGACCATATGCTGGGAATACAGTGGTGAATAAAACAAAGACCCCTGGCTTCATAGGATTTACATTTACTGGGGGTGACAGACAATAAACAAGATGAATATGCTAAATACAGAGTAGGCTAAGTGATGGTAAGTGTTAAGAAGAAAAGGAAGAATACGAATACAAAGAACCAGGGAAGACTTGGTGAGAATGGGACATTTAAAAAGGGACCTGAAGGGAATGAAGGGCTGGCCGTGAGATTGGCTGAGGAAATCTTACTCCAGGCCCAGGGATGAGCAAGACCAAAAGCCTTTTTTTTTTTTTTTTAATTAATTTGTATTAGAGCAGAGTTGCTTTACAATGTTGTGTTAGTTTCTGCTGTACAGCAAAGTGAATCAGTTACATGTATATATATAGCCCCTCTGTTTTGGATTTCCTTCCCATTTAGTTCACCACAGAGCATTGAGTAGAGTTCTCTGAGCTATACAGTAGGTTCTCATTAGTTATCTATTTTATACATAGTAGTGTATATATGGAGTGTCCCTGGTGTGTTTGAGAAACAATGGATCAGCATACACAAGGGGAAGAGCAGTCACAAAGAGCTGGATGTAGAGGGCCTTCTAGGTCATTATAAGGATTTGAGCTAGTATTAAAAGACTTTGAGAAGGGAAGAGAAGGATCTGGCTTATATTTGGTGGGTTTATTCTTGCTTTTGTCTTTCAAATACACTGAAGAAAGTGAGGGAGGAAGCAGGGAAAAGAGGCCCTTTAGGAAGATATTACAGAAACTAGGAAAGAGATAATGGTGGCTCAGACAAGAGAAGCGACAGGTGGATGTTGAGAAGATGTTGAATTTGGGATTTATTTGTGCATACTGTATACATTTGGATATATAAGAAAGGAACTTACCACATGGGCTGTAAAGGTGGTAAAGAGAAAGGCTGCCCCTGCTCTGCACTGTTCTTGCTTCCAGCTGGTGCTCACACTTCAAGGAGAAATGCCCTCATCCCTCTGCTCCCAGCCACCAGAAAATTACCCCCATACTGATATGCCACTTCCCAAAAGTTTCTACCTCTTTCTTCAAAATACAGTTTTCTATTGGATTTAATTTTCATTTCTGGGGTACCTTGAATCAGAATAGATGAACTAATAATTTGCTTATTCCGCCTTGTTGAATTGTTTGAAAGAGGTAAATAATTTTAGCCTTGAAAAATTATCTTCAAACAAAGTACCAATTCACTCTAGCCATCCCATTTTATAGAACATGAATCTGTAATCAAGTTTTATTTCAAGCAAGTAGCAAAGGGTTAGTACCAAATAGACGGCTATATCTGAAAAAAACACAGTGCCCAGATGATACATAGAAAGTTCTGGAGACAAATGGTTGAGAGAAATGACAGAAGTGTAGACTACCCTTGTAAATGTGGGTATTACATCCTATAGGAAGGTATAAAGTCATTACCTTGACTACCATTGCACTGGATTTGTTAAAAATCAATTTAATGACACACTTATCTCTTTAAACTTTCCTTACCTTGCTTAGGAGATAAATGGCTTCATTATCCCTGCAGATTGTGTGGTTTCTTTTTAATAATGGAATTAAGTCCATACTCTACATAGCTGTGTTTCCAAATTTAGCATTCCCAAGCTGATCCATTTCTCTTCCTTTCTAGTGTTAAGGACTTAGGTGAACTTTTGGAAACAAGACATTCATAATTAGCTTCTTAGTAGAGAACAAAAATGTCCTCCATTGAGAATTGATTAATAAGAATAGAAGAGGGTTTTAAGCTGTCTCTGGTGGTAGACAAAATGATTCTTCTATAGATAGAGAGCCATTTGTCAACACAGCTGGCCATGTCCCCTTTCTCCCCTCACTTAAAGAGTTTTGGAAGTTTTCACCTAAGTCTGTATTAGTTTTCTAGGGCTTCTGTAAAAACATACCATAGACTCAGTGGCTTAGAGAACAGAAATTTATTTTCTCACAGTTCTGGTGTTTGGAAGTCCAAGATCAAGATGCGGCAGAATTGGTTTCCTTTGAGGGCCATAGGGAAGGATCTGTCTAGGCTTCTTTCTGGATGGCAGTTGGCCACCGCTTGCTGCCCTTTAACTTGGTTGTCCCTCTGTGCACATAACCTGGTGTCTCTCTTTGTGTATCCAAATCTCAGATTTCAGTGGCTCTGACCACTCTCATTCTTTCCTGTTTGTGCCTCTCTTAACCTAGAATACCTTTGCCCATTTTTCTCAATTCATGAACTTATTTTTTAATACCTCACTGGACTCTCATTCCCTCAAGAAAGCCTCCACCAGTTAACCCGAGGCAGTGCATTAGAGGGCATTCTGGCAGAGCAGGAGGAAATATGAACTAAAGTCTTATAGATTGGGTTTGAGGTCTTATTTTGATATTTCTTAACTATGAGATGTTGAACATTTTGTTAAACATCTTTTGAGTTTCTTGTGCTTATCTGAAGAAGGGGATATGTTAAGGCACGTCACATAGGATTGATGTGAGAATTAAGTTAATTACCATATGTAAATTCCCTAGCACATGGTACATGTTTGATTAATAATCTCTCCCTCCTTTCTAGTTTAATAGTACTTGTTCAATACCTCTATTGTTTCTTTTAGCATAGTTTATTCTAATATGTCCTCCCAAATGGAGTTACCATCAAGAACAGGGGATGCATCTAATTCATATTTGTATCCCTGCAATTTTTGGAGGGGAACAAAGGGTATTGAACTCTGTCTAACTTTCAGACTCCATGTGCCCTCTATTACACTTTGGCTACCATCAAAAATATTTATAATATGGAACATAGTCGTGATTCCTCAACATATGCACAATACTTGTGTAATGACTAATGGATAATATAAGTCATCTAAAATAGTACTCTACTCCAAGACATAGTTTGTAAATGTGTCACTGATAAAGATCTGGACAACACCCACATAAAACAAAGTAACCATTCTTAGAATGTAATGAGACAAAACAATAATCAAAAATTGTAATGTAATCTGTCTGAAGGAAAAAAAAAAAGCATTTGCAAAGAGTTGCTTTCAGGGAGGTTAGAAAGGAGGTAGAGAGTAGAAATTTGCCATTGAGTCTGCAGAACAATCTGTATCAACAAAAGCAAATATTCCATTAGGCTCAGCAGACTCGCTCACTTAGGTGAACTAAGTTCAGGCTATTATAACTTCGTGTCTCTAGCCTTTAATACAACCTAATTCACTTTTCTGTGACTCTACTATACTAATCAAACAAACTTCCAGCAATGACTTTGCATCCCATGTCTCTAGGGGAGACATTTCTTTGGTCAGTCAACAAGAATATGCATTCTTCTTGGCAGTTGAATTTCTCATACCTAACCAATACTTGGTATTGCCATTTTTGGTAGCCTAACAGTTTAGTTTATGAGTCAGTCCCCCTTGGAGTTGTTTAGTTCTGCAAGCTTGAAAAATAAAGTTTTTGTAGTTGTCAATGTGAGGGCTTGACATTGGACATGGAGACCCAACCAAGGAACTGGCTTCTTGGAAAGACTGGCTTAAGTTGCCACCTAACCCCACCTTTTCTCTATATTCATAAAATAAAGACAGCTAAACAATGAAGTTTCTTTTCTATGTTTTTCATAATTTTAACAATTTAAATTCCTGGAATAAGATTCAAGACAGATTTACCTTATATCAATATCATAATATATAGTGATATGACATTGGTCTGAATATTTGATTAAAATTTTTTCTGAATATTCACATGGTTTTAGCTAGGCAACTTTGATTTTTTAATTAACAGTAGTAATAAATAATTTGATACATAAATTTTATAATGCTTATGGGTATATATTCTTTATATTGTGAGTTATTATACAGCCATCATGTTTTCTAAACTAAGCCATCTACAAATTTCAAATTACTTTAAGCTTATGAATATCTCACTATAATTATTTACCAATTTTAAAGTACCCATTACCAATGAAACAAAGGTTCATAATTTTAAAAATAAAATTCCTTCAAAGATAAATGTTCTACAATTATCAGACATATATTGTAGGTTTAGGAATTGTCATAAACTGAGTTCATTTCTACCACTACTATTACATTTCAAACCACTATTAACTCCTCAATAGACTAAAATATTTTTAGAGCCAAATCCAAATACAATGAAAGGAAAATAGATGTAACTGACAATGAAGAAGTTATAGAACCCAAACATCTCTTCCAAATATCCTAGCATGAACTTACAACTATTTTTTTTCTACTTATTCTTTCCTTGTTCAGGATTACATACTGTATATTTGCCCCACATAAACATGTCTGTTCTTACTAAGAAAATATAGTTTAAATTCCTAAGCATAGTGTCAGCGAGTGCTGCCTGAGATGGGAATGTTTATAAGCTTTATGATATTAACTGCAGCGCTCAACCTCAGGTGGCATAAAACATGCAAAAAAGAACTTTCTGTCAGTTTTATTATTTCTAAAAAGGTTCCCCTTGAAGCAGAAGAGTGACCTTGCTCTGCTGAGCTGACATATGCCACTGGATTAATGGTCGAGCTCTGCTGGAGGGAAGCTCACAGAAACATTACAATTCCAGAAGCTGGGCTGGCGGTGACCATTAATCAGGGGGACCAAAATCATGCATCAAACACACTCATTTAAAAGTAGTAAAAATGACTTTAAATAAAAACCTTTTTGAGAATTAGCTTGTTGTTTGTCATTACCTGTGTTCAAGGAGATCACTGCATGACTGGAATATCCCTTGGGGAGAACGTTAGAGGTCATTACGTACCCAGAGGCCAAGTGAATATGGTGGACATTGCAGACTAACGGAGGTAAAGGAGAGTTTTTGTTCCAGAGAATTTGATCGGAAAGTGTATTAAATGGATTCTATTTTCCCAACTTTATTTTCACTCCCTTATTTAACTAAGATTTCAAAGCAATGGGTACTATGAATGCTGGCCTCTTTGTGAAGATTTTATTTTATTTTTAAAACTGGAGTAATTGGATTTAGTGGTAGAAACATTTGACTGGTAAGCTTGGTTAGGAAATTTCTCAAGATCCTAAAGTTTGAGTCAACATACTCAACTACTAAGTACGTGAATGAGTATCTTCATGGACTTAAAGGTACTGTACATTCTTCCACCACATGTCAACTAAGAAAAAATTTTCAAGACTTTTTCTCTCTCTGATTACTGAAAAGGAGAAAAGGCTTAAATCTAAAACCCTGAAAGAGAATGTTCAGTTTAATTTAGATGATAAAAAGTTACTCTTGCTTTTTACAAATCTCTTTGATGATGAAGTTGAATAGGCATGACCTCTCCTTCATTTCTTCAATAGTTTGTCTTTTAGATTAATGATACTATGCATAATACATATGATATAATTTCATTAGTAGGTAGAACAAATAGTAGATTACGGCCTTTATTGAGAAAACCAGGACATTGATCATTAAGATTATGATCAATGTAGTAAGGCCTGCTATGATTACTACTTCAAAGTCATTCTTCTCCTAAATGACTGCTGCCTTCCTTAACCATGATATTCAATATTATCTTCTTTTGTTAGCCACATGCTGCTCTGGAGAATTATTTATGCAGACTTATTTATTTGTTTTTGAAGATTATAGGATTAAAATAGTTGACAATGTCGTGACTATAGTTAAAATCTTATTGAATATTTGGCTATAAGTAGAAAAAATCTAATATGTACACAATAGAAAGTTAATTTCTAAATTTATGGGAGGATTATACATATTCCTTGTAACTGGAAATCTGAATCATCCGTTTTTCATACTGCATTCTCTCTACCAAGGTGCCTAGAAAACAAAATTAGTAATGGAAATTTGCTCACAGAAATTACTTATCATTGAATAGGTATGGTAAATGCATAAAGTATGTTACCTGTAATTCTTCATTCCCCTCCCCACCATCTTCCCTAAAACACAGACCATCTTGTGTAACCTTGGTGGACATGGTTAATCATGATCTCTAACTCTAAGCCCAAAAGTGGCATTGGAACGCTTTTCAACACAGCTCTCCATGAAGGTCTTAACAACCCATCCATGCTGGTGCAAAGATTTGAAAAGTTCCGCTTATTCTGCTTTTGAAAGATAGTCCATCCAGACAATGGGAAATCCTAGTGATATATTCTTGTGAATACACAACACTTTTCTAGTGCCCCCAAATGATTATGTTCACTAGAAACAATCTTTCTTTCTCTCCCTTGAAGAGTTTGGGAGATTTTTTTTTTTTTTTTTTTTTGCGGTACTCGGGCCTCTTATTGTTGTGGCCTCTCCCGTTCCGGAGCACAGGCTCCGGATGTGCAGGCTCAGCGGCCATGGCTCACGGGCCCAGCCGCTCCACAGCATGTGGGATCTTCCCGGACCGGGGCACGAACCCGTGTCCCCTGCATCGGCAGGCGGACTCTCAACCACTGCGCCACCAGGGAAGCCCCGGGAGATAATTATTAAGACACATTTTTTTGTCATCCAGTGCTCCTTTTAATACACAGTGTGTGGTTCATTGTCTTTTTATTACTTTAATCATCATTTTAGCAATTATCCTCTTTAGATTTGGCAATTTCTAAGTAGTCCCTCAGTCAATAACTACACAGTCTCTTACAGTAAAAAATTTTTGAAGATGCTTAAGCAAATTCAAATTGTATTGATTTCAGCTAATTTCATGTCCAAAATCTGTGATCATTTTACTGTCTTTCTTTAGACTATCAATAATATAGATATAGACATATGCATACAAAATGCCTTTCATGTATTAAGTAGTCAGTACAAGCATAAATAATGATGAATATAAATTTCCAAGCTGACATCTAGTATACATCTTTAATTTATTGTGTGTGTGAATATAATCTGCTTTTAGGAATTGCTTCTATATTTGTATACCATTCATCTGAATATGGCTCTATTTAGCTCTTATAGATTGGAATTCTATGACTGATGCCACCAATAGAGCGTAAATTCCTCCAGGATGGATTCTTATTCATACAGACAGCCCTGATCCCAAGCACAAAGTTTAGCCATAGAAACCCCTTAGTATATTTACACTGAATTGCATAATGTAAAACATTATGCTTCTTAAGTAAACATCAGCAAATTGTTTTCTTTGACTATAACGTGACTAAGTTATAATTTGCTTTTGTGTAACTGTGAAATGTATGGTTTTTGTCATTTAACTTGAAGAGAAATGTGTGGGATTTGTCATCTGTTGTGATTTTCCCAAGGCTCCCAACTGTGGGATTTTTTCTATAGGCCTACATCACTTAAGATCAGGGGCAATCAATGTGTGCTAAAATGATGAGGTGTCGGCAAGTGGTCTCATAGACAAGGTAGGACTTGATCCTGCCCTTGAAGAATGGGCTGGATTTGAGTAGGAGGAAGAAGAGTGGAAGAACTTTCCTTGAGAGAAAAACAGCGTGAGCAACAGCTTAGAAACATAAATGAGTGTGTCCATACTGGCCAGCAAGAAGTGTCAGAAGTTCTGCTTAATCAGATTGACTAGCATTACCTGAATCCATGGGGAATCATGAATGTGCAACATGCTAAGTTTGGACTTCATTTTGTTAACTAAAGAAGAGCCACTTAAACTCTCTGAGCCTCAGTTTTCCTCATCTGTAAACTGAAGGAATCAATAACCATCTCAGAGGGGGGTTGTATTTGTTTAATGAAATAATTATAGATAAATCACTCGGCATAAAGCAAGCTCTCAGGGGCCAAGAAACCAATGTGGAGCAAGCTTTACATTTTGAGAAGATGAATGGAATGATGAGAATTGGTATTTTAGGGAAAGGAGTCCAGTGTTGTGATGTCTTTAGATGATTGGAGAGGCAAAAATTTGGGAACTAAAGAGCTGAAAGTTGTTATTTCGTTGACTCAGGAATGGGGTTATAAGCACATAGTTGCATAGCGGTAATGAAGATAAATGCCTACAACAGAGATTTGAGAAAAGAATTAAGCAGATGTGAAGACTGAAAGAATGTGTGTGTGGTAAATATATTACATTTTGCATTATGTGTCCAAACTCCCCAAAGACAGCAGTGAGCAAATACCTGTTTCCAACAGTGCAGGTGGAAGGTTCAGAAGGCATGATCAAAACAGATCCTCAGGGGTAAAAGGCCATAAACAGAGAGAGATTTTTGTTGGCATATACGCCTTACAGCCTGAAGGCAGGCAGAGAAGCTACTGTAAATTTGAGAAGCTGTAAAAGTGGGTTCCCTAAGGGAATTCTTGAAGATTTCAAGGAAGGATGGTATAATGAAACAATTCCAGGAGGATCAAGAGGGACCACTTAGTATACTTGTTTAGTTTAGTAGTTAGAAAAAGAGAGAGAAGGAATAGAAAGTCAGTGCTATAATAATAATACAGGAGTGAGTAAGCAAGCAGAAGTTTTACAATAGGAAAAACAAGAAGCTGAGAGGTTCAAGATAGCCTGATCATGGTCACATTTTTTAAAGTTTTGCATTTCCTTTTTATTCTATAGGATTTTGTAAGAGTTGATACCTAGTAATATCAAGTGACTGAACTTTGGTTGCAATATGCTTTTTACCTGAAAAAAAGATATTTAAGACATATCAGTATTATTTATTTTAAAAATTCTTTTCAGCTAAAATAGAATATCTTAATTTTTATTCAATTCCTAAAAGTGCAGCATACTTATAGTCAGTGAATGCAATGTAAATCATGAGATATGGTAATAAGTAAATAATGCAGCAGTGCAATTGAGAATTCTCAATGTTTCAATCTTTTTCACTCATAAAACTTATTTTTGTTACATTAAATAGGCTGATACAAATAAACGCTTTTACAGGTATGGCTCATTCTGCATTGATTTTTTTTTAGTTCTAGTTTTCTTTCCTTTAGGTAATTTTCTTTGAGGTAGTTTCAATTTACAGAAAACATATCTTGGCACATCAACTTCTGAAAGGAAAGCTTTAGCATGGAAATTTTGACACAACTTTTTAAAACACTGTGGTGGAGTCAGAATCTGCACTTCCTTTAGATAGCGTGCAGTTGATAAGAAAGATACTGAACCAGAGAGATCAAGTAGACTAACTTTTGTTCTAAGAGTCCAGATGTACATTAAAAATATTTAGAGCATTGATACGTATTTGAGTACTGAGTTGCCTTTACCCAAGGTTAAAATGTTAGTGTTGAAGGCCTTATTTCACACGCTGCTTGTCTTTCAGCCTTCAGCTCCCTGACGCCCAAACAACTGTCTTCCATCAGCGCCACATGATAGTGTAATTATTTAACACTGAGGCAATCCTCGCAGATTATTTTAAGTGAGTTAAATTTGTTTCACACTCGTCAAAAGATCTCAGCACCTGAGTTAGTTAGAACAATTAAATCCTCAACTGCTTTTGGACAAAGGCTGACAAGCTTATTGAGATTTAGCATACCATTATTACAGAATATTCATACAAGCACGTGCTGAAACAGAATTCTGAACTTTAAGAGCATATTACCAATGAAGGCTCTATGTGCAATATTTAGATGATGTGAGAACTCATTGGCAGAGTGTGTGTGATTTTTAATTTGCCAGTATATTTCAAAATACTGCAGATGTCTGACTCATATATGCAAATTTTTCTTTGAAATAGACTGTGAAATTTTCCACCGATGCCTTAACCAAATATTGTCATGCTGGAGATAAGATTTTACTTGAAGATCCCAGAAGCTGGAGAGTGGTTAAAAAATGAAAATAAGGGTTCAATTCTTTTGGTTTTAGTCAAAAGGTTGATTTACATTCCAAAAAAAAAAAGAGACTCCCTAATTCTCCTTCATGTTGATAAATTTAGGATGGTCATTGATTTAAGAAACCTACTCAGTTCTATTCTATATATCAAGCTAACTTTACATATTTTTCATCCCGCTTAAATAGCAAGTTTATTTGAAAATGGAAAGCAGGGTCAAAACTTTGTAATGCAATGGCATAGTGGAGAGTACAGCAGGGTGGAGAATTGAAAAAAAAAAGGGGGGGGATTTTTTTTTGCAAGTTTTTGTTCCTATAACAGTTTCCTCATTGAGAGGGACTATATGATTTCCAAGAATCCTGCTAGCTTTATATAATGAATAGACATTCTGTAATAATTAGAATTATACAAAACTAGAGAAGAAATGTGACGAACAAAAAAGAATCCTTTCTTAAGTTCTTTGCATTGCGTAGGGACACACACACACAAATGAGTTCAAACAACCCAAATGCCACTTATTCAGCCCTATTTTTGTGGAAGCCAAGTAGGCTATGTGGAAGAGGGTAACTGTACCACATAATCAGATAGTCTTCAAAAGGTAGTCTAGTAAAATACATTTATATCAGAAAGTTAGTTGTACTAAAATAAATTTAGAAAGCAAAACTTTATTTTCTCCTTAAATACATCCATACCTCTAAACAACCATGACCTAAGTAATGTTAATGATATCTTTAAAAATTTGTTCCTTAGAAAGTTGTGCAACCATTTACCCTTTTTTTTTTTAAGACTATTTTTTTAAGAACAGCTTCAGGATCACAGCAAGATTGAGGAAGGTACAATTTTCCCATATGCTTCCCCCTGCTCTACACCTTATTAACTCTTTGTAAATTATTTTTAACTTTTATATAGGTACATTTGGTTCTTTTTTTAACCCAACATTTTATTATGGAAAATTTCAAGCATATGTAAACTCAGAGTGTAGTACAATCTACCCCATATATCCATCACCCAGTTAATCATTAAATAACATCCAGTCTTGTCTCCTTTATGCCCACATACTTCCTGCCCTCACTAGATTATTTTGAATTACAAATGAAAAATAACAATACTTCCTCAGTATTATCATTTAGCTACTTATTTAAAAATTTCCTCAGTTGTCTCCTGGATGTGTTTTGCTGCAGTGGTTTATTTGATCTATATCTAAATAAGATCTATGGATTTTACAGTATTTATTTAGTTGATACAACTCTTAAAGATTCTCAATTTATACTTTTCCTCTCTTCTTTTATTTCTTTCTGTTGATTAGTGGAAGAAACCAGGTTATTTGTCCTGTAAATTTTCTCATTATCTAAAATTTTCTGGTTGACTTCATCTTTTTGATGTCATATAAGATGCTCCTCTGTCTCTGTATTTTTTGTAATCTGGTAGTTAGATACAGAAGCTTGGTGTGACTGCGGGTTTTTTTTTAAAAGAATATTTCATTGGTGATATTAGGTGCTTCCGTTATGAAGCCCATATTCTGGCTCATTTTTTTTTGTGATTTGAGTAGCCATTGATGATTGTTGCCTAGATCCATTATTGCATTAGGGACTTACAAAATGGTACTTTTGTAATTTCATCACTTAATTGATTAGCTAGAATATATACACACATATACATGGAAAGAAAAATTTTCCTTTATTAAATATTTAGTTACTCTAAAATATGTTTTATACAAGAAGGACAGATTAAATGTTTGTTTTTCCCTTTATTTGCCAGTTTTCATAATATGGCTGTAACATTTCCAAAGGTGACAACTGATATTTTTCTTCTTAGTATCATTATGAACTCATGAATTTTGATATATTAGATGTATTTCAATGTAGCTCAGTTATTATTCTTCCTTTTACTAAAATTGTCCCATATTTGGATACAATTTACCCTAGTGACAATCTTTTAATATGGCCCTTGTGTTGTTTTAGCATGACCCTAGTAGTCTTTGAAAGCTTACCTACCTTATGGTATGAAAAAATGAAAAATTTGAGAATATAGACTGAGAATTTTGACTTCAAATGTCATTAACATCATTACTTATTTTCATTGTCGCTCAGCATTCGCATTTATATATATCGATATCATTAACAATGGTGTGAATACTGAAAACAGGTTAAAATTTAAATTTTTTTCCTTCCAGTTTTATTGATATATAATTGGCATACAGTACTATATAAGTTTAACATGCACCGCATAATGATCTGACTTACATCCATCATGAAATTATTATCACACTAAGTTTAGTGAACATTCATCATCTCATATAGATATAAGATAAAATAAAGATTAAAAAAATCTTTTCCTTGTGATGGGAACTCTTAGGATTTACTCTTTTAACAATCATATATGACATACAGCAGTATTAATTATATTTATCATGCTGTACATTACATCCCTAGTACTTACTTATCTTACAACTGGAAGTTTGTACCTTTTGACTACCTTCATCCAATCCCCCTCTCTCTACCCCCTGAATCTAGTAACCACCATCTGATCTCTTTTTCTGAGTTTGTTTTTGAAGTATAATTGACCTACAACACTACGTTAATTCCTGGGGCACAACATAATGATTTGATCTTTCTATATATTTCAAAATGACCAACATGCTGTCTAGTTACCATTTGTCACCATACAATGATATTACATTATTATTCCTATATTCCCCAATTTCATACCTGTGACTCATTTATTTTTCAGTTGGAAGTCTGTATCTCTTAATCTTCCTCACTTATTTCTCTCATCCCCCGACCCCTCCCCTCTGGCAATCACCTGTTTGTTCTCTGTATGTATGACTGTTTCTGTTTTATTACGTTTGTTCATTTGTTTGCCTTTTTCAGATTCCACATACAAGTGAAATCATACAGTATTTGTCTTTCTCTGTTTGACTTATTTCAGTTAACAAAATACTCTCTAGGTCCATTCACGTTGTTGCAAATGGCAAGATTTTGTTCCTTTTTGTTCCATTGTGTGTGGGGCATGTGTGTGTGTGTGTGTGTGTGTGTGTGTGTATTTGTATACCACATCTTCTTTATCCATTCATTTATTGATGTGCACTTAGGTTGCTTCCATAGCTTGGTTATTGTAAATAATGCTGCAATGAACAAAGGGGGGCAAGTATCTTTTTGAATTAGTGTGCTTTTTTTCCCTTTGCATTAATACCCAAGAGTGAAATTGCTGGATTGTATGGTAGTTTTATTTTTTAATTTTTTGAGGAACCTCCATACTGTTCTCCATTGTGGATACACCAGTTTACATTCCCACCAAGAGTGTACAAAAGTTCCCTTTTCTCCCCATCCTTGCCAACACTTGTTATTTGCTGTCTTTTGATAATAGTCATTTGACAGGTGTGAGGTGATATTGTGGTTTAGATTTGCATTTCCCTGATGATTAGTGATGCTGAGCATCTTTTCATGTGCCTGTTGGCCACCTGTATGTTTTCTTTGGAAAAATGTCTACTCAAGGCCTCTGCCCATTTTTTGATTGGGTTGTTGGATTGTTTTGTTTTTTTTTTTCTTTTTTTGATGCTGAGTTGTATGAGTTCTTTGTATATTTCCGATATTAATCCCTATTTGGATACATCATTTGCAAATACAGTCTTTTTGTTTTGTTGATAATTCCCTTTGCTGTGCAAAAGCTTTTTAGTTTGATGTAGTCCCATTTATTTATTTTTGCTTTTGTTTCCCTTGCAGGAGGAGACATATCCAAAAAATATATTGCTAAGATCAATGTCAAAGAACCTACTGCTTATGACTTTGTCTAGGAGCTTTATGGTTTCAGGACTTACATTTAAGTCTTTAATCCATTTTGGGTTTATTTTCTTATGTGGTGTGAGAAAGTAATCCAGTCTGATTCTTTTGTATGTAGCTTTCCAGTTTTCCCACACCATTTGTTGAAGAAGCTGTCTTTTCTCTATTGTGTATTCTTGTCTCCTTTGCTGTAGATTGACTATATAAGTGTGGTATATTTCTGGGCTCTCTATTCTGTTCCATTAAACTATGTGTCTGTTCTTGTGTCAGTACCATACTGTTTTGATTATTGTAGCTGTGCAGTATAGTTTCAAATCAGGGAATGTGGTAACTACAGCTTTGTTCTTCTTTCTCAAGATTGCTTTGGCTATTCAAGGTCTTTTGTGTTTCTATACAAATTTTAGAGTTATTTGTGAATTCATACAATTCTGTGAAAAATGCCTTTTGTATTTTGATAGGGATTGCACTGAATCCATAGATTGCTTTGGCTAATGTGGTCATTTTTACAATATTAACTCTTCCAATCCATGAGCATGGTATATGTTTCTATTTGTTAGTGTCATCTTCAATTTCTTTCATGAGTGACATAGTTTTCTGAGTACATGTCTTTTACCTCCTTAGTTAGATGTATTCCTAGGTAATTTTTTTGGATGCAATTGTAAATGGGATTGGAAAACAGGTTAAAATTTGTCTTTTTTTTTTTTTTTGGTCCTTCAAACTATCAAATTACTGTCTTTTTTTTAATTGTTTAAAATAATTCCTCTCTCTAAGCCACCAATTCAATATGAAATTAGATTCATTATTTTTATTTGGAATTGTTAAGGATTGTTTTATTTTTATTTAATTTTGTTTATAAATATTTTTTTAAAGTTACATGGTTTTAAAGTCAAATTTATAAAACAAGGCATATTCAGAGAAGTGTGTTTTCTGTCCCTTTTACTTTGCTTCTTTTACCCCATTTCTCTAAGAAGGAAAATATATTTTTGCCTATATTGAGACACATACATGTATTTCCACCCTTAGACAAAAGGCAGTCTATTATGTACACAATTCTCCACTTGTCTTTTTTCACGTACACTGTCCTGGAGATAATTCCATAGCAGGTAGTTATATTTCAGTGTTTTTGCAGATGCACACATTTCTATTGTTTGAATTTACCATAAATTATTCAATCAGTCTTCTCTTGATGAACATTGGGATTTATAGCTTTTCAATATTATAAAAGATTTACATTGAATGTGGATGAGTAAATCAATTTATATTCAAGTGTATCTCCGACATAGACGTCTAGAAATGAAATTTCTGGGTCAAAGGGCATATACATGTAATTTTGCTAGTTTTTCCAAATTACCTTCCACAGGTGTGCCATTTTACAAACACATATCTAATTGCATAAGGAAAGACTGTATAGATTTATAGTTAAAGACTAAATATAATCTAATGTCAACAAAAACAAAGAATTATCTAAAATATAAATTGCATTTTTATTTAAGTTACTCTTTTGTCAATAGCTATTTGTTTATATAATAGCTCTGTCTTGATGGGAGTTCTGTCACAAAATAGTATTTGCTAAACCTAGTCCATTACAATTATACAGTGCAAAATTATCAATATTGAAATACATTCTTATTTATAAAGGACTATCATCTATGAAACCAGCTTACCTCCACGTGATTCACCTTTTCACTGGAAACTTAACAGCAGTAGAAGTTACACATTTGTTCACTGTCCATATCTCATAGTAGACATTATCCCTTTTTCATTAAGCCATAACCTATACATTATGAAACCACCTCAGAAAGTCACTAACTTTTTGACTAGAGAATACTGAAATTTTAAAAACGTTATTTTAAATACTTAGATTTGCTTCTAAAGGGTGTCTTAGGACAGATTGGTATTTTACTCCTCTGGCTTAAAACTGTTGAGTGATTCATAATGAGATGACTGACAAAACCCAAAGTAATAGTCCTGAAAACCACTACTCCATTATCTGCTTCTCTTTATTGACATAGTGAGGGGAGAATTAATTTTAAAAGGTGGTGACTATTGATTAGTTAATGGCAGAAGATACTGTAGAGAAACGCTGAAGTGAGCCTATTCATGCCGGGCAACACGACCGATTATCCAGTGGTGGATATCATGCTGTAACCCTCATTAATATTTAGTAGGCAGGACATAGGCTGGTTGTAGACTACAAAATTGCCCTAAGCACAGGCTCCAATAGGCCATAAGAATGTTTCAAGTAGATAAAAGAGTAACAGATTTCCCTGTGTTCAGATAGTTTATAAGCAACACAAGAATACACTCAATTCCCTTTTGTGATTTCTGGGCAATGATGGCCTGGCAGAAATGCCTACTAGGCAAGTAGAAATGATTAATGCTCTGGGAAATCACTCTAAGTTAGTAAGCCCTGCGTGAGAACCAGAGTGGTTCTCAGTTTCAGTCCTTCTTTTTCTCTCCCCTCGCCACAAGCTGAAGGGTTTCTTCATCAGGGGTAGCAAGTCAGCGAAAGGCATTATTGTGTCTAACACAGCCATCATCCTTGGGGTGACGTTCTGTATCACACTGTCTATCAAGCTAACCCCTTGTCATGTGTCAGGATCTTTTTATTTCAACTGATTTAAAAGGGAAACAAGGAGTTTTAAAGATCACTAGTAGGGAGACATGAGAATAAAAATGCTTGTAAAGACTAAGAGCCTTTGAAGCCAACTTGAACTAAAATGGTCTGTGACTTTTAAAGGACAATACAAAGTTTTATAGATTACTGGCTCCCATTTTTAACTTTTCAAATTACCAGGTTATTTTTCAGTACCACCAGCTTATTTTGAAAATATTATAAGCTTGAAACGAGATAAAGTTCTTAAGATAACATATTCTTGGGATTTGTGTGTATATAAAGTCTGTAACATCCGATATCCACCATCCCAAACAATGTATAAAATTAAATAGTGAGAAAATATCAATTTTGTGACTCAAAGACTCTAAAGATTTTTGAAAGTGTGTTTAGGAGAATCATCTTCTTTGCAGTATATCAGGAATTGCTTGTAATTACCTGCCTAGAATGAGTTACATAGGAATAAAAATTTAGCCTTGTAGGCAAGAAGTATCCAAGAGAATAAGTCTTCTATTAACATACTGAGCTTTTTCTTAAAACGAGTGAATGAAATTGACCCAGGGGTCTCACTGTAATTCCATGTTAAATGTGGAAAAATTCATTTTCCTCCCAAGCTGTGTACACCTAAATGTGCTTTTCAATTTATTAATAGGTCTGTGTATGTGCCTTCTCATTCTGACATCTAGTAGAGAGTTTCAAATTATCAGGAGTTAGCAACAGGAAATGCATTTGTGTTCATTTTTATTTTTTGATAAATATGATCTTTATGAGGCACAATTGTGGATCTACTCAAATGCTTGTTTTTGTCTGTTTGTTTTGTTGTTTTTTTATTAGTTGGTTGGTTGTTTAGTAATACATGCCATTCTCAAGAGCAAAAGTAACACTATAAATTAAAAATAATTTAATAGATTTTTCTCCAAGGTGCTTAACATTGTAACATAAACATATGAAGACATTTTATGAACTGTAAATATTACAATGTTAATAATAGTTACACCTTCAGCGCCTTTAGATAGTCCAGAGAGATTTTTTAATCCTGTATTTGCAAGAGACTGATGCTTACTGAACCATAATCTAATCTATTTAGCAGTTTTATCAGTGAAAGTCACAAATCCTAAATTTCCTTTCCTTTTTCTTTCCTATTTTATAGCGCAGCAGCAGTTTGGGGAATTTTGACCGTTTTCGGAATAATTCCGTATCAAAACCAGATGATTCAACTGGGGTTAGTATTCTATTCCATTTTAATGAGTGTTATACAAACACATTATGAAGCCAATGTAGTTTTTGCAAATTACAGTAAGAAAAAGAAATATATTTAAAAATCATAACCTTGCATACATTTTTGTGATAAATGAACAAACAATTATTTAGTATCTAGTACCATGCTGGACATTAAGAGTAAAAAGCTATCTAAGAAACCTAACAGATGTTTGGGAAGGCAGAACATCAACTTACGAAGAGATTTACAATTTAAAGTAACATAGACGATCCCAAATTTTCTGAGCATTTCCACTATAAAACAACATATATGTTAAATTTCATGTAACTTGTAATTGCTTTAATTTAGGAAATGATTAAATGGCTTAATTGGAAATTAGTTAAGGAGAGCATAGGCTGCTCATTTGCACTCTCATACTTCTGTACACTTTGAAATGTCTCAGTGGTGACCACTCCATACACATTTGCAAACCATGAACACTTTGAATGTAGCTTAAGAAAAGCTTCCCCTAAAATTATTTACCTCATCATCATCATCATCATCACTACATTTAACTGAGCACTTACCAGGAAGTAAGCACAGCACTAAACACTTTACCTACCTGTAAGTAGGAACTATTATTATTTTTATTTTATCAGTGAAGAAATATGTTTGAATAAAATTACTTCTAAATTATACAGGTCATAAATGACAAAGGCAGGATGTAACATCGTGTCCAAAGTTTGCTATTTGTTATACTATCTCATAAACCATGGACCAACTGTGATAAGTGATTAATGAAATGTAAAACAACTAATAAAATAGAGAGGAGAGATGTACATTGAGAAAAGTAAAAATATATGCTTATCATTGAACCTGAGTTATCTATTCATGTGATAGGTTTGTTTTAGATCAATAGGCTTTAGATCTTATGCACTTCTTAATTATTCATTCTATATATTGCATCTTTATTTTTTGTTTTTTTTTATAAAGAATTCTTTTTATCATATCTGACTCTCAGAATACCTTTCAGATTCCTATATCCATCTACCTATAATATCTTTAAATATGTTGATTTCAGCAATGGATATTCTAGACAAAAAAAAGTAGAAAGAAAATGACATCTATTATTACTTTATAAATACCTCCATTAGTGCATACATATGCATGTGTATATATAATATATCCCCTTTTATACATATATTACATATATCCCTTTTTATTCACCTATATATTTATGTATATATAAACTTATGGATAAACTTGTATACATGCATGAATATACATTGATAAACTTGTATATAGCTATATGGTCTATCAACATTTACACAGTTGTAAATAATACAATGCAGTATGTGTATACAAATAGTGAGAAGCCCTATATAACTTTTTATCATGAGGGATTTCTTGTTGATCTTTTTTTAAAATTTTTATTTTATATTGGAGTATAGTTGATTAAGAATATTGTGTTAGTTTCAGGTGTACAGCAAAATGATTCAGTTATATATATACAGGTATCTATTCTTTTTCAAATTCTTTTCCCATTTAGGTTATTACAGACTATTGAGTAGAGTTCCCTGTGCTATACAGTAGGTCCCTGTTGGTTATCTATTTTAAATATAGCTGTGTGTATATGTCAATCTCAAACTCCCATATTGTATAAACCTTCAACTTTCCATAATCATACATAGATATATTTACTGATATTAAGTTTATAATTCTAGAGTTAACCTATAAAAGTTGCTCAGGCTCATTCAAATTCATTGATTAGTAATGGTGGCCTAGCAATTTGTGAAAGAACTTAGTGAATCTGATAAAGTAGTTTGCACATTTTTTAGCAAACCATCATTCATTCATTCAGTAAATGTGTATTGAGCATCTACTCTATGACAGGATCTCCCTTAGGCACTCAGAAAGTACTGTTACAATACAGGTGAAAATCCCTACTTCATGAAGCCTAGAGTCTAGGAGGAGACAGACTTTAAAACAACAAAACCCATAAATAAATATCTAAATAAAATTGTGATTCAGGCTATGAAAGAGAACAGCACAGAAAAATGTTGAAGTTAAAAATATGCTTAGATAGTTTCTTCAAAGCTTTTGTAAAGGAAGATAGAAAAACCTGAAATTAAAAATATTTATAGTACTCTTTTCTGAAACTTAGGTAATGGTAAGTTAACACAGATAGTAATAAACTAATATACTTTCTTATTTATTTTAGTTTGTAATTTTACAGTGAAGATAAAGAACATTGAAGTAGAGAAAAGAGAGAAGAAGAGGGAGTGTGGACAAATGACAATGTTTTTCATTGCTTTATTGTTTTGTTTTTTGTAAATAATTCTAACTAGGTACATGAAGGGGAACGCATAAATGAAAGTGGAGAACAAAACAAAACTTCAAATAATCGAGGAAGTTTAGGTAAAAAAATGAGAACTATTTCCTGGACAATGAAGAAAAAAGTGGGTAAAAAGTATATCAAAGCCCTTTCTGAAGAAAAGGTAAGTGTCCTCTGTTAATCACTTGTGTTTTTCTGTTAATATTTTTCTAGGTAGTTTAGAAATATTTGGCAGTTTATGAAGGCCTTCAATGTATTTTCTCCCTCAATAATTGTGCCCAGAAGTTGGGCAGAAGAAAGCATTATCACATTCTCATAGAGAAAATTGAGGCTTAGAAAGATCACACATGTAGTATGTGAAGAACATATGTCATTTATCTTGTAACAAACAGTAGTACATCACTTCTTTTCATTACCAAATGATATTCCATTTTATAGATAAGCCTCATTTTATTCATCCTTTCATCAATTGATGAATATTTGGTTGTTTCCACTTTGGGATTATTTTAAATCATGCTGAATGAATGATTCAGCATGATTTAAAATATGAATATGAATATCTGTGTTCAAATTTTTATGTGGAAGTATTCTTTCATTTCTCTTGGTTATCTGGTAACTCTGTCTGATACTTTGAGAAACTGGCAAACTATTTCCCAAAGAAGTTGCATCATTTTACATTCCCACTAGCAATGTGTGAGAGTTCCAGTTTCTCCACATGCTTGCTAACACTTGTTATTGTATGATTTTTGATGCTACCCATCAAAATGGGTGTGAAATAAATTCTCATTATAGTTTTGATTTCCACTTCCCTGATGACTAATGATGTTGAGAATATTTTCATGTGGCCATTTGCATATCTTTTTTCAAAAAGTGTTTATACAAATCTTTTACCTGCTTTTTAATTGGGTTGTACTTTTATTGTTGCTTTTAAGCTTTTTTAAAAAATATCTTATGGATACAGATCCTTTATGAGATATACGATTTGCGATATGATATATTTTCTCCCATTCATGGATAGTATTTTCATTTTCTTGATGTTGTCATTTATAGAACAAATGGTTATAATTTTGATGTAGTCCAATTTATTTTTTCTTTCATCATTTGTGCTTTTAGTATTGTATTTAAGAAACCATTGCTTAATCTAAGGTTACAAAGATTTACTCCAATGTTTTCTTCTAAGAGTTTTATAGTTGTAGCTCTTAAATTTTGGTGTATGATCCATTAATTTTTCTACACGGTGTGTGGTAGGAGTCCAACTTCATTCATTTGAATGTGGATATTCAATTGTCCCAGCACTACTTGTTGAAAAGACAATTATTTCTCCATTGCATTGTCTTGGCATCCTTGCTGAAAAATCAATTGATCATAAATATATGGTCAGAAATATATGGATCATAAATATATGGATTTATTTATGGACTCTCAATTCTATTCCATTGATCTATATGTCTTACAGCTATTTTCTTATTAATGCATTTCAATAGGATCTGTCCCCAGTACTCTGTTAAAACAGTTGTCACAGTCAGTATTAACCTCTATGTTGCCAAATCGAATGGTCACTTTTCTTTCTTCTTACATGACTTTTCAGCTGTACCTGATGCAAGTGATGATTTCATTACATATGAAACATTCTTTTTTCTTGGTTTCTTTGGGCATTCTTCTGGCTTTCCTTCTTTCTCAAAGTTTCCTTTCTTAGCTCTGCTTTCTTTCCTGTCCTTCTAAATATTGAGTCTTCCTGAGGCTTGTTTCTAGATGTTCTACTAGTTTAGTCTCTCTTCCTAAGTGATCTCATCTTGTCTCATGACTTTTTCACAATTATATCTCTAGCTATGATCTCTCTCTTTTAAAAAAAATATTTTATTTATTTATCTTTGGCTGTGTTGGGTCTTCGTTGCTGTGTGTGGGCTTTCTCTAGTTACGTTGAGCAGGGGCTACTCTTCATTGTGGTGTGCAGGCTTCTCATTGTGGTGGCTTCTCTTGTTGTGGAGCATAGGCTCTAGGCCCGTGGGCTTCAGTAGTTGTGGAGCATAGGCTTAGTTGCTCCGCGGCATGTGGGATCTTCCCAGACCATGGCTCGAACCTGTGCCCCCTGCACTGCCAGGCAGATTCCTAACCACTGCACCACCAGGGAAGTCCCATATGATCTCTTTACTTATCTGTTATACTTATACAACCAACTACTTATTTGATATTATCACTTAGATGCATAATAGATAACTGGAACCTAATGTATCTAAAACGGAATTATTGATTCTCTAAGCTCTACAGAAAGTTTGTTTCTTGTCCAGTCTTCCAAGTAGAAATAGACAACACTGTCATAACTGTAGATGCTGGAAAGAAAGGAGAGGGGGGAGAGAGAGACAGAGACAGAGAGAGAAGAAAGCCTACAAATCACTCAAAATTCCTTCTTTTTCTCACTTTTCACACCAATTCATCAGCATATCCTCTTGGTACTAACTCCAAAGTATACCTAAAACCCTTAACTTCTCCATGTAAATTATTCCTGCTTTAGACTAAATAAACAAACTCTCTTGCCTAGATTACCTAATTGGTTTCCTTTCTTCCACTCTTTCCTCCATAAAACCGATTCTCCACATGAAAGCCAGAAAGATTTTTGAAAAGTCAGATTCAGAACACATCACTCCCTTGGTTAAAATTTTACAGTACCAAAATGCATTCCCTTACTATGATGTGTTCATTCCAGTCCTCTGAGAAGTAGACCCCCAAGAAGGGAATAGACACACCAAAGACTTACTGGAGAAAATGCCTGTGAAGGATAAAGAAGAGAAAGAAAAAATGAGCAAGGAAATCCTTCAGACTACAGTGCAAGTCTGACACCTGTAAAAGGAGAGGAAGAAAGAAGGAGGATCATCCAAGTCTCAGGCTTCAACACTGTTCTAAGAAAACTTTGGCCAGATTGATGGGAAGTCCTTGAACCAAAAGTTTCCATTAGAGAAGCCCCACATCCCACCAGAATGGACTCAAATGGTAGCCCCACTGCTTAAGTCATTGGAACATGGCTTCCTTGCAAACACAGTGATCGATACAGAAGTTGTAGCTGTCAGTAAAGAAGGGTCCCACAGCAAGAGATCTGAGTGCACATTTCCATGGTTACTGAAAGTGCTCTATAAAGCCCTTCCTGAGCTGACTCCAGTCTACTTCTCTGAGCTCACATCCTAATGCTCTCCTTGCTCTCACTCAGCTCCAGCTACCCTGGCCTTGTTGTTTTCCTCTGCATAACCCAAGCTAATTCTGAGTTTAGTTATTTTGTTCTTGCTATTTCTTTTGCTTGGAAAACTGTCTCCAAATCTTCATATAAGTCACATCTTCTTATCATTCAGGTCAAGAATTCAGAGACTCTATTACCTTATGGAGGAGGTCTTTGGAGCCTATTCCCTCTAAATCAGTCAACCTTCCTTCAACCTTAACCCGAGTAGCTAATCCTCTCACATCACCCAGTTTTATTTCCTTCATAGCACTTATTATTCTCTGAAATTGTCTTGCTTACTTTGTTTACACAAACCTCCCCAAACACTACAAACACACACACACACACACATGTGCGCACACACCCTGACAAACTAAAATGTACCTCATTTAAGATAGACCCTGTATATTGTTTCCCATGATATCTCCAGTTCCCCAAACAATGCCAGGTACTTAGAAGGTGTTCTACAAACTTGTGTCGAATAACTGAACAAATGAATAAAAGAATGGATAAAAGCAGAGAATCAAACTGAGCATATATTGTATGTATAGTCTGAATTTTTACCAATGTTTAGAAATGCTCAAAAATGAGGAATATTGAATTATATTTTGATGAATATTAAGAAATTCATAGGCTTTGTTGAAACTATATAAACATGGAAAACATTTGAGATGTTTTCAAGCAGATGTAATTTTTTTTGAAATTGTCTGTCTTTCCTAATTTTATGCAAGATGTGCTTTTCACTTGACTAGGTGGCAAGCACCATATGAGATTTGTAAAGCTTCTTAGATAAGCTTTGCTTTAGAATTGCAAAGTGTGTATGTTTTATTCATATCTAGTGGTCTGGTAGGGTGCAAATAACTGACACGAAGCGACTATGCAGAGTTTAAGCTTGTAATATGAGATCTCAAAGGATTAGTAATGGTGGTAAATAGATGATAAGGAGAACATGAAGAAATAAAAGTGCTTTAACAGATAAAGCACAGATGTTAATAAATCTAGCATTTCTGATTAAATAGTCTTGATACAATATTCATCCTAACTACAAAAATAAACTTTATAATTTCAGTTAAATTCCAAAATGTGGGCTGTTTCATCTAAAGAATTTTTCCCACTATACCATAAAATGTTATGCTTGAAATTGAGCTAAAGATTCATGACACTCATATTTTATGCTGATGTATTCCTAAGTATTTTATTGCTAAAATATGTCTTCTTTGTTAAATCAATGCACACAGTGAAAGTCTCCAAGGAAATCAGTTCTTTGCATTTAACCTCTGATATGATTTTCTGAAGGATGGGGAAGATGGAGAGGATGCCTTACCTTATCGGAACAGTGATCCCACGATTGGAACCCATACAGAGAAGAGCTCCCTCAAAGCCAGTGACTCCATGGACAGTCTCTACAGTGGGCAGAGCTCATCAAGTAAGGGTATAAAATAAGTGACAAGAGTCTAGATGGGAGATCTGGGTTAAGTCCATTAAAAACAACAGATTTATTTCTCTTTGGCTTGTTTGTCAAAATTTCACCAATGTTCCAAATACTTGATAAGAGAAATAGTGAAAATGTAGGATGTGTTGAATCTATAGCAATGCTATTGTCTAAAATAATACATAATATATTAGAATTATGGATTATTTTGAAACTTTTAGCACTGTGGTCAGCAAGGCTCTTGAGGATATGCCTCCAAAAGATTATATTGCATGATTAAATCAGAATCCCTACAATAAAGTGTGCTGAGGAGAACTAGCATTATTTTGAGTCCAAATTTTTTAAATGAATTGAAGTATTCAGGAAACTAAAATCCTGTTTTCTCTTTTTCTTTCCCTTTCTCTCCCCCTCCATGTACTTCTTCCTTTCCTTTTCTCTTCCTCTCTTTCTTCCTTCCCTCTCTCCCTACCTCCTACCTCATTCCCCTCCTTCCTTTCTGTCTTCCTTTTTTCTTTCTTTCTTTCTTTTGTTTTCTTTCATTTTTTCTTTATTCCTTCCCTGTCCTGCCCTCTGTCATGTTTTCCTTCCTTTCCTTTCCTCTTTATCCTGAAGTATTCTGAAAAGATCAGGACATCTGCATCAGTTCTAACGTTTACTTTTTAGGTTTCCATTCAGCATTAGCCAGTAAAGAGTGAAGTAGTATGTAAACACTAAATAGTAGGAATATCACCAATTAGTGACAAAAAGGAATCAGCATGTGTTCAATAAGAATTTTCTAAAAACATCATTTCTACCAAAGAAGTCACTCAGGCTTCAGTCACATGTCCTGCTACAATATTTGAACGAAACTACTGATACTACAGGGTGCCTTATAATTTTTTTTATATGCACACTGTTACTTATCCCTCTAATCTTTTCAGGGCTTTTAAATGTTTTTTGCAAAGTTTATTTTCCATTTCATTTAAAATCAACTGCTTCTGTTATTTGAAGATGGATCACAAAGACCAGCTGCTGCAAATATCCTGAATTTTATTCCTACTTTCCTACTGGTTGTAGAACAGTTATTTTGTGAAGAAAAAGCTAATACAGAAGCATTTGAGGGATATATTTTTGCATGTGTGAAATTCAGATTTTATTAGTATTCATTTCTGCTGGAAGTTTTAAAATTCAAAATTGTAATGCCAAATATGGGTAGAATTTTATAACTTGAATATACAATGAAAAGCCAGGGACTGGAGTGGTCGTGGAAGGGAGGGTGTGAGGAGATGGGGATCTACTTAGCTATTATCATAAACAACTTAATTTCTGTGACTAGACGCAACTCATCTTTCTTTTACACCAGTCCATATTTAAAAAAAACAAAAAATGGAGAATTGCTAAGGATCTTTCTCTTATTTCTATACTTATTTGAAAGAATGGCAGAGATACTGGGGCTGTTCCCTCATGAAGCAGAGCACTGAAAGGCCACAGTGAAGGAAAAAAATGAGGTGACAAGTGAAAGCAGTAGGGAGACTCAGAGTTACTTCCACTGAGAACCATTCTTTCCCCCAGGCAGGCAGGAAAAATGGAATCTCTTTTTTTTCCCCCTTGAGGTTCAAAATCAGAAAGGAAGAGGACCAGAGAGCAAGGATTTGGAGCAGTTTAAAAAGCCCAGTTTAGAACAATTTTGAACAGTTTAGGAGTACAGACATTGGAACACACTTCCTCTTTCCCTGACGCTCACACAACAAGCAAAAATGCTACCTTTTATACACAGAGATGTTGCCTCAAAATGGCTTTTGGTACACAGTAGGAAGTCTGAGACACTATTTTTGCTACATTGTGATAAGTTGTAGGGAAGCTTGTGGTCTTATGCTTTGATCATTCCTGATCAATAGCACACAAAGATCAAACTGTCACTATAGGTTTCTGCCTCTGTTTACACGTACAAAATTAATTATCTGGTTTGTACAGGGAATTAAGTCTCTACTGTCTGCCTCTTTAGCAAGTATCCAATGCTCAAAGCACTGTGCTACTGGATCAGACGATAGAGACTGAAGTAAGAGTGTTTGGTTTGGTGGTAGAGGAAAGAATGATCAGGTTGACTGGAGAAAGATCAGAAATGGCTCAGAGGACAGAAGTCACTGGTGGAAAATGACTGGGAGGCAGAAACAGGGATCGGTCATTTAGGACTGCCTCAGGAGGCTGGCATCCAATGCTTCAGCATTATTCCTGCTTAGTTATGTCCAGGTGATGGTTCAGAATGTTATGAACCTTCAGTGAGAACTGTTAACCTCTGCTTTGCCTATATCAGGTGGAATAACAAGCTGTTCAGACGGTACAACTAACCGGGACAGCTTTCGACTCGATGATGATGGCCCCTACTCTGGACCATTCTGTGGCCGTGCCCGCGTACATACCAGTTTCACACCGAGCCCTTATGACACTGACTCCCTCAAAATCAAGGTGTGTGCACATCATATCCGCATTCTGTATGGTTTGTCTAGGGCTGGGTGTATGATCTTTTTCAGGAAGTGCAAGTATGGGGAACTAGGGGGTGAGTGCGTTCTTCCCAATAGGAGAACTGGGGACTGGTGTACTATGGCAGGAGTTCAAACAAAACATGAGAGGTAGGGTAGGAGGATCAGTGTTTTGAGGCTATTTGCAAAAGTTGCATTATGTAGATAATGTAGAATCAGAGCTTATTCGGGAAGAAGGAATTGTCTACATTTTTCTGAAAATCAAAATCCTCACAAGTTGCTGGAGGTGCCCAGTTCTACCTGAAGCCAAGGAGAGGGAGAGAAAATGGAAATATCAGGCAAGAGCCCAGCAGAGCAAACGCTTTGGGAACCTGACTTGGCCAGGCAACTTCAATACTTGAGTCAATACTTGCAAATGCCATGAGTAACCTGACAACTTTCTCTCTGTGATATTCCCTCCTGAATTCCCTTTTTTTATTCTTATCCTCTTCGTTCATTTTCTTTTGCTGTGAGGGCTTCACAACACATAGGTTGCACCACCATTTGTGCTGCCTAAGGGGACATTTGTGGAGCTCGAGTAGGACACAATAAGGAATCCCACAGACACACTGGGTGTTGAATACTGTTGCTGACCATCCTGGGTCTTATCCGAAATGAAATTGGATTTTTGCTTGTGATCTGTGGGCTTCCCTGTAATGTATATTTTTTTACAAGTTTAAAGGATAATAAGAAGGATGTAGCATAGGACTTCCATACTTTGAAACTTCCCCTAGAGCTTCTGGGGATTTTCTAGGTCTGCTTAGCTGATCCCATCTAGCCTAGGATTTGATTCCCTATAGTTCAAGACAGGAAAAACTAGGTGAACAGCTCATAGGGTCTGAAGGGCAAACTATCATAAATTGGAAAGACCAGATCTTTTAATCACATTGAATTCTACTATTACAAATAAAATCCATGTTTTAGATGGAAGAATACACATTCACAGAGCAGCAGAAAAAAATATTTTTAGTAGCAGACTTAATGCTTTGTTTGAGGGTAGACCCTTAAAATGGCAAAAATATCAGAATCTGTAATGTCATCTCTGAGGTAGAAAGCTGTAAGTCTCAACGGAGTAACTATGACACAAATGTAGACACTATACTTGCATAGAAATCAACTTTCTTTACAAAAAAATACCCTGTGGAGTTTTCTACTCTTACCAATAACTCCTGCAGTCTTACTCTTAGATGTGAATAAAGAGAAAGACCAACTGGTTTGTCTATCCCAATGCATTTCATTCATACTTCAATCCAAACTTTGCTGTGGAGCTCAATCTAAGTGTTAAATAAGTAATTAGTAATTAATTACTAATTAATCTAGGATAATTAGCTTAATTTATCCTTAGTGCATATATACTTTTGTTACATATTTGCTATGTACAAAGTTCTGAACATTTTCATTATTTTAGATGGATACAATACTTGAGGTGGATTTATTTCACACTGTAGATGAATTTTTCAGATGAACTAGAAGCACAGACAGTCATAGACTTGTCTTTCTTCCCCTTCCTTACTTGGGACCCCCTCCAGGAATGATAGCTTGAGCTTTGCTACATATATATTGTTTTGACAGGGTAAATAAAAAGAGCATTACTTTTGAGTTCAAACAACTTAGGCTTGAGTTCTGGTTCTGTCACTAACTTCCTGTAAGCTCTTGGGAAATTATTTAATGCTTGCATTTCTTTTTCTGTAATATTTAGAGTAATAATGACACCTCGCATATATATCTAAGAGGTGTGTTGTGGGCATAAAATGACTTAATGAATGCAAAAGTGTTTTGTAAACTATAGGATACTCTACAAATATAAGTTGATAAGTTGATATGATACCAAAAACATAAACACATCATCAAATACATTTAGGAGCCTTTCTTCAAGTATGTTGGGGTTTTTTTCAATATTACTAGTAAATAGTTTCCTTAAACTTTTAAAAGAAATTTCCTCTTAGATTTATTTTTAACTCTAAACCCCCTTAGTGTAATGCCCTCATTATTCTAATTTTCGATGATTCCATTCTTTCTACCAATTGTCATGGGCACCAGAGTTCTCTGAAATCTAATTTGTATATTTCTTTGTCTTTAGAAAGGAGATATCATAGACATTATCTGCAAAACGCCAATGGGGATGTGGACAGGAATGTTGAACAATAAGGTGGGAAACTTCAAATTTATTTATGTGGATGTCATCTCAGAAGAAGAAGCAGCCCCCAAGAAAATAAAGGCACACAGAAGGAGTGGAAAGGAAAAACCTAAGACTCTGCAGGAGTTCTTAGAGAGGATTCACCTTCAGGTTAGCAAACCTATGGCCTGTTTGATTCTGGTGGCATACGGATGGAGTAATTGAGAATGGGTCAGTGTTTGTTTAGTTAAAAAATACATGACTTACAGAAAGGGAAAAATCTGTTTTCCAAAAACAGTTTATATATACCCTTTATTACTTTTATTATGCGAGGACAGGTCTTGATATAACATCCTTTGGACTAAACTCTAATGGTACTTAGCAGTCACAGTAGAGATTAGGTTGAGAAAGTGCAGTGAAAAATGAAATATACTTGGGAGAATAAAAGTCCAGAGAAAACATGTAATGAGAATGATAAAGAGAATATAAAGAGTGAAGGTAAAGATTCAGAGAATTGAAAGGAGAAATGAAAAGAAAATTGTATTTTCTATAGATCAGAGATCAAAAGCAAGTCAAGAGAAGATAACTAAATTAATTGTTTTTAAAGTAATTTGTTAGGAAACAGTGATCATTAAGCCCTCATAATGATTGTGTTAAGAAAACTGTGTTGTCTTTATTTAAAATCCAATTATTTTCTTGTTACATTAGAAAACTTTTTATGAAATATCTATGTTGTTAAATGGCATGTACATACAATATGCCTAGCCTCACTCAATTTACTGTTTTGCAATCCATTTCTAAAATTAACACAGCAGTACTTTGATAGTTTTCAAAATTCATCAAGACAATAGCCAATTAATCTTTCCTTAAGTGGTTTTCCTGAATTATCTAGTTGCATTCTTGCCTGTAGACACATTACATAGGCCTTTCAATATTACTATTGGTGTCCCCCAAATGGGGTACTCCTTGGAGGAAGCACAGGTTTGAATCCTGCTTCAGCTACTTGTTTGTTCTGTGACCTATGAAAAAACCAAGGTCTAAGGAAGTGAAATACCTTACTCAAGAATCCACAGTTAGTTACATCAGGATGGGAATTTTTTTTTTTTTTTTTCTGTTCTAACACAGTGCTCCTTCTAGGATACATCACTTTTAAAAGAGTTGAATTGCTACTCCTTCTTTCCCTTTTTTAAAAATAAATAAAGGGCTAGTAATAAGTTCTTTCTGATTACTTAAAACTTTTATACCTCCTCTTACTCAATTTTAGTAACTAAAATAAGGATATTGAAATTATGATCAAGTAAAATGGGAGGAATATCTGAGAAAGTTGAAAAGCGTTTCAAATTTACTTTGCATTTCTATTGTTAGAGAGAAGTTACATAAATAACATAACAGACTTTGAAATCAGAAGCCTATGAATTTTAAACTAATTTATATTGATGCAAATGATGGACAAAATATACATGATAAGAAATGGAAACAATACTTTTCCCAACCACAGTGCTTTCATGCTTAATGAAAGCTTTTAAATAAATAGAAAGTCTGAGATTCCTTAGGTTTCTATAATGCCTTTCAACCAAAATGCTAAGTATACTTTTTTATATAAATTGGGTCTATTTCAAATTCATTTTTTAACCTACTCCAAGAAGTTAATAAGGGTAGATGATTTTGCAACCAAGCAAACAAGAAAAGATATAGATCCAGAAATATTATTATAATATACTGTATTAGAGGCATTTTATTGACAGACTTAATAACATACTAGCTTTGTCAATTTCACTATTTGAGAAGTGAAAAACTGCCAAATGGGATGAATGATCCAGGTATTTAATTGATCCATGATTTAGCATTGTATAGCTTAAGGTAGTCATTTCTTCTTTACATTTGTCCTTCCAGAAGGTGAGAACTGTACAACATACTGTTTAAATGTCCCCAAGTTCATATGTGGAAAACTAGTACAAATAAAATAAAGTTAAGCAAAAGTTCTGTTGGCACCTTTGGTTTTCATGCATGCCTACACTTTTTTTTTTTTTTAATCTAAAGAGAACTAAAAATAAAATATTTGAATCTGACTATCTTATATTATGCATATTTTTTCTTCCCCACAGGAATACACCTCAACACTTTTGCTCAATGGTTACGAGACCCTAGAAGATTTAAAGGATATAAAAGAGAGTCATCTCATTGAATTAAACATTAAAAATCCAGAAGATAGGATGAGGTTGCTATCAGCTGCTGAAAATCTTCTTGATGAAGAAAGTAAGTACGCACACCTACTCTTCCCCCTAGCTGAGAATCACAGTTTAATGTAAACGGTAAGATCATTAAAAACAAAGCCCCAGTTTTATTTACTGAGAATCATGTAAAGCATTCTTTCCAATAAAATAAGTATTTTCTTATACATTTGGAAACAACAACTCTGGTCAAATATATCATTAGAAAGAGGGCCTTTTTGTCCTTACTGGATTCAGGAAACAAAAGGGCTTTTCTGGGTACCTCATTTAAATTCTGCAGAGCTATTAATTTACACACAAGTGGATGTCCACATTCCCCAAAACTGAGGGAGTTAGAAACAAATATTTAGTGACAGCACGAGCCATTAGCGAGAAATGTCATATGCAACTTCTGTAGAACAGCACAGAGCATCGCTCTGAGCTAATGAGCCTTCGCTCCACACAAGAAAATTCGTTTCATTACCAAAGAGTCACATCTTGTGTTTACAGTATTCTTTCAAAATGCTATAATAGCTTGCAAAAATATTCAGCACTTACTTTTATTATCTGAGATGGTTCTCTGTATTTGTAAGTATAAACTAAAGATGGAGTAACACATGTAGATTCCCTTGAATATTGGCTACGCTAACTGGATTTGTAAAGATGGGATAGCTTTTGTTTTTACAACTGCCCAATCTGAGCATTCTTCTTATTAAATCTGGCCAGGCTCCCAAAACTCTGAGTTCAGGGAGTGCCAAACTCTGCAAGGAGTATTTTGTTAGAAAAAAGGGGGGAAGGTGTCTAATTTTAAAGGAGAAAAAGAACTTAGATCATCTAATCCAACCTTCTCTTTCACAAGTAATATTAATAATAATCATTAATTATCCTTTGAACATGTTCTCTGACCAAAACTTTAAGCCAAGATCTTTACATTTATTTTCTTCTTTAATGCTCTCCACAACTCCGTGAGCTAGTATCATCCCTATTTTTATAATGAGAAATTGAGAAGATAAGCAACTTGTCCAAGCTCACGCACTTAGTGAATTAGAAAGCTAGGACCAGTGTTTGTGATGCTATGTTATACTTTCTTACACAGCCCAGACTGAGAGTAAAGAGGAAAGTTCTATTTAGGACCCAGGTCTCCTGACTGTCCCTTCGTGAGCTTTCCTATATCCTCCCTCATATGCCTCACAAAATGGCATAGTTGAACTGCACATGTGTATTATACACTGGCCTTTTATCTAGTGAGAATTAATTTACTTTTTTAGAAACTGTACCTTACTTAATCCTTACTTACTGTCTTGAGTTTGCATAGATCCTCATCCTGTTCAAAGAGTTTTCACATGCATCACTAATTTGACACCCGCAGAATTGATTTCATCCTTTGGCCTAGGAGTTTGCATGCATTCTTTGAAGTTGTGGAGGCTAGGAGATGCAGAAGAGAGAGGAATCGGGTCACAGAGGCAGACACAGGTCAAACTTAAGAAAGTAGCCTATTTACTCAAAAGTACAAGCCAAAACAAAACTGATCAGTGTAAACTGGTATAGCAATATCTTCAAAGGAAATGAGGCAGTTTCTTTCACATCTCATCATTTCAGAACATGGATCCTCACTAAGCAATATTACGCTAAGAAATGGATTCTGTAGATTTCTTGTAATTGATAATTTTCAGTGTCATTGTCAATGCTCTCCGAAATAAGTTGATGCTGAAGTAGAGGGAGGAAGAAGAGTTTTTTTTGAGCACTTGTAAATAATTGCTTTTCGTCTACAATAACATCCATGTAGGTATTTTGCCCATTTTATAGATGAGAACATATTGCAGAGATGAATTTCAAAGAGGCCAAACAGCTAGATTAGTAGCAGAGCTGGAGTTTTAATCAAAGGCAGTCTACTCTAAAAATCCAAGTTCTTTCTTCCACACATACAAACTGGTAGATATGAATAGAACAGTGACTATTTGAAAATTCAAGTCTTCTACTGCTTAGTCAATTTTCCCAAGAGCTTCAGTTCAGTTTTCCATCTCAGAAAGTGGAAGTTAATATTTAAGTGAGAACGGAAACTTTGCGACAGCATGACGCCCTGAAAGGTGAAAGGCTACTATGGCCTCATTGAAACAAGATTTGTGAATGAAGGGGGATTTGTGAATGAAGGGGCCTGAGAGCCATGGGAAACAGGGCTTTCAGCCAGACAAGTGTGCTCAGCAGAGACCCACAGAGGGAAGCTCAGTCCAGTGCCAAAGGCATGGGCCACTGAAGGCCTCCCTCATCACCCATCTACTTTCCATGTTAACAAAAGAATAACTTATGGATGATGCCATATTAGAGCTAGGTGTAATTTTAAAGACCGTCTGACCCAAATTCTTCCTATACAAGATGGGGAAACTAAAACTAAAGTAGATAAGTAGCCTTCTCAAGGTCACATACCTAGAACCCAGTCTCCTAAATCTATTAGAAATACATTCTGCTACGCCCTGGTCTCTGAAAACAAAAGACAGTATCTCCAAAGCATGATGTGACTTTCCATGTTTGACCTAAAAAAGTAAAAATTCCCTGAATTATTTCTCTTTATAAAACTTCAGAAAACAGTACTTGAAGGTCACTAGAGGTAGATCATTTAATAATATCCAGTAATGTACAAACATACCCACACTGAGTCAAATTCTGGGAGATGAAAAATGGACAAAATGTAGATTCGACCAGTGTTTGTTGTCAACATACAGCCCTGAGATTTTTCTTCCTTTAATCTTACCGGTCTAAAGTAGTATTAGAATATACATGTCAAAAAGATGCATATTGCACGTTAGGCTATTCTGACTGAAAGCTATTTATCTTATATGAAGCTGCTTTGCTCAAGAAATAAAGAAGAATGACTTCTATTTGTTGATAAGATGGTGAGTTCTGATGATTCGGCACCATGCTGCTGCATGCTTATTTTTATCTATTCTCTACTCTGTGAATCATATCTTCTACAACCATGCTAAAGATTAAATGCACAACCTTCGTGTACCTTGAATGATAAAGACCTTGAACGTATGGTTGTATAGAACTGAGACGTTATGAAAAACAAACGCATGTCATAGTCATAGGTTAAAAATAGTTAGCTTTTTGTGCGTGTTTAAGAATGGGGTATGCAAATTGGCCAGGATTTTATGTATGCATTTTATTTTGATCACTGAATAATGTCAGTTTGGGGGAATGTCAATAAATTCCTAGTTTAGAGTTTCATTGCTTCTTAGGTTGGAAACTGGAAAGTTTTGCTTTGCTTATCATTCAATATAAAAATTGAGCAGAGTGGGCCCCTGTTTTGAGGGCAGGAGTTAAAGCTTTGAGATTAGGTAGAAAAGACCACAAGCTCCATGTGAGCCTTTAATACATCTAGAGGGACCAAGAGGATGGGGGATGGAACAGGGACAAACAGAAATCTAAGACTTAGAGCAAGCAATTTCCCTGTTCTCTTAGGCCAAAATAGATAGCATTGTACCCACTCTGACCTTGAAAATGTTAACCGGATTAAACTTTTTTAGGTCACTACTTGACAGGAGGTAAAGTTGCTTCTCCAAGAAGCTGACAGTAGGGCTGGCGAGTGGTGTTAGGGCTGATCACAGTATTACCTCTGGAGTAGAATAACGACTTTGGGTTCTGCAATCCCAGGCAAGACCAGTACAGAGATATTCTGAATTTGTTCTCAAGTTGCATTAGAACTGAGCAGAATTAGGCTACTGGCTCCTTCAGCTGGGAATCTAGATGAGGTTAGAAGAAGAAGAAGAATTAGGGTGAAGTACTCAGCTCTTGAAGGAGCAAAAGAGCAGAATCTGTTTATTTTGTGCACATTAGATTTTCTCTATTTATCTTCTGAATTTTAAAATTGTTTGTTTACTTTGAGTAAATATTCCCAGCAAGGAAAAAAGAGAATAGAGAATATATGTGTGTGTGTTTTTCCATAAACACAACCTTCAAAACCCCTTTGCCTTGCTGAGAAATGGCTCTTTAAAATAATAAGATAGGTAACTGCTGTTTATAGTTAAACAGCTCTTTTTATTCTGAACTTGTTTCTCTTTTCATACATTTAGAAGCACTTTGATGTGTCTTAAAAGTGTGTCTATGAGAATGTGTACTATTGTCCTTGGGGAAAACAGGTGATGGAAATATCTTGTTTTCCCCATAACAGAGGGATAATTAAAATTTAAATTGGAAACCAAAAGCAACTTAGTAACAGAATAAACAGACTATACTAGAATCTGTCTATAACGTATTGGAGGTTACTACCTGCAACCTTTGTTTGCAGTGTTCAGTGAGGAGGAAGGGGGGGGAGGGTGGGTTGTGTGCCAGGCTGTCAGCACCAGCTGTGGTCACAGCAGCCCCTCATTGCTCAGCTATCCCCAGTTGTGTCTTCCTGCCTGCCTCCCTGCCCCAAACGATACAGGGCAAATGGCAAGGCCCAGCCAGGAGCCTGGAACATGAGCTGCCAGCAGGGGAGGCTTGTAGCTATGCCAAGCAGCAGTCCAGCAGTTGGCCTGACAGTGTGCCAGGGTAGCCTGGTGCATTAGCCCCTGACATGCATGCCTGGCGTTTCCAACCCACTTGCCGTATGATTTGGATCTAGAGTCAAGAAATGTGGGGCCTTTAAGAAAATATATGCTAACTATCCACAGAGACGGAGAAGGCACCCAGGCATTTTACATTTATGTATTTATAAATATGCACTTAATATCTATTTCTAGTCATAGAAATTTTGCTTTATGAAATTTACTTTCTTCAGATTTTTTTGGTTTTACCCCCTAAGATTGAAATTATGTTAGATGCCATATTCTGTATAATAAAAAGAACAATAAAATGAAATAGAAACATTTTGTACTTCAACCAGAGAACAATCTCCAGAGGAAAGAGTTCATAGAATTTTCACCTCAGTCACTTATAATGTCTGTACATGTAGGGCATTCCTGTACTTGTTTTTATATTGCACTGTGATTGTGTACTAGGCATGGCTTTGTAGTGTTTACCCTGGCCAAACAAGACCGAATTCTCTATTACGATGTACCTTCCCAAAGCCCCTAGCACCACACTTTGCATTGAGTGGATGGTAACAGATGCTTGTAGAATGCATACATGTTGAATGAGGGAGTGAAGAGATCTGCAAATAGTGAGCAAAACTTTTTTCTGTTTATAAAACTTAAAGTCCCCTTCAATCCCACTTTACACACAAAAGTTTTTGTAACGGGCAGGTGGGTGTTGATATGTGTTGTCAAGATTCGTTTTATGTATACGCTAACCATGTGTGCATGTGAGTGTGCAAGTGTGTAAATGAGTACATTTCTAGAAGGAGATAATGTAAAAACTGTCCAAGTTTAAAATGTGCATACTTTTTTATGCAGAAACTCCAGTTTTAGGAATTTGATTAATTTCTACAAATGCATAAAAACACTAGCTAAACTACGAGGAGTTTCATTAAAAACTAAAACCAATGTGAACTTCCATCAGTAATTAATTTGTTATAAATAAGTTAAGATATATGTGAACAATAAAATAGTAGGAAAATATTAGGAGAATGAAATGCTTACTGACATGAAGATGTCCGAAACATATTAAATGATAAAAGCAAATTGTACATCAGTAATATGCAAGGTAATGTTATTTTTGCCAAATAATAATACATTTTAAAATAATGAAGTTAGGTTATTTTTTCACCATGTGAAGTAAACAGGATTAATTTAACCTGTAAGAAATACGATATTGATTTTCCAAGGTCCCTAATTTAGCAATAGAATAATAGCCTTTAATATTATTTGGTCATTATCCAAATAGTCCAATGTGACAACAACTCAACCACGGGTAAACATTTCCTGGGACCAAAGCCTCTCATGGAACTGTGTGCTTGAGTGAAGTGGCAGCCTAATGGTGCTGTCCCTGTCGGTGCTGAGTGATTGGATCTTGAGTGAGTGTGCCTCTACCCTACTGAAGGAGCCAGCAGAGTGGAGTGGAAGTTGTTGTGAGTGTAAGTGAAAAGATGTACATCTCATTAGAGAGGAGACTACGATGCTAGGATGCAAAGAGAGATCTGCAAACAGGGAGAGTCATTTCAACTCCATATTCTCTCATGGCCTCGGGAAGACAGCAACTGGTTGGTTTCCCGTGAAGACATTCCTATTTTCAGTTTGTTCTTGTTGTTTTTCCAAAAGGTGGGTAGGTATTCAAATGAAATAAATACCAAATCATCACTAAATAGAAAATTAAAATATTCAGGTAATTTAAGGACAGATAGAATAAGAAATAATTAAGAGTTACACCATGTTGCCTACTGAATGTTCCTCCATGGACAATGCTACCTCTGGACAAATAAATATAGCCATAGTTATCTGGAGAGTGCTTGAGTTTTGGTTTGAGTGACTCATGTGGAGCTACCAATGAGGATGAGATTTTGAGCCATCCTAAGATGTGCTTTAAGCCTGGTTTTTCCTCTTTGGAGATGGTACCAGGCTAGAGAACAAGAGGAGGATAATACGAAGACCCAAGAGGTACCGTCATTTGAATTTCAACAAATTTCTTACTTGATCTTCTTTAGTTCATATTTCCTTTAATTAATCTAAACATTACATTCTTTTTATTAAACACATTGTTTATGGAGCACTTTCATTGGCCAGCTATTTTCCAGTGCCCTCCGGATTGCATTATTTTATAATATTGTACTTGGCCTAAAGAACAGAGGCTTCATACCTAAGGAAAACAAGATAGCAAAGTCAAAATCTGGAATATTTGGGTAAAGAAAACTGGGAAAGTCAAGCAAAAACTAGTAGTTTACATTTTTTTAATTAAATCTTTAACTTTCTAATACGTGAATATAGGACAGATTTTTCTCCTTAGGGCATGAGAACTTTTTCCCAGCAATAGGAATCTAGTTTGATTTCCTTAAAGCTTTCTTCACGTTTAGTATAATTGAGATTGCCTATACTTAATTAATTAAATGTCACAACTCGATATTTATTTTATGAATAATTATATTAGCTCTCTTATGTTCTAATCACCATGCCACTTTTTATCTCCATTGATGGCTATCTTATGTTGAACCATGGGCTTTATACAATTCCATAAAAATTTTGGTAAGAAATAAAGTATTTTAGTATTCAAATTAGTTCTTTATGACAAAATACCTCCTAAATAATTTTTTGTTAACGTAATTTTTTTATTACATAAAGTACAGAACTGTTTGGGGCTGCTTTCTGTACTCCTATTATGCCTGCTGTTAGCTGGTAGCAATAAGATATACCCTTTTTCAAATTATTTACTAATTCTCCAATATACCCAGATTTTTTAAATGTACAGCTTTGGGGATATTTGCAAACCATTCAGGGGATTTATTAAAAAATGGTACCATTTTATTTTTTTTGTACTTTATTAAAATAAAATATAAAATGTATATGATCCAGAAATATAGAGGAACTCTATCTAAAATTTTAACACTTTCATTTGTGAATTATATGATATCTCTAAGTTTTTACATAATTTTAATAATAGAAAAATTATATATAATAATTTTTTAACTTAACATATTATCAGAAATATTTTGGTATAAAAAGATGCACTCATATACCCTACGGCAAGTCTGTAATTTTGTAGGCAAACTGTTTCTTATTCCAATGTATTACTTGCCTGGTTAGCTCAGATGATTGGAGCATGGGACAAAATCGATGAAGGTTATAGTTTCAATTTCTAGGTAGGTCAGTTAGCTTTACTTGGCTTCATGGACACATGAAGGGACTAAATGACTTAGAAAGAACATGTGGAGGTATTAGTGTGAATTCATCTCCTCTGCTGGAAAAACCACGCATAGCAGAAGACCTAGGTTTGTGCCAATCCCTAAGTCATTAGCGTCAAGATGAAAAAAAAAAAAAACAAGAAGAGGAAAATCTTGACCCTCCAAATACAAAAACTGAATGCTAGATAGCTTTCATTTCCATAATATAATTTACTGACCTGCCTTCTCTTTTTATAGTTACAGTTGAGGGGCTCCAGCCAATCACCTGCCTGAAATTACTGCAAGCCTAGTAGGAAGCTTTTGAGGAGGCGTAGTCATGTTTTCATTTCATTAGGAAATCATTTAGCAAATTACTGCTGTTCTGTAAATTACTGTGCTGCATAACTTTCATACTGAGCAATTATTTCCTTTTTCCGTAAAAATTGCAGATGAAAGGTTTCTACGATAAATAACCTGTATTGAAAACAAACCATTCCTAGAATTTGGAAAATGTGATACAGCATTTCTCAGGTGGAAATAAAAACAAATATATTGTTACTCTTTGAGGTGAATGTATAGTGGCTTCTGAGGATGAAATCACAAACTAAGTATCTAGTTTTTGAAAGGAAAAGAGCTAATTTTGGAAATCAGAGTTCTTTAAACCTAAGTTTTACATCTTGAAGAGAGCCCCACCATCAGTAATCAACCTAAACAGAACACGGTGTTGGGAGCAGTTCTCATTATGCCAAGTCCAAATGTTTAGGATGTCAGTCTGTGGGTAGGAACTCAGTTCTTTCAATTTTGTGTTGAGGCAATGGGCCCAAATATAAACTGAGGAAATACAGCCTTATCCCCACAGCCATTCTGACTAACAGGACCACATTCCAAATATGGAGATCACTGCTGATGTGGCAAGAAGCATTGCAAAAAGACTGATTCCTCTGGCCTTTTCCGGAAACACTTGGCTAATGGAACACAGGGCTGGCTCTTTCATTTCAGTGGCAGTAAGACCGAAAAGCAAAGGAAGAGGAGAAAGCTTTTCCTTAAAGAATGAGGTCCCATTTCAGTGCTGCCTTTTCATAAAAGAAGGGCTTGGAAACAAAAATGAACAACTGATACTCATAAAGACTAGTCAATATTAAGTAGATGCCCCCAAACCTGAAGGTCATTATAACTAATAAAGAGAAAATGCTTCATGATAGCTAACATTTTAAAATAACAATCACAATAGGTGTATATTAAGTTAAAGGCCCTTATACCTAGAACTAGTTATAACATCACTAGACTTAAATTTGTGCTATTTGAGTCCACAGTTAAATAAAGTTGTGACAAATGTGGAGAAGATTAAGAAGAATGGCATAAATGTGGTTTCATCGTTGCAAATGAAAACTCTGAGGAAAAGGTTAAAAGAACTGTTATGATTCATTTTGAAAATGAGTGAAGAAATTTTTATCATTTTTTCCATCCTTTCTCAACTTGTGTTTCCCATATAAACCACATAATACAGAAAATAATTTAAGTGACTCAATTCCTCCATGAAAGGTACATAACTAGTACCATTGTAGATACATTGATAAGAACTTAATTCATTATGTACAAGGATGCTGAGGCACCAGGGCTTAATTCTCTCTTGTAATAGAGGTTGATAACAATTGGATACACAGTGGACCATAAACTAATGTTGGCAAGATATCTGAAGCCTAGAAAATGCATTTAAAAGCAGGAGATGTGTAGACAAGATAAAGGGTAGATTTCCAAAAGATAAATTACTTAAGAGTCTATTAAGGAAAATTATACAATTACACAATTTCCTTCTTCCAAAGATTTTGAAGTTTGGATTTACTTTATTCTCACTGGAAGGGGATGAAGTGCATAGCCTCTGAAGGCAGAGGTCTTAATCCACCCTGAAATGTATGTTCTTCCAATGTAGGGTTATTCAAATGTCCAAAGTGGAGAAGCCCCAAGGTTAGAAGGGGAAATAGCAAAACACGCTGATACAGCTGAGAGGTGGTAGCCTAAGATCCATCTCCTTTCCTTGAAACCCATCTCATGGTACAGAGAAACATGTGTTTACTGGTGTCAGGCAATGCAAAGAAGGAAACATCACATTGAAAATGAGAACACGGATGCTTAATATTCTTGAGGAGAGTAAAACTAGGGCTGCTTAGGTTCTTTAGAAATATCTTTCGTTACATTGCTAATGTTATTTTTTTTTCTAAAAAGATAATGCCTGTTGAATCCAGAATACTGCCTTGATGACACAGAATTACCACTCTGAATATAAATAATTGTTATTCAGAACTATAAACAAAGAAGTAGCAGACAAACTATAAAGGGCAGATTCAATGGACATAGTGTTTCTATCTAAAAGCAACCTGGGGAATTCCCTGGTGGTTCAGTGGTTAGGACTTGGTGCGGTACTTTCACTGCCATGGCCCGGGTTCAATCCTTGGTGGGGGAAATAATATCCCTCAAGCCATGTGGCACAGCCAAAAAATTAAAAAAAATAAAAGCAGCTTGGTTTCTATGTCTACTTTTCTGATGAATGCAAACACAGGAAAACTCTGGATACTCTTAAGTTTTATTAGTTAAATTCTAGGTTATTGAAATCCTACTGTACATTGTTGCCCATAGTGATTTTTTATTCATTAATCCACATTATCATGATTCTAGAACTGTTCGAGAAGATCACTACTGACTTGGATTGTACATTTAAACTACAAATGACTTCTTCTAATGTTACTTTAAGGAGTATTTGGACAAGGCATCAGTCACACTGTGGATGCAATCTGCTTTCTTTGGCAACTTGTTATTAATGTAAAATGAGAGTCCATATTGATCTTCACTTATGTAAGCCATTCACATGAACTCCGTGAAACTGCAAGTGAGCAACAAAGGGAAAACTTTGTCTTCTAAGAAAACAGTGGTTTGAATATTTGAGTTCAAACTACTCTTTTATAGTAAACAAACATATTGTTTACTTACAGAATTTTCAATTGTAATGAAGTCAAGTTTGGAACAGTTAAAATAGCTCAAAGATGAATGAGTATATGAACAAAACTTTTCTTGGCTTTGCCTAACTGCTGCCCTCTTTTCCATTTACAGCTATTCAGGAGCAAGAAAATGAATCCGTGTCCCTATTCTTAAGCCCAGACATCTCCTTAAATAAGTCACAGTTAGATGACTGCCCAAGGGACTCTGGTTGTTATATCTCATCAGAAAATTCAGATAATGGTAAAGAAGATCTGGAGTCTGAAAATCTGTCCAACATGGTACAGAAGATTACTATCACAGAGCCAAGTGACTGAATACATATTATCAACTCTACATCTACAAATGTGTTCTATTTTAACTCTTCTTGAGCTATCAATAAAAGATCAAAAAGGAGAGGAAGGGAAGTATTTGCAGATACAACCTGAAGTTAAAATGTTTTAATAGGAATGATTGTACATAAAAGCTCATATCTCTAATGCTCCCAATTATTGTAAATAATATGTATATTTATCATTTTAAATGCTACGTGTTAATATTTCACTTACCTGTATCAGAAAAAGGATAGCGTAAGTTTTTGGTATGTGCGACATAAGCCTTATTTGGCTTTATTTTATAAGTGCAAAATGATTCTGCAAAAAAAAAAAAAAACTTCCTTTTTTTATACCTGCCAGTTTTGAATTTGTGTATATTGTTGAATGAATAGTAACAGAGTGTGTGTCTGTTTAACTAATTGTCCAAGCATAGTGTGAGTTAATACTGGAGACATTTTATCCTGATCCACAGTGGAGTTTTAGTAATTATTTTTTGTTGATTTCTTCACTGTTGTCTGTATGAAAGTATAGATAATGATATATTGTCAATTCTGATTTAGTAAAACTAATTTTAATAATTGTACAGATTCTTCATCTTTAAGTGTAAATATTTTTAATTTTGAAATACCCTAATTTTAATAATAAAAAGAACTATGTGCATTTGGTATTTTCCAGACTAGTGTTATTTAAAGTATATTCATCTTAGAACTTTAGACAAAATATCTCCTATCAGACGAGGTTTTATAGTCAGTTCTCACATATATATATATATATATATATATATATACAATTTCCAAATCAATTACCTCACCTCAGTCTCTCTCCTGAACCCAGATCTGTGTTATCCAACTTCCTAAATACTTGTATGTATTAGCTCAGGCTGCCATAACAAAACACCATAGACTGAGTGGCTTAAACAATAGAAATTTATTTCTCACAGTTTCAGAAGATAGAAATCCAAGATCAAGTTGCCAGCATGGTTGGGTTCTGGTCAGACCTCTCTTCCTGGCTTGCAGATAGCCTCCAACATGGCAGAGAGAGACAGCAAGCTCTCTGGTGTTTCTTATTATAAGGGCATTAATCCCATCATGAGGTCCCCACCCTCATGACCTAATCTAAACCTAATTATCTCCCAAAGACCCCATCTCCAAATACCATATGCTGGGGTTTAGAGCTTCAACATCTGAATTTAAGGGGATGGGGGGGAGGCACAATTCAGTTCACTGCACTCTAGGAAGCTTCAACTCAACTTACCTAAATTCTTGATTTTCTCTGCAAATTTGTCTCTCTTGTTTTATTGCCAATCTACCTCTCTCTTTAACAGTACCAACTTCTTGCCAGTTACCCAAAGCGGAAAATAATTTCTTGCTTCATCTCACATGTATCCTTTTCATACAGATTCAATAAGTAATCAAGCCCTATGGATCCTACCTCTAGAAATGCTTTCATATTCATGGCTTTCTATCTATTCCCATAGTTGCTGTCTTGCTTTGGAACCTCATAATCTCATGTGTGAAATGATGCAATAATTTTCCAACTGACTTCTATTCTGTCAATGCCCTACCTTCTAATCCATCCTCCACATGATCTCCAGAAAGAGCTTCTAATACAAAGTTAAATCACATACTTCCCAGCCTAAAATTTTTGATGGCTTTTCATTGTCTTTAGTATAATATTTAAACCCTCAGGGATATAGAAAATCCTTCCCAACAATTTTTAACCTGCTCTATGAGTCATACCTTTCCTCTCCCACTCTCACTCTACATTCTCCAGCCAAAATAATCTACTTGCAATGCCCTGAATTCACTATCCCCTTGGCAACTTTTCTTATGTTACTTGTTTTCCTGGAGTGGCTCCTGCTATTTTCTATATCCAGAAGCCACCCTCTGTTTTCTGTCTTGAGACTCACCACCAAAGTCACTTAACTCTGTGAAGCCTTCCATGATTCCCTTTGGCGTTCCCCTCTTTGTGTTTCCATAGCAACTTGTACCTCTGTTGATTACAACACTTATCACGTTACACTTTATTTATTATGACACTTGCCCTTACATGAGACTGTAATCTCCTTGTGACAGAGATTATTTTGTTTAGTCTTTTTAATCTCTGGTGTAATACCAGGTACAGAGTGGGCATTTAGGAATTGTTCGCTGGAGGGCATTAAATATAACAATTATTCCCATACAGCACATTCCATATTTATGTTTAAATCAATCTACTAAATCTATAGGTAAATGCCTTCCAAAGTGACCTAAAAGTTTTTTTAAATAAATAAAACATAACGCCTTAGGAAAAATCAGGAAACACAAAGTGTTATTTTAAATTCTTGGGGACAATATTACACTGTTAATCTCTATCATATTTTTCCAGATCCATGAGAGTTAATCCCAGATGTAGTGCCCAGGTCAGGAGTAAAGCACATGTCTCTTTCTGTTCTTCCCTCTCCACAGCAGGAAATCATGTTTCAGTTTCAAAATTCCAACATGCTGGCTCCATCATGGCCCCACTCCTGGTAGGACTACTACCTCAAAGAGATTATTCTAGGGCCTCCTTGGACACAGCACAACCACTGACCATAATTTTTAAACTTTAATCAACCTGCTGCCTCAGGGAGGTCAAGAGAGTATAGCTTCTTTATGAAGATGCCCAGAAATTGTAGGTTGGGAAGCATATAAGGAACTTCCTGATTATAAAATGGTGGATATCACCTGTGAAACATACTCAGCCACAACTTCAATCCCTTCAAAATGAAGGTACCAATCAAGAATTTAGGGAAATACTTTTGAGCAGAAGTGCTGCAGAGGCCTTGAGGAGACTGAAGCAGAGGAAGAGAACTTGGATTCATGCAAAGAGAGAAGAAAGGAGGAAAGTGAAGACACCTTGAGGTTGCAGTTGCTGGTAGGATGGCCCCATCATGGAGCACAGCACCGAAAAGGACACTCTAGCAGAAATACATGTTGGGAGCACTGCTGCCTTTACTTTACCTACTCCATCCCTGCAGCTCTAGCCTCACCTTCCTTAGGTTTTTCTCTTGACCATGGAAAGCTGGATAAAGAGGAGTGGAAAGGCAATAAATAGGTCATCCAAGGTTGTGAGGTAGTTGAGAGACTTAGACCTTCCACTGTTGGCTTGGGAGAGAGACACGAGTCTGAGTCTTTTAAGAGTAGATGTGAAGGTGGTTCAAGGATTGACATTTTAATGTTTACCAGATGATTACACTGGCTTAGGCTGAAACCTGGTGAGAGAACCAGTCTCACTCATTTATTTAATCACTCAACAATATTTAGACATGGAATATATATGCTGCCCAAGACTATGCCATAAAAACCCTTTGGATCAGATAATCTGCATCACAATCTCGCCACAGCCTCTGCATTGGAACCAGCTGAGTCTCTCAGTTTAGAAAGGTTGTAAAACCATTCTGGAATGCAGTGATTATTCTGATCCCAGGGATAGCCTATATTTACAGATTCAAGTTTGTTGTGACAGTATGCACGGTTAGAGAAATTTCATTTCAGGTAAATGGATAAAATCTTTATAATACTTTATTGATAAGAGCAAAAAGTAGATGATTTAAATTCTGGTTTCCTCCCCCCCACCATTCTATTGCTGATATAAACAGGCATGTATCTTCACCCTGAAGTATTTTATCAGAAGCTTTTTTAAATCAATTAAATTGTAAAAAGAATTCATTAAGAAATAAAATAACTTTTGAAACTTCTAAAATGACAGCGAGCTAAAAATTTTCAGCTTTTAGACACTGTCCAATTCTCTGAGGTTACAGCCAAGTGCCTTGCAACTTCCTGAGTGAGACCAAATTGATGACATTTCATGTTGAGAAACTTCCGTTACAGGCGTAAGTTCTGAGAAAAATAGTATGATGAAATTTTAGATACTTCATCACCCCACACACACAACCACTTCCATCTCCCCACCACCGATAAAGAAAATTGTATAACCCATCAGCATGCAGACTTCAAGTACTCTTTCATAAAAGTGGGAAGTCATGCTAAAATTATGTGAAGGTTGAAAGCAAAATGAATAGGGACTAAATACAGGCAAAAGAACAGCAGTTTCTAAATTTGACCAGGTTTTTTGGCTATGGAAATAAGACAGAAGTAACCCTCACTTTATGCTACCGCCTATCTTACTACTGAATTCATCTCATCACACCCAGTGTTGACCTAAACACATTGACCAGAGATCCTGGTTTGAGGACTGTGTGACTTTGGGTAGGTCACTTATTCTCTGAGCTTAGCTTTTTCCCTCTACAAAATCTATATAATTATAGTACTAATATTCCACGTTATCTTGTCAATTAAATGAGATAATGTGTTCAAAGCACCAACACAATGCATGCAGTATGTGCATAAAAACTGATATCTGAACATAAAAATCAAAGCAGTGCACATGCTACCATAATACTGGCATGGTTTTGTAGTGATATGAAATTCTTCAGACACAAATGCCAGAGGGCTAAGACAAATGTGCTGTCCAGCAGCAATGAGAGAGAGTCAGGTGATTTAACAGACCTTTACAGATTCATGACCATTTTGTCGCGACAGACTATTTCTTTGTTTACTCCTGGCAGTTTAGGGAGAGGCTATATTGTATTTAGCTCTGACTCCTCACTCTTGGCACATGATAGGGATAATCATTTTTGAAGAATAAATGATTAAGTATATAAATGAATGTCTATATTAAATAAATAAAAGGTTTGGGGTTATTACTGCACCTTAGGCCCTGGTCTTTACAGTATAGAGTCACAGCCGAGTGTGCTATAGTCAACAAAGAAGCCCTTAGGAAGATACCCTAAATGTAAGATTTAAATATTTGCAAAGTTTACGGGCATCTGAGCAAATGATCTATCATGGGAAATCAAAGAGCAAAGAGAGGCTACCAGGAAAATATGAGCTTTCCATTACTCCCCCTTTCCTACTCCATCACGCAAACTTCTCACATACACAGAGTATCAGTGCGTCTGTGTGATATTATAAATTAAGAAGCCAAGACAAAAGAACCTAAAAAACGTAACATTAGTATGTTCAGAGATTTTTTTTTTGACCTCTGGGGGCCCCGGTGAGCCTGAGTGCAAAGCACCATGTCCTCACAGGGATGAGGTGAAATCCTGATGCATAGGCTAAAGGCATGGTTTTCCTCTCTGAGTTCTTGGGCACTAGGCCAAGTGAATGGGCAGGAATCATTCCATTTGCAGAGTAAAATGGGGTGAAAAGCACTTCTGGCACACTTTGTCCATATAAATTATACTTGTTTGCAATTCATCAACTCCTTCTCTCCTTTATATCCATATGTAATGTAAAGGATCGTCTTTCTCTGAAGCTCCATAATGATGCACAGTTCAAAAATGTGATAGAATCAGCTAAAAGAGAGCAGATGGAAGCCTTTTTTCCCCAATATGCATATTCATAAAAAAAAGTAGAGAACTCAACAAAAGGAGATACAGAAGTACTTGTACCCGGGGGCTGCAGAGACTTATGTATAATAGTAAGTTGGTTTTCTGCCTCTATTCATTCTTGAAACCTTTACTCATTCATTCCTGCAGTAATCATTGAAAATGCTCTGGGAAAAAGTCTGTCTCTCTATATAACACCAAATATATTTCCCTTTGGATTTTTATTGTACCTTAGAATCCACGATTCAGGAAGAAATGGTTAAATATTTTACTAGACAAATATAATTAGAAGGCAAACTATGGAAAGGGGGAGGGGCAAGGCGAGCTTAGAACTGGGAGGAAGTGTGACTTTGACTCATACTTGTTTGCAATTCATCAACTCCTTCTATGTGTAAGAACTCTAAAGCCTTTGGGGGTGACCCATCAAAATCAAGAGGCTTATCTGTCAGCCTCCAAATCAACAGCAGATGAATTCAAGCAAGAGAGTCTTGGGCTGGGGAAGGAAGGCATGGACCGATTTGCCAGCTGTGTGTGCAAACTTAGGGTCCTGCTTCAGCACAGGCCTGGGATGCCTGGTTCCCTGGGTTGTCCCTAGCCTTTTCTCCAAGAGATCTCGAAATATCTAGGAGGGTAGTGGTGCTGGAGGAGAAAGCTCTGGTCTGGAAGGAATCTTGGCCCTTGATATTACATATCCATCTTCACAGCAGCAAAGGAGGGACCCTGGACACATCACCAACCCTCTGATCAAACCCTGGCCGGGCCGGCCCCTTGGTCGCCACAGAGTCCACACTGGACGAGGACATCGCAATGGCCGAGGCGCTGCAGAACCAGCTGCCCTGGTTAGAGAACGTGTGGCTCTGGGTCAACTTTCTGGCTTTTTTCCGTTCTACTTCCCTGCGGCCTACTAGGCCTCTCGCTGGGTGGGCATTGCAGAGCTCTGGATCAGCCTCATCACCAAGTGGCTTGACCTTGTCTTCATGTGGTTTCTGTTTAGAGGCAAGCCCTTTCGGTGGGTCCATGTGTCTGGGTACTACAGCCAGGCTCCAGCCCAGGTTCACCAGTTCCCCTCTTCTTGTGAAACTGGTCTAGGCAGCCCTTCCAGACACTGTAAGATCACAGGAGCAGCTCTCTGGCCCATAATGATGGCCATCTTTTCCCAGGTGGCCACTTGGACCTACAGCCACTGGGTGAGAGTGATACCTAGCTTGGCTTATTGCACCTTCCTGCTGGCGGCTGGCTTGTCCCAGGTCTTCCTCTCACCACATTTCCCTCACCAGGTGTTGGCTGGCCTAATAACTGGTGTTGTCCTGGGCTGGCTGATGACCACACCCCCAGGTGCCCATAGAGCGGGAGCTAAGCTTCTATGGGTTGAGCTCGCTGGTCCTCTTGCTGGGTGCCAGCCTCATCTGTTGGACTCTCTTTACACTGGGCCTGGATCTTTCTTGGTCCATCAACCTGGCGTCTAAGTGGTGTGAGCGGCTTCAGTGAGTACACTTGGACAGCCGGCCCTTTGCCTCCCTGAGCCATGACTCAGGGGCCGCCCTGGGTCTGGGCATCACCGTGCACTCTCCCTGCTATGCCCAGGTACAGAGGGCATACCTGGGATACAGCCTGAAGCTAGCCTGCCTTGTGCTGTCCACGGGGCTGCTGGGCCCCCTGGACTGGCTGGGCTACCCCCTCAGACCAGCCTTTTCTACATCTTCAATTTCCTCAAGCACACCCTCTGGCCATGCCTGGTCCTGGCCCTCGTGCCCTGGCTGGTGCACACATTCAGTGCCCAGGAAGCACCACCCATCCGCGCTTCCTACTCTAGGCGCCTCCTACTGCCACTCTCCTTCTCACAAAGCCCACACTCCATGACCTCCACAATCTGGGAGGCAGCCCCATCCCCTTCCAGCCCCCAACAGGCCCCTCTCATCTTGAATTTTCTACTTTTCCCACCGCCTGGTCTCAGGCCCAAATAAGGGCCTTCTCTCTCCCAGGAAGGCTGGTCTTCCTCCTGCCTTTCCTCCCAAGTCCCCAAAGAGCAAAGGCAACAGTAAGACCAGTGGTTCCTATAACACTGTGAGGGGCTGAGAAGAGCCCTAATAAAGGCTTTCCACAGCTCTGGAAAAAAAAAGACAAACTATGTAAAAAAGTGAAGACTTCCGTGTTCCTTTAGCAGTACAGATTACAGATATTTAAAAGCACACTGTTATACCAAACTGTATATTAATATTCAGAATAAAGTTCAGAATAATGAACTGTCTGGATGGCATTTAGCTATGTGGTTTTTCTCCCCTAGGTACTTTTTTTTTTTAATTGGAGTATAGTTATTTTACAATGTTGTGTTAGTTTCTACTGTACAGCGAAGTTGAGTTCCTCATGCTATACAGCAAGTTCTCATTAGCTATCTATTTTATACATATTAGTGTATATATGTTAATCTCAATCTCCCAGTTCCTACCACCCCTCCTTTTCCCCCATGGTGTCCATACACTTGTTCTCTACATTTGTGTCTCTATTTCTGCCTTGCAAACCAGTTCAGAATCTAGCTAGGGGGGTTTTTTTTTAAAAATATCTGATTACTCAGAGGCTAAGGTAGTTAATGCTTTTGTACTGAGGAAGCAGCATTGCTACTAGAAATTTTGTTAAGATAATGAATATAGTATCAGGTGATATTGTGAAAGAAACTAGCCATAAAAGAAGTGCTTTAAAAAAAAGAAACATAAGAAAAACATAAAAAGAGTGGTTATGAATTTTGGTCAGATAACTAAAGAAGTGGTATTCATACTAAAATTAGATGTTTCTGACTTCCCATGTCACCCTCACTCTCCACCTGTGAATCCCTAGTATCCACTCAGGGAAGCTAACCTGTATGGATCACATTCTTGACCTGTGCCTTTAGGTTCCTGTTAGGCTCAATGAATGGAAAGTCCCATCAGGAGACTGAAGGGAGAGAGGGGAGTGAAGTCAGGGTATTTGTTTTCTCCATGAGATCACCTTGTGCTGGCGGTCCCCCTGAATCAACGGTCCCCCAAAGGTGGCTTTCTGTAATGACTCTCTTTCCTTCAAATTCTGATAACTGCTCCTTTCTCTTGTCTCCTGAGGCATATATTTAATAACAGCTCTGTGGCTGTTAGCTCTCACTACCTACACAGCCCTTAATGGTTCCCCTACATTTGTAATTAGTCCCTTTATAAATAAGCCTTCCTTGAATTATCCTAATTTTATTGTGCCATCTGTCTCCTGTTGGGAGCTGGATTAGTGCACTGATCCACCACAATTGCTCATGACCTCCAGTTACTTAGGTCATGTTCTTGAGCCCAATGAGCACTGCTCTGTTAGTCCAGTGCAACTGCATTTACACAGTCACAGGTCACTTCTATCTATTTCAGGACCAACCTCCATCCCTGCTGACAATCAAATAACTTCAGGGTAAAGCATTTCCACTAACATTACCAAAACTCATGCCCTTTACTCTTTCAATTCCTCATTCATCTGTTTCATGGGGCCCACTCACATATTTCTCCTTTTCGCAAGCAACTAAGAATCCTTGGAATTGGGGTGACTGGCAAAACATAAATGGAGATTTTCATGGTGAAGTTCAGGCCAACCTAACTGCAAGGAACTCATATTCTATTCTTTTCTAACAACTGAGCCCACAGTCCATTTTGCTATGAAACATAGTGTCATTTCTATTAGGACAATATACCATCTACCAACATTAACATCCATCCACCAACTACGTAATAGAATAGAATGAAGCTAGTGCATATTTTCACTGCTTGCTGCCTAATCAGAAGTATCTGACATTAATATAATTTTTGTTTTTTTAATAAACATGATGGCACATAGCTACTGGAACTTTACTAGCAACTTTTCATTGCTAAAATTCTTTAAGTTATATTTCATCTACAATATCATTCACTAACATGGGTCTCTCATACACAAAGCCTAAGGCCTCAATCTCTGAAGAGAGTTATTGTAAAATATGGATGCCCAGATAATTTGCATGATTAATGAAAATATGTTTTAGAATATTAAACATTTAAGATGTTAGCATTTAGTAGGCTTTCAGACAGAAGCTAAAAGACTATTAGAATGACTGATGAATTGCTACAGTACATTAGCCCTCAGAACAGGGAACGTGCTAGAGGACATTTATGTAACTTCTTTGCACTCTTTTTTTGTTTCCTTTTTTCCCCCCTCCAACTAAGCTGTCTTTTTGTGACCTTGGTTCGGTTGTAAATGACCAAGCACACAACTTTGCAAAATTCTGAAGACTTAAAAATTACATGGAAAGCTATTGACAGGGAGAAAGAAAGCAATTGTATTAGCCAGGGCTTTGTACATGATATCTGTCATGGTAGGAGATGAATAAAATGTGTTGAAGGAATAAAACCTCTTTTTCATGGTTCAGAGGGTCTTACCTCAACACAGTGGAAAAAATGAAATAGAGAATTCCTCCCTGGTTAGTGACAAGGTCACTGACAGTTTAGCTGTCCATAACGAGGGAATGTAGACACACTTATTCTTTCCATTTGTTAGGAACTGTGTTTCCTAATGAAACTCCACATGCTGATGTCTTTCTAGAGCCTTTTATCTTTGATTGCTGCAGAGTTTATCAGTGCTTATTTGGTCATTTATTTCCTCCTCTTGTTACGTTTACAGATGAAATATACCAGAAAGGACTGTCAAGGAGGTGGGTAAAAAGTAAAAAGTAAAATACCATTGAAAAGGTAGGACCACAAGAAATACCAAAATAAATTCTAGAGGTAGGTGCAATAACCTGCTTAATTGCCTTGCTTTGGGGGAGACAATTAACATTAATTTATGTGAGGTATTATCATGAAGTTATGAGCTCCCTTTCTGAGCTCTACTTGCCAAAGCCTGCTTCTTTAGGCAGCATTTTCCTTAAAGTGTTATTTAGTTTACAGTTCTTCAACACTCACTTATACAGCACCCTCGTTTCTGTGTCGGTGAGCATAGAGAAATGTACACTATTATACATCAATTTGAATCCCACTACATAGTCATTAATGCAAAAGTGAACAGGGAAAAAGTAGCAATCTGAATAATTGCCCCCAAAGACAGAAGATTGTAATCCATGGGACCTTGTAAATGTTATCTTATTTGGGAAAAGGGTCTTTGCAAACATGATTAAGTTAAGGATCTCAAGTTAGGGAGACTATCCTAGATTATCTGGGTGGGCCCTAAATGCAATCACAAGTGTCCTTATAAGGGAGAGGAAGAAGGAGATTTGACATGCAAAGAAGAGAAGGCAATGTGAAGACACAGCACAGATTTGAAGATGTTGGCTTTGATGATTGGAGCGATGTCTTCATAAGCCAAGGAATGCTAGCAGCTACCCGAAGCTGGAAGAGGCAAGGAATGGATTTTCCTCTAGATCCTCCAAAGGAAGTGTGACCCTGCAGACATGCTTTGGATTTTGGTCCAGTGATACTGGTCCTGGACTTTCGCCCTAGACAACTAGGAGAGAATAAATTTCTGTTGTTTTACATTATGGATTTTGTGTTAGTTATAGCCACAGGAAACTAATACTAATACAGTAAGGCTGAACTAAACCATGTTCAGCCTTAAACAAAAGCATAGTGACCCCTATTCATGGTCATTACTAGTAGAGCATGGGAACAATTATATTATTAGCAGCAAGTTTAATGCAAAAGTATATCAACATACATATCCTTTGAAAACTATATATACAGTATTCTTCTTTATTTGTACATGTGTTGTGTGAATGTATTCAAGCAAGCTTTTTTTGTTTTAAACAGGATAAAAACCTCCTTCAATAACATAATGAATTTCTGAATATGACAGTTAAGTACACACTATTTTTACCCTTAAGATGTTTAAGATTTCACTTAATAAGAGTATGCTTTCTTTCATCCCCACCTGGAAGAAACATAGCTGTTATGGGCTAAAGAGCATAGTTTAAAATGTTCTTGCAAAACAAAAAATCCTGATTTTGGTTTCATTAAGACCAAAATCTTCCTTTAAGACTTGGAAATATTTATTTTGCTGAAAGAAAAATGATATTTTTATCACGATTTCTTAGTTTCTTCATTAAATGTTTATTGAACATGTTCTAGGTGCCTGGAAACTCTTCTCAGCTCTGGGAATAGCAAGATGAATGGCAACAGCACCTGTTCTAAAGGAGTTAAGAGTTTAGTGTGCTCCCTTGGCAAATGTGTAAATAAATAAATCCCTATGCAATGTGATATGCTAGAATGGCGCTATAGGCAAGTGGCGTGGAAGCAGGATTTAAAAATAAATCCTTCATTTCAGAATCAAAGAATTCTATGAGCTTGAGAAGAGTTAAACTCTGCCTAGGTATATGCAGTAGAAAAATAATTTAATGCATTACGTTGGAAAAGTTTCTTATTCCTTATTTTGCTGCCAAATGCTTGGGTCATTCATGGTCAAAATCATATTCAAGGTTATAGTAGACAAGATTCAGCATTTTCAGATTCTGGATAACAGAATTAGCAAATTATAGTAATTTTCTCATGGTTTCAAAAACAACTACTTGTACAATAAAGGTTGCTTAATTAAAACCTACCCAACTGAAATGCCCATTTATCTGAAACAAATGTTTGTGCTATAGACATCAACCAACTCTTCACATGAGTAGCTAACAATAAACAATGGAATGATGCTCGATGAATATCAATTAAAACAAATTGCTCCCAATAAACTTTGTCCTAAAAAAAAAAAACACCCTGCATGGGCACATGTTCACGCATACACACACACACACACACACACACACACACACACACATACAGCTTTGCCATTGTAATTTGCCTTCTTTAAGTTTAAGGTCAGTTAGCATTAACTTCATGTTAAAGATTGTACCTTCATTTTTTCATTGAGCCTAGTTTTAGTCTCTGGTAAGACATGAGTTTCAGGTAGGACCAGATACACAATAGAAGATGGCCAGAGTGCTTAGAATAATGGCCCAGGGTGAAATGAAAATGCAAGGCCCCTTGTTCAAAATTATTAAGAATTTTAAGACAGCAATAGGAGAGCATTAACCTGAATATGGGGCCTTTGTGAGAGCACAGCCCTGTGCAATAACACAGGTTACATGCCCATAAAGCCCACCCTGGTTTCAGGTATTCCTTATCAGTAGTCCCCGTCTGCATTCTCCCAAGGACCATACTATAGATTATAAAAATGAAAATAATCTGCCTAAAAGTCACATTATGATCATATATTCTTTGCACTGGCCTATATTAACTATGAAGGCATTGTTGGGCACCCATTAAAATTCTATTATGGTCAAAGTTTTTCATGCTTACTTGATTTTGCTTTTCTCTGCTCTATCCAGCTTTACTCACATAATCTATGAGGCAGAGAAAATGCTATGTGTTCACCAAACTGTGTCTATTAGGCTCCTGGGCATATTATGAGCTCTCTTGCATTCAATCCAAGTAACCAGTTCTGGGCAAAGTTAAGGCCTGGACCATAAGATCCTTCTTTGAGGTTCATGTCCTCCCCTCACTAGGTTTTCCTTACTCTTTTCTGTGCTTCCCCACCCCGTTATCTATATACCTGGAAGCAATGAACTCTTAATTATAGAACTCTGAATTGTGGAGACTACAGGAAAAGTCTGAACCCCTGAGTCATATTTGGAGAGAGCCATTCAGGAATGCTGCTTGTCTCAAGTTAGAGTACCACATAAAATTAAATTTTACTATCTTAAGCCACTTACATTCCCCTAATACTCTGTGTTTGAGAGTATAATAGTCTGAGGCAGGGAGCATAGGGCCCAGAGCAGTATCAAGCTCATTAAGTGATTCTGATCCATCTTTTGAAAAACATCGCTAAATTCATCTTTTTAGTGGACTATAAATCAGTGTGTTATTCGTGTTATCTTGTGAGATTGTTTAGATTCTCATAATAGCATACATTTATAATTTTCAAAGCACTCTTTCCTATGTATTTTTAGAGAATTCTGGAACCTTTTAAAGACTTCAAAATCGATAGCAATGAATTATCAGGAATAGAATGACCAATGGCAACAATGACCCTTTGACAAACACCTCTGCAAATCTCATAAATCATCACCTGTCTGCTTGTAGGATTTACAGACCTCAAAAATTCAAATTGCCCAAGGAAATGTTTGACAGAAACCCTGGAATCGGGCTGAGTCTAAGAATCTGGTAACACTAGTCTTAGGAAACTCAGAGCCAGGTATTATTGGTAGGGACAAGAGCGCGGGCCAGAGTGCTTAGAATAATGGCAAGTGTTCTTTTCCCTTTGGCTGCAGAATGTCAGCATTTATGGGAAAAAGTCGATCAAGTACTTACTGGATCTGCTTAATCAAGCATAACTGTCACCATGTGACTGGCAGTTACTGGAAGCTCCTTGGAGAGACAGCGCCAGAACCAGTATGCGAAGATCTACCTATATTTTAGAGAGTAAAAGAAAAAATAAGTTTTCCTCAGCACAGGAAATCAACATTAAGCAACTTAAGAACATGCATTTTTGAAATGTGAGAGATTTGGGATCAGACTTAGTTTCAACATGTATTTGCTTCAGCTCTTAAGCATCTAAGCTCTAGCTTACTCCAATGTAGAAAGAGAGGTTAATGCCTCCATTGCAGAGTTGTAGCTTAAACAAGTAAGACACCTAGCATGATTTCTGCAGCATTTTACCTCTGTCAGTTTCATTATTTGTATTAGTGATATTATTTTTAATAGTAATTATACTTTAAGAATGAAGAAACACCCTCATTGGGCACTCTCAAATTTATACCATAAAGAATCCCCTTAAACGTCCTTCCTGGCCTCTCTAAAGCATAGAAATGATTTCTCCCAGATGTTTTCTAGACACAGTGTCAAGCATTTATAATTACCCATTTCCCCACACAGCCAGACTTATATTCCAAACAAAGCTTCAATTGTCCAAACACTCAAAACTTGTAGGAAATAATAATTCATTAAATATTTAAGAAATATTGAACTATCATATTCATACCAAGGGAGTTTAATGAGAGAAATTACATCCTTATCCTGAGTCTTAAAAAGGACTCTGGGGACCCTGATTTATATAGATTTTCATAGAGTGTCTCTTTTACACTGCCTTTATAAATGTTGCGTTTACTATGCTTTTAGAGGTCTAGGGTAGGTTTCCCTGAACAAAGCCCCCAAATTCTTCAAAACCTAGGCTAATTATTTAAATTTAAGGTTTATAAGTGCATTTCTGAGATATGAATCAGGCAGAATACAAACTTCTATTAATAAAAATCTACTATCTTTTGTCAATAATTAGGAAGCTGCCCACATTTTAATGTGTACTGAAATGTTGATAAAGAAAAAATTCAGTTATCCAACAAATCTGTTATTTTAGATGAATTAAAGTCATTTTAATCTTGAAATACCCTACACCTGCATAATATCACAGACTAACCTCTATGATATTATCTAAAAGACCTAAATATATCTTTTGATATAAAGGAAACAGAATAACGCATCTTTAGAGTAGTTAAATTATTATAAAAGAAAAATAGGTATTTCTACATTAAGCTTGTTTCATGAATTAGGAAATTCAATAAGTAAACTTACATTTGTTGCCTTTATGGTGAGCTTGCAATGGGAAATGTGTCTATTGCCCTACCTATAGCATTCCAGCAAATATTAATTGAGCACTTTCTAGATAAGTAAAACTCTATTAGACTCTTGGAATACAGAATCATAAGGTATGTGGTCTTTGCTCTCAATAAATCTGCAATCTAGCTGGGGAGGCAGGACAAATACCAAAGACTATAATAGCAACACCATCCTATAACAAAAGATGCATCATAGTGCCAAACCAACAGGACAGAATAATAGCTGTAGAATTCAGAGAAGGAAGGCAGGCATCCCTAAAAGCTGTAAGATTGGGACACTTCTAAACTGAGACATTCTGCTTCTCAATTTATAGTTTCAGAGGGAAGGGGGAAACCACACAGAAATATATGGTATCTGGGTGGTCCCCACCTCTGCTGTGTTAAAACTATAAATTGAGAACCAGAATATATCAGTTTGTAATAAATATAATCATATACTAGGTAAGTTATTTGTGAAGTAGCAACTACTTAGCTGTATACAATATTATTTATGGGAGGTATTGTCAATTAAAAATCGAATAACCATCAATTACACTAGTGTGGATTTCAGTTTACAACAGAATACCAAATGATTCATTTCTACATTCCCTTTTCATTAAGTTCCATGGAGAACTGTTTATTTTTCAGTGATTAAAAAGAAATCTGTAGCCTATACAATTTTTTTCCATAAGGTTTAAAAAATTATGTTGTATAACTTACTCAGTGATCAGTTATATGGCTTTATTAGATGGTAGGTGCTAGGGATACTTAGAGGCCCCAAACGCATTCCAGACCTTCAAGGACTTATCAGCTAGCTGGGAAGTCAGGACTTATATGTAATACAATAATACAAAGATACAAAGTGGCCAAAGGAGTCTATTGGACATAGGTGTCCCAGTGGTTATAAGATTTCCCAAACCAAAAGGAGTCAATTCCATTCTAACCCTGACTCTATGAATATGGGGATGATGCTGATATACCCTTCTCTGACTTCAAATTCCCAAAATTTCCATTATCTGCAATAATACAAGACAGGTATGGGTAAAATCCTGGGAGAAAAGAGTTACTAAACTTTAGTAACTTGTAACTTGAGTATCATAGATAACTATTTTCAAAAAATTATATGTATGGCTTCCCTGGTGACTCAGTGGTTGAGGGTCCGCCTGCCGATGCAGGGTACATGGGTTCGTGCCCCGGTCCGGGAAGATCCCACGTGCCGCGAAGTGGCTGGGCCTGTGAGCCATGACCGCTGAGCCTGCGCGTCCGGAGCCTGTGCTCCACAACGGGAGAGGCCACAACAGTGAGAGGCCCGCGTACCGCAAGAAAAAAAAAAAAAAAAAATTATATATAAAGTACTTTAATGCTGATGGTCAAGAGAATGGACTCCCATTTTCAAGGAATCACATATGTCACAGATGGAGGGGACCTGGAGAGGGTCTATCCCAATGCCATCACATTGTAGAAAAGATTTGAGGTCTAGAGGGGTGAAGAGATCTATCCATGGTCACACCTATTCACAAACAAGAAGAATTCAGGTTTGCACTGTGATCTTCTGGAATTAAGTCCAGGCTCTTTTCTTCATACCATGCTGCTCAACCCTACGTGAAACAGGATATTGGGTAAAGTTAGATATTTAACATAATATCGCTGACTGAAGTTATGGCTCATCAGTAAAAAGCAACTTCTCTCGTCCTTACGAATCTGCTGAAATTTGTATTTCCTAAATAACATATGGTCCCTAAGTAGGAAGAAAATAGAATCACCAGTCTAGGTAACATTGATCTTAGTAACAGCAAAATAAAAAATGTCAACAATGTAATGTTTGCCTTTCAGAATCCTTATAAGTGTACCATGCCAGAATAAGAGAATTTTTGAGCCAGACGAGGCTTTACGAATTTTCCCAGAACTTCATGTGAAATACTAGATCTACACCAGCCAATTTAGAGAAAAATCATACCTCCTATAAGGTGTTTTGAACGTCATCAGAGCCTGTGAAACAACATTTTGATTAGCAAAGTGAAAATGAATCACAATTATTGGCAAAGAGCTGTGCCACAGTTTTAGTCAAACCAAGAACAATTGGTTGAAAAGAGGTGAAATGTCAAGAAGAAAGATTCATTCTACACACTGCATTCTGATTAGGTTCCTGGATCCCTGCATTTAAGACCCTTACTTTCCCCAGGATTCATCATGGCCCGGTGATAATTACAAAGGTATGGTAATCGAGGATCTTAAATCAAACATGCATAATAGATCTGCTGTCACTGCAAGAATCATTTCATTGCAAGCTGGCAGGGAAAGATGTGCTTGCCTTTCAACTGTCAGAGCCGGCCTCTTGGCTGGCACAGCAACCAGCTCTGCCTTAAATCTTCCTGAGCTATGCCCTGTTAGAGTAATTTGGCTAATTGAAAATGTCTGTCTTTGGAGACATTTTTCATAATATGAGTGTCATTTGCAGGTTGCTAAGGAAGATCTCTAGAGCTGCAGTGCTGCCTTGCTGCCTACAAAGCCCCCAGTGATTAAGGTCCCATCCAAAGAGTCCACTTAGGCAAGAGACCATCCAATGACTTGCCAGTCATCCTCTCTTGCCAAAAGGCAAAAGTGAGTAAAGTGTCTTGAGTGGACATGTAGCCTCCAAGTAAAGCAGACAATGTTGATGAGGGATTCCCAGGCCACTCTGGACAGTTCCAGTTATATCAAGAAGTAGTATGGAATTGGAATATCCCCAAAGGAAAATTTTCCAACCATCTTTGATTTTAAAAATAAATTTATTTACAGCCACTTGGGAGGCATAAGCAAGAGGAGGTAAAAATCAAAGCAGAGGGCTTCCCTGGTGGCGCAGTGGTTGAGAGTCCGCCTGCCGATGCAGGGGACGCGGGTTCATGCTCCGGTCCGGGAAGATCCCACATGCCGCGGAGCGGCTGGGCCCGTGAGCCATGGCTGCTGAGCCTGCGCGTCTGGAGCCTGTGCTCCGCAACGGGAGAGGCCACAACAGTGAGAGGTCCGTGTACAGCAAAAAAAAAAAAAAAAAAAAAAAAAAATCAAAGCAGAAATTCTTTCACAATTTAGGCAGAAACCACAGTTGAGACACCATGTGTTAAAAGTTGTATGGAAAATGATTTTTAATAAAATCACAATAAACATGGTATTGTTTTTCAATATTCTTATTTCCTCGTTATTTTATCTCCTTTCAATCACAGAGCCAATTTTCCTTAACCTTTAAAGCATTAATCTGCTAATAGAAAATGTGCAAGTTTTCAATTCTTTCCCTGAAATGAGAGGTTAAATTTCACACTATGTCTACCCAAATAAATTATACCAAAATATATCAGTGGATTTGACAAAACAAGCTGAGAGCATTGGTGGGAAAAAGAAATCAGTCTGTGAGCAAATAATTTTTGTTTTATTCTTCCTTTCCAGCTCAGCTCAGCCTTAATTGGCCTCCAGTTCCCCCTTTTCCTGTGTCTCTGAGTCCCTTATCTAATCCTGGTCTCATTATGCTCTGTTGGTCTCACCAATCCTCCTGCATCCAATGACCCACTCTTGCTTCCCCTCTTTACTTCTTCCCTGAACACTATCTGGTTGATTTCAAGCCTCCCCTTCTTCTCCAAGTGGTTTATTGCTTCAAAATCTCCTCAACCATGAAAAACTAGCAGTTATAAACCCTTACAAATATTTCAGGCAGAACAGTCAATCTAGGAGCCCCCAAAACACAGACCTAATCTTTGGGATCTGATATCATGACAGATGTGCCTCTCCTCAAAATTCATTTCTAAGGGCTCTAAAATATGCCTTGGTAAGTGCTCTCTATTATATGCCTGGGATGAGTTCATCTGTTTAAAAGTATTCCCCAGCTGAGCAGAGCTATCTTCCAAAGTTTATTTGTAAATCAATCCTTTGGAATTCTAAATTTCTTTTCTAATGTAAACTATCTTACACAGATTGGTTTAAGTTCCAGATCAATTTCGAATATCTATCTAGCCCACAAAGTATATGAAGAACAATACTAAACTAGAGCCAGAAGGGAGCTCGGAGCCGGAAGGGAGTACGGAGATTATATAATCCAACTCTTTTGCTTTATGGATGAGAAAACTGAAGCTAATATTTCCATTCCCATGTAGCATGCAAGAGACAAGTGGAACTCTTTATTACTGCCTGGCTTTATCTCAATTAATCCCCACACAATCTTAAAAGACTGGTATTATTATCCATGTAAGGAAAGTGAAGCTAAGAGAACCAAGTAATTTGGCCAAGACACATAGCTAGTACCAGTAAATTGGAGCTGTGGTTTAATCTCAGTTTTCTCAGATTTTATGCATGTTCCAGTCCACTGTCCCTCGCCTATATTATCTTTCTTTCCCTTCACAGTCCAGTTTCTTCAGAGATGTTTAAACTTGCTTTCTCTTTTCAATCTCCCATTTATGGCACAACTAACTACAGTTAGGATTTTGCCCCACCACTGCACTGTAATTGCTCTAACAAAGATCACAGTGTCTTGTAGATCATTCAGATCAGTGATTTTCAATCCATTTTCTGAACTCTGTAGGCAGCATTCAATAGCTTTGACTATTCTCTTCCTGAAACTCTTGATTTATGTAAGTCCTATCCATCTCTGAACCATTTCTTATCTGCCTCATTCATAAGTTCCTCAGCCACTACTTGGTCTTGAATGCTTACGTTTTCTATAATCTTTCCCTTGATATTCTTTTCTCTAAAAATCAGTGGTTTCAACTTTCCTTGAACATTGGAAACTATCTATAAGGAGATTTAAAATTTCTAATAGGAAACACTTCTGAATGGCAGAGCACAGACCTATATAAATCCACTCCTCTATAAAAGCAAAGAGAATACTAGCAAAAATGGTCAAAATAAACTTTTTCAGAACTCTAGAAATTAATAAAAGCCTTTCAAAAACATGAGTTTTTTAAAAAAAAAAACAGATGAACTTTGTTAAAAACACCAAGCTTTGTGGCATTTCAACCTGTTCTACTCCTACTACCCTTATCCACCAGTCTCTGTGGTAGCCTTCAAACCAAAAGCTACATTGTACAACTCAGGGGATACAGCCACTGTTTTATAATAACTATAAGTGGAATATAACCTTTAAAATTGTGAATCATTATATTGTACACCTGAAACTTATATAATATTGTACATCAACTATACCTCAACTTAAAGAAAACAAAAAACAGCTACATAACAATACTAATGGTGAAAACCAACAGCCAATGAGCAACTGGGAGGAACAGAATGAGTTTGGCATTCCCGCCAAATCCCATCCCTACAGAATTGTCACTGTTTACCTGTCTGGCACCTCCATTCTCGGACATACTTTTATTTGACCTGAGTGACAGCTGAATCAAACCTAACTCAGCTCACTTAGTGTGAACAGCAATGCCTCTAAGGCACTTGTGAAAACAATCAATGCCAGTAGTTCAATAGTGCAGTTGCCTGAGGTAGCAATAACAGTTGGGTTAAATAAGAGACATACCAAAAAATTTAAAAAGAAAAGCTGGAGAATGAGATTCTCACATGGGATGTTGAAAATATACAACATATTTCCGGAAATCTCAAAGGTCACATGCATGTGCACAGGTGTGTACAGGCTCAGGAAAGACCTGAGAAGACCCTAATCTCACACCTATGGATGACTTTGAGGCTCTGCATAAGCAGGAAATAAAGAATAAAGTAGAGTTTTAAACTGCTTACTGGAGTATTGAAATATTCAACCCCACACATACAAAGCCCATCAGTAAAGTCATGAACATTTGTTGGTTTAATGCATTCAAGGAAATATCTGTCCAACCATTAGCTGACCACTAAGCCAACTGAGAAGAGATGTTGAGTGGTATATACAACAAATAATTAAGGTACTACAGAATTAGTCCAGGCAACTCAATAAATAAACAAACATCCAAGGCAACAAAAAAACACTACCACCAAACAGCTACCAAAAAAAAAAAAAGAGTGGAGAGAACTGATTTCCAGAATTGGAAACATCCTGTTTTTAAGAAAAAACAAACTATGAGACATGCAAACAAACAGGAAATTATGGCCCATACAAAGAAAAAATGCCAGTCAATAGAAACTATCTCTGAGGAGTTCAAATATTAGACTTACTAGACAAAGATATTATATCAACAATTATAAACATGTTCAAAGAAATAAAAACATTTCCAGAGAATTAAAGGAGAATTTAAGAACCATGTCTCACTGAATAGAATATTAATAAAGGGAAATTATTTTTTTTAAAAGCCAAACAAAAATTCTGGAGTTGAAAAGTATAAAAAGTGAAATGAAAAACTATTAGAGGGATTTAATAGCAGATTTGAAATGGCAGAATTTTTGTTTGTTTGTTTTGTTTTGTTTTTAACATCTTTATTGGAGTATAATTGCTTTACAATGGTGTGTTAGTTTCTGCTTTATAACAAAGTGAATCAGCTATACATCTACATATGTTCCCATATCTCTTCCCTCTTGCGTCTCCTTCCCTCCCACCCTCCCTATCCCACCCCTCTAGGTGGTCATAAAGCACCGAGCTGATCTCCCTGTGCTATGCGGCTGCTTCCCACTAGATATCTACTTTACATTTGGTAGTGTATATATGTCCATGCCACTCTTTCACTTCATCCCAGCTTACCCTCCCCCATCCCCGTGTCCTCAAGTCCATTCTCTACATCTGCATCTTTATTCCTGTCCTGCCCCTAGGTTCTTCAGAACCTTTTTTTTTTTTAGATTCCATATATACGTGTTAGCATACAGTATTTGTTTTTCTCTTTCTGACTTACTTCATTCTGTATGACAGACTCTAGGTCCATCCATCTCACTACAAATAACTCAGTTTCGTTTCTTTTTATTGCTGAGTAATATTCCATTGATTACATGTGTCCCATCTTCTTTATCCATTCATCTCTCGATGGACAGTTAGGTTGCTTCCATGTCCCGGTTATTGTAAATAGAACTGCAATGAACATTGTGGTACATGACCCTTTTTGAATTATGGTTTTCTCACTGTATATGCCCAGTAGTGGGATTGCTGGGTCGTATGGTAGTTCTATTTTTAGTTTTCTAAGGAACCTCCATATTGTTCTCCAGAGTGGCTATATCAATTTACATTCTCACCAAAGGTGCAAGAGGGTTCCCTTTTCTCCACACCCTCTCCAGCATTTATTGTTTGTAGATTTTTTGATGATGGCCATTCTGACTGGTGTGAGGTGATACTTCATTGTAGTTTTCATTTGCATTTTTCTAAAGATTAGTGATGTTGAGCATTCTTTCATGTGCTCTTGACCATCTGTATGTCTTCTTTGGAGAAAAGTCTATTTAGTTCTTCTGCCATTTTTGGATTGGGTTGTTTGTTTTTTTTTGATATTGAGCTGCAAGAGCTGCTTGTAAATTTTGGAGATTAATCATTTTTCAGTTGCTTCATTTGCAAATATTTTCTCCCATTATCAGGGTTGTTTTGTCATCTTATTTATGGTTTCCTTTGCTGTGCAAAAGCTTTTAAGACTCGTTAGGTCCTGTTGGTTTATTTTTGCTTTTATTTCCATTTCTCTAGGAGGTGGGTCAAAAAGGATCTTGCTGTGATTCATGTCATAGAGTGTTCTGCCTATGTTTTCCTCTAAGAGTTTTATAGTGTCTGGCCTTACATTTAGGTCTTTAATCCATCTTGAGTTTATTTTTGTATCTGGTGTTAGGGAGTGTTCTAATTTCATTCTTTTACATGTAGCTGTCCAGTTTTCCCAGCACCACTTATTGAAGAGGTTGTCTTTTCTCCATTGTATATTCTTGCCTCCTTTATCAAAAATAAGGTGACCATATGTGTATGGGTTTATCTCTGGGCTTTCTATCCTGTTCCATTGATCTGTATTTCTGTTTTTGTGCCAGTACCATACTGTCCTGATTACTGTAGCTTTGTAGCTTTGTCTGAAGTCTGGGAGCCTGATTCCTCCAGCTCCGTTTTTATTTCTCAAGATTGCTTAGGCTATTCAGGCTCTTTTGTGTTTCCATACAAATTGGGAAATTTTTTGTTCTAGTTCTGTGAAAAATGCTATTGGTAGTTTGATAGGGATTGCATTGAATCTGTGGATTGTTTTGGGTACTATAGTCATTTTCACAGTGTTGATTCTTCTAGTCCAAGAACATGGTATATCTCTCCATCTATTGTATCATCTTTAATATCTTTCATCAGTGTCTTATAGTTTTCTGCATACAGGTCTTTTGTCTCCTTAGGTAGGTTTATTCCTAGGTATTTTATTCTTTTTGTTGCAATGGTAAATGGGAGTGTTTTCTTAATTTCTCTTTCAGATTTTCATCATTAGTGTATAGGAATGCAAGAAATTTCTGTGCATTAATTTTGTATCCTGCTACTTTACCAAATTCATTGATTAGCTCTAGTAGTTTTCTGGTAGCATCTTCAGGATTATCTATGTATAGTGTCATGTCACCTGCAAACAGTGACAGCTTTACTTCTTCTTTTCCGATTTGGATTCCTTTTATTTCTTTTTCTTCTCTGATTGCTGTGGCTAAAATTTCCAAAACTATGTTGAATAATAGTGGTGAGAGTGTGTCATGTTCCTGATCTTAGAGGAAATGGTTTCAGTTTTTCAACATTGAGAAGAAGGTTGGCTGTGGGTTTGTCATATATGACCTTTATTATGTTGAGGTAAGTTCCCTCTGTGCCTACTCTCTGGAGGGTTTTTATCGTAAATGGGTGCTGAATTTTGTCAAAAGCTTTTTCTGCATCTGTTGAGATGATCATATGTTTTTTATCCTTGAATTTGTTAGTATAGTGTAGCACATTGATTCATTTGCATATATTGAAGAATCCTTGCATTCCTGGGATAAACCTCACTTGATCATGGTGTATAATCATTTTAATGTGCTGTTGGATTCTGTTTGCGAGTATGTTGTTGAACAGTTTTCCATCTATGTTCATCAGTGATATTGGCCTGTAGTTTCCTTTCTTTGTGACATCTTTGTCTGGCTTTGGTATCAGGATGATGGTGGCCTCGTAGAATGCGTTTGGGAGTGTTCCTCCCTCTGCTATATATTGGAAGAGTTTGAGAAGGATAGGTGTTAGCTCGTATCCAAATGTTTGATAGAATTCGCCTGTGAAGCCATCTAGTCCTGGGCTTTTGTTTGTTGGAAGATTTTTAATCACAATTTCAATTTTAGTGCTTGTGATTGGTCTGTTTATATTTTCTGTTTCTTCCTGGTTCAATCTCGGAGGTTATGCTTTTCTAAGAATTGTCCATTTCTTCCAGGTTGTCCATTTTATTGACATATAGTTGCTTGTAGTAATCTCTCATGATACTTTGTATGCCTGCTGTGTCTGTTGTAAGTTCTCCTTTATCATTTCTAATTCTACTGATTTGAGTCTTCTTTTTTTTCTCATGAGTCTGGCTAATGGTTTATCAATTGTGTTTATCTTCTAAAGAACCAGATTTTAGTTTTATTGATCTTTGCTATTAATTTCTTTTCCATTTATTTCTGATCTGATCTTTATGATTTCTTTCCTTCTGTTATCTTTGGGGTTTTTCTGTTCTTTCTCTAATCGTTTTAGGTGTAAGGTTAGGTTGTTTATTTGAGGCATTTCTTGTTTCTTGAGGTAGGATTGTATTGCTATAAACTTCCCTCTTAGAACTGATTTTGCTTCATTCCATGGATTTGGGTAGTCGTGTTTTCATTGTCATTTGTTTCTAGGTATTTTTTTATTTCCTCTATGATTTCTTTAGTGATCTCTTGGTTATTTAGTAGTGTATTGTTTAGCCTCCATGTGTTTGTATTTTTTACAGATTTTTCCCTGTAATTGATATCTAGCCTCATAGCATTGTGGTCAGAAAAGATACTTCATATGATTTCAATTTTCTTAAATTTACCAAGGCTTGATTTGTGATGCAAGATATGATTTATCCTGGAGAATGTTCCATGAGCACTTGAGAAAAAGGGTATTCTGTTGCTTTTGAATGGATTGTCCTATAAATATCAATTAAGTCTATCTTGTTTAATGTAACATTTAAAGCTTGTGTTTCCTTATTTATTTTCATTTTGGATAATTTGTCCATCAGTGAAATTGAGGTGTTAAAGTCCCCTACTATGATTGTGTTACTGTCGATTCCCCCTTTTATGGCTGTTAGCATTTGCCTTATGTATTGAGGTGTTCCTATGTTGGGTGCATAAATATTTACAGTTGTTATATCTTCTTCTTGAATTGATCCTTTGATCATTATGTAGTGTCCTTCTTTGTCTCTTGTAATAGTCTTTATTTTAAAGTCATTTTTTCTGATATGAGAATTGCTACTCCAGCTTTCTTCTGATTTCTATTTGCATGGAATATCTTTTTCCATCCCCTCACTTTCAGTTTGTATGTGTCCCTAGGTCTGAAGTGGGCCCCCTGTGGACAGCATATATATGGGTCTTGTTTTTATATCCATTCAGCCAGTCTATGTCTTTTCGTTGGAGCATTTAATGCATTGATATTTAAGGTAGTTATTGATATGTATGATCCTATTACCATTTTCTCAATTGGTTTGGGTTTGTTATTGTAGGTCTTTTCCTTCTCTTGTGTTTCCTGCCTAGAGAAGTTCCTTATCATTTGTTGTAAAGCTGGTTTGGTGGTGCTGAATTCCCTTAGTTTTTGCTTGTCTGTAAAGTTTAATTTCTCCATCAAATCTTAATGAGATCCTTGCTGGTAGAGTAAACTTGGTTGGAGGTTTTTCCCTTTCATCACTTTAAATATGTCCTGCCATTCCCTTCTGGCTTGCAGAGTTTCTGCTAAAACATCAGCTGTTAACCTTATGGGGATTCCCTTGTATGTTATGTGTTGCTTTTCCCTTGCTGCTTTTAATATTTTTTCTTTGTATTTAATTTTTGATTGTTTGATTAATGTGTGTCTTGGTGTGTTTCCCCTTGGATTTATCCTGTATGGGACTCTGCACTTCCTGGACTTGATTGACTATTTCCTTTCCCATATCTGGGAAGTTTTCAACTATAATTTCTTCAAATATTTTCTCAGTCCCTTTCTTTTTCTCTTCTTCTTCTGGGACACCTATAGTTCGAATGTTGGTGAGTTTAATGTTGTCCCAGAGGTCTCTGAGACTCTCCTCAATTCTTTTCATTCTTTTTTCTTTATTCTGCTCTGCAGTAGTCATTTCCAGTATTTTATCTTCCAGGTCACTTATCCCTTCCTCTGCCTCAGTTTTACTGCTATTGATTCCTTCTAGAGAATTTTTAATTTCATTCATTGTGTTGTTCATCATTGTTTGTTTGGTCTTTAGTTCTTCTAGGTCCTTGTTAAAAGTTTCTTGTATTTTCTCCATTCTATTTCCAAGATTTTGGATCATCTTTACTATCATTACTCTGAATACTTTTTCAGGTAGACTGCTTATTTGTTTTCATTTGTTTGCTGTCATGGGTTTTTACCTTGCTCCTTCATTTGCTGTGTGTTTCTCTGTCTTCTCATTTTGTTTAACTTATTTTGTTTGGGGTCTCCTTTTCACAGGCTGCAGGTTCGTAGTTCCCGTTGTTTTTGGTGTCTGCCCCCAGTGGCTAAGATTGGTTCAGTGGGTTGTGTAGGTTTCCTGGTGTAGGGGACTGGTGCCTGTGATCTGGTGGATGAGGCTGGGTCTTGTCTTTCTGGTGGGCAGGACCATGTCTGGTGGTGTGTTTTGGGGTGTCTGTGACCTTATTATTATTTTAGGCAGCCTCTCTTCTAATGGGTGGGGTTGTGTTCCTCTCTTGCTAGTTGTTTGGTATAGGGTGTCCAGCACTGTAGCTTGCTGGTCGTTGAATGGAGCTGGGTCTTAGCACTGAGATGGATAACTCTGGGAGAGCTTTTGCCTTTTGATCTTACTTGGAGCCAGGAGGTCTCTGGTGCACCAATGTCCTGAACTCAGCTCTCCCACCTCAGAAACACAGGCCTGACAACTGCCTGAAGCACCAAGACCCTGTCAGTCACACGGCTCAGAAGAAAAGGGAGAATGAAGAAAGAAAGAAAGAAAGAAAGAAAGAAAGAAAGAAAGAAAGAAAGAAAGAAAGAAAGAAAGGGAAAGAAGGAAGGAAGGAAGGAAGGAAGGAAGGAAGGAAGGAAGGAAGGAAGGAAGGAAGGAAAAGAAAGTTATTAAAAAATAAAAAGTATTAAAAATAAAAAAAAAAGAAGACAGCAACCAAATCAAAAAACAAATTCACCAATAATAACAAGGGCTAAAAACCATACTTAAAAAAAAAAATGACAGACAGAACTCTAGGACAAATGATAAAAGCAAAGCTATACAGGCAAAATCACACAAAGTCCACCGCCTCAATTTTGGGATGATTCATTGTCTGCTCAGATATTCCACAGATGCAAGGTACATCAAGTTGATTGTGGAGATTTAATCCACTGCTCCTGAGGCTGCTGGAAAAAATTTCCCTTTCTCTTCTTTGTTCACACATCTCCTGGGGTTCAGCTTTGAATTTGGCCCTGCCTCTGCGTGTAGATCGCCTGAGGGCGTCTGTTCTTGGCTCAGACAGGACGGGGTTAAAGGAGCAGCTGATTAGGGGGCTCTGGCTCACTCAGGCCAGGAGAGGGATGAGGAGTACGGAATGCAGGGCGAGCCTGCCGTGGCAGAGGCCGGAGTGACGTTGCAACAGCCTGAGGTGCGCTGTGTGTTCTCCTGGGGAAGTTGTCCTTGGATCATGGGACCCTGGCAGTGGCGGGCTGCACAGGCTCCCCAGAAGGGGGGTGTGGATAGTGACCTGTGCTCGCACACAGGCTTCTTGGTGGCTGCAGCAGCAGCCTTAGCGTCTCATGCCCATCTCTGGGGTCCACGCTGATAGCCGCAGCTCGCGCCCATCTCTGGAGCTCATTTAGGTGATGCTCTGAATCCCCTCTGCTCGTGCATCCTGAATTAATGGTCTCTTGCCTCTTAGGCAGTTCCAGACTTTCTCCCGGACTCCCTCCCTGCTAGCTGTGGCGCACTGGCCCCCCTCAGGCTGTGTTCACGCAGCCAACCCCAGTCCTCTCCCTGGGATCCGATCTCCGAAGCCGGAGCCTCAGTTCCCAGCCCCTGCCCGCGCCCGGCGCGGGAGCAGACAAGCCTCTCAGTCTGGTGAGTGCTGGTCGGCACGGATCCTCTGTATGGGAATCTCTCCACTTTGCCGTCTGTACCCGTATTGCTGTGCTCTCCTCCATGGCTCTGAAGCTTCCCTCCTTCCCAACCCCCGAAGTGAAGGGGCTCCCTAGTGTATGGAACATTTCCTCCTTCACAGCTCCCTCCCAGAGGTGCAGGTCCCGTCCCTATCCTTTGTCTCTGTTTATTCTTTTTTCTTTTTCTCTACCCAGGTCCGTGGGGAGTTTCTTGCCTTTTGGGAAGTCTGAGGTCTTCTGCCAGCATTCAGTAGGTGTTCTGTAGGAGTTGTTCCACATGTAGATGTATTGCCAATGTATTTGTTGAGAGGAAGGTGATCTCCATGTCTTAGTCCTCCGCCATCTTGAAGGTCTCCTCAAAATGGCAGAATTTGAAGTTAGATAATCTAGGCTGAAGAACAGAAAGAAAACTAATGAAAAAAAATGGACAGAGTCTCAGAGACCTATGGGATGCCATCAACTATACCAATATACAATTGTAGTTCCAGAAGAAGAGAGAAAGAAAGGGCAGAAAGACTACTTTAAAAAGTAATCACTAGAGACTTCCCAGGTGGTCCAGTGGTTAAGACTCCACACTCCAAATACATGGGGCCTGGGTTCAATCCCTGGTCAGGGGAGTAGAACCCACATGCCACAAGTACGAATCTGCATGCTGCAACTCAAGATCCCTCATGTTACAATGAAGATCTCACATACCGCAATGAAAGACCCAGCATGGCCAAATAAATAAATAAATATTAAAAAAAATAGAAATAAAAAGTAATGACCAGAAACTTCCCAAAGCTGATGGAAAAAATTAAAATGCATACCCAAGACGCTCAATCAACTCCAAGTAGGATAAACTCAGAGATCCATACCTAGGCAACTTATAGTAAAACTGTCAAAAGCCAAGGACAAAGAGATCATCTTGAAGGCAGTAAAAGAAAATTATCGCATCATGTACAAAGGTTTCTCAAAGATTAACAGGCGATTTCTCATAAGAAATCATGGATTCTAGAAGGCAGCTGTATGACAAATTCAAAGTGTTCAAAGAAAAATACTATCAGCCAATACTGTTAAGAATTTTATATTCAGAAAAACTATCCTGCAAAAATGAAGGAGAAATTAAGACATTCTCAGGAAACATAAACTAAAGAATATAACCCTACCATACCTTCTTTACAAGAAATATTAATGGAAGTTTTTCAGGCTAAAATGAGAGACAGTAGACAGTAGCTCAAATGCACAAGAAGAAATAAAGAGCATTGGTAAAGATAACTGCAGAGGTTAATATAAAAAACAGAATAAATGTATTTTTGTCTGTAATTCCTTTTTTCTACTATTTGATTAAAAAGACAATTACATAAACAATAATTTTACAAAACTGTGCATTGGCTTATAATATGTAAATATATAATTTGTATGCAATAATAGCACAAAAGAAGGAGAAAAGAACAGAGCTATACCAGAATAAGTTTTGTATACTGTTTAACATTAGGTTTCTTTTAATAAGAACTAGGGACTTCCCTGGTGGCACAGTGGTTAAGAATCCATCTGCAAATGCAGGGGACACGGGTTCGAGCCCTAGTCCGGGAAGATCCCACATGCCGTGGAGCAACTAAGCCCGAGTGCCACAACTACAGAGCCTGTGCCCTAGAGCCCGTGAGCCACAACTACTGAAGCCCACATGCCTAGAGCCCATGCTCCACAAGAGAAGACACTGCAATGAGAAGCCCATGCACCACAATGAAGAGTAGCCCCTGCTCGCCACTACTAGAGAAAGCCCACGCACAGCAACGAAGACCTGACATGGCCAAAAAGGAATAAATAAATAAATTTTCTTTTTTAAAAAAGAACTAGATTTTTTAAACTTCAGACATTAATTATAATCCTCAGAGCAGTCATGAAGAAAAATTTTAAAACAGTAAAAGAAATAAAGGAATTATAATGGTATAATTTCAAATATCTATATAATAAAAAGTAAGGAAGAAATGGGAAAGTAAAGGAACACAAAGACAATAACACATAGAAATCCTACCCTACCAGTAAATAAATTAATGTAAGTCATTAAAATACTACAATTAAAAGATAGAATTTGGCAGAATCAGTTGAAAAATAAAAAAACACGATTCAACAATATGCTGTCTACGAGAGACACACTTCCAGTTCAAAGAGACAAACAGGTTGAAAGTAAAAGGACAGGAAAAGATATCATGCAAGTAGTTAACCAAAGAGAGCTGGACTGGCTTTCAAAATCTCAGACCAAATATGTTTTCATTCCACACAAAACAGCAGAATACACATGCTTCTCAAGTGTAGATGGAACATTCTCCAGTATACAGTTAGGTGATAAAACAAATCTGATTAAATTTAAAATTTAAGGGAATACAAATCACGTTCTCTGCCCATAATGAAAAAATTCCTAGAAACAAACTATTAAAAATGACTTGAGAAGAAACAGAAAATCTGAATACACTTATAAGTTAACATATTGAATTAATATCCAAAAATTTCCCACAAAGAAAAGCCTACAACAGGATAGCTTCACCAGTGCATTTCATCAAACATTTAAAGAATAATTAACACAATATTTCCAAAATCTTCCCCCAAATAGAAGAATGTAATACTTCCCAACACATTCTATAAAGCCACTATTATTCTGACACCAAAAGCTGAAAAGGTATCACAAGGGAAGGAAGTCTACGGGGCAATATTTTTATGACTATAGAGACAGTAATCCTCAACCAAAATACTCAATAATCTCAACAAACGCAGGAAAAGCATTTGAGAAAACCCAACACTCTTTCATGATTAAAAACACTCATTAAACTAGAAATAGAAGGGAACTTCCTCAATATGATAAAGAGTATTTATAAAAATCCCACAGCTAACATTATACTTACTGGTTAAAGACTGAATGCTTCCCCCCTAAGACCAGAAACAAGACAAGGATATTCGCTCTTGCTATTTCTATTCAACACTGTACTAGAAGTTTGAACCAGGGTAATGGTAAGGAAAATATGTTAAAGACATCCAGATTGGAAAGGAAGAAGTAAAATTATATTTATTTGCATACGACCTGGTCTTGTATATAGAAAATCCTAAGAAATCTATCAAAAAAAATTGGAACGAATACATGAGTTCAGCAAGGTGGAAGGATACAAAATCAATATTAAAAAATCAGCTGTATTCCTATACACTAACAATAAACAATCCAAAAATGAAATTAAGAAAACTACTATATTTGTAATACCATGAAGAATACTTAGGAATTAATTTTTTTTAAGTGCAAGACAGGTACACTGAAAACCACAAAACGTCATTGAAAGAAATTGAGACCTAAATAAATGGAAAGATATGGATATTCATGGGTTTGAACACTTAACATGGCTAAGATGGCAATACCCCCCCAAATGATCTATGCATCCAGTGCAATCCATATCAATATTCCTTCTACCATTTTTGGAGAAACTGACCCTCTGATCCTAAAAGTCATACGAAAATGCAAGGCATACAGAATAGACAAAATAATCTTGAAAAAGAACAAATTTGTGCTACTCACACTTCCTGATTTCAAAATACTGGCATAAGATTATTCATAACATATCAGTGGATTAGAATAGAGTCCAAACATAACATTCATGGCCATTTGATTTTCAACAAGGGTGGTAAGACAATACAGTAAGGAAGGAATACTACTTTCAACAAGTGGTGCTGTGACAACTATATATCCACATGTAAAGAATAAAATTGAACGTCTATCACACACAATGTAGAAAAATTAACTTAAAGTGAATGATACGCAAAAATGCAAGAGCTAAAACTATAACACTTTTAGAGGAAAACATAGGAGCAAATCTTCCAAACCTTAGATTAGACAACGGTTTCTTTGATATGATACAAAAAGCACAAGTAACGAAAGAAAAACAGATAAATTGGATTTCATCAAAACCAAAAACTTTTGTGCTGCAAAGGATACCATCAATAAAATGTACAGGGGCTTCCCTGGTGGCGCAGTGGTTGAGAGTCCGCCTGCCAATGCAGGGGACGCGGGTTCGTGCCCCGGTCCGGGAAGATCCCACATGCCACGGAGCGGCTAGGCCCATGAGCCATGGCCGCTGAGCCTGCGCATCCGGAGCCTGTGCTCCGCAATGGGAGAAGCCACAACAGTGAGAGGCCCGCGTACCGAAAAAAAAAAAAAAAAAATGTACAGACAACTCGCAGATTGGAGGAAAATATTTGTAAATCACATACCTGATAATGGACTTGTATCCATAAAATACATAGAATTCTTACAACTCAACAATGTAAGAAACAACCCGATTTTAAAAATGGACAAAGGATTTGAACAGACATTTCTCCAAAGAAGGTACGCAATGACCCATAAGCACATGGCACCATGTTAAATATCATTGGTCTTTCGGGAAATGCAAATCAAAATCACACTGTGATACTACTTCACACTGACTGAAATGGCTAGAATCAAAAAGATAACAAATGTTGAGAATGTAGAGAAGCTAGAACCCTCATGCATTGCAGTGGGAATGTGAAATGGTGTAGCTGTTGTGGAGACAGTTTGATAGTTCTTCAAAAAGAGTTCCCATAGAGTTAAACGTAGACTTCCTCCATGACTCAGTAATTTCACTCTTAGTTAGGTATCCAACATTGAAAAAATGCTTCCACTCTAAATTTTCAGCCCAGCCTTTCTATCCAATGACTTATTTTAAGTGTCTCACATGAATCTCCAACTCAGCCTGTTCAAAATTAAATTCATCATTTTCATTCCAAAACCTTATCCTCTACCAGTTCTCCATCATCCATTTAGAAATCCAAAAATGACACTTAACTCTTCCCTCTCCCTTGTATTTCACATGCAATCAGTCACTCAGTCCCAACAATATGAGTATCAAAACATAACGCTCCAAGTTTATTCCTTCCCCTTCATCTCCACTTCCTCTGCCTCAGGACTTGGAATCATCTCCTTTCACAGAATCTTTATCATCAGGAGTCTAACCAATCTCCACAACTCCATACTCGATCTCCTCCCATCCATTCCCCAGACTGCACTGTAAGATGCAAATCTGATTACACCACTCCCCAGCTGAAAGTCCTTCCCTGGCTCGCAAGTACTTTCTGAATGAAATTCAAACATCTAGACTGATTTTTTAATTATCTGCTCCTACCTAATTCTCCAGCCTTATCATTCATCACTCTACCACTCCTACCTCATTACCCAATCCTCTGATGATGGGAGACTGCTTTCAATTTTTCCAATGTGGTTTATCTCATACCTTTTGAACTAATCCACATCCCCTCCCTATATCAACACCCACTCCTTTTACTGAAACTCTTACTCAGGCTTTGAGACTTAACTCGGATATTAACCTTCTCTGAAAGGACAACCTGCATACCGTCAGTATAAATCAAATTCCCTCCTGTGCGCTCTCATATAATACTGGCCATTCTCCTATTAATCGAACTATCACCCTTGCAAAATTGTCTGTTTACTCTATTAATCTGATTGCTCTCTGGAGCAAATATTGTATCCTCAGCACTGAGTAAAGATCCAACATATAGTAAATGTGTAATAACCTAAATATGCAATGGAGAAATGGTTAGCTAATTTAGGGGGTTTTTTAGATTATATATAACACTACTGGAATGATCCACAACTTATTATTAAGCTATTAAAATTATGAAACAAAATTTATAGTTGAAGGAATGCATATTTATGTGTGTATATACACACATATTTATATATATGAAATACACACATACACATTATGTACTGTATGTATGTATACACAGAAAGAACCTATACAGAAATTGAAAAAAAATATTAACAGTGGTTCTCTAGGAAATGGGTTACAGATATTTTTTTATTTTCTTTTTTAGACTTTTCTGTGTTTCTTTATGTGAACATGTATTTCTTTTACAATAAGAATAATTTTTCAAATATAAGCTTGTCTATTTTTTTCTCATTGATTCTATCTGCCACAGTTTATGAGCCGAACAGAGCACAATTCACCCTCTTATCTTTTTTCTCTGTTCTCTTGTCCTGAAATAGGCACAAAACCCACTGATGGGTTGGAAACTGCCAAGGAAATCAGGATTCTGGAGCTACGGCCATTGGCAGAAACTTTGAAGGCAGGTATAGTTAATGGGGTGTCATCTTTTTTCCCCTCCTCCATTTTGTAGTCTTTAAAGTTGATACTAAAATAAAATTGATTTGTATGCAATCAAAATAGAAATAAGTTGAGAGAGTAGTTTGAAATTCTAATGTTTTGAATCCCTATGATCACCATTTACAAATTATAATTAACTGCTTTCCTGTAACTTAACAAGGGAAAGAAGAAGTTACACAGTTATTTCTTAATCTAGCACTAGATATGAGAAATTCACATTTAATCAGACTAAAACAACAATGTTAAGACCCAAATGTGTATTTGAGAATAAACATTGCACTTTGGTTTAAACATTGTTTACTCAAAAATTATAATGGTTTCTTCAGAGCAGCAAAGGTTGACTGAGAAAAATGTTCCATATGAAAGCAGTTAAAATTATGCTATAGATAACATAAGGTTCTGGTACTATTTTAGAGTAAGATGCATTCTTAGTTTGTAGACTATTTTCCTGATTATGTCATTAATCTGACTGAAGCATACGGGCATTGATTCTGAATGTTACAAACTGTATTATGTTGCCATTGAGAAGTCTTTCCTGTTTGCAAACTTTAGAAAGCATTAATTTAGAAAGCATTAATTGTTAGTTCACTTTTCTTTTATAAAACCGTGATTCTCAAACAATTTTTGATGAGGGATAGGACAATATAAACAAAGCAAACCAGTGCCTAACCATGCATCTATTTGTTTTGATCACCTTAAGCTGTTGCCTTGTTGTCTTTAAGCCCCTCTCTGGAGATTTCCTAGGTCAGAAATACTGTTAAATTCAGATATCTCTCAAGATGTAAAGCAAATTCAGCCACGGCAGGGACATATCATCCACGTGAAGACAATGAAATAGAGGAATCTAGGTAAACCTTAAAGGGGAAAATAATACACAAAGAACACTTCAAAGTTTGAGAAAAGAGGAACTTGGAACAGAAAGAAAAGGACAATGGGCCTTGCCTCCTGATATTTAGATGAGTCATTGGTATGAGTATAAACTCTACTTTATTTGCATGAGTATAAATCTATTTATTTGTATAAGTATAAACCTCAACTCTTAAATATCATATGGCCTTCCTGCATCTTCATTTCTACCTGCCCTGTGTCATCCCACCTCCTAAGCATTCCCCATCTCATCCCAAGTTAGGACATGTATTCTCCATCCTCTCCCTAGTACCACCTACTATCAGATACTTTGACTTAAATGTAAATTGGAGGATGGTGTTTTAAAATCCAACTGTACTTGGGGCAGGATGGCTAGAGTTGAGGGCCTCTGTATTTGACTTCTTTCCACTCCTCTCACCCTATACTTTGTGCTTTTGGCATGGGAGAGGCCAGGTAATTTACAGAATTCAGAGTAACAAGTGCATTCATTTGTATATGATTGGTTCCCTTCAAACAGACCTGAGTCTATACATAAGCATAATCATTAGCTACTATAATGTGAGAGTAAGGCCATGTATCTGAAGGTAACATAGCAAAAATCAACCCCACAACTGTGATCAAATTGCTATGGTGCTTGATCTCACCTGTGGGTGAGAAAATTTTTCTAAGAAGCTTCTTTTAAAACATAGTTAACTCATACAATCACTAAAAAAATTGCCTAGATTAGTTTTTTTAGGATAGCTATGAAGCAGAAAGACTCATTAGGGAATGAAAGATAAGAAAAGAAATCTATCCAAGGTCCCAAAGTTCCAGGGTGGAGGCCAGTAAGTATAGTGAAAGATAGCAGAATAGAGTCATTAGCCTTGGGTTCCAGTCCCAGTTTTGTTACTTGCCACACATGGCAAAGGACAATTCTCTGAGTTATTCCATGTCAAGAAGTCTAAAATTACTTGCAGCATACTTCATTATGATGTCATGAACCCAAGTGAGATAATTTGAGAGTTCTCTAAAAATTGCTGAATATCATACAAATAAAGAGTATCATTACTATTCTTATAGAAATATAATAATTTAGAGATTGGGTTGGCTCATGTATATTGGAAATAATGGGATTATTTATTTCAAGCAAGGCAGCTTCTTTTGTAACTTTTTAATTGAGGAATTGTACAACTCAGAAAAATGCACAAATCAATGGACAATTTGAATTATCAAAAAATGAACACACCCATGAAATCGCCACCAAGGTCAAGAAATAGAAAGTTTCCAGCACCCTGATTTTCACTTTGTACCCATTCTGATTACCTGCTCTTCTTCTTCTTCTTCCCCAAAAGTAATCGCCATACTGACATCTAATGCCATAGATTAGTTTTGCCTCCTTTTAAACTTTCTCTAAACGAAATCATACAATATGTACTCTTTTCTATTTGACTTCCTTTGTTCACTAACTTTTGTGAGATTAATCTCTTTTATGTAACAGCAGTTTACCAATTTCATTGCTGTATAGAAGTCATGCTGTATGTGCTAATATATGAATATTTTCAACATATTTATACATTTTTCTGATGATGGATGGACATTAGGTTGTTTCCAGTTTGGGACTACTGAAAATAATACTGATATGAACATTATCATAAATGTCTTTTGCTGTACCTGTATATGCATTTCTATTGAATGTACACCTCTAAGTGAATTTTCCAGGTTATAGGTCTTGTGTGTGTTCAAATTTAGTAGATAATGCCAGTTTCACCAATGGTTTTATCAGTTTTCATTACTATCATCTGGTAAAGGAGATCTAGTTGCCATGCAGCCTTGCCAACTCTTTATAACATCAGTCTTTTTCACTTTAACCATTTTGGTGAGTGTGCAGTGACAAATCATTAACATCTTTATTTGCATTTTCCTGAATAACATCATTTTCACCTGTCTTGCCAGGAGTAGGACTCCAGTTTTCTGTTATAACTGTTTCTTGTAATCACAAAGAATCAATCCATCTCTATGGGGACAACTTGTTTTCCTCCTTGGGTGAGGGATTTGAGCAGTCAAGGATTGGGTCTATGTATATTTATTGTCATATTCAGTAGGTTTTACCTTGGAAATTTGTCTCTGCCAGTTTTTTAAAAAACATGGTGGGGAAAAAAGGGTGGGGGAAGCAGGGAAGTATTTCAAGAAGTCTATATGTAATAAGAAAAAAAAGGCATAGAGGCTCTCAAGATGGCTTACCAAAGGCTCTTGAGTTTAGCTTTCCTGCTTCCTCAAATCCCTTTTCTAATGACCCAAGAAATAAAATGATAAAAATAAATCCATAACAGCGCTTGAAACCTCGGTGGTATGCTACTAAAAACCAGAAAAGTGAAGAACTCCTGGAAGATATTATAAAACAAGTGGGATGAGATTGACAGTTCTTTGAACAAAGAACAAAGCTGAGGAACCATAAATCCCAGGCAGCCAAAGAGGAGCTCAAAATAGATGAGTCTTTCAAGCACCAAATCACATAAAAAACAAAAGGAGTAGAGTGTGAGAGGTGGTGCTGGCCATGGGAGCTGTCCAGGTAATTAAATATAGAATGCTTAAACGGCTATGTCAGGAATCCTCAAAATCCTTTGAGGATTTTTGCATCTATGCTCATCAGTGATATTGGTCTATAATTCTCTTTTTTTGTGACATCCTTGTCTGGTTTTGGTATCAGCGAGATGGTGGCCTCGTAGAATGAGTTTGGAAGTGTTCCTCCCTCTACAATTTTTTGGAAGAGTTTGACAAGGATGGGTGTTAGCTCTTCTCTATATGTTCGATGGAATTCGCCTGTGAAGCCATCTGGTCCTGGACTTTTGTTTGTTGGAAAATTTTTAAATACAGTTTCAATTTCATTACCTGTGATTGGTCTGTTTATATTATTTAATTCTTCCTGGTTCAATCTTGGAAAGTAGTAGTTTTCCAAGAATTTGACCATTTCTTCCAGGTTGTCCATTTTATTTGCATATAGTTGCCTGTAGGAGTCTTCTATGATCTTTTGTATTTCTGCGGTGTCAGTTGTAATCTCTCCTTTTTCATTTCTAATTTTATTGATTTGAGTCCCCTCCCTTTTTTTCTTGATGACTCTGGCTAACCATTTATCAATTTTGTTTATCTTCTCAAAGAACCAGCTTTTAGTTTTATTAATCTTTGCTATTGTTTTCTTTGTTTCTATTTCATTTATTTTTGCTCTGATCTTTATGATTTCTTTCCTTCTACTAACTTTGGGTTTTCTTTGTTCTTCTTTTTCTACTTGCTTTAGGTGTAAGGTTAGATTGTTTGAGATTTTTCTTGTTTCTTGAGGTGAGCTTGAATTGCTATGACCCTCCCTCTTAGAACTGCTTTTGCAGCATCCCATAGGTTTTGAATCATCTTTTTTCATTGTCATTTGTTTCTAGGTATTTTTTGATTTCCTCTTTGATTTCTTCAGTGATATCTTGGTTATTTAGCAGCGCAGTGTTTAGCCTCTGTGTGTTTGTGTTTTTTACTGTTTTTTTTCCTGTAACTGATTTCTAATCTCATAGCATTGTGGTCAGAAAAGATGATTGATACAATTTCAATTTTCCAAGGCTTGATTTGTGACCCAAGATGTGATCTATTCTGGAGAACATTTCGTGTGCACTTGAGAAGAAAGTGAATTCTTCCATTTTCGGGTGGAATGTCCTAAAAATATCAGTTAAGTCTATCTGGTCTATTTTGTCATTTAAAGCTTGTGTTTCCTTATTTATTTTAGGTCTGGATGATCTGTCTGTTGGTGTAAGTGGGGTGTTAAAGTCCCCTATTACTATTGTGTTACTGTCAATTTCTCCTTTTATGGCTGTCAGCATTTGCCTTATGTATTGAAGTGCTCCTATGTTGGGTACGTAAATATTTATAATTGTTATGTTTTCTTCTTGGATTGATCCCTTGATCATTATGTAGTGTCCTTCCTTATATCTGGTAACAGTCTTTATTCTAAAGTCTATTTTATCTGATATGAGTATTGCTACTCCAACTTTCTTGTCATTTCCATTTGCATGCAATATCTTTTTCCATCCCCTCACTTTCAGTCTGTATGTGTCCCTAGGTCTGAAATGGTTTCTTGTAGACAGCATATATACGGGTCTTGTTTTTGTATCCATTCAGCCACTCTGTGTCTTTTGGTTGGAGCATTTAATCCATTTACATTCAAGATGATTATTGATACGTATGTTCCTAATACCATTTTCTTAATTGATTTGTTTGGGTTTGTTCTTGTGGGTCTTTTCCTTCTCTTGTGTTTCCCACTTAGAGAAATTCCTGTAGCATTTGGTGGTGCTGAATCCTCATAGCTTTTGCTTGTCTGTTAAGCTTTTGATTTCTCCATTGAATCTGAATGAGATCCTTGTCGAATAGAGTAATCTTGGTTGTAGGTTTTTCCCTTTCATCACTTTAAATATGTCCTGCCAGTACCTTCTGGCTTGCAGAGTTTCTGCTGAAAGATCAGCTGTTAACCTTATGGGGATTCCCTTGTATGTTATTTGTTGCTTTTCCCTTGCTGCTTTCAATATTTTTTCTTTGTATTTAATTTTTGATAGTTTGATTAATGTGTGTCTTGGTTGTTTCTCTTTGGGTTTATCCTGTATGGGACTCTCTGTGCTTCATTGATTTGATTGACTATTTCCTTTCCCATGTTAGGGAAGCTTTCGACTATAATCTCTTCAAATATTTTCTCAGACCCTTTCTTTTTGTTTTCTTTTCTGGGACACCTATAATTTGAATGTTGGTGTGTTGAATGTTGTCCCAGAAGCCTCTGAGACTGTCCTCAATTCTTTTCATTCTTTTTTCTTTATTCTGCTCTGCAGTAGTTATTTCCACTATTTTATCTTCCAGGTCACTTATCCATCCTTCTGCCTCAATTATTCTGCTACTGATTCCTTCTAGAGTATTTTTATTTTCAGTTATTGTGTTGTTCATCACTGCTTGTTTGCTCTTTAGTTCTCCTCCATCCTTGTTAAATGTTTCTTGTATTTTCTTCATTCTGTTTCTGAGATTTTGGATCCTCTTTACTATCATTACTGTGAATTCTTTTTCAGGTAGGTTGCATATTTCATCTTCATTTATTTGGTATTGTAGGTTTTTACCTTGCTCCTTCGTCTGTAACATATTTTTTTGTCGTTTCTTTTTTTTTTGATGGGTGGGGCTGTATTCCTGTGTTACTGGTTGTTTGGTCTGAGGTGTCCAGTACTGGAGTTTGAAGGCAGTGGATAGAGCCAGGTCCTTGTGCCAAGATGAGGACCTCTGAGTGGCCTCACTCCAATTAATATTCCCTGGGGTCTGAGGTTTTCTGTTAGTCCAGCAGTTTGGACTCAGAGCTCCCACCACGGGAGCTCGGGCCTGACCTCCAGCCTGGGAACCAAGATCCTGCAAGTCATGTGATGAGGCAAAAAAAAAAAGGAGCAGTACAATAACAAAGAATAAAAAACAAAATAAAATTTGAAAGATAAAAAATATGCTAGGATAAATTAAAATATAATTGAAAAAGCTGCAATAAGGTAAAACAAAACCACTACAGAAAAAAGAAAAAAAAGGGGCGGTGGGGAACAAGCCAAAAGGAGCAGAACAATAGCAAAGCATAAAGAATAAAATAAAATTAGAAAAATAAAAGATTAGAAAAAATAAAACTATAGATGAATCAACAACAATGAATCAACAACAAGGCTAAACAGAACCCCAATCTAAAAGAGGAAAAAAGAAAAAAAGAAATCCTTGGCCATGGGGGCAGAGTTTAGGCAGAGATGGAACTTAGGCAGGGGTGGGGTTTAGGGTGGGGTGGGACCTAAGGGGGTGGCGGCATGATGTTCGAGTGTGAGGCAGAGCCTAGGCTCAGGACCCACTCAGCCAGGACAGGACTTGGGGGTGGGGCCTAGGCAGCGACCTTCAAACTTGGGGCGGGGCCTCTGCTTAAGACCTGTCCAGAAGCGGAGATGCAGCATGACAAACAGGGGCCTCTGGAGTGTGGAGTTCAGGAGTTTGGAGGTGAGGACCTGGGTGAGGGTGTGTGGATGGGGTTTAGGCCTAGCGCGGTTGGAGGGGGTCTCAGAAGGGCTTTCCGATTGTAAAGGTGGGGCCCTCGGTGGTGGTGTAGGGGCGGGGCTTAGGCTCTGTGCAGCAGGAGGGAGGCTCTGAGGGCAGAGAATTAGGCCCGGGAGCTCAACAGGCTCCCCGGTGCCTAAGTCGACAGGGTAAGCGCTGGCCGCTTTCCCTTCCATTCGTCCACGTCCCCACCCCCCATCTCCCACAGGGTCTCCCCCATCCCTGCTGGACCCCTAACCGTGGGTGGTCCCTCTGGGTGTAGGAACTCCTCCCCTCCCCCAGCCGTCCCTGAGGGGTGCCGGTCCTGGAGGTCCAGCCTTTACTTTTGCTCCCCCTTCCCTCCCTCCCACTCCCTCAGGATCCGTATGGCTGGAGGAGGCCTAGCTGGGCAGAGGATCAGGCCCGGCATCTCAGCAGGGAAGTGGGCAGGGAAACGTGGCCACGCTCCCTTTTGATCCTCTGCCCTCCCAATGGTCCCCCAGTTTCCCCCTTCGGGCGTGGGATCCCTTCCCCTCCCCCAGCCACCCCTCAGGGGCACCAGTCCTGTCCCGCTTCCACTTCTCCTCCCCCCTCACTCCCCCCATGCCCCATGTCCTACCCGGTTGCTGGGGGTTCCTCCTGTCCCCTTAGGTGTCCGTGGTCCCCCACTGGTGGCTGGTAAGTGACCTAGTTCGCCCCTGGATTTTCTACTCCATTCTCTCTCCTTTGTCTTAGATTGTTAACTGAGCTGGTACAGCCACAAAATGAGAACATTGTGGACTGCTGGGCCAGTGAATGAAGGACAACTGCCCAGGAGAGTCACTTAATCCTGGAGTGGACTTTGCATGAGCAAAAGCCACTGGGATTCTGGCGTTGTTCATTACTGTGAAATGAACATTTGTGAATACATGTTCATAATAATAGAAACAGTCATTATTGTTCTATCCAAAAATATAACTATATGGCAGGGATAGGAAATGTGTTTTCTGAGAGCGCTGTGGGGGTGCCGGAGCTAGGTGAAGAAGTTGGGTGTCAAAGAGAACAAAAGTCTCCTTTTCCACAGTGGAAAGTCAATGAATTGTGCCTAAAATTAAAAAAAAAAAAAGTAATAGAAGTATGTCTTCTCTTCAGCTTTGGACCTTTCTTTTTTTGCCACAATGGAAAAGCCCCTCTTGATAAGCACATCAATCGAGGACATACATTGAGTTTTATTTTCATTGGTTTGAGTACAAAAGTTCGGGTCCTTGACAATGGTCAAAAGTCTTTAGTCAATTATACTTGAGTGGCTTCCCTGACACACAGTGGTGTGGAGGTGAAGAGTTAGTACATTCCCAACAGCTAAATATGGGTTTCCTTATAGAACTCCCTTACCACAGGTAATTCAAGGGACAATATTCATTTGACGTGAGCTGAGACAAAAAAATACCCCCCCCCTCCTTATTTTGGAGTTGGGACTAAAAAACCCTCAGTTTAGCACGGTCTGTTTTCCGTTGTTGGTGTTTGTTTGCTTTAAGACAGCATGATCCTAGGAGCTGTGAGGTATTTATATTCCCCACGGTGCTGACCAAATAACAAGTCTGTGTGAAACATGAGAAAAGAAAACAGATGCACAGAGATATGTCCCCAGTCTTTATAACACCCCAGTTTCTAGTCCTGTGAAGCACATCTTCTTATATATGTAAACTAACTCAATTCTTTTCCATACCTGGAGCCACAGAGTTCTGACTGTTAAAACTATGCTTATCAACTAGGACCTAAAAAGGCAGCTTAATTCTCTCCTTTGCACCTAAAAATACATTCTTTAGGTAGTTAGAGGGAAAGACCTCATGCAAATACTCTCCTTTGCCTAGACACTTACGTTTCTCTGACAGCTGTGCACATTTTATAATTGGCCTCTGGTCCTTCTTTAGAGGGCACAGAAAACTTTGTTTAGGGAGCAGTGTGGAACTAACGGAAGAATTAGAATCTTGAACTGGATGATTTCACCAGTGTCTCCTGCTTCCCTGTAGGCCACTTATTCACAACACAAAGTTTTACAGGATATGGAAAAGAAAAACACCATCCCTCTCTGACATTTATATTTTTTGGTAGAGGAGACTAACATTAATTATCTGTTTCCCCACTTCTAGAAACTGCTGAAATCCTTTTGCTGACAGTGTCAGCCTGGGTTTATAGCATCCCGCTCTCCTGGAAGACAGAAAGAACATCAAATGCATTATACTACCAAGGGGACATAAGCTAATAAAGAAAAATGATTAATCGATATTTGCGTGCCACACACTGAAACAAAGAGGGTCTGCATTAGCTCCAGAGTGTAAACCATTTTGTAGAAAGAGCACTTTTGAATCCACTTCGTCATTCTTGATTTAGCAAATGTGAGCTTTTCTTCTTTCTCAGCTAACAGCCAAAATAATTAACACAGAGTTTACATGAACTGGGAAAGTGCTGTGTTGAGAAAAAAAGAGAAATTGTACAAGCCCTGTGGCCAAGCAGCTTGCTGCCAGAAATAGAACTGTGAACATCAGTCTGATGGAAATGCTGCCATGTGGAGTAAAGGTGACTGAGCCTTGGAAATCAGCTCAGTATTTCCCATATTCACACCCCGTGCGAGGTTCTCTGAGTAGCCCATCAGCAGAAGTAAGGAGGATAGGACCAGCTTTTCGTTAAAAATCTTAGATGAAATAAATTAGTTATTTAAATCAACATTAAGGAGTACAGTAAAACAGAAAAAAAAAAGATATAAAATACTTCATTTGACACTGTCCATTCTAAATTCATAACAAAGCTAAGTATTTTAAGCTTGTTATGCTTCTGCCTTTTGAACTAAAGCGGACCCATAAGATCACATGGCTCCACATTCTTGCTTTAAATGGCAGAGGAAGAGGATGCTTGTAAAGGTTAAGTACAGGTCCAATTTAAGTAGCTAGTGGAGAGCAGGAGAGAGTATCAACGGTCTTCCTGGTTCCTAATTAGCGCTCCCTCCACCAGACTGTGCTTCAAGTAAAATCTGTAAGAGTCCCAGCATGCTAATGGGAATAATGTCACACATGAGGAGACTGGTGGTCTCTGGGGAATATCGACTTGCCACTTGTTAGAAGGCAATTTTTTGTTTCCAAAGAGGCAATGATGGCCTTCTTTTTGAAAGTAATTCAAAGGTGCAAACGTGTAAACTTTGAGCAAAGTGCTAAGGCGAGTGTATTGCCTAAGCAGGAAAAAGAAAGGGCACAAGCAAACTCAGGTGATTTTATGTACAAATTTTATCCTCTGGAGTGTAAATATCTTGATGACCCTTAAAAAAAAAAATCAGTCTTCTTGTCACCACAATTGAACTGCAACTCCATTACAGAATCAATACTCCTGCTAGCAAATATCCCTTCTGAAAACAGCCTTGCAACACAAATTAAAACAGTTTGCAGAGGGAGGAGTGGTAATTCTGGGAAACTTGGGAAAAATAATGACTTCAAAATGGAATTCATTGAATAGACTGAACCGGGACTGCGTGGGTTGGGGTGTGGCTTGAAGGGGGTGGGGATGGCTTACATTATGATGAAATTTTTAATAAAAGCAGGACATAAACATTTTGGTTTCAAGACAGAGGATACAATGATCAAATGGATCTTTTCTCCAAATAAATACCGTTATGCTACATTTTCATGGTCAATAGTGCTCCATTTGTAGGTGCCCCTCGTCTCAAAAACCAATTTTGCTTATCTGTTTTCTCCTCCTTACACATATCTCAAAAGCTGTAACAGATTCAGGGAAATAGATGACCCAGTCACAAATGCTCACTTCTCCGGGGACTTGCCTTTAAATTGACCTTGAGCTTCCAAAACCAAAAAGAGCATTTATGTACCTCAGGAAAGTATTAAATCTGGAAAAAAATAAATAAAAAGGAAGGCAGGGTAGGCAGAGTTGGACAAAACAAAAAGACTCAAGTTAGATAGCCAAACCAGCAGATAAGAATGCACAACCCCCATTGAGCTGCTGATTCGTTATGGGGCGTAAGTGATTACAGGAAATGTCTGTTTAGATTACTGCCACACAATCATCAGTCTTTTACAAGAAATTTTAAAATGTGGACGTGGCCAACTTTTTATGTGTGTTTTTATTTCTGTCCTTTTCATATGAAAGATTTTGTTGGCGTTGCAGTGGAAGAGAAAGAAGAGCCTGAGGTTCAGCCCAGCAGTGGATGCATCAAGGAAAATCTGATTGTTTACTAATGAATTTTAATGTACTTAGATAGCACCTTTTTTTCTAAGTCCTTGGCCTCTCAGAGGAAACACACAACTGTGTGGTGATATTAGTGGGATTATTGGCTACAGTGAACAAACTGAAACTGAGCTCTGTGTGACTTGTGGCATAAATAAAAACCAGCGCTGTTACGGGGGGGAAATTCCCACAGTTAATGCTCAGTGGTCTGTGTAGGGTGCACCAGTTTTTAAAACTCCAGCTGCCACCTACCATTTTAAGAAGTATGAAAAGGTAAAGAGAAAGCAAGGCTAAAGTTCGATTTTGCTACAACAACCTGAAATGAACATATAACCACACTTTTTGAAAGGTGTAATGGGATATAATAATTATAGCTTAGACTTATCTAGTACTTTCCAGGTGCTACGGATGGTGTGGCAGGTTAAAGATGGCTACAAATTCTGTGACATATCTGGAAAGGTGGGCTCTATAACTCCTTCCTGAATCTGAGTTGGTTCTTTGATAATTTTAACTACTTGAATATGGCGAAAGCATCTCTGTGTTAGTTTCTGGACCCAGGCTCTAAGGAGACATCGGGTGCTGTTTCCTCTTTCTTAGAACACTCTCTCTGGGAGCCCTGAGCCTCCACGTAAGAAATCTAAGTATCCTGCAAGACTAAATCTAAAGACATAACATAGGAGCTCTGTTCTATGGGTCCAGACTTCCACTCATCCCACCACATGACAGACATGTGAGTGAAGAAGCCACTTGGAACCCTCACTCCCCGCTCCTGCACTTTTCCTGACTAGCTCATCCATCAGCTAGACACCACCAAGTGACTTCAGATGATAATCAGCAGAATAACGTAGAAGAATCACCTCACTGAGATCTGCCCATGTTCCTGACCCACAAAATTGTGAGATATCACAAAATGGTTGTTTTTCAAAAGCACGAAGTACTGAGGTGAACATCAGAAAACATAATATACAAGCTCTTTACATTTGTTAACCTATTTAATCCTCATAACAGGCTAATTGTGTAGGGAATACTATTTGCCCAATTTTAGAGATAAGCCTGAAGAAACTAGTTTATGAGATTAAGTAACTTGCCCATAACCACGTTGCTAGTAAAGGGCAGAGCAAGGACTCAAGTTCAAGCAGTCTGATGCCAGAATCTATACTCTTAGACATATTTTCTCCATCTATCCTTAAAAAATTAAATAAAATTACCAGTCAATAAATATTCATGAAGTGCTTTGAAGTATTGTGAAGTACTCTGTCAGGTGTAATGTGACAGGGGAGACATGACCACAAACAGTTGTATAGCAATCCAAGTTAATAAAAGAGACACATTCTCTGATCCCCAGCTCAAAATAAACTGCCTTCCTTAATCTATCCCCCTCCTTTCCAGTTGTTTCTATCGTATCCTTTATAACTTAACCCTATCTAAAAAATCATCTTATTCGGTTGCTTATTGCCTCTCTCCCCTTTTGGAACTTAAGCTCAGTGGAGCTGGTATGGTATGGCTTGAAAACCCTTATACTGCTAGATTTATTTTATTCAGTAAAAATTATGAACTAAGTGTTGAATAAATTCTCTCATCCTCTTTAGGCTAGATTCTTAGCTCTAAAATCCTAAAGGTATTCAGGCTAACATACAGAAATGTTGAAGAAAATGGCCCAGAAGAAATCTCAAGGGGTCATTTCTCCCCTTTCCAGGAAAAGCATTTTAGCTAGAGCAAGTGTTCTTAACGTGAGATAAGTAGGTAAGATTCATATAGCCTATAGGTCCTTTAAAATGGTACCAAAAACATAGGTATATGAATGTGTGTGCCTTCATCTTGGGAAAGGGACCACACTTTTATCATATTATCAAAAGAATCCTAAATTCAAAAGTATGGAGAGCTGGGTGTTTTTTTTAAAGAAATGTTTCTCACTTTTTTCACTGCCATCTATCAAGAAATACACTTTTCATAAGGATCCAGTATGTGGGCTTGCACACACACAGAGGAAAAAAAATGGAAACAAAATTTTCATGAAACTATATTTTCTCTCATTTCATGCAGTGCACTCTGCTATCTTCTATTTTATTTTATTGTACTTCATATTTGAAATGCTGGTCTTGACCCACAAAATTTATTTCATAACTCACTAGTGAAAAACAGTTGTTATAGTGACAGTTGAGACATTTTGTTTGTCTTTTTTACCAATTTTAGCTCTTCTTATAGATGAGGTGTTAGAATCAGTTAAGAGGAGGAAGTATAGCATCTTGGCAGACACGTCTGAAGGCAGATGTGAGCTTGTGAACTTCTCAGTCATACTGTGTAGCAGTTAGTGCCCACTCCCCTTTGGGTAAGTTCCACATTCAGAAAATGCACTCCCATAAGTATAAGATATGGCTTTGTGAGTGTGGATATGCGTATCCATTTGCATGCCATTGGGCTTCCAGGGTTGGAGGGGCAAGGTGGAGAGGGTGAGGAGTAGATAGTTTGATCTTTCACAAAGGAAGTTCTTTGATAGCATATCCTGTGGTGAATCTACAAGTTACGTACAGAACTTCACACAGTATCCTGTGGGTACACTGAATAGGAAGGCAGCCAGTACAGCAAAACATTACTGCACTGTGAATCAAAAGAAGTGGGTGGAGTCTTAGTTCTACCACTTGGGCAAGTTACACAAATTCTTTGAGCTTCAACTCCTTATTCTCTACAATGATAAAAAATAAAGGAACTCTGTTTACCTGACAAGATTATGGCGAAGAGCAAACAAAACAATGACTGGAGCTAGGGATTTCTATTATTTTCTCCTGAAACTAGTTCCCATGAGTTGAGAATAATTTCAATTAATCTTGTAGTTATTTGCAAAAAATCCATATTCATTCAATAATTGTCTTTTTTTCAGACTACACATAATTGTACAACCTCCTTAATCTATATTTTAAACATTTTACTTCCTGACTGCTGACTCTTTTTCTTATAGCTCACTCACTCCATCTTCTCAACAGAAGAAGGACTTTAATTTCCTCAAAATCTTACTAGCAAGGAGCAGCACCCTGGGATGGTGAGAAGTAGAGTTTAATAAGAGGGATTACAGGTAGTGAAAAAGTGAATTAATGACATAGAGGCAGATTTGGTATGGTAGAAAAATTTGGACTTTGGAGTCAGAAAGCCCATTGTTTGAACCTCAGACACCTTAATTCACTATTTATGTGTGATGGACTGAATTGTGCCTCCTCGCACCAAAAATTTTTATGTTGACATCATATGTGACTGTATTTGGAGATAGGGGCTTTAAATAGATAACTAAATAAAAATGAGGCCATTAGGGTGGACCCTAGTCCAATATGACTGTTGTCCTTATAAGAAGAGGAGATTAGGACACAGACACTTGCAGAGGAAAGACCTTGTGAAGACACAGGGAGAGCACAGTCATCTACAAGCCAAGGAGAAAGGCTTCCAAATCTTAAGAAGTACTTCCAAAATGTTTTGCTTTGTTTTTAACAAATGTTAAGTGATTTTGGATTTACAGTGAAAAATCACAGGTCTAGGTCTACATAAAAATCAGCAAGGGTTTGAGACAAAATCTATCCATATAGATGAAAGGACAGTGGCTATGACATAGATATATAGAGATATAGATATAAAAACTGCTATGAGGGAGAGATGTAGATACATATATATATGTATAGCTATAACATTGCTATGAGAACAGAAGAACCTATTTTAGATGGATGAGTTGAGGAAACTATGAGGGCAATGTTTCAGCAGAGACCTAAGTGATGAGTAGGAGCAGCCAGGCAGATTCTGAAGGAGTGCTTCAGGCAGCCTGGGTAGAAACAGCACATTTGAAGGTGAGACAAGTATGCATGTTCTAGAAGAGAAAGACTGTCATGAGCCTGGATGACATGAGCTAGGAGAGGGTGGTAAAGACGAGCTGGAGAAGCAGGTGGACTCAGAACAGGCCAGGTGTGAGGGGTCAGCTTCCACAGAGCTTCACAGACCAGGATTTTACAGGGAGGAGCAATGTGAATCAATATGCATTTTTATAAGATAATTCTGGCTACTGTGTAGGTTGGATGGGAGCCAGAATGGAAAGAACTGTTATTGCAGGAAGCTAAGTGAGGGATGATAGTGCCTTGAACTAGCAGGTTAACCCTGGATATGGAGCTAAGTGGACGGTTTGAGCTGTATCCTGGGGGTAAAGTCAATAGGGCTGGTGATGATGTAAGTGTGAGGTGAAGGGATGGCTGACTTCCTTTTAAAATGAGGGGTAAAAAAGGATCCACCGCACAGGCTCATGGTAAGCATTCAATAAGATAATGCATATCCGGTGCACATAGGAAGCATTCAGTGTATGTAAGCTATTATTATTACAAAGATAGATATAAGAATAAGCATTTCAAAATGATTTGCAGTCATTCTAAATTGCCCAGAAAGTATCTTTATACTGGTTGGGAGTTGAAGAAAATTTAGGGGTAATAACTTGTTAATTTTGAATCATAACCTTCCCTTGGATGCACACATCTTTGAAGATACTGTTATTTTTCACTGGTTTGGAACTGCCTCATAACTTCACCATATCCTGAAAACAACGCCAAGCAGGGGGAGAACTGCTTAGATTTCTGAATGCCCACTAAGGAATCAAAGAGATGACAGAGCAAAGAAGGATGAAAACTTTCATTAAAGATTTACTTCCACATAAGTAATTCAAACATCCATAAAGTGGGTACATTCCTTATGATTCAAACAAATAAACTAATTGAAGGATTGTGGTAACCTAACTTTTTGCCTTTGTATCTTGAAATCATTAATTCTGAGAAAGAGTAATGCGGTTTTCTTACATGACAAATACTTGACCTTTTGTAAAGCTGTCATTCTCTCAATGTGACTACAGGAATGACAAGAGAGATGGAGGGTCAGAGAAGCCAATGAGTGCTATTTGCATCTTAAGAAAAGGAAAACACGTATTACAAAAGTGCTATGCAGCAGACAGAACCAATAGACCTGGTCACTCTTCTGAACCAATAGACCCCACCCCTACCTCATCACCGGAGACCTCTGGTTGTTTCCTCAATCAAAATAAATATTAAAGGGTATGTTTTTCCCCTGAGGTTTCTACAGGTGTCTTTCTACTTGTCAGCCTTGTTGTTTTTAAGGTTTCAGTAATGAGCAAAGAAGAAAGCATAGGTACTTTGGAAAAGTCCATACTCTGGTCACCATAGTGTGATAATTTTCCTCAGAGCTTCTACCAAACAGAACTACAAATAATACCATTAACCCTGGCCATAGAGGACTCAGTAGGCCTTTCTAAAAAAACAGATTCATTGAGTCATCCAGATCTGTCTTCTTGATTTTCACTGATTTATTGTCAAAGTTTCTGCAACAATTAATTGGTCATTATTTACAATATCCTTCTGGGATGAATCAATGCTATTATCCCTGTTGTAATTCAATACTACAATATCATCTCGATACGTTTCCATCTACTTACTGTGTTCCCTGGTCTGCAAGGATGCCTTATTGTCATGACAGCTTTCAATGCAGGTTTGCTACTGATAATAAAAAAAATGTATTTGTGTGGTGCGTCTTCCTACTAACTAGTAAAATGGTCCCCTGCCAAGTCACAACTTAAGAGAGTTAGGCCTTTAATACCTTTAATGCCCTTGGCTGTCAGCCACTCCAAGAGCACAAGACTGTTAGGACAGTCCACCACTTCTCGTGGGTTGTTCTAGTGACCCCTGTGGAGCTCCACAGAGCACTTGGAGTCCATTGCCACCTTCAGAGACAGGAAGGGAGCTGAGAGGTCTAATGCGAATGGATGAGTGCCTCTCATCGGGGTGATAAATGCCTCCCCAGCACTATTGCTTATTTGTACATAGAACGAACAGTCCCCTTATCACCATATATTGTAAGCATCTGCCTCACCTGAAACAAACTCCTATTTACTTCTGTGTGCTTTCTTCCAGTCACAGAGTGTGCTCTCAAACATACGTGGTGCATTGACCTGAATTCAGTTTAAATCAGGTACATTAAGCCCATTTGGCTTTCTCCTTTTCCACAAGTCAATAAAATGGCAGTTTACCTGGCTGTTATTTTTCAGGTGCTCTCACCTGAGAGTGGCAAAAAGCCAGGTAGGTGTGATGAGAACTGATAGTGTATTTCTCCTGTTCCCAGGCTTCTGGGTCTTTGCCATAGGAGAGAGTGGCAGTGAGCCAGAAATGGAAGCCAGAACAGCACAAGGAGGGTGAGTCTCTGCCTTACACTACCGTGCCCCATAATTATAACTTACTCAGTGCTAGAACGCTAGTACTAAAGAAATGGATTAGATGCATTGACAATTCTAGAATATTCTGACAGAATCACCATAGGATCAGAAGTCAAACAGAAATGAGAGAAAAGTTAAAACACCTAGAGTTTATGTTATTGCATTTTTACTATTTACTTCCAGGAAATCTCAGCATTTGACATTTTGGATTCAGCTCTCTGTAAACACTTTCAAAAATAATAATGATACGTGATATGAGTCATGACTTTCCTTTTGATCCCAAGTTTGCAACATCTGTACTGACAAGGTAAATGGAAAGACTATGGCAGGGTGGGGGGCGAGGCTGGGCAGTTTATCATTTAGCAATGAAGACACATGGCAAGAGCTTAGTTGCAGAACTGTGCCGAGTCTGTTCCAGGGGAGCGAATAGCTCTCATGGAGGCAGCAAGGTGCAGGGCCTCCGAGAAAGGAAAAGAAATGATTTCTGAGGTCTAGGGTTTAGAGTGAAAGAGTTGTTGTAGCAATAATTAATTTTGTTATTATTACAAACACAAACACAGATCACACACACACACACAAACTGGGAATATTAGTTACAAGAGTAACTGATATCCATATATGTCCTCGTTGGCATCATTTACAGAATCAGTACTAAATGGCTGATAGATTTAAAAACAAAATTTGGATTGGTGACCTATGACAACAGTACCACTGAGTGTCCAGAGACAATTTGCATGACATTACTCTCTATCTCATCTCTTGACTTAGTTTTTTATTCTTTCCTTCTTAACTTCTGTAACTGGTATTCATTCCACCTGCGTTTGAGTACTGCCATTGATACGCTGTGGGCATAGTCTAAGCTCAGTGATAAAGCAGAGTTAAAATCATGCTAACCTTTTCTGGTAGAGTTGTATACTTGAACAAGCAATGGGCCAGGAGTCAAAGGACTTGTGCACTAGCCCAAGTTCTACTAATCAGTATCCATGTAATTAGCCACATGTGCTAACTCCTTAGACAGCTTCTTAGGAATCTGAACCTTGGTTTTCCCTTTGTAAAATGGAGCTAAGAATTTATTTTCTGTCCACCCCCAAAAGGTGTGGGATCAAGTAAGATCATATACATGAAAGTTATTTTTATAAATTGTGAAGTGCTATAAAATATCCTCAAATTCAGATTTATGGTCAGGAAGTATAGACTTGTATCTGGAATAAAACTAAGATGCTAACAGGAGGCGATTAGTTGGAAGTGTAAAAATAAAAGCTAGAAAACTATCTGCAGGAACTAAATCAAAGTTATAACATCAGCAACAGTAATGTTTAATGGGATCCTACTTACATCAGTGCTGTGTCAGATAGATGCAGGGCGGCATTTGAGTTTTGTATAATTGTCAATATATTGTCGATGTAATACCCAAAGTTTATTTGCCTAGCACATATCACAAAAGCTAAGCTAATTTTGAGAAACCATAATGCCACGTTCCCTTGACCCCCAATCTCTGCTCCATGCTTTAAGTTTCATTTTCTGTTCATTGTGTGTTGCCCTCAAGGTTATAAGGAAAGGAATAGAATGGATGAGTCAATAATGAATATTCTTGCCAGAAAAATAAACACTGAGTTGGACTGCTGTTAATAAAAGTATCACATGTGAAAACAAATGAGGTAATTTTTCTGCCCTACTTGGCATTTAAAAGCCCTCACCATTCAGGGTTCTGGGTTTTCTTTGTTAAAATACACCAAGAAATTGGAAGAAATTCAGAGAACGGCTACCAAATTTAAAAGTTTAATACAGGAAATGTCTACATTTTTGTGACTCTTCCATAAATCTAAAATTAGATCAAAATAAAAGTTGAAAAGTGTCGTCCATGCATATGAAGGTATTTGTTTTTGTCTGACATATTGACTACAATTTACTTTGAATAAAATATTTGGGGTTTAAAAAAAAAGTTTAGTAAATAAAGGGTTGAGAAGATGGGGAAATCTTAGTTTTGAGAAAAACAAATAGCACAGTAAAAGGTCAAGGGAAGATAGATGGTAAATTTAGAACCATTTTACATAGCAAGCAAAGGATAAAATATGATGCTTTAAAGTTCTTGCTGGTAGGATCTATTGTTACAAAAGAAAATACACAGCGACACGTCAATTATCCAGTTTCATTTGGGTGCAAAAAAGCCCCATTTTTAAGAAGTAACTTGAGGTTCATAACTGTAATCATCCACAATGCCAACTTGCTTGACTTGCCCAAGTCACTTCCATTCTTTCTTTTTTTTCCATGAATGACAGAAATAAAGATGCAAATAACCTGGACACCATCTCTCAATGCTATTAAAATGCTAAAGTGTAAACAGTGCAAAATAAAATTACAGAATGAACAATTTGTTTTTTATTGCTAAATTATTCAAAATCTCATGGAAATGTAACCCCTACGGTATTGTAAACAGTAACACCCAAAACATGACTGCCGGGAGACTATTTAAAGATGTTTCATCGGGAATATCATGACTTCCATGTTTCTGCACAGTGGGCAACTTATTCTCATTTTGGACTCCAGGCAGGAAGTATTTATTCCTGCCAAAGAAGATGTAAAATTTCCCTCTCTCCTGTTGCCACTGAGGTTGCTACTACCACAGAGAGAACAGAGTTGCCAAAGAGAACATATATCCAAACGGATGATTGAGGCATGAGAGAAGAGAGTCAGAGTATCACATGGCTTCAGACATTCAGTGAGATTTTGGACAAAATCAGATATTCTAAAAATCCGTTGAGAATGATTCAGTGCATTGTGTACTCTGATTAAATACCTATGCATACAGTAAAAGATAATGATAAAAATGTAAGTAGCAGATATTCCAGTGAAGATCACGTGGGACAAGAGAAATACAAGGCACACAGAAGAAGCCAGGCCAAGCCAGAGGTATTTCCTCAGCTGATGTAGGATCGCTACTAGTTCCTCACAGAGAAAACTTGATAAAATGTGGCAGATATTTTTCTCACTTTTAAAAAGTGCTTCTAATATGAAAATAGAAAAATACAATTTCCTAAATATCATAAGTAGTATTTATTAGAAACTAACAGAAAATATTAAAGGGTCATGTACTAAAAGCATCCCCAATAAAGCCAGAGTTTCGTCTATGCAACAAATTTCGGAAAAGAATTTGCTAATTCATTAAATTTTGGAAAAAAGATAAAATTATTATTTTTTGCAGATGGTGTAAATTTATATCTAGGGATCCAAAATAAATAACTAAAATATTATTATTTTTAAAACCTTTTTATTTTTAGAAATAGAGTGTCATGTATGAGAAAGTATAAAGGTTGGAACCTATCAGATTTCATGACTGATTGCACGTTGGTAGCAAGAGTAAAGGAGATATCAAAGTCTCAAGTTTTAACTAGGATCATGAACCTAGTTCTCTCTATATCCAATACAACCCCTTTCTTGCAGGCCACCAACATCTCTGGCCTGGGTTATTGCCACAACTCCATTCTTTCCCTTCCAATCAATTATCGTCACAGCTGTTTGAAATATAATTGACATATAATATTAGTTTCAGGTGTACAACATAATGATCTGATATTTGTACATATTATGAAATGATCGCCACAGAGTCAACCATCATCATCACTCATGGTTAAATTTTTTTTTTCTTGTGATGAGAACTTTTAAGATCCACTTTCTTAGCAACTTTCAAATATAAAACACAGTATTGTTAACGATTGTCACCATGCTGTGCATTACCTCTCAGGACTTTATTTTATAAATGAAAGTTTGTACATTTTGGCCACCTTCACCCATTTTGACCACCCCTACCCTCCCGCCTCTGGCAACCACCAATCTGTTCTCCCTATCTATGAGTTCTGTTTTGTATTTTTAAATTCCACGTATAAGTGATGGCACCATGTGATATGTCTGACTTATGTCACTTAGCATAACCCCCAAGGTCCGTCCATGTTGTCACAAATGACAAGATTTCATTCTTTTTTATAGCTGAATAATATTCCATTGTGTGACATATACACCTATATATCACATTTTCTTTTTCCACTCATCCGTTAATGGACACTTAGGTGGCTTCCATGTCTTGGTTATTATAAATAATGTTGCAGAGAACATGGAGGTGCAGATCTCTTTTCAAGTTAGTGTTTTCATTTCCTTCGGATAAATACCCAGAAATGGAATTGCTAGATTGTATGGTAGCTCAATTTTTAATTTTTTAAGGAAACTCCATACTATTTTCCATAGTGGCTGCACCAGTTTACCTTCCTACCAATAGTACATAAGGGTCACCTTTTCTCCACATTCTTGCCAACACTTGTTATTTCTTGTCTTTTGTTTTTTGTTTTTTTTTGGCTGCATTGGGTCCTCGCCACTGCACACGGGCCCTCTCTAGTTGCGGTGAGCGGGGGCCACTCTTCTTTGCAGTGCACAGGCGTCTCACCACAGTGGCTTCTCTTGTTGTGGAGCACAGGCCCCAGGCACGTGGCCTTCAGTAGTTGTAGCACGTGGGCTCAGTAGTTGTGGCTCGCGGGCTATAGAGCGCAGGCTCAGCAGCCGTGGCACACGGGCCTAGCTGCTCCACAGCATGTGGGATCCTCCCAGACCAGGGCTCAAACCCATGTCGCCTGCATTGGCAGGTGTACTCCCAACCACTGTGCCACCAGGGAAGCCCTCTTGTCTTTTTTATAATAGCCATTCTAACAGGTGTGAGACAATATTTTATTGTGGTTTCGATTTGTATCTCCCTGAAGATTCGTGATGTTGAGCACGTTTTCGTATAGTTGTTGGCCATCTGTATGTCTTCTTTGGAAAAATGTCTATTCAGATCCTCTGCCCATGTTTTCATTAGATTGCTTGTTTGTTTGGGGTTTTGTTTCTGTTTTTTTGCTATTGTGTTGTATGGGTTTTTTAAAATATATTTTGGATCTTACTCCCTTCTCAGATATATGATTTGTAAATATGGTCTCCTTTAGTGTGCTAAAATAATTTTTTTTTTTTTTTTTTTTTTTTTTGCGGTACATGGGCCTCTCACTGCTGTGGCCTCTCCCGTTGGGAGCACAGGCTCCGGACGCGCAGGCTCAGCAGCCATGGCTCACGGGCCCAGCCGCTCTGTGGCATGTGGGATCTTCCCGGACCGGAGCACAAACCCGTGTCCCCTGCATCGGCAGGCAGACTCTCAACCAGTGCGCCACCAGGGAAGCCCTAAAATAATTTTAAAACTAACAATTGAGTTCTATAAAGTGGCTCTATGTGAGAAAAAACACAAAAATTAACAGTTTTCCTTTATGAATAAAAAATTAAGTTGGAAAATTAAAAAGTGGGAAAAGATCAAATTTATATTAGCAACAAAATTTGTAAATGCCTAAGTATGGATTTAATAAGAAAGTAATAAAAATTATAAGAAGAAACCTATACAGTCTTACTAAAGAACATACAGGAACAAACATACCATTTTCCCAGATGGGAAGGCTTATATTCAGATATAAAGGATTTATATTATTAGATAAATTTAATAGTATTCCAAACAGAAGTTTGACTTTTTTTCTCTTTGAAATCTGACAAGTGGATACAAAAACTAAGAAAATTTTGAAAAGAATAATGAGAAGGGATGTGGCTCACCAGATATTAAAATGTATTTCCTTATTATTATAAAGTCTCATATGCATACAAGAATTGAGAATTAGGTTAGTGGACTAGAATAGATTGCAGAAATAATGCAAGTATATATTGGAACCTATATATGATAAATTTTGCATTTCACATCAGTGGAGAAAGGATGTTTTATTCAATTCATGGTATTAAGGCACTTAGCTGTCATATGAAAAAGAATAGTTGAATCATTATATCACACTTGTACCATAATAAATGAGAGATCATTTAAGATGTAAATGGGAAAACAACAAAATTGTAATCATCCTAGAAAAAATATAGATTTTTTTTTTTATAATGGAAACAAGAAGTCAAAATAAGTCAGATACCATTCTTCATCTATCAGCTTTGCAAAATTAAAAAAAGTTTAAGGTTGATTTAAAGGTGGAGAAACAAAGACTCTCCTATATTGTTGATGGGAGTATAAATTGTTAAAAATGTGCATACTCCGTAACCCAGCGATCATACGTCTAAGAATCTATCCTTTAAAAATAATAGCAAGGAACCTCCATACTGTTCTCCATAGTGGCTGTATCAATTTACATTCACACCAACAGTGCAAGAGGGTTCCCTTTTCTCTACACCCTCTCCAGCATTTATTGTTCGTAGACTTTTTGATGATGGCCATTCAGACAGGTGTGAGGTGATACCTAATTGTAGTTTTGATCTGCATTTCTCTAATGATTAGTGATGTTGAGCATCTTTTCATGTGCCTCTTGGCCATCTGTATGTCTTCTTTGGAGAAATGTCTATTTAGGTCTTCTGCCCATTTTTTGATTGGGTTGTTTATTTTTGTGATATTGAGCTGCATGAGCTGCCTGTAAAATTTGGAAATTAATCCCTCGTCAGTTGCTACACAACCATGTGTAAAACAGATAGCTAGCGGGAACCTGCTGTATAGCACAGGGAGCTCAGCTTGGTGCTCTGTGGTGACATAGATGGGTGGGATGAGGGGGGGTGGGAGGATGGTCCAAGAAGGTGTGGATATATACACATATAGCTGATTCACTTCATTGTACAGCAGAGACTAACACAGCATTGTAAAGCAACTATACCCCAATAAAAAATATATTAATACAATTTAAAAAAACAGCAAGAATATCCTGTCAAAAATTTGTTTACAATAGCAAAACACTGAAAGCAACTTAATCCATTGGGGAGTAATTAAACAAATCATAATATGTCTTTAGAATGGAATACTATACAGTCATTAAAAAGAATGGGGTGGATAACCTGGAAATATGTCCTGAATATCCTGTCAAACACTAAGAAAAGGCTGGAGAGAATAAAAAGAAAGCCACTGAATAAAAAATCTGGAAGAATATAATCACAAAATAATTTACAGCGATTACAGTGAAATGGAGTTGAAGGGGGATGGGAGTGGGTAAAGGAAAGTTTTTTAAGGATTCAAAGCTCTAAGTGACTGTAAAATTTTGTGTGTAATACAATACTATGTGTAAACAAAGTGTAGGCTCAGTTATTCACAAAAAAAATTTTGATTACCTTGTAAAATCTTACAATTATCTTTCTAGGGAACCCAGATCAGGTAGATCTTTGCTAGCTATTAGAATCACTATTCTATTGTCCAAAGAAAGCAAAAACCAAAGAAGCAGAACAGCTTTCAAAATTCTATCTTAATGAAACTCACTCTGTCTTTTATATTATCAGCTAAATAAATGTATCACCATAATTCTACCCTTACTGATTTTCGGTGACAAAGAATTTGATTTACTGTACTGCAATCATTCTCATGCCTGTTTCCTTCCTTTGGTGATAGCCTCAAATAGATGGGGCCAAGTCATCATAACAAGAAGTGGAATCTTGAAGATGTTATCCGGATGATTCTGGGAGACCTCCTAGTTATCATGTTTGGCCATTTATTCCAAATGATTGATTTGTTAATATACTATAACCATTTTCTAGTTCTTTTCAATTCTTATAGCTGTAGTCTTATCTTAAATGAAGGATGAGAATCTCCTCGTCTTTTTAGATAACCACAAGTGACATCCAGACAAAGAAATAGTGAAGAGGGTTCCCCCTTCAATCTGACTAATAAGAGGATGAGGATTTTTATGGTGTATTTGTTGAAAGGGGCATCAGGTAGGGCTCCATATAATTTCACATGCCACTTCTACCACTATCTATCTTTGCTTCAAAATTCTATTGTGGGGTCCTCAAATCAAATATAAACATTCTCACCTCATGCTAAACATAAGAATACCACCATTTTCCATATCTATTTATTGAGTGGGAAAAAAAAAAAAAAAAAACTACTTTGGAATGGCATCCAAGAGAGGATTGATGCCAGGATGTAGGAGCCAGAGCAGACTGAGGCAACAGAATCACTGAAAGCAGTGCTCACAACAGAGGTGAGTGAGCACAAAAGACAAACAATGTCCCTTAAATTTTGTGTCTAGTGATAGACTAAAGTTTGGCTTTTCCATAAGGTAAGTAAATGTTAGAAGAGGCCTGGCTCGAAGGTGAAAAAAGAAGTTTAAATGAGCTGCAACACCTGCAATTTTTGAAATTCCTTTATGAAACCACAAATGATAGGAAGCCAATAATCATGAAAATTCTGGAGGTGACAGAATCCAAGGTAAAGAATGAATTATTTCAGAAGTTATATCAAAAGCAGTTTCTTAGCACTGTCAGTGGCTTACCAGCTTCTTGAAAGAAATGCTTGTGCTAATGAGTGCATGAGCTGCAAATCTGGCTGAATTTTCCACGTAGTTGCTTTACTTCTCTACTTTTTTCTCCTGTTATGAAAATTTGATCCCTCAAGTGACATTTACCAACATCGCCAAAACTAAATAAAAAACAAATACAAGCAAGTAATGTCAATCCTGAAGTGATGTGAACTGTGACAGGAATTTTATTTTTCATGGTGTTTCCCTAAAACAACTCCAAAGCCTCAGTTCCGTCATTGTTAGGTTTTAGAGGTTTAGTCCTTTTAGAGGGAAAGCCATCCATCCTGCTGTTCCCCTGAAGGTGATGGAACACTGCAAAGCTCTATTATCTTGAAAGCACTTCTTTGGAAATTCTCAAGACCTCATTTCTCAATCCAGCAGTGTGGTTGAGCAACTGCATGTGTTCTTCGGAATCAGAATTACTGTCCACAGGGAATCTGGCTCCCCCTGTCCCTTTTAAGTCATTTTCTGTGTACTTTGAGACAGAACATTTGGGACATGACCCATGTAAAATATACGTATTGCAGAAAAAGCTTTTACTTATCCAAAGGCAGTTGTGGTAAAAAGAGCCAGTGTTGGTCTCCTTAAACAGCTGTGTGCCATTTTCCCACCTAGATGTTGGATGTTGTCCTCTACCATCCATCGGAAATCCAGTGGTCTTTCTCTCCTTCTACCATCATTTCAAAGACTGATTTTATATTAATCGTTGACACTTGACTGTGAATGGCTTTAATCATCGTAATTGTTCTTGGGAAATTTGCACTTAAGCCTTGCTTCTAATTGTGTAAAAATTATGTAACAAATATTTTGTTCCTCATTAAATTAAGCTTAGGCATCGTATAAAACTTGGCAATTATGAATTCTCATCATATTCCATGATCTTTTCTCTTGCATGAAAGAGAAAATAAGCAGAAGCCTGATTGGACTATGGCAGTGACTGAGGGAGTCCAGAGCTGGTTGAAAGCAGAAGATTGTGGGTTCAGGCAGCGTGCACAGCTTCAGTGCCCTGCGTCCACCTGTTCAAGCTCCACTCTTCATGCCTCGTGCTTCCTTTCCTCTAGTGATCCGTTATCATTCTTTTTCTCAAGAACCTAATATCTCAGTGATCAAAACCCATTTACCCTGTGCTTTCTTTTCTCTTTTGTGTTTATCTAAACTCCCAGGTGCTTAGAGAGCACCATGTCCACAGGGCCTAGAAGTTCTACTTCCTTAAACCCTTCATTTTACAAATTACTCAAGCTGAAATTTCTGAGTGTGTACAAAGGTCAGGAAGATTTGAGAATGAGAAAAGTGAAATGAATAAAAGGAGGAAGATAGTAACAGTAGTGTCTTCAAACCTGAAAAGTGAAATGTACGCATGTATTTCTCCTCCTCGACTTCTTTCATACATCCTCCCAACCTTGAAGAGCAAAAGACAAGCCGGGAGGGACCAAAGCTCAAAGCAGGAAAGGGGAGAAAAATCCAATAACAGAGTCCTTACCTCTTCCACATGTGGCTTCCCAGCTGTAGCAGGCCAGAGCTGAGAGAAGTTATTTAACTATAAATGAAGAATTCATATGAATACAATGGATTGAATCTATCACTAAAGCGAGAGGGTTTTTTTGTTTGAAAGTGATCAGAGTTCTTTTATAATCGGAAAGAATAGAAAAGTTAGGAGATAAGTCTGAGATAGCAGATGGGGTAAAAAATAGAACTATTTCACTGAGCAGTTTAAAGGGACATTAGGAGAAAGAAATAGTGTCTTCAGCACGCACCTAAGGACAGGTGCACACCGCCATACTTTGAAGTCAGCTGTATTTAGTCTGTTTTCATTTAGGAGGAGCAATGTTTGAGGCACAATTTTCTATGCAGTACGATGACAATGGCACTGATATTTATGTTCTTTCATTTGTCATTGGCTTTGGAGAAAGCAAGTGCACTCCATAGAACAATGTGTCAGGTATGCTGAATAACAAGGAGCCAAAAAGTGTTCAGTACAATAATGAGTGACACCAATAATTTATGTTAAAGCTTGATGAAAAAGCAAAATATGAAAAAACAAGATTTTTATTGTAAAAACTTTATCCCCAGTCCAGACAGAGTGGAAACAGCTTTGTGCTGATGGGAAAAAGTCCCTGGGGAGTGCTATAGGCTTAGATGAGGAGAGAGAAAGAGTTTTGAGGAATTTGAGAATCAGCACCTTTCCTCTTTAATGAATTACAGAAAAGCAGACTATTGGTAGAATTATTTGTGAGAATGGCCACGAGGCTGCTGTCAGAAGTACAGGGCGCTACTTGATGTCTTTCTCCAAACCAGTGGATTCTTGGGTAAAGGCTTTACCTCATAAGATAAAATTAGCACAGTTCAAACTCTGGTTCTGGTGATTTTAAAACATGCCAGCAAGTTCTTTGACAGTGTTCTCGTCAAGAGGTAAAGTCTAAATCTCCTCCCCTTGGATATACACTGACCTTGGTGACTCTTTTAAATAACAGAATCAACAGTGATGCTACATGAATTTTGAGTCTCGATCATAAAAAGAGATAAAACTTCCAACTGGCTCTCTCTTGGAACATGGCCTTGGAGCTCTGAACGATGTACGAATTCCAACTTCTCTGAAGCCACAGTGCTAGAGAGAAACAAAGAGAACGCAGAGAGACAGATGCATGAGGAGACTCAGCTGCTGGAGTCTTGCCAGCCCAGGGGCAACAGGTGAATGAGCAAAGCCGTCAGATGATTCTGGCCCCAGTTACTACATCATACCTAGAAGAAGAAACCATTCTAGGACTAAAAGGTCTAAAAACAAACAAACAAAAAAAGGTCTAAAAACAAATGCCAGGACATGGAAAATTCCCTATACTAATATTCTCTCATGTTTTATAAAATTGTGTGAGAGTATGTGAACAAATCAAAGAGAAGTTAATTCACAGAAAACTCAAGGCATAGCCTAGTCTCATTTCTTTTTGATTAATTGAAATTTTAAATTATGAAGTAACTCCAAAGTATAGAGAGACTATATCCCTCATACAAAATATAACAGATTAGAACATTTGGCCTATTTATTTTAGGTCTTTTTTTTAATAGAAAATTATAGACACAGTAAAAATTCTACCCCCTTCAATTCATCATCCACTATCCTGACCTTGGTGTGTATTATTCTCAGGCATATTTTTTGTAATTGTATTACATATGTACATGTATATTAACAATATATACTCTCACTTGTGTGTTTTAAATTTTACATTAGTGGTATCACACTATATCTTACTTTTAACTCATTTGTGACAAATTTACATGTTGATACAGTTTGATACATTCATTTATTTTAATCAAGAAATTGTATTACATCGTATAAGTAGAGCGCAAAGTTTATTTATATCACTATTGGGTGACAGGTTTTTCCACCTTTTCTCTTTTATAAATAATCTATTCTTGAATTGTTTATTGTGTGTGTGTGAATATTTGAGAAGATGCTTCTAGGTTACTGACAGAGATATAAAATTACTGGTTCAGTGCTATGCACATCTTTCATTTTCCTGGAATTGCCAAACTGCTTTCCCAAGAATATCAGCACGTACACCCACGAGAAATCCCTCAGAGCTCCTAGAAACTGATGCCTTGCCAAAACTTGTGTTACCTGACAGATTATTTTTGCCCATCTGATAGGTGTGAAATATTTCACTTTGATTTAATTTGCATTTCCCTAAATATTAGTTAGCTTGAACAGCTTATCAGCTTGATGGTCACTGGCTAATAATTCCCATTTGTGTATTTTGCCTATTTGTTCCTGAATTGTTTGTGCTTTTCTTCTGTTTTATTAATTTTTAGAAGTTCTTTATAGAGCTTGGACACCAATCCTTTTTGGTTACATAGTTGCAAATATTGTCACCCTTTTGTCACTTGTATTTTCACTTTCTTAGTGAATCCAATTGATAAGTGATTTTGGTTTTTATTTTTTTCTTGAGGTATTAAGTGGCATTAAAGTGTACAAATCTTAAGTGTACAGATCTATGAATTTTTACATGTCTGTATACTTGGGTACCCACCACACTACTGAAGGTATAGAACATTTTCAGCACCATGGTAGGCTTACTAGTGTCTTACCCCTGTGAATTCTTTCTGTAAACGAATCATGACCGATCAGTTTTGCCTGCTCTTAAATGTCATACTAATAGAAACATACAATGTCTACTCCTGTATCTGGTTTCTTTTGCTCAGCATTTTGTTTGCGAGATTCATCCATGTTGTGAGTAGCAGTGGTTCGTTCTTTACCATAGTTCATTCATTCTCATGCTGGTGGCCATCTGGGTTGTTTCTAGTGATGGGAACACTGGAACTATGAATAAAAGTGCTGCGAATATTATTGAATGTGTGGATTTGCTTGATCACAGGGTAAGCATCTGTTTAGGATTGGCAGAAACTAACAAGTTTTACAAAGTAGTTACCTCAATTTACACTCCCACCAGCAGTGTATGAGTGTTCCAAATATTCCACACCAATCTCAGTACTTGGTATGTCAGTGCTTTTAATTCTAGACACTCTAGTGGGAGAACAGAGCTGTGTCGTTGTGGTTTTTATGTTTGCATTTCCTCAATGATGTTGAACACATTTGAATATGCTTACTTGTTACTCCTTTAAAGTTTCTGTTTGTCTTGTTTACAAAAGTACCTACTCCAATAACATAAAGACATGATCTTTAAAAATGTTTAGTTTTCTATATTTAGTATATAATGTACTTGGAATGTATTTTTGTACGTGGTAACAGGTGTCTAGTTTTATATATTTACATAGGTATAGCTATGGAAATATTACAGTACCGTTTGATAGTCCATCCCTGTTCTACTGATTTGGTAATGCTTTCTTTGTCTTGCTTGCAATAGCTTTTATAATAATGTGTTGTAATTAAAACAATGTCAGAGATAGGCCAAAAAGAGAAAAGAAGAAAATGTTAGAACACATATAAACAAACCTGCACGGATCTAAGAACTCGGTGTATGACTTTTGATGAACTTTATTATTCATTTCTATTTCATTTCACTAATTTTCTAACCTTTATTATATGCTACGAGGCTGCTTTCTATTTTTATTCTTTCTCTAACTTCTTTAGTTGAATGCCTCAATCATTATTTATCACCATAACTTCAAATGAATTTAAGTTTTTACATTTCTTTTACTGCTTCAGCAGCAGCTGTAAGTTTTGTTATATAATGTGTTCATCGTTATCTAGTACTAAATACTTTCTAATTTACATTTGTATTTCTACTTTGGCCCATGAATAATTTAGACATGTATTGTGCTAAGTTACTCACGTATAAGGAATTTTGATTATATTTTTGTATTAAAGATATTCATTTTTATTTACCTCATTATTTTTACATGTTTACCTGGTCAGGGGATATTGTCTGCATAATAATGATGTACTTGCATCTTTGAGGCTTTTTTCACAATGAGAATATAATTAATTTTGGTACATCCATGTTTTCTTGAATAGAACATATATTTTATAAACATTGGGTACTATAAAAGTCCATGGGTTAAGAAGGTTAGCTGAAATGCTCAAGTCTTCTACAGTCTTATTAATATTTCATTGGCTTAATATATTATTAACTGAATGGGGTTTAAAATTCCTCATTATATTTGAAACAAAAATGGACATAAATACATGTATTTTGAGGCTATATTCTCAGCGTGTACAAGTTCAAGATTGTTATATTCTTTTAGCAAATTGTTTCTTTTACCTATCTGTTATTATTATAAACAAGTGAGGCATTTTTTTCCAAAAGTTCTATTTGGTTCCTTTTAAAACAATATTTTTCTTATTGTTTCAATTTCTTGTTATGCCTTCAAAATTTTCTTTTCAGTCTTTTCAGATTGTTCTATTATACAAAGTTCTAGAGATTCTGCTCCTCCTGTTTGTCATCTCCTGTGTTTTGTCATTTTTGAGTGGATTTCTGTGACCTTGATTATGTAGTCTTAATTCCAGTGTGATTTTGCAAAGGCTTCTGCAAGAGATTCAAGAGTATCCCCATCCTGGGGTCAAGTTTTATGTTAATTTCTCATTTTGGTGTTTCAGGGTCAGCAATAAAGTATAAATTTGACTCTTTAACTTGTAAAATGAAGAACTAGGGATTTTGATTTCTCAGAAAAGACCACCATTGCTGTGTTTCACTTTTATTTTCACTCAGGTCTTAGAGAAAGCTCCCTTGTTGCTGGATATGGATTTTTTTTTCCCTTAGTGTATTATCTCTCTCAATAGCATAGCTCTTCAAGGATTTTGGCTTTTTTATAGATCTTGGCTTCAAAGGCCCATAAGATCCCAGGCCTCATGTCCAGCCGCCATATGAATCTTAAAATTCAGCACCTTGGTTACTACCAGAACTGAGATCTCCATAAACTACATGGTGAATTAATGCATTTAGCACTCCAGAGATCAGTTGCCTCTTTATTTTTGGCACCTTGGCATTTCCCTTTCTTCTTTTGAACTCATTTGTGCAGTTACAAATTATTTTATCCATGTTTGCGAAAGGAGGAGAATCACATATTTGTTTGTTTTAATCAGGAGACCTTCTGGAAGCATCTTCCTTAATTGTTACATATGGAAATTTAAGAGGTACACCTATTAATTCCCTATTTCCACATTGAAATACAGACTATTATAACTTTGAGAAGGGATTTTACATGGAGGCAAAGAACAAGAATTGTGGAAATTATCTACAAAGTATGTTCCAAATTATGTAAAATAGAAAAGTGTTCAAAATGTGTTTTGTCCCAAAATTACATTCACATCAAGGTGGTACAAATATTGGACTCATTATTTTAATACATTTACATACATATTAATTTATGCAGATGAAACAGGAACATATAGTTACACATTATTAGTTCAGTGCCCTGCTTAATCTATTTAATTGCTTTCAAGTATATAACGTATGTGCTCTGTGATTTCATTTTACCATGTTCCTAAAAATGACATTTAAAAAAAAATAAACTGAAAATACTATTGGAAATATACATGCAAAAATGAGTGAAAATCATTTTGAAAATTATTTTCCTACAGTGTGTTATTAGGGAAGGTATGAAATCAGAATTATAAAGGAGGAGGGAACAATTTTTCTGGGATGGTTGACTCTGTTTTGCTTCCAGGCAGACAAAGGAATGTACAGCCCAAAGGAGATCTCAAGTACTCCAAGATTTTTGATTCTTAAATCTTATCTAATATGCTCTAACAACCTACTAAATTGTTTAAATTGCCATTTCTTTGTCATCACATTTTTCAAGAAAAGCAATTTTTTTCAAATTATTGAATAGCTTGTTTCATAAAATGCTTCGAGCTTCACGTAAGGAAGATAATGTGCGTCTTTTTTTCTAAATTTATTTATTTATTCATTTATTTTTGGCTGCATTGCTGTCCACGGGCTTTCTCTAGTTGTGGAGAGCGGGGGCTACTCTTTGTTGGGGTGTGTGGGCTTCTCATTGCGGTGGCTTCTTTTGTTGTGGAGCACAGGCTCCAGGTGTGCAGACTTCAGTAGCTGTGGCTCGTGGGCTCTAGAGCGCAGGCTCAGTAGTTGTGGCGCACGGGCTCAGTTGTGCTGCGGCATGTGGGATCTTCCCAGACCAGGGCTCGAAGCCGTGTCCCCTGCATTGGCAGGCAGATTCTTACCACTGTACCACCAGGGAAGTCCCGGTAATGTGCATCTTGCTTCCTTTTTCTATTATAGGTACTTGATTTCTGCTAATCCATAGGCAAACTTCAACCCACTTCCCCTACATTATGTAACTGTCAAATTATTATATGGAGTTAAGGCACTGGGGAGAGGAACACAACAAAGCTAAATGGACTATAAAGTCCATATCCCTAACCTCATTAACATTATACTCTAACTTCAAAATATGCTCAGCTGTAACTTCTGGAACGAGTTATAGTGCACTAAGGAAGCCTGTGTGAATTAGATCATTCTCTGCTGACCAGGGAGAGCAAGAAGGCTCAAAATTACATTTACTCCAAACAATTCTTTACACTAATCAGACACCTAGATAACTACAAGTCACATGTCAGCACAGTGCGGGTGACATCTAGATGATGAGGCATTGCAGTGGTTAATAGTCTAGACTGCCTTAGAACCATTTGACAAACATCAGCATGATCCCACATGCATTGTCAGATTGTGTCTCAAGCTCTTCTCAGATGTGTTTTCAAGATGAGATGATATTTCAAAGAAATGGCTATAAATTAGATGCTGGAAAATTAGTAATCTTTATAAGTGGAAATTTATCGTTGCTATCTAATGCTTTTGTAGTAAAATTTGCCTAAAATACTTAACACATGTTACAAATGTTCTTATTCATTTTCTCAGTGCTCCTATAAATTCAATAAATAGTATGATTACTTCTCCCTCATAGAGAAAATAAGGTAAATTCATGAAATAAGCAAAGAAATTAGAACCACCCAGATTTTCCAATTATTTCAAATCAGATAATGCTCATTCTTATTCAGTGATTCTCAAACAATTTCCTGGCAGAGTCCACATGGCTTAAATCAGCCTCTGCACCTATTTACACAGGCATATAAACACACAAAACAAACGACAACGGGGAGGGAAAAGTTACATTTCTAGAAGATATCATACACACACACACACACACACACACACAGAGCACTCTTCTCTCCACTAAAGATTCTAAAGATTAACTGGAACTGATAAGTGATGGGAGACCTAGTAAAGAAGTCATGAGAAAAGGAAGTACAAACGGTTAAGAAGAAGAAAAAGCTGCCGGGCAATTTTAGGAAAGTACTTAGTTCCACCAACTAAGAATTAGTGTTTCCGAATTCCACATAAAGGAATGCATATTTGTGACTCTGTATGTGTTTTTACAAGAAAGGATTAATACATTACATATTGTTTTAATTTTAATTTAACTTTAATTTATCAGTATATCATGATTATTGTCCAATGTCAAGAAACAGTCTTTCACAACTTCATTTTTAATTGTTCATTTGTATTCTATTAGATTGATATAATTAATCCATTAATCCTCCATTGCTGGATATTTCCATTTTAAAGTAGTCTATGTTCATTTGTCTCTTTCTTATTTTTAGTCTTCCCAGCTTCATTCCCTCTCCCCAGTAGCATCCTAATTTCCAACTAGTAAAATAACTGTTTTCCAGTGTTTTAAGTCTTCGGGGAGAAAAATTCTAGGAGACTTGTCTTCTATTCCAGATGCCAAAAGAGAGAAATTATCTCTCCTGGTTCAATAGCCAGGCATTGGTATGTGACCTAAATCTGGTCAGTTGGAGGTCCTCTCCTGGGACATAGAACCCGGAATTTTGAATTAAGTACAGAAAGAAAATGCTAGAGTTTGTTCATCCCAACAGTGGTAATGTCTGCTAGAGTTGTGATGGCATCTGGACCAGATCTGCTAGCTACAGGACAGTAACTGCTTCCTTCCTCTTCCTTCTTGATAACTTGATCCTCATCAAATCAGCTTCCCATTCTTCTGGAGATGCCCAAGAAGCCTCATGGGAAACAAACTTTTGTGGAAACCTGATTCTATAACATTAAGAATTTCAATATTATAAAAGTCCCTAATAAAAACCTTGTAGATATATTTTGCACTTATCCCTTTTTATGACTTTGTATCTTAGAAGTGCTAAGACAAGGGGATGCAAAATTTTAAATAAGAAAATACATAGTGTCAAGCTACCTTCTAAAAATACAGCATAGAGGTTAAGAATGCTAGCCAATCTCTTATTGCAGAAACTTTTGAAACTTATCTCTAAGCCTGAGCTTATTCACTTTAGCATGAGATTCATCATAGCACTGATTAGGGCTACAGTGAGGAAAAATTAGGGAATACATACAAAGTTTAGCACATAATAAATTATTGATAAATGTTAGATTTTTATTTGTAAGAATGTACAAATTACACTCCCTTTGGCAATGTCTAGGTGCACACATTCACACCTTCTCTGCTTTCATTTGACTCTCCCTTGACACCCTTTATCCAATCCTGTTTGTCTGATCAATGAAAACTCCTGGCTGAGGTCTTTTGCATAATCTACAAAGCAATCTACAGATTCAATACAATCCCTATCAAACTACCAATGGCATTTTTCACAGAACTAAAACAAAAATTTCACAATTTGTATAGAAACACAAAAGACCCCGAATAGCCAAAGTAATCTTGAGAAAGAAAAACAGAGCTGCAGGAATCAGGCTCCCTGACTTCAGACTATACTACAAAGCTACAGTAAGCAAGACAGTATGGTACTGGCACAAAAACAGAAATATAGATGAATGGAACAGGATAGAGAGCCCAGAGATAAACCCACACACATATGGTCACCTTATTTATTTATTTATTTATTTATTTATTTTGCAGTATGTGGGCCTCTCACTGCTGCAGCCTCTCCTGTTGCAGAGCACAGGCTCTGGACGCGCAGGCCCAGTGGCCATGGCTCACGGGCCCAGCCGCTCCGTGGCATGTGGGATCCTCCCGGACTGGGGCACTAACCCGTGTCCCCTGCATCGCCAGGCAGACTCTCAACCACTGCGCCACCAGGGAAGCCCTGGTCACCTTATTTTTGATAAAGGAGGCAAGAACATACAATGGAGAAAAGACAGCCTCTTCAATAAGTGGTGCTGGGAAAACTGGACAGCTACATATAAAAGAATGAAATTAGAACACTCCCTAACACCACACACAAAAATAAACTCAGAATGGATTAAAGACCTAAATGTAAGGCCAGACACTATAAAACTCTTAGAGGAAATCATAGGCAGAACGCTCTATGACATAAATCACAGCAAGATCCTTTTTGACCCACCTCCTGGAAAAATGGAAATAAAAACAAAAATAAACAAATGGGACCTAATAAAATTTAAAAGCTTTTGCACAGCAAAGGAATCCATAAACAAGACAAAAAGACAACCCTCAGACTGGAAGAAAATATTTGCAAATGAAGCAACTGACAAAGGATTAATCTCCAAAATTTACAAGCAGCTCATGCAGCTCAATATCAAAAAAAACAAACAACCCAATCCAAAAATGGGCAGAACACCTAAATAGACATTTCTCCAAAGAAGATATACAGATGGCCAACAAACACATGAAAGGACGTTCAACTTCACTCATCATTAGAGAAATGCAAATCAAAACTACAATGAGGTATCACATCACACCAGTCAGAATGGCCATCATCAAAAAATCTACAAACTATAAATGCTGGAGAAGGTGTGGAGAAAAGGGAACCCTCTTGCACTGTTGGTGGGAATGTAAATTGATACAGCCACTATGGAGAACAGTATGAACGTTCCTTAAAAAACTAAAAATAGAACTACCATATGACCCACCAACCCCACTACTGGGCATATACTCTGAGAAAACCATAATTCAAAAAAAGTCATGTACCACAATGTTCATTGCAGCTCCATTTACAATAGCCAGGACATGGAAGTAACCTATGTGTCCATCGACAGATGAATGGATAAAGAAGATGTGGCACATATATACAATGGAATATTACTCAGCCAGAAACAAAATTCCGTTATTTGTAGTGAGGTGGATGGACCTAGAGTCTGTCATACAGAATGAAGTAAGTCAGAAAGAGAAAAATAAATACTGTATACTAACACATATATACGGAATCTAAAAAAAAAAAAAGAAAGAAAGAAAATGGTTATGAAGAACCTAGGAGCAGGATGGGAATAAAGACGCAGACCTACTAGAAAATGGACTTGAGGACATGGGGAGGGGGAAGGCCAAGCTGGGACGAAGTGAGAGAGTGGCATGGACATATATACACTACCAAATGTAAAATAGATAGCTAGTGGGAAGCAGCCTCGTAGCACAGGGAGATCAGCTAGGTGCTCTGTGACCACCTAGAGGGGTGGGATAGGGAGGGTGGGAGGGAGGGAGAGGCAAGAGGGAAGAGATATGGGGATATATGTATAGCTTATTCACTTTGCTATAAAACAGAAACTACCACATCACTGTAAAGCAATTATACTCCAATAAAGATGTTAAACTATTAAAATAAATAAAAATAAAAAGAGCAACTTTGTCAAACTTCCTTACCATTACTTTACAGTTTACTATATTTTGATTTCGTTACATATGTGAAGATGTGATTTTACAATCTTTTTAGTTTTGAGGGCTTCTAAAGATCTTAATCCAATCCTCATTCTAAAAAATGGTACAAGATAAACTTAAAGAAAGAACGCAGAAGTTGGGCACTAAAAAATGAATTTTGGATACAGCATCTTAAGGAAAATAAAAAGCAGAGCCATGATGAACCATATAAGGAGTAAGGATTTCTTTAAGTGGTGTGGAAGAAGAGAGGAAATTTAAATGTAAAAATTGAAGAGAATTTAGTTAGATGTAAAATAGGGTCAATGTTAGAAAAGCCTCCAGAATCTCAACTACATTGTGTAACAGAGACACCTGCTGGTCACTATATGTTTCACTGTTCAAACCTTCAAAATACCATTTGTTCTTTCACTCTGTAACTTGTTCGCCAGATCATCTCTAAACAATTAAAATTTCACAGCATGAACACGGTGAGAGATTCATATTAAAAAGATAATAATTAAATAAATGGAGTGCATTTTTCCGCGAATCTGGGAACAAAATCTGGGCTAGCAAGACACCTTTAATTACATTAAGGCTGCTTTGTGTAATGTATAATAATATCCTACTAAAAGTTACAGTATACCATACAACTCGAGTAAACTAACTAGTTTTGCTTTTTGAAAGTATATAATAATAGTGTGGTTAATGAAAAAGATAAAAAAGTATAAAACAAATATATCGAAGACATTAAATTAGGATTCTGTCTTAGAAAATGAATGTAAGCCATGATTACGTAAAAATATTAAAAGTTTATCTTATAGTATTATAAGGCAGTAAAAGAAACCGGTTTATTTTCTCCCACTGCTATAAAATTCTCAAGATAGATGGATCAACTACAGCAGTACCTAAAAGTCATCAGACATAAGCATTAATCAGCTGATTGTGACTGATAAAGTGGGACTCCTGTCCCAAGAGCACTTTGACTCAGTGGAAATATATCCCTTTTTCTTAAATAGTTTAGGTTAATTAAGATACTATAAATATACCTTTGGGTAACAAAATATAATTTGCATATTCTTTAGCACCCTCAAATTTCATGCTTTGAACCCTGAGATTTAAAAAATATTTCAAAAACCAAGAACTGCAAGCAGAATCTTAATTTGCTTGTACCATAAATTAACTCAGTATGTTAGATATTATCCATGGCTAAAGTCACAATGTGGGCAAATATAAAAATGCTAATTATAATCAAATAGTTCATCAGTTAACATGTATCAACCCTCTCTGTGTTCAATACTATACTTAGGATTGTAAGAGATGCAGGACTATAAGACAATCTATTTTCAAGGACCCCATATTCTGATTGGATAGACCACTTTATTTCACATGAAATAATATTGTCAACAAAAGTCAGCATTAAATTATGAGGTAAATTAAGTCATGTAAAAGTTCCTGCACAAGTTTTGGGATTGTTAGAGACTAGTTTGGGAAATGCTCATAGTGGAAAAGTGCTGAAAGGGCATGTGAATACTGGTCTGGATCTGAGAAGGCAGAAGTCTTAGTGAATGTTGCATCAGGTAAAGAGAACGTGAGCAATGGGGAGGGAGCAAAGCCTGGTCAGAATCTGTTTGTGGGCAGGGAGTAGGTCACCCTAAAGCAGAGAGTGGGGTAAGGGAATAGCAAGGAATACTGGGTTTGAAAGTGAGGGGCCAGTATAGGGAGATTCAAGCTTTCAATCTTGGCGGAAAGTTTAGATTTGGTGAATCAGGACGTAAGAAAGATGAGTTTTGATAAATTCAAAGAGAGTGACTTGATAAATTCACTGTTTAGGGAAGATTAGTTGGGCAGCAAACTTCACCATAAGTGGTCTAAAATAGATTGGCTCTGCTTGAGTTACTTTGCTAATAATATTTGGATTCGAACTTCAGCTACAGGGAAAGCAGTTCATATATAACTTCATACATTCTATATGATGATTAAATTATTTACTTGATGTCTATGCCAATAATAAATGAGGAAGACAGTTGAGCAATAAATGTGATTCATATTGATGACCAACCTAGTAAATGAGATCCCCATGCTCACCCTCTTCTACCTCCTTTGCTCCACTCCTTGATTAAAGGATAAATATTGCTTAAGAGGAAAGAATAATTATCATTCTCCTCGTATTATCTAATCCTCATTAGGAAAATGTAGATTTGTCCAAGACTAGTAAGTACATAATAATTATAATAGGGAATACAGTATATGCTATTACTGAATGCCTATTATTTGTCAAGTATAATATACATATTATTTCACTTCATTTTCACCACAGCCCTGCAAAGAAGGAACTGTGATCATTTTTCCAGCTGGGCTGTCTGAGGCTAACTGGGTCTAGAACTTCCCTCGGATTGTGTATTGGGATGTGAAGTCAGGTCTGTCTGGCTTCAAAGCTTGTGCTCTCAGCATGCTTCTACCCAGTCTCTCTGGTGAGGATACTGCTTGAAACATTGAAATGACTCCTTTCCCACTTCATCCCCATAGAACTAAATGTCAAAGTTAAAGGTCACTTCAAACTACATCCAAATTATAGCATGACAAAATGTTAGTGAACTGCTACTGCCATGATCGTGGAAAGCATGAGTATTGATAGCAAGGTCTGGCTAAGAACTCAAGTGGCAGACTTTCAATTCATAGTTTTAAAATTAATTTGAAGTATCTGAGAGTCATAATGAAGCCTGATATTGAATAAGAGGTTAACAAAATGATCTTCTGGTTTTGTTTCTTTGTTTCAGAGACTTCTTAGTTTTGGGGATACCATCCAGGCATATCTACATTCTGGACTGTTTTTTAAAGTTCTTAAACTACTGATATTGAGATTTTCTTGACTATCCTTCTCATTTTGGCATGGCTTTTCACTATTATTGATTCATATAACCCCATCTGGAGAGCAAATAATCTCTGGTTTATAGTTTTTAAATAAGAGAGAAAGGTGGTTAAGAGTTCTCAGCTATCTAGGTACACAGTTCTTTCCAACTTCGGTAATAATGTACAATAGAGAAACAGGATATGGGTCCAGGTCAATTGATTTTAATGGCAGAAGTTAAGGTGTGTGGTCACTTTCACTGGCCCTGACTCACAAGTAAAAATTGCCTTTCTGGGGGTCATCAGTCAATTTAAATTATGCCATTTTTAGCTAAGAGTTTTTAAGGTTGCAACATAAGAAATCTGGAGGACTTGCACTTCTGGAAGAATTGTATATTAGACACATTAGAGTCCTCTCACTACGGAAGAAAAAAAAAGAGCTTCAATAAGAAATTATTTTTATTGCATGCTGCTGAAAATTTAAGGAAAATCTCTAAGTGACTAAAATATATATATTTTAAAAAGCTTGCTGAAATTCAAAAGGAAAGCCAAAAAAGAATCCTCAGGAGGCAGAGATGCCCTAAGGGCAAATGCAAAAATCATCACTCCAAATCCTTGCTAGTAGCAAGACAGAGAAAATGAATCTAAGACTCGTGGATTTAGCTAAGGTCCTTGGACAGGACTAAAATGGTCCCAGATCCACTGTTCTGATCAAAGTGGATCACCCAAGTGCTTTTTTTTTAAAAAAAAAAAGACAAGTTTTTTAGAGCAGTTTTGGGCTCACAGCAAAACTGGGGGGAAGATACAGAAATTTCCCATATACCTCCTGCCCTGCACATGTATAGCCTCCTCCATTATCAACATCTCCCACGAGAGTGGCTACGACTGATGGACCTACATTAACACATCAAAATCATCCAAAGTCCACAGTTTACCTTAGGGTTCACTCTCGGTTTTGCACATTCTACAGATTTGGATAAATGTATAAGGACATGTATACATCATTATTGTATCATACGGAATAGTTCCACTGCCCTAAAAGTCCTCTGTTCTTTGCCTTTTCATCCCTCGACCCGACGCCACTCTAACCCCTAGAAACCACTGATCTTTTTACTATCCTTTTACTATCTTCATAGTTTTCTCTTTTTTAGAATGTCATATAGTTGGAACCATATAGTATGTAGCCTTTTCAGATTGGCTGCTTTCACTTAGTAATATGCATTTAAGGTTCCTCCATGTCTATTCATGGCCTGATAGCTCCTTTCTTTTTAGCACTAAATAATATTCCATTGTCTGGCTGTACCACAGTTTATTTATACAGTCACCTACCTAAGGACATCTTGGTTGCTTCCAAATTTTGTTAATTATGAAGGAAGCTGCTATAAACAATCACATGCAGGTTTCTGTGTGGACTTAAGTTTTCACCTCCTTTAGGTAAATATCAGTGAGCACGACTGCTCAATCATATGGGTATGTTTAATTTTGTAAGAAACTGCAGAACTATTATGCAAAATGACTGTACCATTTTGCATTCCCACTAGCAATTAATTTGAGTTCCTGTTATCCACATCCTCACCAGGATTTGGTGTTGTCAGTGTTCTGGTTTTGGGCCATTTTAATAAGTGTGTAGTGGTATCTCATGCTTGTTAAATGTGCATTTCCCTGATGACACATGATGTAAAGCATCTTTTCACGTGAACATTTGGCATCTGTATATCTTCTTGTTCAGGTGTCAAGGCCTTTGGCCCATTTATTAATGTGGTTGTTTGTTTACTTATTGTTAAGTTTTACTGTCTTTGTATATTTTGGATAATAGTCATTTATCAGATGTCTTTTGCAAATACTTTCTCCTAGTCCATGACTTGTCTTCTCCGACATTGTCTTTTGCAGAACAGAAGTTTTTAATTTTAATGAAGTCCAACTTAACAATTACTTCTTTCATGGATCATGTCTTTGGTGTTGTATCTAAAAAGTCATCATCATACCCAAGGTCATCTAGGTTTTCTCCCATGTTATCTTCTAGTTCTACAGTTTTGTGTTTTACACTTAGGTCTATGATCCATTTGGAGTTAATTTTGTGAAAGATGTCAAATCTGTGTCTATATTCAATTTTTCACATGTGGATGTCCAGTTGTTCCAGCACCATTTGCTGAAAAGACCACGTTTACTCCATTGTATTGACTTTGCTCCTTCGACAAGGATCAGCTGATTATATTTACTTGGACCTATTTCTGAGCTCTCTATTCTGTTCCATTAATCTACTTGTCTATTCTTTTACCAATATCACACTGTCTTCAGTACTACAGCTTTATAGTAAGTGTTGAAATCAGGTAGTGTCAGTTAACCAAACTTGTTCTTCTCCTTTAATATTGTTTTGGCTATTCTGGGTCTTTTACCTCTCCATTTAAACTTTAGAATCAGTTTGTTGATATTCACAAAATAACTTTCTGGGAGTTTGATTGGGATTTCATTGAGTCTATAGATCAAGTTGGGAAGAACTGATGTCTTTACAATATCGAGTCTTCCTAGCCATGTATAGAGTATCTATTTATTTAGTTCTTTGATTTCATTCATCAGGATTTTGTAGTTTTCTTTACACAGATCTTGTACACATTTTGTTAGATTTACACCTAAAAATTTCATATTCTGAGTGCTAAGGCAAATGTTATTGTTTTAAATTTCAAATTCCACTTGTTCATTGCTGATATATAAAAAAGTAATTGACTTTTGTCTATTAACCTTGAATCCTGAAAACTTGCGAATCACTTATTAGTTCTAGGAGTTTTTGATGTTATTGTTAACTCTTTTGGATTTTATACATAGACAATTATGTCAACCACAAAGAAAGAGAGTTTTGTTTCTTCCTTCCCAACCTGTATAACTTTTCTTTTTCTTTTCTTATTGGCTAAGACTTCCAATACAATGTCAAAATGAGTGATGAGAGGGGACAACCTTGCCTTGTACTTGATCTTAGTAGGAAAGATTCGAGTTTCTCACTATTAAGTATGGTGTTAGCTAAAGGTTTTTTACAGATATTTTTTAATCAAGTTGAGCAAGTTTCCTTCCATTCTTAGTTTACTGAGAGTTTTTATCATGAATGGTTTTTGGCTTCTGTCAAATGCTTTTTCTGTATCTATTGATATGATCATGTGTTTTTGTTTTTGCTTTTAGCCTGTTGATGTGATGAATTACACTAATTGATTTTTGAATGTTGAATTAGCCTTGCATACCTGGGATAAATCCCAGTTGGCCATGGATTTGATTTGCTAATATTTTACTGAGAATTTTTGCATCTATGTTCATGAGAGATATTGGTTTGTATTTTTCTTTTCTTGTAATGTCTTTGTCTGGTTTTGGTATTACAGTAATGTTGGCCTCATAGAATGGGTTAGAAGTATTTCCTCTGTTGTATACTCTGAAAGAGATTGTAGAGAACTGGCATAATTTCTTCCTTAAATGTTTGACAGAATTCACCAGTGAACCCATCTGGGCCTGTTGTTTCCAGTTTTGGAAAGTTATTAATTATTGATTCAATTTTTTCAATAAATATACATCTGTCCAGACTATTTCTTCTTGTGTGAGTTTTGGCAGATTGTATCTTTCAATAAATTGGCCTATTTCATGTAGGTTATAAAATTTATGGGCATTGAACTGTTCATAGTATTCCTTTATTAACCTTTTAATGTTCATTGGGAGTACAGTAATGTCTCCTTTTGATTTCTGATATTAGTAATCTGTATCCTCTCTTTCACTTTTTTTTCTTAATTAGCCTGGCTAGAGGCTTATTGATTTTGTTGATTTTCAAAGAGCCAGCTTTTGGTTTCATTTTTTCTCACTGTTGATTTCTTGTTTTCAATTTCATTGATTTCTGCTCTAATTCTTGTTATTTCTTTTATTTGCATACTTTGAATTTAATTTGACCTTTTTCTAGTTTCTTACAGTAAAAACTTAGACTTTTTATTTTCCATCTTTCGTCTTTCTAATGTATGCATTCAGTGCTATAAATTTCATTCAAAGCACTACTTTTGTTGCATCTCACAAATTTTGATAAATTGTGTTTTTATTTTCATCTAGTTCAAAATATTTTAAATTTCTCTTGAGATTTCTTCTCTGATCCATGTGTTATTTAAAAGTACATTGTTTGATTCTGTACATATTTTGGAATTTTCCAGTCATCTTTCTATTATTATGACTTCCATTGTGGTCTGAGAGCAGATATTGTATGATTTCTATTCTTTTAAATTTGTTAAGTCATGTTAACAAATATAGCCCAGAATGTGGTCTGTCTCAGTGAATGTTCCATATGTGCTTGCAAAGAATGTGTAATCTACTATTTTTTGATGAAATGGTCTGTAGATGTCAGTTATATCCAATGGATTGATGGATTATTGAGTTCAACTATGTCTCTACTGATTTTTCTACCTGCTGGATCTATTTCTGATAAAGGCAGTTTTTGCCTCATGTATTTTGACACTCTGTTGTTAGGAACATATATGTTAAGGATTGTTATTTCTTCTACAAGGATTGACTCCTTTATCAATAGGCAATGCCCTTTAAAGAGGGCATCCCTAACGTTCCTTACTTTAAAGTTTGCTCTGCACGAAATTAATATAGCTAGTCTTGCTTTCTTTTGACTAGTGTTAGCGTGGTATATTTTTCTCCAACCATTTACCCACCTCTCTTATGGATCCTAGAAGAGTTGATTTTTCAGTCTGTTCAGCTTTTTACTTGTTGTAGGACAGAATGGAGGCTTCTAAGTTCCTTGAATACAGAAATGGAAACTAGACTTTTTTTCTAATATTTGTATAAAAAACAAATGGAAGAAAAATAGCCAACACACTCTTGAAGAAAATGAATAAAGCAAAGGTATTTGCCCTGATAAATAGCATGATCTATTATAAAACTATAATAATAAAAATGATATTAGATCAATTGACTGGTAAAATAAAATAGCTCAGAAACAGACCTATAAATATTGAAATCTGATGTATAATAAAGATGGCCATGCAAAACATAGAAATTATGGACTCTTCAATAAATAATATTCAGCTAATAGTTATAAATCTGAAAAAAAAAGAGTATGGGATCCTTACCACAAACCACACACAAATCAATTCCAATTTGATTAAAGACCCAATCTCAAAGCTAACAGAGTATAGGAGGATATATTAATGACCTCAGAGTAGGTTAGGTATTTTTAAACAAGATATAAATGGTATTAATCATAAAAGACTGATAAAATTGACCACATTATATAGTTAAAGTTTATGTCACTAAAAAACATTATAAAGGTAAGCTAAAGATAGGCCATAGAAATATTTGCAACATATATTAGTACTAAAAACTGCAAAATATAGTGTTAAAAACATGTAAAGAACTCAATCTCATTAACAATCAGGAAAATGCAAATAAATATCACAAAGAGATATCACTCTACTTTTATCAGAGTAGAAAATATTAACCAGTATGATAAAGCCAAGTGTTGACAACCATGTGGTTCAATTAAAACTCTGTATGGCATGGCTATGAGTATAAATTTGGTAAAACCACTCTAACAAACAATTTGGATTTATTTTATAAAGCCAAATATTCATGTATTCTACATTCTCCTATTTCTAAACCATTGGGAAATGCTTTTATAATTACATCAGGAGAATGTCTACAGCAGCATTCTTCATAACAACAATTATAACTGGAAACAAATGAAATGTCCATAAAACAGCAGAATGGATAAGTTGTGAGGTTTCTTCACATAATGAGCTATTATATACCAATAAAATTAAGGATATATAACTACAAAAAATAGCTCAGAAAGTAAATATTGAGAGAAAAAAGTTACGGAAATCTATAAAGAGTGGATAATTTTTCATTAGGTCGATTCAACTAATTTGAAACTATGTGCCCTAGAGTCCCCCTGTCTCTGCGCTTTTTAGTTAGGTTGCTACAAGAGAAATTTATCTGAGATTTGGAAGGTGAAATTTTTAACTCCCAGAATATCAGTATCATTCATGTGCAGTTGCAGTTCACAAACATTGTGACTGATCTTGGCAAAGGACAGCAGCCAGGCCAACAGCTCCCCCCCAGATACCTCCAGGTCTTGTTCAGCTTCTCTGATTCTGGCTGTGGTTCAGCTCTAGGGTCAAGAGAGTCATCTTATCCTGCAGGTCATCTGCCTCATCAAGACTGGAGGCCATTGGGAGGCAAATATGTTTCCAGTTTGTCCTTGGTCTCTCCCACTTCATGTACAGCTTCACTTACAGACCCAGTCCTAGCTGACTTCAAACTGAGGGGAGCAAAAAAAAAAAAAAAAGACCTATGGAGACTGCGTATTTGGTTCTATAATTGCCTAAATTCTAACTCCTACGATAAATACCTAATTCTATATCACTCATATGGGTTCTGCTTCCTCGAGCAAACCCTAACTGATGCCAACATGTGGCCAAATGTTTTACACAGCTCAAAACTAAAAAATGTACTGTTTTGGTATGCATCATATTGATAATTTTTAAAGAAAGGAAATGGGTAACACAAAATTTATTTCTAAGAGGAAGGCAGGACTAGGAAAAGATAGGAAAGAAACACATTGGTAAATTCAGTGGTATTTGGAATGGCATGGGTAAAGTTCTTAAGGTAGGAGGGGGATTCATCAGTGTACATTTTATTATTTTGCTTCACAATTTACACATAGATTATATACATAATTTTGTGTACCAAATATTATACAAGAATCATAAAAAAATAAAGCACTGAGATAAGAAGGGCATGAAAAGAAAGAAAAAAAGTCAAAAATTCAACAGGAAAAGAATGTAGTATCCAGAGCGAAGCTGCACCAACTTTCTGAACCAGTGCTAGGAAGAAACCCATCAGCAGAGGTTGGAAACAAGAGCAGGCCTGGGAGTAAGCAACTCCCAGGGTAATTGGAAAAATTTAGGAGTAAAACATGCCTTTATAATACTCTGGAGGTACTAGCTTGTCTGTCTAATGAATGAAGGCTACAACCAGTGAGGACTCCATTTTGGACAAAGTTAAACAGGTTCCTAACACGGTTCTCAAAGCCAAAGAAAAAGTGGAATAGTATCCCCATACAGCACGGCTCCATACAGTATAAATAAAAAGAAAAATCCTTCCCCACACTTGCAGGGAACTCCTTCACTATTTTCTCACTCCACAACAGTAATGAATTATCATTATTTAAAGATGATAGCTACTTAGAAAATCAGAAATAAATCAAATGAGAATTAAACTGATTAAATGTATCAAAAAATCAGTAGTCTAAGAGTTTTAATTGACAGGGTAATTCTAACAAAGATTGCATAATAATACCAACAAAGGCTACAGATTACCTTTGAATAAACTTAACAGGGAATGTGTAAAACCTATTTGAGGAAATTAAAACTGTTCCACTGGACATAGAAGTCCTCATTAAATACGGAAATACATCTTATTCCTAGATAGAAAATCTCATTGCTGGAAAGATGTCAATTCTCCTCAACCCAATACAAAAGATTAAAGTTTTAATCAAAATCCTATTAGAGTTTTTTAGAGAAAAAAGAACTAAGTTGATTCTTCAATCCATGTGGAAAAGTAAGTCAATGAAAAGGGGCAAGAAATTGTCAAAAGTGAGTAATAAATATACACTTATCCAATCAGATACAAATATTTATGATAAAGCTTCAGTGATTAAAACAGTATGTTACTGACCCCAATAATTGGATTAATGAAACACAATAGTCAAGCAAAGACCCATGAGCATATGGAAGTTTTGAACATTATAAATGAATCATTTCAAACCAGTGAGGAACAGAACAGCCTACTTGGTAACTATTATTTAAACAATTGCCTGTAATTTAGGAATAGAATTGGAAATCAATCTCACAACATATGTTATAATAAATTTCTGTTAACTTTAAGATTTGAATATAAAACAAAAGTATATAAGAATAAAATGTGGGAACATTATTCAAATCTTAATTTGGGAAGTTCTTTCAATGAATGACACCAACATTAGAAGCCATAAAAGAAAACACTTGACTATGTAAAAATTTAAAACTTCAACATGACAAAAGATGGCATAAACAGAATAAAAAACAAACAACATACTGGGAAAAACTACTACAGCATATAAATGAGAATTTTGATATGAATATTAATAAGAAGTATCCACAAAATAATAAATAAAAATGACCAACTAATGAATGAAGGATATGAACAAAATAAAATATAAATGAACTATAAATATTAACAAAGATTTTTTAACATCATTAATAAACATATAAATGCAAAAATAAAGTAACTGTAAGATTACAGTTACTGTAATGAGATTAGCAAATCCTATGAGATTAGCAAGTATTGATAATATGCAGCACTGGCCAGAAGGAAGGGAGGGGCAGCTACACATACACATTTATATACAGGAGTATAAATTTGTACAGATTTTTGGAGGACAAATTAGCAATACCTATCAAAATACCTATTCAAAATTAAAGTTTTTAACTCCTAATAAGTGATACACAGAAATAATTATAGAAGAAGGAAAGACAGATGCAGAAAGATTTCAGTGCAGAATTATAAGAGCAAAAAGCTAGATATAACACAAGTGTCCAATAGTACCCAAGTACATATCTGATTGCTTAAATAAATTACAGTGCATTAGTGTAGTGGAGAATTACATAGCTATTAGATTGGAACAGAATTTTGCATAACAACGTGGAAAGATATTTACTATATATTATTAAGGAAAATATGCAAAATTACAGAATAACATATATCATATGAGCACATTTCTGTTTAAAAAAATGTATAGTTATGTATGTCTGCAGAAAAAAAAAAATTCAAGGAAACACACCATATGGGAAAGTTGGATTTTTCAAAGGGGAAAAGTTTTCTAATTTTACATACTACTGCATTGTTTAAATTTTTTACAACAAGCTATATAAAGAAAATGTTTTCAGCTGGCCTAAAATTTACAGAAAAAAATTTCACATAAAAAATGAGAAATCTAGAGCAACAGTATATTTCACCTAATCCTCTGAGCTCATCATCTTCATGAATAAAACAACTCATTGCCAACATTTGAAATGGCACTGAAATAAGTTTAAACCTATTTCCTAGAACACTGCAAAAGAAAAATTTTAGGAAAGTACAGCTAATTTTGTTTAAAAATATATTTTAAATAGTCCTAAAGTTAGTCTAAAAGAGTCCTAAGTAGACTGCATTATCAGTATTATCTTCTTTATAGAAATTTTGGCCCATTAGCAATTAAATCTCTATTTCATTACAGTAAAAAAAAAAAAAAGGCTGAATGCTTCCCTTTAATACATGGAAATAACTGTTGGGAAATAAAGACATAAAATATTATCCAAAAATTCCCCTCTCCATTAAGGTAAATCTTTCTCTGAAGCAGTTATCACACTTAAAATTGTATGACTATTTTAGCAAGTAGTTGTTAAATATGTGGGCTTCTCCAACTAAGTTATAAGCTCCTTGAGCTCAGAAATTCTTTCATTATGGTTCCTTACTGTAAGAAATGGTAGGTGTAAAATAAATATTTATGGAAGGAAGGAAGGAGGGAAGGAAGGAAGGAAGGAAGGAAAGAAGGGAGGGAAGAAAGGTGGGAAAAGGGAGGGAAAGAAATCAGTTACAATATTTTAGAAGAAAAATGAATCTCCAAGGCCATCTCTGTTGAAGAGATGTAATCAGTGTCACAGAGCTGGCCCTGGAACTCTCTTCTAATAGCTGGCCCAGAGTTATTCCTGTTCTACCAGGCAACATATGCTATTCTGTTTCAAGTTTATAGATTTCATCCCAATCTCAACCAAAAGAGTATCTTGATATACTTAGTACAGACAATCTGGTAAAAATTAGCCAAACCTTTCAACACTTATCACTAAAATCTCAGATAGGTTGTTGTTAAAATATTTAAGTCAGACCATTTGAATAGGACCTAGAGATTCTGAACATTTTACATCCCTCCCCTTCTCTCCTCTATCTTCAGCCTGTATGTAGTTAAGGCTAGAAAGCTATTTTATTTTGCACTTCTCTTGAACTTCTTTATGTCAGATAAAAATTTAAGGCCAAAACTTTTTGTTATGGAAAACAAATAAATACTTTGAAAAAGACCATGTTTCTTAAGGCTTTCTTTGTTGAAAAAGAGAAAACCACCTGAAAATTGATACACGCTGCCATATTCTAGAATCCATATTAACTCCCCACGGAATGTTCCAGCTATATAAAATAATTTTTAAACATTGGGACAGTTTTATTCACGTGCTCCAAAACCATATCTAAAATATAATGATCTTGCTGTGGCTACATACTCTTTTGATGGGCTGAGGAGCAATGAAGGTGGCAAAGAGGATTAGACTGTTGAAGTGCCATATTGTAAGGCATAATTAAATTTAGGAAACCAAAGATAGTTTAGGTTTATAACCATTCCCTGAATTCTAGAGCTACTAGGAAGAATAATTAAAGAGTGTCATTTGCATTAAAAATAATGTATAACTTATACTTTGGAGAGAAAAAATTGAAAATCATACAAGAACACAAATCTGCATGACCATAAACTTGTTCTTAAGAGATAGAATTCATTCATTCATTCAACAAATATTACTATTTGACAGAGAGTTATTCATGGAGTTATTAATTGTAGGTCACAAAGCAAATTACACCCAGAAGACGAATAAAATAACTGAAAAAAGCTCAAGATATTAAATCATTTCATCCTTATTTAAAAATTATAAATAGTACTAATTACAAAATTGCCTATTATAGTGTTGAAGAACTCCCATTAAAATCTTATGTTGAAGCCCTAACCCCCAATGTGACTGTATCTAGAGATAGGGTACTTAGGAAGGAAGTAAGATTAAACGAGGTTAGAAGGATGGGGCCCTAATACGAAAGGACTGTGGTCTTAAAGGGAAGAGAAAGAGATCTTTCTCTCTCTCTCTCTCTCTCTCTCTCTCTCTCTCTCAACCATGTGAGGATACAGTGAGAAGGCAACCATCTGCAAGCCAGGAAGAGAACTCTCATCAGGAACTGAATTGGCTGGCATCTTGATCATGGATATTACAGCCTCCAGAACCACTATGGGAAAATAAATTTCTGTTGTTTAAGCCACCCAGTCTATTCTGTAATGGCAGCCCAAGCTGACTAAGACAAGAAGATAGTTTCTTTGTTTGCTTTTAATAAGACAGACCTGGTTTCAAATTCTGCCTTAGCTAACTCTCTAAATCTTAGTTACCTGTCTGTAAAAAATTATTAAAAAAAAAAAATTATTAACCTATCCCAAAATCCATTTTTAGAAATACAGCTTATAATACATATAAAGCAGTTCTTATAGAATTAAATAAATGATAAATATTATTATTTTGTTTTATTCATCATTTAAATAAATTGTTTAGCAAATCATAGACTGTTATAACTTAAAGAGAACTTAAATAATACATATTTATATACAAATTCATCATTAATAAAGGGCTTTTCAGAAAGAAGTGATTTATCTCTCATGAGTAGAGTCATTTGTTTTGATCTTCAAGTTCAAGGTAGTATAATCTTTGAACGACTAGCTTTGTGGCAGAAGACACTAATGCTCATTAAACAAGATAAAAGACTAAAATTATTTTAACAGGTTGTTGAATACACTGTTTATGTAGCATTTAGTGAAAAAGAAATTTAAGATATTATCTTATTGTTTGTATAAATTTTCATATTGTTATTACTTTAAGTAAAAGTTGTCCTCAGTATATGTAGAATTTGACAACAAATAGGCAATCAGTAAAAGTTCATGTAATAAATAGATAAATCCAATTATTTTAGCAACACTAAAAATATATATGATGACCTGCTCCAATACACATTCAATCACTCATTCAAAAGCATCTAATCACCATGTATGGCATGCTGTGGAAATACTAAGATGAGCCAGACATGATCATAGTCTGCAAGCAGCTGGGTCCCCAAAATTCAGGAAAGGGTCTCACCTACATCCAGTTGTATCCACTCCATATTTACTTCTCTTACTTATTCATTCACTTAATATATTTTAAGCAGCCCCAATGTATTTAGCACTCACTGTTTCAGAAACTGGGAATACAATGGAGAACAAGACAACAAAGCCCCTTCTCCCATGGAGGCTCCATTCATAGTCTATAATGTACATGCCTCTTTCTGTCTTTATCTTTCTTTGTCTTGGGCACATCCACCACCCACCAAAGTTTGTAGCACACAGTAGTAGTGCAGTTAGACACAGGACTAGCATATGTGCCACACTCCCATATCCAAACCCATGGTAGAAATTGTTAATTAATTATGGCCCTCATTCCCCAAGAGTCTGAATGTGATGTCAAAATCCTTTTCATCACAGTATTCATACCAGCCATGACTAATCAATTAGACTTAACAAAAAAGCTAAAATATCTATTTAAACCGCTGAGTAGAATGCAGAATATAGGTGCAAGCTATAACTCCCCCCCACACCATGCTAACAAACAAGGGAAAAATGCATGTATCCATAAGTCAAATTTATAAAGACACCAGAGCAGTGAGGAAGCAAAAAGGAATGGACAAACTATCTCCAGAGATGGAATATCTCTTCTTAGGCAAGATGAGATTAGCAGTGATTAGCTTCATTAGGAGCATTTGTCAAATCTGTGATTTGAAGATCTAGTTAAGACTTAAGTAGAGGAACTCTACTAGGAGAAAGAGAAACTAGCAGAGCTTTGCGTAGTCACTGGAAATGGAATATGAGTGTTGGGGTCGTGCAAAAAACTCTTGCTTTCTTGCAATGCTTAGGAGACAAAGCCCTTCTATAGGGAGGGGCCTGTGAAAACAAAAGAAATGTCTCTACTTGAAATATATGAAACCCAAGAAGTACTAAATTTATCTTAACCTACAATTCAGCACTCATCACGCTAAATTTCCAATTGAACGAAAGTAATTTGCCCTCAGTCTATGTGTGTAACAGAGAAGAGCAAATACTGACTGAGGGAAAATAAGATCAACCTCTCTCTCTATGGTTTTTGGCATGCTAAAATAAATATGAGGTATCTGAAGAAGCAGGGGAATGTAACTGAAAAGAAAAAGAAAAAGAAACAAGATGATATAAGGAGATTCTCCACCCTCCATCATGTCATTGGAATAAAGAGATGAGACCTTTAAAATAAATAACAAGAATAATTGTAAATAAAGTAAATTGGAAAGAATAAAAGATTTTCAGTATATAATTAGAATCAACATAAAAATTAAATGAGACATTCTAAAACTGAAAAAAAATACATATATGAGTTTAAGAACTCATGGAATGTGTTTAACAGCAGACTAGACACAGTAAATAGCAGACTGACACAATAAAGACATTATTAGTGAGCATAAAAATAGAATATTCAAACAGAAGTACACAGAGAAACAACTTGGAAAAAACAGAACTGCATATTAGACTATAGGACAATAAATAATGCAGGACATGAATATATGTGTAATTGGAATCTCAGAAGAAGAGAAAAGGGATGAAGACAATATTTGAAAAGATATGGTTGCTAATTTTTCCAAACCTGATGGCAGGCATCAACCAGAGATCCAAGAATCTCTGCCAACCCCAAGAAGGATAAATACAAAGAAACTGTATATCGAAAAACACAGTTAAAATGCTCAAATTATAGAGAAAAAGAACATTTTTAATCAGGCAGAGAAAAAAAGACACATCAACTTCCAAAAGTAAGAATGAGATTTATGACTGACTTTCCAAAATAAATAATAAAAGACAAAAGTAATGGAATGACATCTTTAAAGCATTGAAAGAAAAAATTAAAACTGCCAACTAAATCCTATATCCAATGAAAATATTCTTCAAAAATGAAGGTGAATTAAAGATGTTTTCAGCCCCTCCTTAAAAAACCTGAAAGAATGTGTTACCAGTGAACCAGCACTATAAGAAACATGAAAGGAATATTTTCTTTTTTTTTTTTTTTTTTCTGTGGTACGCAGGCCTCTCACCGTTGTGGCCTCTCCCATTGTGGAGCACAGGCTTCGGACGCGCAGGCCCAGCGGCCATGGCCCACAGGCCCAGCGGCTCCGCGGCATGTGGGATCCTCCCGGACCGGGGCACAAACCCGTGTCCCCTGCATTGGCAGGCGGACTCTCAACCACTGCACCACCAGGGAAGCCCATGAATGGAATATTTTCAAGTTGAAAGAAAATAGTCAAAGATGAAAGAAATGAACACTATAAAAGTTAAAGTTAAATCAAATGCATATTTATGATTTAAAAGTAATAATAAGTATGCCTTGTGGGGTTAATAACATACTCTGTACAAAATATAACATAGCAATAGTTCAAGGATAGGAGTGGTAAATGGAAAGAAACTCTAATCACATTTAAATAAATGTAAATCAAAAGAGTAACATGACTTTTTGCTGTCTGTTATAAGTTGAATTGTGTCCCCCTCCCAAAAAAAGATATGCTGAAGTCCTAACCTTCAGTACCTCAGAGTGTGACCTTATTTGAAAGTTAGGATTGTTGCGCATGTAATTAGGTAAAATGAGGTCACAATGGAGTAGAGTGGTTTCTCAATCCAGTATTACTGATGTCCTTATAAGAAAATGGCCATCTAAAGATACACTGAGACACACAGAGAAATGTCATATGATGATAATGTCATGTTCTGTTACTGAGAGTAGTATGCTAAAATGTCCATCTATGGTTCTGGGTTTTACTGTTTTTCCTGTATGTGTTTTTAAAGCTATATCAATTTTAGCTTTATATATTTCAAAGCTCTTTTTTTAGGCATATGCAAATTTAAGATTGCTGTTATCCTTTATTATCATGAAATATTCCTTTTTACATCTAATAATACTTCTTGCTTTGGAGTCTACTTTGTCACAGGGCCAGAATCAGAGTGCAAAATTTAAGGAGACACTGATTCTCTGGTGTGGACTCTGCACTTGCATTTTTATTTTCTTTCTACTAATTGGTTATTAATAACTTTTATGATATTTTAATTAGGTTGTAAATATTTATATTTAGAGGAGCTCTCTGTAAAGTAAGGAAGTTAATCTCTCTTGTATCTCATGTATGTTTAATATTTCCTCAGCTTGTCATTTGTCTTTTGACTTCATATATATTTATATATGAATAATTTAAAATTCTACATAATGAAATTTCTCTTTTTTTGTATAGTTTTGCTTCACAATTTCTGGGTTTTAAGTTTTAATTTGAAATACCTCTTCAAATCCCAAGTTAATGAATAAAACCACCTATACTTTTTGAATTAAATCTTTCATCCATCTGGAATTTATTTTGATGTTAAAGTAAAATATCTCTATGGTTAACGACATAACCAGTTGTTCCAATAAAACTTATTGGATAACCCATCTCTCCCTTTCTCCTCATTTTAAAGGAAATGCCATTTTCTTCTTTGGTCTATTTTTTATTTCCTCTATAGTATAAAGTTGTTGTTTTGATTTTTGTAGCTTTGTCATTTATTTTAACATGTGAAAGGGCTTTGTCATTAAATTCTTATTCCTAAATATTCCAAATGAGTTTTATTGTCATTTTGTCAAGTTATAAAATATCCTTCTGGCATTGTATTTGATATTTCATTGAAATTAAAAATATAAGGAGAACTGCATCTTTAAAATAGTAACTCCCTATCTCACAAATTATGGTCTCTAAATACCAAATCCAAGCAGGGATCCTTGGAGGTATGGCTAATAATAAATATGAGGCAAAAAAAAGAATAAGGGGATCCTGAGGCATCTTTTCAGAGCAAGTAGCAAGGAAATAAGTAAAGCCTACTAGGGTTGTGGTAAAAGCACTCAACAGTGAATTTTGAAGAGGCTGCCACTGGCCAAAGTTAAGAAAATCTAAGTATTAAAAGGATAATAATTAAAATAGATTGGAACATATACCACCACACAACAACAATAACAACAAATTAACTGGTCACCATTGGAGGATGCAAGTAACCTAACTGATTATTTTTTAAAGTAGAAAGTAAAGAGAACAAATCAAGGGTTAATCTTGCCTTTTTACATAAACTATGCCACTAGGTAATCAAATAGTAAATGAGAGAAGTTCTTGCTTATAAATATATTCCACCTAACAAAGAAGGAAAAATAGAATATCATTGTTTTGCAATGCTTAATAAATTAATGAGCTTGGGCATTAATCATCAACTAAAAGGGAGACAACCAAGTATTATTTGCCTTCCAATAGAAAAACACATGACCAAAGACAAAATAGTCTTGCAAGAACAAAACAAAAAAGAGCCTAAATTTGATCAAACCACCATATCCAACTAACAATCTTTACTAGATACACAAAAGGAACAAACATGTTTATACCATAGAGATGTAATCAGCAAAATTCAGACTATACAAAACCTTGGAGGACAATTTTTTTAAAACTGCAAGTTGTAGACTTTATTTGAATTCTAAGTCAATGGACCAAACTGGAAAACGATATAATATTTATGAAGCAATAGGAAATTTGAGTAATAACTAGATTCTTAATAGTAGAGAATTATTTTTAATATTTGGGTTTGACAATGTGTGTGTATTTGCAAATTATTAATTTTTAAATATATTTATTGAAATATTTAAAGATAAAAAATATATCTATTTTCTACTAGTTTCAAACTAATATGGAATGGGGAATGGGTGGAAATAGATACGAAACATGATTAGTCACTAGTTGATAATTATTGAATCTGGATAAAGTACATGTAATTAATTTATTTTACGTATGTTTAAAATTTTCTATAATAAATTTATTGAGTTTTCCTATCCAAGAAGGCTTTATCTTTCATTTACTTAAATATATTGTTCTAGTCTTAGGGGAGTTTGAAAGTTTCTCCTTTTATTTTTAAATTTAATTCTATGGGTTTTACCTTTTTGTTTCTACATTAAACAGGATCTTTCCTGCCATATTTTTCTAACTGGTTATTGTTTGCATATAGGAAAATTATTTGTGCACAATATTATTAAAGGAGCCCCTTATTCAATTCTTATTGTTTCTCAGATATTTTTGGTGTGCTAATTTTGCCATGTATATAATTGCTATAGACTGAATGTTTGTGTTTGTGCCCCTACCATACATATATTAAAACTTAATCCCCAGTGTGATGGTGTTATAAGGTGGGACCTTAGGAGGTGACTGGATCTTAAGGGTGGAACACTCCTGAATGGGGTTAGTATCCTTATCAAAGAGACTCCAGAGAGTTCCCTTGTCCCTTCCACTCTGTGAAGACACAAAGACAAGACAGCTTTCTATGAACCAGAAAGCAGATTCTTCCCGGACATCAAATCTGCCAGTGCCTTGATCTTGGACTTCACAGTCTCTAGAACTGTGAGAAGTAAATTTCTGTTGTTTATGAGCTACCCAGTCTGTGGCATTTTGTTACAGTTGTCTGAATTAAGACAATAATTATATAATTAGAAAAGAATCATACATTTTCTTCTTTATTCTTTCTCCAAATTTATACTTCTATTTTATTCTCTTGCACTGGCTGTTAACTCCAGAGCAATGCTCTATAATAGTTGTAAACGGGTATACTTATTTCATTCTCAGTTTTACTGGTAATAATTCTAAGTTTTGTCTGGTTTATTGTTTGGGATATATATTGTTGATCATGTAAGAAGTATTAATGCCTTCTTATGCCTTTAAGTTTTTATTATGTTTTGCTTTGATCAGAAATATATTTTTAAAAGACAATATGTTACTTATTGGGGACATATGTAATATATATTTCCATTTAAATTCATTGGAAACGTATAGGCAATATCCAAAATAAAAGATATTTTCAAACTAAATAGCAAATACATTTATCAAAGATTCTGAAGTGTAATAGATTCTTTGAAAAAACAACACTGGCATCAGCTTTTTAGTTACAAACCAAATTTATTACTTACTATACCTCTACATGAAAAATCTTTACGTAATAAATGTTCAGTCCCCAGAAGATAGAAATATATAAAGCCATAACACTCTAGTAAAAGAAAAAAAAGTACACATATTCCGGTTCATTAAATGAGATTTGTCCTGTTATGGAATAATTTTAACAAAGGAATAATTTTTTATGTTCAAATATTATAGTGTTTCATACAGTCTAAAAATGTAATGCACAGTAAGTTGTAATTTCAATACGCTTACTCTTTTAATGAATGTGCAGAGAACTGGATCAATTTTCCATTGAATGAATTTTTCTTAAACAACAACAAGGGCAATTTGTCCTCTGAATTACATTGATATGTTGTAAGATTTTAATTATTTGGCAATGAGTTTCCTAATGGAGCACATTTCTGAAATAATAATGTGAATTACTGGGATATATAATTAGACAATTTTCACTCTGCCTACTATTTTTAAAGATTACCTACCTCTAATCACTAAATTGAAGGTAAGGTTTAATTTATTAAGAGAATGAATGCTAATTGAGAGCATAATTTTCTTGACTTCTCTTGGCCTTTTATTTTTCTCTCTGTAAATAAGGGGTAGGTCCACCTTGCCCTCTAGGATATTTTCAAGCTATGAACTTCATTTAGTTATCCACTCAAAAATTCTCTCATAAATAGCTACAACTGCATAAAAAAAAAAAGAAAATCTGACAATGTGCCAGTTTTTAGTCTAGCCCATTTATATTTATAAATATAATAAAAATTGATCTTAAATCTGTCATCTGATATATTTTTTGGTTTTACTGCTTCCTTTGTTGATATATTTTGCTATATAGATTTTAAAAGTTTAACTTTAAATTATATATACTGACATTCCTCCATGAAAAACTGAAAAATGTACATTTTAATTTTATCCCACTTATTCTTAATAACCTATTCCTTTTTCTATAAGTGTTATCAGTTTTTGGTCCTTCAGGAAGTTGTCTTCATAAACTTAAATGATCTACTTATGTTTCTATTTCTGAAATTCGCCATTCTACATAATACCTATTAACTCCCTGCTAGGAAAAATGAAGAAATCAGTATATCCACATTTCTTTCCATATCCCTGCCCTTATCCTTATTTCCCAACTTTGGTGTTTTCTGTTCTTAATAACATTACTATACCCCTGAGAAACAACTGGGATAGTCTTACCAGTAATTTTTGTTCCTATTAGCAAGGAGGAAGGGGTGGGTGGCAAGGAGAATGGCAATGACCAACGCCTGCCACAAATGACTAATCCTCCTGATTTGGTTTACACCTCTAGTTCTATCTCTGAAACTTCCACCTCACGCTTTATGATCCAGCAGCCTTCTATGAGATTGCCTTCTGCTTCCACACTCTTGGTAATTCAGTTCCCTCTTCCTAGAACACCTCCAGCCAACTGCTTCTTATTATCCCATCAACCCATCTCGTGGCTCCCTTTTACTCTTCAAAGTACTGCTTAGACGTACTATCTTCCACCAAGTCGTCTCTTCAAGATAAAATTATACAGCCTTTATTCAATCCTGTTTCTGCCCTATGGCCATACTGCAATTATGTTACACACCATAATAAATTACATTTATGTGTTTATCTTCTGTCTCTCCTTCTGGTTGTTACTAGTGGCTAACACTGTGCTCAATAAATGTTAACATGATCATTATACCCAGTAATATTCAGGAACTGAGTGTTTGAATTATGCATTCTTCATAAGGAAATGGTAGTGAACACTACTCACTATAGGCACACATGTTTTTTATTCTTTACATTATGACACATTTAAAATATACACGAAAGTGGAGAGCACACATAAAGTACACTAGGGACCAAGAAGCGAGAAAACTCGGCTCTATTTAAGACTAGAACCAGAAAAACAGTTCACAAGTGTCCTAAATGGCCATTGCATGTTAAGTGATTTGTGCATGAAAACAATTCCTGCCACTTATAACTTAATTCAAGAGAAAGTTAAGGTATTTCGTTTACGTTTTTCTTTTCAACGGCCCTCTTCAGTGTTAGCAATAGAGGAAAATGTGTCCCTACTCCTTTGGATAAATCGCGTTAACTGAGGATTCCTCGAATTCCTTTTTTCCAAAACGAAAGCACAGGAGTGCGGATCGTACCCAAGTTCCAGGGTCGCCAGCCCCTGCCTCCCTCTACGCCCGCACTGTGGTAGGGGCTCTTCTAGGGATGCTGGAGCGAGGGGCGGGGGCGGGGGGAACGTTTGGGACAACCCCCCCCCCCCCCCCCGCAATCTGGAATCCAGATCCCAGGCAAACGAGAACGCTTTAAAAGGCAGAAAGAACGAAATAACAAACGCTGGATCCTGGGCCTGGTTAGGGACATCACCCTAAAACGCAATAACCTAATGGTGCTCACTGTCCCTCAGGCGAATGGGTCAGGCCGGAACTACACTTCCCAGAAGGCAAAGCGGCAAGGCGGTGCTAAAAACACTGTTTTTACCTCAAGTTGGCTCCAGGCGCTACAGGTTTGCTTAGAAACTCCAGTCCCTCTCGTTAGCGCTCCTCCACCCCAGCCTAATTGGCTCTGTAGTCCTTTGCGTGGGAGGGCGGCTCGGGCGCCCCTGGCAGCGGTTGAATGGGGGCCCTCATGCCCGCGTCCTCACGGTAAAGGAAGTCCTTTCTCTGGTCCGAGATGTAGCTTCTCGGGCCGCGTCAGAGCAACAGGACTACATTTCCCAGAGGAGCGCGGGGCTGCCGGGCGGCGTGGGGGCGGTGCCTCACGTCCGGTACAGTCATCCTAAGCCTCTTCGGCGGGACTGTGATGGCCGGAGAGATGACGATCTTAGGTCAGTGATCAGGAGGGTCCTTTGCGCTGTTGCGGGCACCTGAGCGGTTGAGGGAGGCTGGGGTGTTGGGGTCGTTGTTGCATCTGCTGGATCCCGCTGGCGCAGCGGGTACAGCGCCAGAAAGGTGACTTAGAGGCGGTTTGGGGCTGTTCGCGACGCCGGGTTGGGGGTCGCCTCTAGGAAGGCCCGAGCCGCAGTAGGCCCGGGTAAGGCCGGCGGCGACCTCTGCATACATCCCAGGGACGTTGGGCCTCGGGAAGGGTTCTTTCCTACGCAACGTCGATTTTTGAATCGTTGGTTGAATTGGGGCCTTTGAGAGGCTGCCAGAATGTGCATCTCCTAGACCCCTAGACCCCTTTGTGGAGGAACGGAGAGGAACAGCAGCAGCAGCCCGAGCTGTAGACTCATGGGATGCTGGATTTTGAGAGAGCCAGATACCTCTTTGATGTATAGTCCAGTGTTATTTCCACCAATCCGGGTAGGAATTACCCTCTCCGGAGGAGACGGTGATGAAATCCTTCCGAAAATGTGTACGTAGGGGCAAGAGGAAGGTGGGATTGGCACCTGATGTCATTTCATTATGTGTTGATGAGGATGACCTAATAATTTAGTAAAGCCGACTCCTACAAATTGGTGTTTTGAGTTGTATGTAACGTGGATGGACACAGGTGTATAGCACAGCCTCCTGAAACCAAATAACAGGTTAGCTGTAAATACGAATTGACTTCTTTCTCCATCTCTTATGTTTACAGTCTGCGCGGCGTTTGTTCGTATTTGGCTTTTTCAGCAATTAATATTTATTGAACAGTCTTCTACTGGCTGGGAACCATTGGTGCAGGGGATACAGCGTGACTAAAACCTGACTTCTAAGAGCTTCCATTTATGTTATCATCAGGGTTACACACTTTTAATTCTTCTCCGAAATATCACCTCTGCAAGATGTCCTCAACTCGTATTTAATACAGAAAAAGTTAACTATGTTCTGTTATGAAGTGACCGTTTAAAAATATCTAAGCAATTTCCAAAATTATTTTAATCCAGTTTATCCATTTCATCCTTTTGAAAGGAAAAAAGAGAGGGGGTATAAAGAGTTTCACGCTTACAATAACAGAGCTTTTGCTGTGGAAATTTTAGTGCTAGTTTCTTTTTAATAATGATATCTAAAGCTAATTATAAAACTATAAAATCTAAATATCATTTGATCAAGAATTGGATTATATTCTAGCTTTTGCTCCAGATGAATGACTTCTCCTGTCAGCATTAGCACAATTATTATCGAAATGTTTTTATTTTTTATTCCTTTACTCACCCATAAGTGAAGCACACAAACATACAGGGGGTTTTTTGTTTGTTTGTTTTTGTTGTTACTTCATTTTAATTGTATTATAGTCAGTTTGCATTATGAAAAACTTGATGTTTGAGAAATGTTATCGTGAGTACTATAAAAGAAAATATTTGGACAGTATTTTTAGTCTAGTATGGAAGCGTGATAGTAAAGAGATTTTTACTTTTGTAATTTTGCACGTTGTACTAGTTTGATAAGACGCAACTTGTAATTTGCCTGTATTTCAGGATCAGCTGTTCTGACTCTCCTGTTGGCTGGCTATTTCGCGCAACAGTATTTACCACTGCCTACTCCTAAGGTGATTGGAATTGACCTTGGCACTACCTACTGTTCAGTTGGGGTGTTTTTTCCTGGAACAGGAAAAGTAAAGGTCATTCCAGATGAAAATGGGCACGTCAGCCTACCCAGCATGGTGTCCTTTACTGACAACGATGTTTATGTGGGGTATGAAAGCTTAGAGCTGGCGGACTCAAATCCTCAGAACACAATATATGACGCTAAAAGATTCATAGGCAAGATTTTTACCCCAGAAGAGCTAGAAGCTGAAATTGGCAGATACCCATTTAAGGTAAGTGAAGCCAAAATCTATTTTAACTTTAGTTCAGCATACTGCTTCAATTAATGCTTTGGCTTCAAGTTACAAAACATTCTATTTCAACAGACTCAGTTTGCCTGGAAGTTATATTATCTCATATAACAAACAATCCCACAGCAGCTCCAGGGTTAGCTAATTCAGTGGTCCCGCAGTATTACTGAGGACTTAGGACATTACCATCTCCTCACTCTGCTATCCTCAGAATGTCTGCACAGCTCTTTCATTGTAGCCGGAGGCTAATGAAGCCCCACGTACCTGTAGATGGGTGGATGGATAAATAGATATTCTTCCTGTGTTTGTGTGTATACATATTTATATACATAAAAAGAGATCATACGATGGGTGGATGGATAAATAGATATTCTTCCTGTGTTTGTGTGTATACATATTTATATACATAAAAAGAGATCATACTAGGCATGCTGTGTAATGACTTGTTTGAAACTCATCAGTATATCATGGACAGTTAATCAGTGGGCTCACATCATTATCTTTCATGGTTGTGTGAAACGACTGTTCCGCCAATTAATTGTCCAGTCTCTGTCAGCGTAAGTTTTATTTTTTCCCTGGTTTTCCACTGTTATTGGAGCTTCAGTGAATATCCTTGTACATGTATGTTTTTACACTTCTCTGATAATTTCCTAAATTTGAATTCAAGAACTGGAATTGATAGGCCAAATGATTGCATGTTTTTAAGTGTTTTGATTTGTATTGCCAAATTGTGCACCGAAAAGTTTATGTGCCCTTACCTATTTTTTAGACTGCCTATATCTTCACTAGTTATTGTTTTTCAGTCTTTGCCAATAGATAAATAAAAAATGGTATCTTGTATTAATTTGCATTCCTGTGATTTCTGTTGAGGTCAGACTTTTAAAAATGTGTTTATTGGCATTTTCATTTTCTTTAGTGATCCACTTCTTACCCTTTGTCCTGTTTTCTTTTGGGGTGTTTATCGTTCCCTTAATGACTATAAAATACCTTTGTGATGTGTTTTCAGTATTTTTTCCTTTTTTTTAATAAAACTGACGTATAATTTTATTTTTGAACTGTCAAGACTTAAATTTTTATGTGGCAAAATCATCTCTTAATAATTTTTTAAAAATGTTTTTGGACTCTTACCATGCTTACAGTGGCCTTTCCCATCCTATCCACTTGTATTTTTTTTCTAGTGCTTTTATATAAGTATTTGTAGGTTTAGGTTTTGCTGGATTTTTTTTTTTCTTTTAAACATTTAAATGTTTATTCCATGTAGGGTTCCCCCCACCCTTTTGGTTAATTATGAAGTGAGATTCTAAATAAATAGATTTTAAAATAGTGGTATCAGTGCTGCTTATTGATTAACGCATCATAAAAATTCTCAAATTTTTATTCATTTTCAAAGGAGCAAAAAAATCTCTCCAGGCATTTCTTAGGTTTACTTCTTTGTTCTCTTTTAGCTTCTTTCTTTAGACCCTTTACTAATTTGTAATTTTTCTTATGTAATGATAAAATCATATAAAGCTATACAGTTTCCTCTAAATTACAGCTTTGGGTACATTACTTATTGATCCAAGAGTTATCTTAAAGGTTTTTTTTGTTTGTTTTAAGTTTCTAAGTGATCATATTTTTTTGTTGTTTCTGTTTCATGATCACTCTGAAGGTACTGGTATATTTGGGTCTTATTTTAAGGACCTTATTTTAAGTGTTCATAGCTTGTTTTTGTTTTCCCCAGGCAGGTAAAATACTTTTTGGAAGGTCAGATTTTCTTAATTGAAAACTAATTATGTAGTCTTGAATGATTGGGGTAAACTTCTTATAATTTCTTAGAACAGACTAATTCTCTTTTACTATTGATGTTAATACAAACTATTGGTGAAACTAGTATGCTTTAGAATTAGTCTAATTTTTTAAATGTACAAATGTACAACTACATTAGCAGGAAAAAGATGCTAATACATGTTTCCATGGAAACAAGAATGTGAGTGATATTGATTCTTAGATAAGAACATATCGAAGTACTAAAATTATTCTTGTTAATATGTACCAGAACATTCTTTCAATTATCTATTACTTTTGGAAATAAATTAATTTTTTAAAAAAGAAGATCTTGAGTCACAAACATGACTTAGCCACTGTTATTCCTTCTATTTTATCATTCATCTTTTCTTTCATTTAACAGATATATATGGAGAATCTTCTATGTTTCAATTATATGCTTAGTAATGAATTTTATTTTTCTGCTCTTATTGAGAACTGTGGAGTGGATTCATTTTATAGCTTTTAAAGTATGACTTTTAATAACCTCTAATCTTAGTAAATGCACTTGCTAGATAACAAATGAATTTTATGACCCTTTAAAGGTAAGTTTTGATTGAATACATTCCATATGTATGGGTGTTAGCGTATGTGTATGTATGTATATGTAGATATATACACACACAGTTTTATATATATATTTTTTTATCTTTGCAAATCTTATTCACAGGTTTTAAACAAAAATGGAATGGTTGAGTTTTCTGTGACAAGTAATGAGACCATCACCGTTTCCCCAGAATATGTTGGCTCTAGACTGTTGTTGAAATTAAAGGAAATGGCAGAGGAATATCTTGGAATGCCAGTTGCCAATGCTGTTATTTCTGTACCAGCAGAATTTGATCTAAAACAGAGAAATTCGACAATTCAAGCTGCTAACCTTGCAGGTAATATCACTTGCCTGAGTTACATTTTGCTCAAAATTTTGTTAGGCTGAAAATCTGTAGTAATGTGTATCATTTTGCAAACCACCTAACGAGGCACCTAGACAAACTATATGGTAGATAAATCAGATGGATTTTTATATAGGTTTACAAACAATTTAGAAAGCCCCATGGTACAATGTAAAATGTGTATATTATGACAGCAGCCCATCAGGCATATGAGAAAGGCTAAGAAAGAACATGGACACACATTAGCAATGAGGAATTTTTTCTTCTAAAATTCTTTTAATGTTAAGATGAATATAGTATAACGTTTTTTAAAAATCTGAGGTGGGAGAAAATTCATTCAACACCATTCAGCAAGTATTAAGTGCCTAGGTAAACAAAACAGATAAATCCGTTTTCTCATGGAGCTTGTATTCTATTGGAGGGAACAGAAAATCAGCCTTGAAGATAAGTATATTATGGCATTTCTTACTTAGCATTATTAACATTTGGGGCTGGATCATTCTTTGCTGTGGGGAACTGTCCTGTGTATTATAGGGTATTTTGAAGCACCCCTAGCCTGTACACACTCGAAGGTAGTGGCACTCTCCCCACCAAGTAGTGATAATTTTATGTCTCCAGATAATGCCAAATGTCCCCAGAGGAACAAAATGACCTCTGGTTGAGAGCCTTGATACAATGTATGTCAGAAAGTAACTTGCCGTAGAAAAAAAGACAGGATAAGGGGAAGGGTGGGTGATCAGAGAATAGGGGGATTTGCAGGTTTTAAAGAGAGCGGTCAGGTAGACCTCATTGAGAAAGTGACATTTAAGCAGATTTGAAGGAAGCAAGGTTGTGAACCAAGCAGATATATGGAGGAACTGTGTTGTAGGAGAGAGAGTGCCAGTGTAGCAGCCATAAAATGAGAATTTGCTGGTACATAAGAAGATAGGAAGTTGGCCAGTGTGGCCAGAGCAGAGTGAGTGATGAAGTCAGAGAGCTAAGGGGAAGGTATTATGGTCTTTGAATAAATTCTTCAGAGTTTGACTAGTTTCTATGGCTCGTGATACATAAAGCCATACTACTTTCACGGCCGCTCGTTATGTGTGGCAGTTAGTTTAAAGCAGGAGTTTTGCTCAAGGAAATCTGATCTTTTGCTTGCACATTTACTGTTTAACTTTACCTTGAAGTCAGATTTTGCTGTATATTTCAGATTTGCATTCAAGGGTCTTGCATCTTAAGTACTTTTTTAAAGTGTCATTGTAGCTATTGGAGCCTATCATCTGGATTTTTCATTTTATTATCATTTCTTCTCTGTTTATTCATGTGTCCTTTTTATCAAAAAGTCATTTTTAAAAGAAGAGCACACTAAGCTTACCTCATTTCTATAGCAGTTTGTTACAGTGCATAATGACTAAAGTTTATTTGCTCATATATTCCCAAGTAAAATAGGAAAATTAGAAGAGGCTGAGAGATTTTTAAAAATTAAGTATTAATAAATAATAGAATGATGTATTCCGTGAATCTGGGCCTTTATTTCTTTATACTATAATCTTCTTTTAGAATAATTTTAATGACAGCCATTTAGAAGAACGTATATTTACCCATCCCATGTCATTATTTTTATTGGGTTTGTGACTGTGTACTCAGTGGAGTTCACATCAGAGAAGATACTAATGTGTTGTAAGATTAAATGAGAAGAAATTTCTTAATAGTGTCCTCTCATGATTGTTCTTCCCTCCAACCAATTTTATAGGACTGAAGATCTTAAGAGTAATAAATGAACCCACAGCAGCAGCTATGGCCTATGGTCTCCACAAAGCTGATGTCTTTCACGTCTTGGTGATAGATTTGGGCGGAGGAACTCTAGATGTGTCATTGCTGAATAAACAAGGAGGAATGTTTTTAACCCGAGCGATGTCTGGTAAGAAAAATAGAGGGAGCGTTAAAGAGATTGAGGCACGTTAACATATCTAATGTGTAAAGTGTTCATTTAAAAATTTTTCCGTATTCTTTGCGTTCATTTTGGTAATCTTCTGTACATGTAATCTTATGCCACCACTTACTGTATTTATAGCAAAAAGTTAAGTCTCAAAAAATAACTGGACATCCTGTAAGTCAAATAAATATACTGCCATTTGTAGCTAACTGAGCCAGTAGTTTTCACCTCCATGGTAAAGGGAACAGAAGGAAAGAAATTATTTTAAAATGAAGGACGATCAGTTTATTTCATTTAATAATCTGTTTCACAAAATAGATATCTTTAGGAAATCTAATAATAGTATTTTGCATTCTAAATTTTTTTTTTAAGGTTAATTTAGTTTCAGGAATTAAGCCTGTGGAGCTTAAGTTACAGGTGGCCTAACTGGACTCCATTTAGAACCAAGTTCAGTGGCGGGCATTTATATTGCATTATTCTTTTCCTAATTAAATTATTTTTTCTACTTTTTAGCCCTTAATCATTTAAACAAAAGGATTTTTTAAAAAAGAAAATGCTTACTGGTACTTTTTAATTAAAAGAAGGACTTCCTTCTGTTGAAAATAATGACATTTAGTGTTCTTAAATTGCTACTTAAAAGCCGGTCAGTGTTCTCAATTTCTTACTTTCTGCAAAAGTATTTGATATCACTGAGATACTTCCTATTACATCATTTAAACCCAGATGTGCACTGTATTTTAATAGTACACATTTGAATTAAAATCATTTTAATCCAGTTATTTTTAATCAGTCCTTGTATGAATAAAATCTTAATACATTAAATAAGGACTTATTATTCCCAGAATATCATTTATACGTACATACTACACAGACACACGTATATATGTACACACATACACATATATTCATAAATATAATATAAATTTTTTTAATTTTTAACTTAGGAAACAATAAACTTGGAGGACAAGACTTCAATCAAAGATTGCTTCAGTACTTATATAAACAGATCTATCAAACATATGGCTTCCTACCCTCTAGGAAAGAGGAAATCCACAGATTAAGACAAGCTGTAGAAATGGTCAAATTAAACCTGACTCTTCATCAGACTGCCCAGATGTCGGTATTACTAACGGTGGAGAAAAAGGACGGGAAGGAACCTCAGAGTAGTGACACTGAATTGCCAAAGGACGAACTTTCCCCAGCAGACAGCCCCCATGTGAACAGCATGTTTGGAGCTAGCCTTCCTGAAAAGAAAAATGGAGAAAGTCAGGTTTTATTTGAAACAGAAATATCACGGAAGCTCTTTGACACCCTTAATGAAGATCTTTTCCAGAAAATACTAGTACCCATTCAGCAAGTGTTAGAAGAAGGCCACTTGGAAAAAACTGAGATTGATGAGGTGGTTTTGGTTGGGGGCTCAACTCGAATTCCTCGAATCCGCCAAGTCATTCAAGAGTTCTTTGGAAAGGATCCCAACACGTCTGTAGACCCTGACTTGGCAGTGGTGACAGGAGTGGCAATCCAAGCAGGGATTGATGGAGGCTCTTGGCCTCTCCAAGTCAGTGCGTTAGAAATTCCCAATAAGCATTTACAAAAGACCAACTTCAACTGAATTATGGAGGGATGGTCATTTGAGATCTTGTCTGATGATCTCTTCCTATTTATCAGACCACCTCTGTCCACTAAATCAAGTCTCTAAAATATCTCACACATTTACCTAAAAGGTAACATTTATATATATGAAATTTTACAGAACATTTTGTTTTAGAATTGAATGTGGCTAGATTGATCCTTGATTTTGGAGAGATCGCATTTCAACAAATACTTCTAAAGTGAAAGAATTGAGGTAAAACTCTTATAGGAGCATAGGTGACTGTATTTTCTGCATTCTGGAAGTAGATATCCATGTGCACTTAAAACTGTCTTCTATAAACGTTGCCTAGTGCCAATTATAGGATTCCCAGTTCTTACTAAATTGTATTAGCAGGAGCTGGTAATTTATTTACTTGGTTATCACATGTAACTCTTAAATTTGAACTATACTTGAAGGACAGTGTTGATGTCAGGTACTTACAGTGGCTGGGAGATAGCAGTGTTATTAATATAAGCTGCATATATAATATTCAGTAACTGCCATATATAACAAAATTACTTTCACAAACTCAGTATCCCATTTTGTGTCCTATTCCTATAACCTGCATTCTCCAGACTTTCAAAATATATTTATTGGATCAATTTATTCTCTTTCTAAAATAGCTACAGATTTATTCAAATGTCTCATTACCAATTTATATTTTAGTTCCTTCATCTGCTATGTGTCATTCTCTGCTTGGATTTCCATGATTCTGCATGGTTTGAAAACAATAGAGAATTATTAATTACATTTTAAAAATGTGTTAATGTCACAATAAAGCCGTCATTACTATAAATTTGTTATTTAAGACCTTTGTAGACATTGATAAACAGCAGTAATTAGGTACAGTATTTATTTTATGTTTCTGTTTCATTGTTTATTTTCAGTAAGCCCTGGAGAATTTAGCTTGCATTTGATTCAGTTTTACTGAGATTTTTACCCGTATTTAGTTTTGAATGAGGAAAATTGTACTCATTTTTGTTATTGTTTCCTACCATCATTTAAAACTAATCAGACTTGGACTGTTTTTAGCCTTAAGGTTAGTGTGTGATGAGAGCAAAAAGTTTGTGAATACTGGAAATAATGTGGATATCTAATGTGGAAGACAATGTGAAAAAAATGTCCACAAATCCGTATTTGTAGTAGTTTTGGTTTGTTTCCTTTTAGAAAAGATGCAGGAACCAAGAAAGAAAATATAGTAGTTTTATTTATGTGATGCCCCTATTATTTGAAGATTTTCTTTTTCCTTAATAGAGGCTACTTCCTATCGATATTCAAAAATTAAACTCTGGTCAGCAGTTTTGCTAATATAAAATATGTCTGCTTTATCCATTGTTGAATTTGAAAGGATGTTGAAGTTCCAACCACTGAAAAAGAGAAATAAGCAAGCTCATTTCAGCAACATCAAAACATTTCTGCTTCTCATAGTAAAAATCTGAGTGTTTTTTGCAGATCCTAAAAAAAAAAAGTTTCTTAGCAATGAAATTGCTGTTAAAACAATTTCAATCAAATACTTTTGTGTACAGAAAATGTCTGTAGTAGGTAAATAGAAAAATATAAAATGTTGACATGTTTTATTTTAGAACTAAATGGAGAAATGCCAAAGAGGAATCCTTCACTGCGTTCTGAAAATATTCAAGTGTTCTTTTGGACTTTATAAAAATCTTTACTAGATTTTAAAATTGAAAAATATCTTTTTGCAAAGGTCTTTAAGAGAAAAGTGTTCAATTTATCAAAATCTCCATAGATAGTAACCAGCTTTAACCTAAAGCATTTTAAGACTTTTTTTAAAACTTGAATTTTTCCAGTATATGAGATAGTTCAGGACAATCTGTTAACAGTCCTTAGAGGAAACAATTTGCAAAACAGGGCAGCTAATCTCATACTCTAAAAATTGGAATTTAAATAATTTGATTGTTTCTGAAAAATAGGCAGTGTTGGAATTGGGGGGCATTAGTTTAGCATATTAGAAAAGCATAACTATTCTCTAGTATAGTTATACCTTTAAAAAAATGTCTTCAGTCATATTAGGGGGCTATATATAAATAGTCTTGAAATCAATGTAGTTTATTTAAAAGGTAAAAATGCATTCTGAAAGGGATCATTTATGCATAATAATCTGAAGACATTTTTCATAATACATTTTGGTTGTACATCTTGCTAGTGTTTTTTGAAGTACATAACTTTTAAAATATTAACTGTCTTGTATGATTAGAATATGTGAATGAATAATTTATTTTGTGTCAGGAATGTTTTGGTATTTACTGTTTTCACTGGAACCACTTATGTATCAGCAGATACTGTTGTGCATAACATGTTCTGAAGATCATAGTTATTGTGCATAACAGATTGTGCCTCTTAGATTTGTGTGTATACAGGTATTTCACATTTTAATGTAAATAAATACCACTTTGCAGTTTGTTTTTTAAATTGTGTCCTTTATTTTCTATTCTGGACTATGCCCAGAGTACATATTTGAGGTATGTAAATAAGAAAGGAAACGGGAATAGAGCTGATCTGATGCTCACGGCACGTGACCTCAGCAGCTATTACCTAATTCCCTACATCCTGAATGTCCCTGGAATTGCTTACTTTTCTACTTACTTTTCTTTTTTTAAATTAATTTTTATTGGAGTATAGTTGCTTTACAATGTTTTGTTAGTTTCTGCTGTACAGCGAAGTGAATCAGCTATACATATACATATATCCCCTCTTACTTGGATTTCCTTCCCATTTAGGTCACCACAGAGGATTAAGTAGAGTTCCCTGTGCTGTACAGTAGGTTCTCAATAGTTATCTGTTTTATACATAGTAGTGTATATGTGTCAATCCCAATTTCCCAGTTCATCCACCGCTCCTTCCCGCCTTGCTGTCCATATGTTTGTTCTCTACGTCTGTGTCTCTTATTTCTGCTTTGCAAATACGTTCATCTGTATCATTTTTCTGGATTCCACATATAAGCGATATAGGATATTTGTTTTTCTAGATTAGTTTTGGCTCTGTTATAGCCGAAAGCCATGAATTGGTATTCAGAATTTTGAGTATACTGTTCATGATACAGGAAATGTCTCTTCTTTGACTAATTTAGAAGAGACATTTCCTGTATCATGAGCAGTATACTCAAAATTCTGAATACCAATTCATGGCTTCCGACTATAACAGAGCCAAAACTAATCGAGATAGTTAATAATCCTGCATAATAGACTACTGTAATCCTTTGGTTGGTGATTAATACTTTATAATTCTCTAATAAAGTTTATTCTTTGGGCAAGAAACTCAATACAATTTTTTTTTAAGTTCATTTGATAAATGTCTTTTCAAATGAGCCCTTAAATAAAAACAGTAGATTTGACTCTCCAATCACTAGTTCCTGTGATTCCTTCATAGTTATTTTAACTACTGCTGCTGGGAGATTCAAAATATATGAGGAAATAATAGTGATACATCCACATTTATTTCACTGGACTAACAAATACACAGTGCCCTATTGAGGGAGGCAGCTTCTTACGTGACTTCCAATGCTTCGATCTGGTATTCAAGGCTTCAAATGATGTAGCCATACTTCAAATTTCAATGTAATCTTATGAGAGACCCTAAGCCTGAATCACTGAGCTAAGCGGTTCCAGAGTCACGATTCACAGAAACTGAGATAATACATTTTTTGGTTGCTTTAAGCTTACTAAATTTTTATTTATTTCTTATTCAGCAATAGATAATAGTGCTTACTATGTACAGGAGTGTTCTAAATGTTTTAACAATACTAATTAATTTTGTTCTAACAAACTTAGGGGTAGTTCCTCTTACCCCATTTTCAGATAGGGAAATTAAGGCACAGATGTGTTAGGTAATTTTCCCAGGATTATACAACTAATACGTAGCAGAGTTATTCAAATCCAGTCCATGTTCAGCCCCAATGCTGTGCTGCCTTATCCATCCCATAATGCAATCCTATAGCACCATTTTTGTTCAGTACTAAACTGGATAGTATCCATGAAAGACCTCTTGTTTACCAGATAATGTTACAGGTTTAGACAGTGCTATTTAATTCTTTACATTTCTGAGAAGCAAATTTGAATTTACAGATTTTTTAAGATGCGAAATGAAGATAATAGTACCTAATTCATTGGGGTTTTGTGAGCGCCTGGCAAGAAAGTGCTAAGTATTATGAATGGAGATGATAGAAGGAGAATGAACAAAGTTCAGTGACTTGCTAATTTTATGAGGGATTATAAGAAAATGCCACAAGAAAATAGGTTATTTTCCCTAATATCCTCAAGACCCTGAAACTATGAGTCAAAAACTTCTGCAGAATTCTGCAGAAATATGAGAAAATAAATTTGCTGTGGTAAAGCATTTATTTAGTTTTGGGAAGAATTAATAGCTTGCCTCACATTAAGTTTTTTGGATGTTAAAAAACTAACAAATACAGTCTGTCTTACACCTCATTGAATTAACTGTTTTTTGGCTTACCTAAAAGACCTCCTGAAATGTCTTAAATGGCATAACACAACTTTATAACTATAGCTATATATGTGTGTGTGTGTGTATATATATATATATATATCTACGTACACAACGTAAATACATAAATACACAAACACACAATTCTGTTAAGAGTTCATCCAATCACCTTAAATTGCTTAACATAGCCTATATAGTATTGGAAACTGGAAATTGGATCTTATTAGTTGTAACCACTACCCTTCTTTTGTCTCCCAAGTAACTAAGAATATTTTGTCATAGTCGAAAAATACTTTGCGACAAAAAGTAGTGGTGGCAGACCTTGCTAAATGCTACTGCAATTATCTTTTCTATTCATTCTTACTTTCAGAACCCAGTTTTTTTGGAGTGTCGACATCCCCTACTTTAAAAATTATTTTGCAGCTAGGGATGGGTATGTGACATAATTCTGCTCTACCTTCTTGAAATGCAGACATGATGCTGGAGATAAAGCAATGGGTTTGCAACTACCAATCAATGGACATGTAATAGATGGTTGAGCTAAAGGTAGAAGTGGCCAGTGGTGCTATGTAACTGCTCTGGCCAGCTTTGTCCTTTCTACCTTGGGACTTCTTTCTACCTAAGAAAAACAAACCCCTTAGTTGTTTACACTTCTTTCTTTGTTTTCCTTCTTTCCTTCCTTGTGTTTTTAAACTTTTGACCCTCACTTTGTGGTTAAACATTTGGTCAAATTGCCATTTGTTGGACTTCTGCTTCTGGCCAAGATGGAATAAAAAGGAACTGATTCAACTAAAAAGTGGAAGAAAATACATGAAACAACAGTTTTCAAGACCTTACGCATCATGGCCAACATTAATTCTTGTCTATTACCTCTGTAAAGTCATAGCTATAGCAATACAGGGAAAGCAGAGGCTGTTCTGTAATACCTGGAAATTGTTGCACAAATGCTCAGAACAGAAAGCCAGAAGCAGATGTTCAGACAGAGTTAGTGTTGACTAAAGCTGGGTTAACATTTATGCCTAGTTCCTGTGGTACTCCACTGTCACGTATTCTAAATCATTCATTTAGTCTTATTCTCTGATAACCACATTACATTTTCTGTCTATCAAGAGTTGAAAAATAGCAGTAAACCAATAATTATTCACAAGTATATTAATGATAAGCTGAGTCTTATAAACATGAACTCAAAAATCAATCTTGTATCTCTTCCCTTGACACACAAAAATGCACATGTATCATTTTCCTTGTAAGTGTTTTGGAAAAATATTTTTCAAATTTTTCACAAATATTTTTCACAACTATCACAAACATTTTGCAGTTTATGATATATTTTAACACTTTACTCATATGCCTATTCATTTTTTTTTTTATAAGGTACGCGGGCCTCTCACTGTTGTGGCCTCTCCCGTTGCGGAGCACAGGCTCTGGACACGCAGGCTCAGCGGCCATGGCTCACGGGCCCAGCCGCTCCGCGGCGTGTGGGATCTTCACGGATCGGGGCACGAATCCGTGTCCTCTGCATCGGCAGGCGGACTCTCAACCACTGCGCCACCAGGGAAGCCCCCTATTCAGTTTTATTTTTCTCTTTGTGCTGCCCTCAAGAGAGAAAATGTTGCTATCTTTGATCAACTATGATAACTTGAGCATGTGCAAAATCTGGTTGATCTGTAAATAGCCTGGTTACCTAGTCAGCATTCATCAAGAGAAGCCAGTCAGCCTTTACTGGGTTCACACCAGTTACCTTGGCCCCATTAACCCAATAGCAGCCACCATACAAACTACCAAAATACTATTAATTTTCATTAAAAGATTTAGAGAAATGTGGTTTGTAATGTAGCCAGAAGCCCTGATTTCTGTATTCCACAGATGGTCTACTTGCTTGGAAAATGACAGCTAGAAAAGTGGGAACTAGGAGAACTGGAAGGAACTAGAAAGAGATCTGCCCTGTTTCTGCCTTCTCAACTTTGCTTAATCTCACTGAGATCAATCACACTGCACACCACTGAGGACCGTGTCTTATTTTAATCTCCAATTATCCCCAAGTTGTTGCTGTGTATAGAATAGCCTTTCATAAACATTGGCTCAGTTTTGCCCTTTTTGTTTACTTAATACTATGTCCTATGATGTGATTTTGTTTGTAAACACAAAACTGCAACTATAAGGAGAGGAGATACGACTGTTAGTACTGAAGTGATTGCTAACATGTTACTGAATGTTTTCTATATTCCAGAAAGAGTTTTATCTGTCCTAAATGTTGTGTTATCTCATTTAATTTTCAAAAAAAACCCCAAAACCCTTAGGAGGTAGATAAAATTCTTACACCCAAATAAGTCCAGAGAAATAAGTTAACTTGCCCAAGTTTACACAATTAGAAAGTGGTGGAGTTGAGATTAAGCATAAGCACTTTGTCACTAGATCCTGAACTCTTTTAACTACTATAATATTTTCTTATTTTAATTTTCTTGATTTTTTTTCCTAGAATAAAAGCCCTCTATACCAGTTAGAACTATTTATTATTTTCACGTGTATTAAAATACTGCATTACATCTTCTTAACACTAACTTTGATATCAAAGCTATATTTAAAAGTATATGAAATTGCCCTTATTCAACTATTTTTTTACCTACAAAAATGACTATTTCATATGGCTCAAACTAATCCTATATTTGAAGAAGCACCCTACCCCAAGGTTTAATTCCATTTGTCTACACAGCTATTGGTTTAAAATTCTTCTCCCCCCCATTCTTGAACTATGGACTCTTTAAGTGGCTCTTCTAGGAATGAGACATCTTATTAGAGAACTGAAAAGAACATCATCATCAGTTTTGTAGTCATGTGGGTCTGGATTCTACATTTTATTGGCCAAGATCCTCTTGGTATCTTATCATACTTGGTAAAATAGGGCGAGCGGTAATAACTTTCTTATATTCTTTATTGAGAATTGAAAGTAATAAATTATTCCAGTGCCTTGCACATTACTTGGCATATAGTGGGCTTTCAGTAATAAATATTCTCATCCTAAAAGAATTCAACCTAATGCTTCTTAGGATTTTCATTCTATCAGCTAAGGTAAATATTTCTGCATATCCAAATGATAATAATCATTTTCTTAATATATTTTGAAGTTAAAATTTTGAAATAAATAAATCATTGAATTAAAAGGTTTAATTCAAATTTACTACTTCTCTATAATCCAGTCATTTTAAGTATCCTGCACTTTGTTTCAAAGAGCACTTCAGTGATTGAACAAACTTGATGTACATAATAAAAATGAGAATGAAATATTGATTTTTTAAAACACAATAATATTATATTGAGTAATTTTGGCTTAGTCATTTTAAATGACTAATTTATTTTACTTTTTCTTTTTACTCTTTATTTAACTATATTATACATGAGATATCTATGTATATATATAGCTATAACTATCTATCTATATTTTCACAAATCCTAAGTATACAGATTGATGATTTTTACAAATTGAACCAATACTCAGACCCAGATCAAGAAACAGAACATAATCATTTCCCAGAAGCCCACCTTGTTCACCCTTTCAATCATTACCCATCACCACCAAGAGTAGCCAATATCCCAACTTCTAGGAGTATAGTTTCTCCTCTTTTTTTAAAAAAAAACAACAAACCTTTTGTATCAATAGAATCATGGAATCATATAAGAATATGCTTTTGTGGTTGACTTCTCTTTTTTATAGTTTTTTTAAAAATTTATTTATTTGGTTGCATGGGGTCTTAGTTGTGTCAGGCAGCCTCTTTGTTGCAGCTCGTGGTCTCCTTAGTTGCAGCACACAGCTCCTTAGTTGTGGCACGTGAACTCTTAGTTGCTGCACACAGCTCCTTAGTTGTGGCACGTGAACTCTTAGTTGCAGCATGCATGTGGGATCCAGTTCCCTGACCAGGAACCGAACCCAGGCCCCTGGCATTGGGAGCATGGAGTCTTATCCACTGTGCCACCAGGGAAGTCCCCTGTGTTTTCTTTCACTCCACATTATGTTTGTGAGATTCATCGGTGTTTTGCCTGTAGCATTTGTTCATTCATTCTCATAGCTGTATAGGATTCCACTGTATGAAGATACCACAATTTATCCAGGTGACTGTTGATTTCCCATTAGATTTCTAAATTATGCAGTGTCTCTGATTGATTTACTACATGTGTAAAGAGGCCAAAACGTAAATTTTAACTGATATTAATGAAATATCCAGTTCCCTTTCTTAATGGATTTCAATAGATATTTATTCAATGCCTACTGAGTACAAAACATAGTGGTAGGTACTACAGGAATTGTAAAGACAGGACAATACTTTCAGTAGCTTACATTTTAAGGAATGAAGCTTTAGATAATATAGGGTTTTATAATTTACGGTAACTTTTCATAAATACCCTTAGGGGATGAAGCAAGGTTATACAAAGTTGTTGCACAGGAAGGAGAAAAAGAGGATAAAAGAAATGGCTGTTGAGTCTTAACATGTTAAAATATTTTATTAAAATCATCTTGAAAGGAAAATACCATTGAAGTTTGAAAACTTCAAATTTGAATGGCAATTCAGAGAAATAATGTGGCTTCTATTACATAAAACTACCAAATGAAAAAGCCCTTCAAAATATAATTAGTACTACAAATCAACAATTACTTGTGAATGTATACCATCTGATATATAACTCACTGAGGTTAATCAAGCCAGAAAATGACGTTCCATAGAAAATATAGGTTTTTTACTCAAAGTAAATAGTAAAAATATTATAAAATATTATTTTTAAATAAAGCAAAATTTTATTTTATAAAATTCAGTTAACATATAATTACTCTTTCCAAAAAGCAGCTGAATAACTCAATGTTTTTCTGTGATTCCTCCATAATTTTTTTTTTTTTTTTTTTGCGGTACGCGGGCCTCTCACCGCCGCGGCCTCTCCCATTGCGGAACACAAGCTGCAGACGCGCAGGCCCAGTGGCCATGGCTCACGGGCCCAGCCACTCCGCGGCATGTGGGATCCTCCCAGACCGGGGCATGAAATGAACCCGTGTCCCCCGCATCGGCAGGCAGACTCTCAACCACTGCGCCACCAGGGAAGCCCCTCCATAATTTCATATACTGTAAAATAACTCAAAAGTTATTACAGGTGCCTGTATAATATTACTCTAAAATGCCTAATCATTCATTCTACAAATGTTTGTGGAGTATCAACAATCTGAAAGGTACTATGTTAGGAACCTAACACACAAAAACAATAAACTGGGCACTTGCCTTCAAGTAGCTTTAAGGAGAGGCAGACTAAAAGGATTTAAATAGAGTGTGGTCCCTGCCATGATAAAGGTATGCACATACGGCTACTCAGAGGACAGAAAAAGGGCATGTGGATCAGACAGGGGAGCGAAGGGAAAAATCAAGAGATGCTTTGTGCAGAAGATGACTCCTGAACAAAGTCAGAGACTTAAGGGATAAATGGCATTTAGCACTTTGGGCAATGAGGAAAAGGCAGATATTCTGGAGGGAATGAATGGAAGAAAGAAGGTTGGGTACGGCCCATTATGGTTAGAGCTATGGTGCTTATCTCTTGTTTGTGTTAACATGTAGCTAGGGGCCCGCTGTTTTGCATTTCTCCCCGTCTTTATTTTTTCAAATACTATTTTTTTTTATTTGGTATAATCAATATATAACTAAAAGTATTTACTTTTTGTCCCTGAGTCTTGTGTTATTCCTGCTTCTGTTAGCATGTCAAAGAAAAGGCCTTTCTGGTGTATCAAATTCTGTGGTGTTTCAAATTGTGTAATCCTTCCAGAGTCTAGAACAAGCACCCTGCAATGTGAAAAGAATCCAGTCAGGTAACCTATAATCAGTGTTTCAGTTCACCCTTCTTGTTCTTGCTACCGTAAAGTTTAAATTACTGTATGAGTTATGTCAGTATAAAATAAAGGTACTATGTAACTCAGGAAATATATCAAGTTTTCTAATATTCTTTAAGCATTAACAAATTCCTCTAATTATTTTGGAAAATATCTTCCATACTATTAGGGGACATTTTGTATCTCTCAGCACAGATAAAATCCTTTATTAGTGGCAAGTAATTAATGTGTTTCATATGTTCAGTAGGTATCTCTGTAGAAACTGGTTTATTTCTGAAAACAAATAAAGCATACCTGTCTGAATCAATGATAGAACGCAGTCTGTGAGCAATCATCAGGATGGTACAATCAGAAAACTCCTTCCTGATTGCAGTCTGCACCAAGTTATCAGTCTCAAAATCGATGGAAGCTGTTGCCTCATCCAAGATGAGAATTTTTGTTTTTCTCAGCAAAGCACGAGCAAGACAGACAAGCTGTCTCTGTCCAACACTGTTATAAAAAATAGTAAAATGATTTCCACAATGGATTTTATGGTCACACACTTCCTGTTCTAAAATTCTAATTATACTGTTATTCTCTTCCTAGCCCACTCATTCATTCATTCTTTTCTTTAAGAAATATTCACTGAGTGATAACTATATGCCAGACTCTGATCCAAGTTCTGCAAATAGAACAATGAATTAAACAGACAATAGGCTCTGTCTGTGTGTTTACATGGGGAGACAAAAAATAAATGAGCAAAATGCATAGTAATGAGAAGAATTCGAACGTACAGAAAGGGAGGGTGTAAAATGTGGGTACGGGGTGGGCATTTTAGATGGGCATGCCAAAATAACCCTCTCTGAGAAGATGCCTTTAAATTCAAGGCCTGAAGGAAGTGGAAAGTGAGTCCTGAAGATTTCCAATGGGAACTTGTTCCTGGCAAAGTGACTGGCAGATGTAAAATTCCTGAGGCAGGCAGGAACCGGCCTGGCATCTTCACGAAACAGCAAGGAACCAAGGAGGCCGAGGTGGCAGAAACAGAGAGGGAGGAGAGAGTAAACAAAGAAGAGGCTGAGTCATACAGGCTGTGTCTCTCCAGTGCAGAGAGGGTCTAACTGATTTCCCTTAGGTCTCTGATCACATAAAGGGACCATCCTAAGACATCAAACATCAAAGTAGCCCTTACAACAATTTTTTAGGAAGAAAGCTATTAGAGTAGGAGTCTTTGCAAAAGAAGATTCAATTAAATAGTGACTTTTCATACTGCATTGTTCCTCTTTTTCCCCTTTGTTTCCCTTCACCAGCAGTTTCCCAGCCAGTGGCTATCATTTTATTTATTCCTTGTCTGTCTTCCCTAGGAGAAATCAGCAATGGTGATTTGAACAGGCCAGACAAAATCCGTGATAGCTCAGGAGTGACTTCCTTTTGAGGCCAACTCGTTTCTAAAAAGCCCTGAATGAATAATCTGGCCAAGCTCTGTTCTTAGCAGCTTACCTGAGGTTTTCACCACCCTCTGAAATTTCATGCAGCAGCTTCTTGGGAAGGGACAGCACAAACTCTTTTAAGTGACATAGTTCCAGCACCTCCCATAGCTCGCCATCAGAATACTTGTCGAGGGGGTCCAGGTTCATTTGAAGGGTTCCAGAAAATAAAACAGGGTCCTAGAGAATAAAATAGTCACCAGTAATCTTACTGTCACATGAGGCATGTGTACATTAAATAAGGAAAAAACAAAATGATCAAAACTAAATAGTTATCAAATTCATTTTATATTGAACCCAAAAGCAGAAGAAAATCAGAATAAGTTGCAAGTTAGATTAAATCATTATAAGCTTCCTGATTCTTTCTCGTCCTCTTATTAATAATGTCTTGATCACAACCATGATAATAATGATGATGGTAGCTGCCCTTTAGTCAGGGATATAATATAATACAGAAAAGAACTGAATAAATGTAATCTATACTATGTATATAATATTATCTATTAGCCCACCAATCCAGAAAGATAGAAGTAAATATCCTCATTTGACGGACAGTGAACTGGAGGTTTTAAAAAGCTCTCATCCAAGGACACACAGAAGGTAAGTGCTCAAGTAGAATTCAAAGACGACAAGTCCACGCTCTTTCCAATACACTGACATGTCTAGTGAAACTGTATTTTACTACACCTGTTTTGATTTATAAGAGGGGAATGACTGTTTCTTTTCTCCAGTCAATTTTATCCCTGTCAGAATTTCAGATTTTACTCAAATTTGTTTTGAAGTAAATTCATGAATGTAAGTATGTGTTTAAACAGTATGACAAAGAGATGATAGTATTTTAAGATATTTTTAAAGAATAATATAAAGATATTTCATAAATGCTCAGCTTAAATCTCTCAAACACAACTGAATAAAGTCATCTTTGACTGCAGAGGCATATTATTGAGCCAATTTGCATACTTGTTAATGATCAAGTTCCTATGATGCCACAGATGGAAAAATCAAAGGACTTGAAAAAAGATCTAACTGAATTATTGTTCTTTTCATTTTTTCAATATTTCTAAACCTCAAGTCAAAAGAATCAAAATCCTACATTCAAATTACCAACTAAGCAAAAGCCTCAGTAATTGTTTTTTTCTTCCAAAAAATACCAGTGTGTTTCAGCCTGATCTCTACATTTGAATTTTATTTGTATTTACTATTATGAAGGAAACTTGCAAAGCAACATAGCAGTTTTTCAAATAGATAAATGCACATAGGGAGAACACTTCAGATTTAGAGTGTTTAATAGGATTTAATTACATAGTTATTTTTCATAATACATTTAAAATAATTTGGCTCCCCAAAATGAATGTGTATGCTTGAAAGGAATATATTAAAAAAAAAATTAAAACAAAAACAAAATAAAATAGAACAAAAGATGAAGTTTCCCTAGAGGGAGTTAAGAAAGACTAACGACAAAACAGTCTTTACCTGTGGAATAATATTAAGTTTGCCACGAAGGTCATGAAGCCCAATTGTAGATATGTCAATTCCATCAATAATAATTTTGCCTCCTGATCCTTCTACAATTCTAAATAGGCAATTTGATAGTGTTGATTTGCCTGCTCCAGTTCGTCCCACAATTCCAATCTATAATGAAATTATCATAAACAGTTTACATTGTACTTTTTGTAAGGGAAGGGGACCTTGGTACTGACAACAAATACATTACGTGTCGGGTCAGTAGAATCTAATTTTGCCAACCAGAAAAACATTGACTGTCATGGAAGACTTAACGTGACATGCAAGGATGAGTCTTTATCCAGACACTCCTTACTCACTGGAAAGGCTTGGGCTAATATGTGTGTTTCCTCCAGTTTTGTTTTTTTTTTTTTAATTTTTATTTATTTATTTATTTATTGGCTGCATTGCATCTTCGTTGCTGCGTGCAGGCTTTCTCTAGTTGTGGCGAGCGGGGTCTACCCTTCCTTGCGGTGCACGGGCTTCTCATTGCGGTGGCTTCTCTTGTTGAAGAGCATGTGCTCTAGGCGCACATGTTTCAGTAGTTGTGGCACGCAGGCTCAGTAGCTGTGGCTTGCAGGCTCTAAAGTGCAGGCTCAGTAGTTGTGGCGCACGAGCTTAGTTGCTCTGCGGCATGTGGCATCTTCCCAGACCAGGGCTCGAATTCGTGTCCCCTGCATTGGCAGGCGGATTCCTAACGACTGTGCCACCAGGGAAGTCCCTTTCCTCCAGTTTTGAGTAATTTACTTACCACCTAACTAGAGCACATTAGCAGCCCCAGGAAGAGTAGATCATCCCTGAACCATCCCTAAACTAGCCATTAAGGGTGTGGTTTAAAGAGAGACTGATAATGGGGTTGTTTTCCTGAGACTTTCAAAATGAAGCTTCTTTACCATCCCTCCCCCAAAACAAATGAGTAAACAAACAGGGGACTGGAACCCTTTGCTTAGATAGGCTAAAAAATCTAAAGGAATGCCTGCAAATTTCCTTGGTGTATCAAAACAACTACTGCATCAAAACCACTAAGGGCGGTCACAGATAATGTCGGAGTATTTTGGACTCTTGGACAAAATAATCAGCTTGTCATAAACATCCAGTGATTGCGTGTGTTCCTTTGGCCATGAGAACTAAAGCAATCTCTTTTGGGTGCTGATTTATGTCTTGGTGTTAGTAGAACATTGGGCAGAGAGAAGATTATGGTGGCTGGTTTACCCTAATTGAAGATCTTAAATCTTAAATGTGACATATTATTATACATCAGAAAAACCAGGAGTGTGTTGAATTCATTAGAAGAATTAAAATTCCACAATGATTTCATTTGTTCCAAAAATATTTTTGTCCTTGATGTCACTGCAGTGGACCTGGTTTAGAGGGTTAGAAAAGGAGGTGTTTGGAGATACCAAAGGCAGGTTTCTGAAAAAGGGAAAATGGAACATTGCTGTTAATTTAAATGATTTTTTAGTTTTCCTGATTTGAAAAATATCAATCTGATTAGGCAGGATAATAATATGTTTTCATAAAACATTTTGAAAAATGTGGGAAAAATATAGAAGCAAAAATCATCTAAAATCCCATCACCTAGAGAGAATCAGTGTTTATGCTTTGTAACTGTTCTAGGATTCTTGCTAATGTGTATATGTTTGCTTGTTTAAAACACAAAAATGATATACTATCAATAGTTTTGTATATAGTTTTTATCAACTAAATTACATCTCAAGCATTTTCCCATTTCACTAATGGTCTTGGAAAACATGATGTCACTGACTATACAGATATTCTCTCTGATGTATTTACTGTATAGGTAACTATATATTATCTTACTGTCTTATTGTTGTACTTCACTTACTAGAGGGTGTAAAAATAAAGTATACTAATACTGGGTATATAGCCAAAGGAAATGAAATTAGTATGATGAAGGGGAATCTGCACTCCCAAGTTCATTGCAACATTATTCACAGTAGCCAAGATATGGAACCAACCTAAGTGTATGCCATGCATGAATGGATAAAGAAAAAAAATATGTATATAAACATATATATAATCCTGCATAAAAATGAAGAAAATCCTGTGATTTCTGGTAACATGGTGAACCTTGAGGACATTATGCTAAGTAAAAGAAGCCAGACAGAGAAAAATATTGTATGATCTCACTTAAATGTGGAATCTAAAAACGTCAAAATGTCAAACAAAAGGTTACCAGGGATTGAAGGGTGGGGAAAATGGGAAGATGTTTGTCAAAGGGTACAAACTTTCAGTTATAAGGCAAATAAATTCTAGGTATCTAATGCACAGCATGGTGACTATAATTAGTAATACTGAAATTTGCTAAGAGAGTAGATCTTAAGTGTTCTTAAGGTTATGATAATCATTTCACAATATATGTATATCAAACTATCACACTGTACACCCTAAAAAATACAATTTTTATTTGTTAATTTTACCTCAATAAAGCTAAAAAATAGTAAAGTCATGTTTCACAATAGATTATGAACAGCTTAAAATATATATTTTTGTTGATAGAGGAAAAGCTTATTCTGTACAAACCAACCATGTCTTTATTACTTTTATATGAAATTTGAACAAATGACCATCTTATATTCAATATCACAGTATACTTTGGCCTTAACAATAAATATATTCAGATGAAAGGTAAAGTGAGACTTATGAAATATATATGGTACCTTCTCTTCCCCATGACTCTGGAAAGTGATATCTTGTAATGCTAAACCAAGATCATCTCGGTATCGAGCCTGATAATTAACAAATTCCACTATCCCTTTATTGGGCCATTGTGACGGAGGCCTTTTAGACATTATCCAGGGTGCCTTAAAACAAAGAAATATTTTTTAAACTATAATTATAATAAAAATATCTCCTCCCAATAAAAATAATTCTCATGCATATAAAAAAAGGTGATAAAACAAAAGTGATGAAAGATGTTTGTAAACATTATGAGTTTTCTGAAAACACTTTTAAAAAATACCAAAATCTTAGAAATAAATTTTTACACATAAAGAGGCTTCCCATCTTCTATTAAATTATTAAGAAAAATCTAAAACCTTATAAAGGAGCTGAAGGTAACCTGAAATTTTTAGCTGAGAGGAGGACAGTTTGTCATTTATTCATTTCCCAAATACTGAGTGTTTACTGTGCCAGTTAATGCTTTGGTTGTTGGTGATTTAGCAGTGAGAAAAACAAATAATTCTTGCCCTTACGGAGCATGCATGCTGGTGAGGAGAGACAAAAAGCACCATATAGCCTATGCAGAATGTTAGTTGATGATAAAACTTTGGAAATCAGGAAATAGGCAGGGTTGGTGTAATTTTAAACAGGGAGGTTAGAAAAGGCTTAACTGGACATGGTCAGGAAACAAATCATGTGGATATCAGAGGAAACCCTTTCCAGGTAAAGGAGACTAACTACATATGCTGAGGACCTGAGACTGAGGCCTGGCTCTGGAACACTGGAGGAAAAGCAGGAGGTAGAAGAACACGCAGAAGACTGTGGTGTCCCGCCAGTGAGGTGAAGTGTTTTCATGAAAGGGAGCGATCACAAGTGTCAAATGATAGGCCAGGTAAAGTGAAGACTGAGAGGCTACCATTGGTGATCTTGACTAGGGCAGGCTCAGTGAAGTGGTAGGATTTAAAGCCTGTGTGAAAGATGGTCCAGAAAAGAATGAGAAAAGAGGAATTAGAGAGAGCAAGTACAGGAACTATTCCCAAGAATTCTGCTGTAAAGAGGAGCAGAGAAACGGGGCTATAGAGGAGTAAATAGGGGTCATTTGGACACATTTACTTCTTTCCGCATCAAGAGTTTTTGCAATGGTGTCTGTTACAACTTGCATCAAATTACATAAAGATGATTTTTTTACATGTGTGTGTGCTTGTGTGTGCACACACACATTTTACTGTCCTTTTTTCAAAATGAAAAAAAAAATCATATATTAATAGCAAAAGATTTAGAAAATATAGAAAATGATACAATTTTTATATTAGTCATTACATGGCAATAAGCTGAACAAACTAGATATTGGTAACTGTGATTGTGATCGTGAAGGCAGACTAATCTTTCGTGAAGTGTGTATGAAAAAGGAAGGTAAGACCCAGGGAAGAATCTAGAGGAAGATTCAAAATTTAGGTAGGAGTTGGAGTATGCAGAAAATATTTTAGTATATTTATAGGCTGAAAGGAGTAAAGGGGTTGGGGGGCTGAAATTAGGAATTAGAGAAGGTGGTTAATGGAATAAGACCTGAGAAAAGATATGAAGAGATGTTTCCAAAATACAACTGGAAATTTGTAGGTTTTTATTTGGAGGAGGAACACTTCTTCCTCAGAGTTATGAGCGAGCAAAAGAGGAAAGTTTCACGAAGATTTAGACACCTTTATAAATGGATTGAAGAAGATACAGAAATTCAACATACACCCTTTATCATCTGCCCTGTTAATTCATGGAACTGGGAGACAGAAGTACCCTAGATTAGTAAAATATGTAGATAATGCTAACATTATACTCTGTGTATAGTCTAATTCTTCTCTCTCCCAAATTATAGTTGATTAAAGGGAACAAAGCAGACTGATTTTTTCTCCTTCTCCTTCCCATCCACAGAGATGCTAATGATGAGTAAATGGGACAGAAGGTATAAGCAGTAAAGGCGTAGTTAATTTTGAAATTGGACAATCAGACTGTAAATAATTGTGAGGTGACTGCATTAAGACACTTTTCTCAATGTAAAATCTTTACAAAGTTATAATCATAGGTTGCATATTTTACTTTACATTGGTAGGGGACAGATCACTGTGCCCCTTAAAAACAGGTGCTCATATTTCATTTTTATAACAATACTGAAATGGGATATCTTATAATTTATGAACAGTCCTAATTTACAGTGCTTTTTTTCTACTTTAGTGATTATATAAAATAACGGTGTATTTTACAATAGATTGAATTTTAATTTCGTCGAAATGCAAAATATTACAGCATAAATTTGGAAATGCAGATTTTGTTCAAAATTGATTTTTAAGATGTCAGTTCAAGGTGTATTACAATATCTTAATTCTGCATCCATTTATTAGTTATTTAGAAGTGCTTACCTCTTTATCCATATTTTCATATTCACAAACTCTTTCAATGGAAACTGCATTGGTTTCAATTTCACATGCTTTCCTTACCCAAAAATTGAGAGATTGAGTAATCTGGAGGTGAAAAACCAAGAGCTTAATGAATGAGTATCAGTCTTTTATATACTATTAATAATACTTTATAAAGCTTCATTTTTCAGAATTTTCATATAATTTATTTCTTAGAATTATTTAACAACTTTAGAAGTAAGCATATTTATTCTTAGACACACATATGTGCTCCTTTAAGTTTGTTAAATTCATTAATACCATAAACAATGGTTATCTGTCAGAAGATGGAATGAATATAGTTCAACATATATTAAAGGAGACCATACTTGGTGTAAGAAATGATGAATACCAAGATTGATGGGATATACCTTAAGAAATGTACACCCTAAGTGAGGAAAAAATTTGTACACAATGTTACCTTTGGCATTCTTTACCAAGCTTCCATTAGAAGGAATTTTCTGACTACTCCTGTCTCCTTTTTTACCCCCAAACTCTACTTTCTTCTCACGCAAATTATCCCTAAATATAATTTCCCCAAGGTTGTAACTTCAAATCTAGTTCTGAAAGTCACAAAACTCTCACGATTCAGATTTTTCTTGAGTTTGGTGCTAAACCATTTGATGGCCAACCTGACTGAACTGATGTGGGTCTCCTTAAAGTGTTGATTTAACCCACTTAGGAAGTACATTCACATATTTCACTGCAGAACAAAGAGTTTGATTACAGAGTTCTGCCCCAGGCCCTGCATATATACATACATACATACATACATACATACATATATATGGATATATTTATTTGTGTGTGTGTGTGTGTGTATATATATATATATATATATATGTTAAATGTATTATATTTCCTTTCTAGAAGCCTAAGTTCTGAATTCTGAAATGCAACTGACTTGAGGCTTTTAGATAAGGGACTAAGGGCATGTACCCAAATCACGTAGACCCATCTTTTAAATAATATGGAATTATATTAAGCAGTTTGATATATTTTCTATTTTACTAAGGGGACTTGCACACAGCATACCACTAGCACTTTGCAGTATCATATAAAATAGGGCTTATTAGGGAAAGAATTACAAGCAGAGCATATATTCTCCCCAGAGCTTGCATTATCTCTCTGCTTAGTTTGGGCAAACCAGATGGACAGGCCACGGTAGAGAGGGGCCCTATCCCTGTCATACTTTATAACTCTATAAGGATAGGAGAACAGGAAACTTCTGGGTAATGATTCAACAGCAGGAGTTTCCTGGATCCTCTAGCACTGAGCCTTGGGTATCAGCCTGATTTCTCTGTGAGCTAACTTAGAAATACTGAGCTAGCTCTTTTGCTAGTAGCAAAAGAAAGAAATGAGCCTCCAGGGTAATCCAGATTTGTCTCTCATTACTTAGTTAATACAATCTATAATTCAGACAGGAAAAGGAGAAGAGAGCTTAATTAATTGGATTATAAACATATCATATACCACAAAATCACTATTACTTACATTTAAGGCATAGGATATGGACAAACCAACTATTGCTGAATCCATAGAATTGCCAGCCTGCATAGCAAGCAGTGAAGCGAAGAGCACCATTAAATTGCCAAGAAATTCAAGTCTAACAGACAGCCACCTGTAATAATGGAAAATATTCCTGAACTGAGATGCAAAAGTTTTGGTGCACTTAGTATGAACTCTCCTTTGAAAACTGAAGAAGTAAACATAAAAAGCTGCATTCTCTTTTTTCACACTTACTTAGAACTCAATCAAACAGGATTTTTGCAGTGATGATAGAGTAAAGGATTTCTCTGCATAAAAATACACTTTACTTTTGCAGAACTCTGCTTTGAAACTTAATCAGAATTAAAAATCAAAACAAAAGAACATCAGCTGAAATGATGCATTTATCTTAAAATCCCATTGGAAAATCACTTACCTTTCTGATTACATACACGTTTTTTATATGATAAAATTAGGCACTAAAAGTTAACATGTGCCCAACTATTTAATGTTTTTTTTCTCCTCTGTGTGAAATGTATAGCTTCAAATTCAAAATATTATAGATTATTGTTTGCAAAGAAAATCCATTCTACAAATATAAAATACAACAAAGAGTCACATCTTTACAATTCTAATAGCATCCTGTATAACCTTCAAAAAACGTGGGACCTTATTTTCACGTAAAGTAGCATGTACTATTCATACGGACATAAATAGACACACTTTAACTTAAGTGTATATTAAATACTAGAAATATTTAAGGCTTTAATATTTTTGATGAAATATCATTAAAAACACTTTCTGGGGCTTCCCTGGTGGCGCAGTGGTTGAGAGTCTGCCTGCCGATGCAGGGGACACGGGTTTGTGTCCCGGTCCGGGAAGATCCCACATGCCGTGGAGCAGCTGGGCCCGTGAGCCATGGCCGCTGAGCCTGCGCGTCCGGAGCCTGTGCTCCGCAACGGGAGAGGCCACAACAGTGAGAGGCCCGCGTACCGCAAAAAAAAAAAAAGCAAAAACACTTTTTGTTTAGAAGTTAGTGAACAAAATATCCAAGAAGAGACTAGTCCTGAACAGGGTATGTGAATATGACTTACCTGTTCGAAATCACGTTATTGTAGAAACAGACCAAATTCTCATTCACCACGTCTTTGTTTTGCTGGATGAACCTCTGTTCATGTCCAAATGCCCTGATAGTGGACACCCCAAGGAGAGTCTCGCTAAAGTGGGAAAGGACAGGAGAGCGAGATGCTCCTGCCAGCCGCCGAATCTGCCGAGAGCTTGCCACGTAGTATCTCTAACAGGAAAACAGAAAGAGGCGGTTGGGAAGATGTAGGCAAAATTGCTTCAATAGTTTGAAAATGGCAAGATACTTGTGTAGTGGATACTTGTGTAACTAAAGAGCAGCCCCCAAAAGTTAAGTTCAAGTTCTAACCTCCAGTACCTGTGAATGTGACCTTATTTGGAAATAGGATCTTTGCAGATGTCATTAAGGTTCTTGAGATGAGATCATCCTGGATTTCGGGTGGGCCCTAAATACAATCTGAGTGTCATTATAAAAAGTAGAAAAGGAGAAGACACAGACACAGGGAGAAAGCCATGTGAAGACGAGACTGGAGTGATGGACCTAGGAGTCAAGGAAAATGCCAGGGGTCTCTGACAGCCACCAGAAGCTAGGAGAGAAGCATGCAACAGATGCTCCCTCAGAGCCTCCAGAAGAAGCCAACCCTGCCTACTCCTGGATTTTGGACTTTTGGCCTCCAGAACTGTGAGAGAATAAAATTTCTGTTGTTTTAAGCCACGAAGTTTGTTACAGGAGCCCCAGGAAACGAATGCACCTTTGTAACAGTGAAAAGCCCAAATTCTGGATAGCACCACTAGAACATAATTGGGTTAAAAAATTTCACTTTGATAATGCTCTCAAACACCCATTATTGAGTACCTACTGTGGAAAAAGCTCTATGTTACATGTTGGAAGTGTGGCCAGGTGGTTAACCCATTAAATGAAGGAAGCCAACCAAATGTACAAACAATAATATTTTTGTACCTAAATATAGTTATGGAAAAAATTTTCTTTATTTTTTTCTGCCAAAAAAACCAATGTGGCCACAATTATAATTGACTGCTTCCCCTCTGACTTGGGCTGAGGACAGCTGGGATGGGTGGATCCTTCATCAGCCCCACGTAATTGCTACAAACTGGAAATGAAAATAAAGAGTTTGCTACATCTTGCAATTTTTTTTTCATGAAAATCTTCAGATCTGGAATTTTATGTAAAATTCCTAATTTTAAAAATGTCTTCATTTTGGTAAAAACATTAAGCAAGCTACGCTAAAACATCCCTGACGCTACATGTGGCCTGTCAGCTTACAGTTTACAAGCTCTGCTCTATGCTAAGTGCTCTAGAGAATACAAACGATTACGGCATTCTGAGCCTGCAAGAGGACTTAAGAGATTGTCTCAAAGGTAGTTTCATTAAAGTTCAATGAATTATAGAAGCCCTGGGGTCCTTCCATGAAACTGACCAGAGCATTGAGCTTAAGAACATTTGATTTAGATCAGTGCTTCTCATACTTTAGTAAAAATTACCAGAAGGATTTTAAAAACACAGACTTCTGTGAGAAATTCTTTATTTCCCTCTTATCTATTAGGGTATGATTAGCAAATAAAAATGGTGTGTATTTTGATTGTAAAATGTGATTTTTTAAAAAAGAGATTCTGATTCTATAGGCCCATGGGTCCAGGGACCACACTTTGAGTAGTACTGACCTAAAGCAAACCTCTTATTTTACAGGGAAAAGAAATGAAGCCTGGAAAAGAAAGTGATATACCAAACACAGGAGTCAGGAAAGTAATCTGAGGTTCCTGAATCTTCATTCAGGGCTCACCCTATAAAGTTCCACCTAACAAGACATGGTTTCTAGACTCTTTTCCACTCCCAGACACCCTGTTATAGTGCACCAACCACAAGACTATCACTTGTGATATATTTTGTTGTTTTTGTTTTTTTAAGCAGACACAATTGATCCTCAACACCATTCCTCAATTTCTTGACTTTTTTTTTTTTTTCTAACTATAAGACATAGTGTCTGCCCCAGAGGACTTACAATCACATTGAGGAGACAATTTTTGGTCTAGTAAATAAATAAATGAATAAATAAATAAATAAAATGACAACAAGAACAAAAAAAAAACAGCCTATAATACTAGCAGCATAATAAATCCATAATACCTACATGAGTCATATCTCTTTGCCCTACTTTGGTAGACAATGCTTCTCACAGAAAGTAGAATATAACCTAGGCATGAAGGGTAAGTAAGATCCAGACAGGCAGAGAGAAGAGGGACAACATAGGAAGTAGGAGGAATAATGATAGTACAGGTGCAGAAATGAGCAAATGATTAACATCCTGGTTGGACAAATTAAACTCCAATATGAATTTGAAAACTTAGGTTGAGAAAACATTAAACTACAAGAACTGCATCCTCTTGTATAAAGAACCTCAAAAAACTTTTATATTTAATTTAAATATGTGTTAAGAAATTTTGTTTTTACACTACAACCTCACAGTGACATAATTTTGGAATTCAAACTGGTTGACCACATTTTACAGGCTCAGTGGCCATGGCTCATGGGTCCAGCTGCTCCGCGGCATGTGGGATCTTCCCGGACCGGGGCACGAACCCGTGCCCCCTGCATCGGCAGGCGGACTCTCAACCACTGCGCCACCAGGGAAGCCCCCGGTTGACCACATTTTAATTGGAATATAAGGATATATACATATCATGAGAGATCTGTTGTAGTTCTTCCAGCAATAGTTTGTTGACAGCAGGGATAACAGGGCAAAAGGCAATATGTGCTTCTCTCTTGGATCTTCAGGCAAATTAACTTTCTGCTAAAATGTAAACAACACCTAGGTTTTATGGTGGCCATGAAAATGCACAACTCAGTTCTCCTGTTGCAGGGCCCATAGCTGACTGACAGCCCAGCCGCTGCCCCTCCAAATCCACTACTATAGTAGAACGAAGGCCATTTTTCCCGCAGATGACTCCCAGGCAAAGACTGAGCATGGCAGGGGTGCTAAAACAAGCCCATTCAGAGGTCACATGGGAGCATCCACTGGGCAGTGTTGGTTGTGGACTTCCCATTCATTCAACCAAACCTCTTATGGAACCGTTCTGCAGTCCAAGACTCTTCCTACCCAATCCGCTTCCTTCTCCCTCGAAGGGAGCAGACCTGCCTCACTGTCGAAGGGCTCACCCAGCCTTCTCTTGCTCCCTCTCCTTTATCTTTTACAGGCATTTCCCCCAGCAATTCTCTAGTACATCTAATCCTTTCTTGATGTCTGCTCCTTAGAGAACCTTAACTAACAGGCAGTCTAAGTGGGTCTGAAACTATATTTGACTGTGAACTTATAAGTTATTAATACACATAAAAATCCGTGTACTTACTTGTATAGTGAAATAGAGGAAAACCAAAGGAATAATCCCCAGAATGAAGAGTGGTAAAGCTCCCACAATGACCAAAACTGTTCCAATAACATCCAGTGTACAATTCAGCCAGGTCCGTAAGTAGTAATGGAAACGCATATCAATTATAAACATGTCCTGAAAAATTTGATATCGAGTCACTTTATTTTTAACTTTTCATTGGTTTAAAATGAGGGGAAGAAGACATATATCATTCATCGTAAAAATAAAAACATTTACCCAGATGTGACAATCTGATTATTAAATATCTAACTATTCAGTATATGATCTCCGCCCTCCCCAGCCCACCCCCATGTATTTTTCAGCTGTAACAATTAAGAGGGTGTTCTAGTACCAATATGTCTATGATCAAGCAATTTGTACTTCCCAATGACAACTACATGGCACTTAATTTATATGACTGAAATCAGACTCTGTTAAAAAAAAAAAAAAAAGAGTCCAAACCCCGGTAGTTGGGTATTCAGGGGCATTGGTCTACCATTATTCACTCCCTAAAAACTGTAAAACACTCCTGGGCCATTCTTATCCACTGAGAACATGTCCAGTGACCTTCTTGGATAGCTGGATCCTGCCAATATCAGAAGAAACAGGAAAACAAAATAATCTTCACTTACAAAATTAAAAACCGAAAGATAGAGGTGGACAATGGGACTGAGAAATGGACATGGGAAGGTCATGCATCAGTTCACATGTAACTTAAAGCTATGTTTGTGGTATAAGGTACGACCTTAGAGATCCCAGGGAATAGGAAGGCACTCAACCTTGAAGGGATGGAGTATTCAGTTTAGGACAAAATTGATAAAGAATGGAGATAGAATTTTATTTCTTCTCAGCCTTGCTTTGGGACTTCCCTGATTATCTCACATACCAAATAGTGTAAGAGCATCATATTCATATGTAACTAACTTCCTGCCTATCTTTAAAATACACCTTCTCATATGCTCATCTGTTCAAGACCCAATCATTTGTCATGTTACTGTATAATAATGCGAGTTGTTTAGGAGGGTCATAGTGATATGTCCACTAGGAGACAAAGAACACTGGTGATCAAGTTCTTCTCTAAACTTTCAAAGAACAGTGTGACACTGGTATGATTAAGCAAGATTTAATACTCCAACGAAAATTGATTATGCTAGGTATTCTCATTTATATTTTGATGTTTTATCCTCATTTTTCCCCATACCACACCAAATGTTTTTCATATACACAAAAATATATTGCCATATTTTAAGATCATGGCTATGCACTAATACAGAAGCCACATGGCTGCTGCAAACTGAGATCTAACAGAAGTCTATTACACAAACCAGATTTTGAAGACTTTGTAGGGGAAAAATAAAATATTCAATCAATAATTTTACATTGATTATACTTTAAAGTAATGTTTCAGATATTTTCTGTTAAAATATATTATTATAAATAACTACTTCAACTGTTTCTTTTTACTTTTATATTGTGGCTACTAGAAAATTTTAAATTACCTCTGTGGCTTGCATTACATTTTATTGGTCAGTACAATTACAAGTACTTAGTAGTAAACACAATGGGCAAAACCCTATAGGTTAGCAGAGACACTCTGGGAACCTCTACCCATCCCCCATTTGCCATTAATGAGTTGATAGTTCTTTTAAAGGCGGAATGCTTAAAATCTGGATACGTCGATACAGACTTACATTTCTCCCCCTCCTCAGCCTGAACCACTGATTCTCAAACTAAATGTGTATAAGAATTGGAGTTGTAGACACCAGAGCACATGTACTTCTTGGATTCTTTCAGCAATTTTTAAGGGTTATTTTAAGTACGTGTGTAAGATGTGACTCTGCTATACATCATTTATAAATGTCCCAAGAATTAGAAGTAAAATAACAATGAAATCTACCCTAAACGTAATCCCATCTTTTTAGAATGATACTTTTTACAAATGAGATAATAAGGTACTAAATGTGGATCATTTATACGTATGCTATTTAATAAGGTATGGCTTACTTACCTTGGTGAACCGATTGACGATCTGGCCTACGGGATTGGTTTCAAAGAACTGGAGTGGGAGATGCAGCACATTATCCAACAGTTGAGCATGCAAAGTTCGAGAGGCAGCCAAGGATCCTCTCGTGAGTACATAAGCTCCCGAGCAAACAAAGAGACCTAAACACAAATTGTTATCAATGACACGTTAACAGCTTAAATTCTGAATTTTAACTCTCAAAAGATTGCTTGTAATAGCATTTATTTTTAATGGAAAACCCAAATATCAAACTTAAAAATGTATCACTGTGGACCAAACTAAGTATAAATGCATATGGTGCATGGAAAATAAATATGGACACTCTGGTGCACTATAAGAGCAGGGCTTTCCTTATTCATGAGCATAGGTTCTAGAGAAATGCTCTAAAGATAAGAGATCAACCGGGTTGATGGAATTTTGGCAACCTATTAACTTTATGATGTCCTGAAAGACAATGTGGTAGTGACTGATGTTGCTAGACAAATAATTTCAGTTCTCCTAGCTTCTAGGTCCATGGTAGAATTGCACTTTCTGACCTCCTTGTGATTGATGGAATCAAATGAATAGTTCTGAACAGTAAGTTGAGATATTTCACATGATACTTCCAAAAGCTCCTATTCCCTTTGCACAGTGCCTGCCAACATTTAAAATAGTGGTTAGATTGCTTCTTCATCTTGGGCCCTAGAATCAGAAGAGTCCCTTTCCTGACCTACAGTGGACAAGTGGTATGAGTCATGAATAAACTATTTTTGGTCTGTCAAGCTATTACAGTTTGGTTGGTGAGAAGGTTCTTGAAGAAACTAAAAAGTTAGAAAATATAATAAACATGTAGCTTCAGTGGAACAGGTTAAAACACAGTTAATAGCATCTATTGACTATTGGTAGCTGTGTTTGACAAAAATATAACAAGAAAGAGACAAGCTCAGAAAAGAACTATCCAGGTGTGTAAGAAGAAATGAAAGGACAAAGAATCCCCAAACTAGGGAACTTGTAGGGGTGGAGGAAGAAATGCTTGGTTACAATGATTGGTTCAAGGGTGGATATGTGACTCAAATTGTTTCAAGGAGAGTAATTTCATGGATTTCTATGGAAAGAGGTTCTTTGAAAGAGAACATTTTCATCACCATGTGAAGCCTGAGAATGGCTCAGGAAAAGAAGAAAACGAGCAGAACTGAGAAAGCATGGTGGACACTTTGAGCCCCTGGATCAAGTGTGTTTAAAAACTTGTGCCTGGACTTTTCCATTTGAGGCATCAATAAATTTCCATGTTATTTAGGCCATTTGCTCTTGAGTCTTCTGGGATACATAATTGCACCGCTGATCTCTACTATACAAAATTGTTAGTAAAAGTGTGTTGTCAACAGGATTCTTGTTCCAACCTCAAATTCTTTTAGCTAGTTCCTTTATATTTTAAATAACATCACACACTGCTCTTTAATAATTTCTTACTCTTAAATACTTTCTATTATTTTCCTACCTCACTCCCCATACTTGCTTCTAGTCCTTCCAAAAATAGGTTGTTGCCCTTTTGTTCTCAAATATTCAGTGTTTACATTACTACTAAACATAATATTCATGAAGTTCACTAAATGTATAATGCTTGTACCACTATTTTTCTATGCAACAAGCACTAATCTATTCCCAAACAATTCAATAGTCAGCAAATCTCTTTGGAATATATTTAAACTCAGCAGATAGTCTATTATTTCTTTCATCCTATTTCACCCCCTCATCCTGCAACATAAACTACTTTCTTGGAACCCTCTGTATTTCTGCTCTAAACTGGAAATTTTTGTGGGAACAGGCTTTAGTATTCTTCAGTTACAGAAAATGTTGTTAAATATTATGCATTTGAAAATTCTTCAAATTTTTAAAGAACTTTCTCGTTCTTAGATTGAACTTATTTAAGCACATTCTGCTCTTGCTTTGCCTCTGCTTTTGAATATCTGAAGATACTAATTTTAAGCTTCTCTTACATATCAAATATGACTATTTTACTTCCGGGCTCCACTGCTCTATTTGTTGGCTCTTATCTATACTGCTCACTTGATTAAAATGCATGACCACCCATCATTACCAGTTAAAACATGCAAGATAAAGACATGGTGATAAAAAAAAAAAAAAAAAACATGGTGAATTAAGAGGTACCTGGTGTGGCTTTCTTCTGCCTGTGTACACATTAATTTTCCCCAATCTCCTCTGAATGGAAATTCCACTTAAGTGGGTGTGACACTGGAAGTCTCGTATGGTGATCTAGACATAGACTGGAACTTCTCCAAAAGCCACATAAGGAGGCTTTCTTCTATGTAGGTCACACACACTAGTAACCCTAATTTCCTTTTTAAACATCAGCTTCCTAGTTTTCACTGTACTACTGCTGTGCCGGTTGGTAACAGGAGAACAATGTCCTAGTGAATCACTTTGACTATTTCGACGCTACTCAATCTTACTCTCTGTACCTGAGTTCCTCCACAGCTAGACTGAACCACTCCCTATCCTTTTACAGTGTCATCTAGTATGTGTTCCTGGTTACAGGTTCTTCTACCCTTGATTATCAGTATAATCGCTTATGTAGACATTTATCACTCTGAAATCCCCTGAACCCTTTACTTTTATTATTTATCCACTGTCATTTCAGTGGAATTTTGGGAGGTAAGTAAAGTAAATGATCCACTCACTCATCTTAGAGTGGTGTACTCCTTAAACATTGCACTTTGAAAATAAGGCGCCTATATTTTACACATTGGGTTGGAAAAGGAAGTTCCTAACAAGGGGGCATAAAACACAATAGATTAAGGATGTTCAGAGTGCCCTAGAGATTCTAAAGGAAATAGCTGGGAACCAGGAATAAAATGTTCAGGGCTATTTCTTTTTCAGAAGATAAGGTAAGATCCTTATTATTGTTATAAAATATAGATGCAATGTTTTCTGCTTCAGTACTCCAGTTTTCTTTGTATGTTAGCCTTCTATATTATTCAGAGCCTCTGGCATTAACATGTGAAAGCGCTATTTATGTTTTAAAGCTCAAAAAATAATGTGAGCTTTGATGATATCAGTGAATACAGCCTGCTCTTGATTGAACCAGGTTCCATAGGACACAGCTGCGGACTACTAAAAAAGTCAGAAATTATATATTTTCATTTCTTAAGAAATCATTTATAATTGTATTTAATAATAAGTCAAAAAGTTAAATGTTTTTAAATGTAAAAAACAAAAATCCAATCAGGAAAAAATCTTTTTGATTAAACTCTGCATAATCTGTTACCTTTACTACAAAATACTTTCTATACCTACTGATAGTTAATTAAAAGTAAGACTTTACACAAGTAAAATTTTGAACACTAAACTTGCATACCTTGCCTAGTATAGGAAAAACAGTATTTGCTCACTTAAAATATTCTCTGAAGGATATTGAATCTCCCTTAAAACTGTAACATGAGCTCACTGGATTGGTAAGAGTTTAACCCTCCTATATATGTGTGACAGACATAGATGTAGAGATGTATATGGGACATTTCTTTTGCTGCTCAGCATTCTAGATGTCTATACCTACTTTTTCCTCGAGCTGCAAACCACAAGCCAAAAAACTTGATTCACTGACTCAAAACCAACGCATTCTAAGTCCTGGTATCTCATTTTAGTTGTTAACATAACAACTCTTTCCTCAATGAATGTTGTTAACAGAATGACAAGACAAACATAAATTTGTCTCACAATATTTGCTTACTTTCTGATGGAGATACTTATAAGAAGTACTATGGTCACACAATAAAAATAAGATAGGAGAGCAGAAAACAGAAGCAAGGCCCTAAATCACAAATTTTTAAATGGTATCTTCATTTTCTGTTACCAAAAGCATGCATCTCTGTTTTCCCTATGCATATCCCTAGGTAGCAAGACTTCCACGTAGATGGCTTTGTTATTTCTTATTTGAATTTATCACTCTCCTTCCCTTTGTCTTCCTTTCTTCTTATAAACACATCAAAAATTGTCTATTTAAAAAATCTTCCCTTGGGTTTCCCTGGTGGTTCAGTGGTTAAAAATCTGCCTGCCAACGCAGGGGACACGGATTCGAGCCCTGGTCCGGGAGGATCCCACATGCCGCGGAGCGGCTGAGCCCGTGTGCCGCAACTACTGAGCCTGCGCTCTAGAGCCACGACTGCTGAGCCCGCGAGCCACAGCTACCGAAGCCCTCGTGCCTAAAGGCCGTGCCCCACGATGAGAGAAGCCACCGCAATGAGGAGCCCACGCACCGCAACAAAGAGTAGCCCCTGCTCGCCGCAATTAGAGAAAGCCTGCGCGCAGCAATGAAGACCAAACGCAGCCAAAAGTTAATTAATTAATTAAAAATATCTTCCCTTTAATTGTTCTACACTTTTGAGTACTATACTTTTGAGTGTCTTTCTTCTTACTCTTTCAAATCACCTAACTTCTTTGAAGGACAATGTGTATCTATTCTGCTACTGGGGAGAAAAAAAAACAGCAGAAAAATATGTATCCACACTTTCCATTAAACGTGCTCCAAATTGAATTAATCATTTCTCTGCTCTACCAACTGACTTCCCTCGTCCTTGGTTTCTTTATTTTTGTCTTCATTGTTCTCTCAATTACCCAAACTTCAAAATCATGAGTGATGTTCTCTTCCTACCCACAAATCAGCAATTCTTACATATGTTTTCACCACAGTGTCTTTCCTATCCATCCCTTTTCTCCAGTCTCACTGCAGCTCTCTGACCCTTCCTCCATTCATACTTTATTCAAATCTTATTCCATTCCCTACCCATTGGTTAGCACTAGTCTAGATGCTTCGGGTGACAATGAGATGCATCAGATAAGAGATCTTTTTGTACTAGGTTATCTCCCATCTAGACTCCTGAAGATCCTTGATTATTTTTTCCCTACCAACCCCAACTTCTCCCTGGTCTCTGACTTTAGTCCCACCAATAAAAGTCCATCTTTTTTCATCACTGAAAATGTATTCTTATTCTGAAAAATAACTCCAAATTCTGTCACTTCTTTTTCCCCCAATTCTCAAAGTTTTCTACTTGCCTTTCCAACTATCATCTCCAAACTACCTTTCCACCTCTAGTTCCCCTACTGCCCTATCAATAACTTAAAGGCTACTCAGACTGGCATCCTCACCTATGCCTATATCCCCCTCACCTTCCCCATCCGTCTTTATTCACATCTTTCTCTGCATCTATCAGCTTTTGTCCTCTGTGATCCCTGACAAAATTCCATCCATCTTTTTAGTGTCACCTCAAATGTCAACTATGCCTTGGAAATTACCTTAATCTCTCAACCAAATATGGCTTTCCCCTGCTCTAAATCCTCACAGTGTTTTCTTTTACTACTTTTACACGAATATTGCTTGCGATGTAGTTTTAAGCTTTACTTACAATGCAGTTTTTAAGACTCACTTACTGATCTTCACATCAGTCACAAGCCTCACACATACAGTGGACAGCCACGTATTCAAGACTTCTGAGTCCTGACTGACTTAACATATGAGACTCAGTTTCCTCAGCTGTAAAATGGGGATAATGACACCTTTCTAAATACTCATTGTCAAGATTAAATGAGACAAATTGATAATATTCGGTGTGGGCCATGTAGTTGACACATACAAGTTTTTGTTTACTCTTGCAAATATCGTGAATTAAAAACATAGGCATTTGAATTATCCCAAAGTATTTGAATATTATGACATAGATTTTTAAAAAGTAAAACAATGCCCTACGTTTGCATCTGAATCGATTAGGTTAGAAAGAGAAAAGAAAAGCAGCTAGACGTTTTGTTTAACCTTGCGTTAATCCCAATAATCCATAGATGTTAAGTTTATTGCTTCTTATCTGCTTCCATTCTGTGAAATCGTTCATGTGCTTTGCTTCTTTTGCCCAGGCACTAAGCCATAGATTCTGTCCAATTCCCACCAAGTTCTGCCCCAGGTAAGTGGCCACATTCAGCCATACCCAGAGCCAGCCGAAGGCTTGGAGGTACTTCAGAATGATTGAGAACTTCACCTAAAAGCAAAATTGTTTTTAAAAAAATAAGTTACTGTACTTAAAAGTCACACAAGCTAGATTTAAATCCTGCTCTGACATATCCTAAGCTTTATGATCTGGGTCTAAGTTACTAACAACTCCAATCCTCAGATTACTCATCTGTAAATTGGAGTAATGCTAGTAGCCGCCTTATAAGTACAAGCGAAGTGCCTGCACAGTCCTGAGCACTTCAAAATAAAAGTTGAAATAATGTCAGTTACTATTATTAGTAAACCAGAATATACATAGCTAAATAACATGTAATCCTAATTAAACGCCACGATAATGTCCAACTGTTCCATTTAATTCAATTTCTTCAAACTATCATATAGCAACCTTCCTCAAATTCAATGAAAAACATATGGTATTTATTAATAACATTTATGCTTGAGTGGTTAGTAACAAATAACACTAGTTATTCTGGTGCTTACCCCACCAACAGGGACCTTTTCCTTTCTCACTGAGAACTGTTTTCCTTGATCCAATAAGGGCCTGATAAAGCAAGACGATGTACATTGTTTTTAGGTTTTTAGATCAACTAAACATTTTTTTAAAAGTTAAACATTCTCAACCACTTTGTTGCACACGCTTCTACTTCATTAACAGAGACCTGACTTGCCGTGATAACAACAATGTTCCTTTAATCTTCTGGAAGGGAGATCGTTTATTCTTTTTTACCCCATATATTTTAGGGCCAGGGCATATTGTATGATTTTTTTCACTGCTTCTTCTAGATAATTATCCTTCAAACTTGAGCCAAATCCCTAGATTGTGTAAGACAATGCCATCTGGCTGTACCATAATCTGTGCCTCCGCATCTACTCGCCTCCTGTCCTATCAGAAGACTAGCATCGGGCTAATTCGTCCCTCTTCGTTCTGCCACCATTCTGGGTGACGTCACAGCTGACAAGGACAAATGTATTAAACTCAATCTCTTTTCACCTTCATGACCTTCATACTTCCAGAGTCCTGCATCTGCATTCTACATTGGCCATCAACTTTCATGACTGCAAACCATGAATCTTATTACCTGGAACTAATCCACCTTTGAAAACTTGACTCCAATTGTTTCAGTCCCTGGCCATAACATAACCTTTTCTATTTCTAAATTGTACATTCAGTTACTCTCACTGTATTTGGTTTTTATTCCGCCTAGACCCCCAGTTCCCAAATGTAACTTTCTATCATCCTTGCCCCCTAAAATGATTAACGATCCAGGTTTACCTGGGATATTCCTGGTTTTAGCACTGACTGTCCCACATCTGGGAAACTCTCAGCCCCAGGCAAACCTAGGCCCTGTCTCGATTCCTTTTATTATCCAACCTGTACTCCATGATTACCATGTCATCCAAACTGTGGTGACATTCTGAACTTTAATAGCTTTCTTTCAATTAAATTTCAACGTTAAAACTGACAAGTTAGCTTTGTCACACTTGCTGCCCATCTGTGGAGTGCTGCTTCAAAAGATCATAGAGCCCAGCAAACTGGCTCCACCATAAATTAATATCTTCCTTCCACCCGGGTTTTTTATAGTGCCTAGAAATTATTGCATCTCTCTCAGAAGGGGCCCCCATGTCCTACTTGATGGAGAAAGTCAAAGCAGATAGGGAAGTCAGTCACCACACTTCTACTTTTATCTGCACCTCCACCCAGCCTTTTCTAATTCTCTCCCGTAAAAAACAAAGGTAGTTTTCTCCTCAGATCTAAGGATAACCTTATGAGCTGAATACCATTCTGCCCCACTTTCTCAAAATACATTTATTAAATATAGCATTTCCACACTTTCCTGTCAATGACACACTTGACAGTGTTTTTTAAAAATGCAGATTATAAGATTTCCCCTCTAGAAATCTGTCTTTTAAACAAATGATGCAAGGGATTCTTATCTTAAGGCAAATCTAGGAGACCCCGAATTGTTTCCTCTCTTTTCTAATCTTCATCTTCTTCCTTTCTAGCGATTTCTTCCCTTCAGCCCACAGAGAACTCTACATTTTTCTCATCTTATAATTAATACCATCACCACAAAAATGATTCCACCCTCAACTCTATGTTCAGTTACTATCCTACTTCTTGCCTTCTTTCTGTAGCCAAACATTTTTCTGCCAAACCACCTTTTTCTCCTCGAACTTTCTGGCACCTGGCTGAAACGGTTTCCATCAACGGGGCCTTGATAAAGTAAGTACAATACTTATTGCTGTATTCATGAGATACTTTAAAAATTATTTCACTTAAACTATCCATGGCATTTAACATCATTGACCGTTCCCTTGTTGAAGAGACATTTCCTCTTACTTCCCTACCATCACACATTTGTGTTTTCTCCCACCTCTCTGGGCCTCCATTAGTTTCTGTCTTCCTTTAAAGTTTATATTCCTGAGGCTCAGTTCTAGTCATTATTTCCTTTCTATGCTCCACACTCTTTTCTGAGCACTCTCATCCATTCCCAGTTTCAACAACCTTCGTCTTTGTGGGTGACTCTCGCATGGATTTCTCAAGTCCATAACTCTTCCTTGAGCTCCAGATCCATACGGTAAAAAACCTACTTGCCACCTACTTCGTCTCTGCTTGATTATTTCAAACACGCCCTACACGAAACCAGTTATTTCCTACCTCCTCAAAAGCTTTCTCTGGCCACGACGCTTCCTCTGTCTCAACATTGACACATTTCCAACCAATCACCAAGTAGCTGTCAATTCCTCTGGAACTGTGTTACTGAAGAAATGTTTGGAAAATACAGAATGGCATGAAGAGGAGCAAAGACAACAGAGGAGAGAGAAGAGAGAAAACAGACGAAGACAAGCAGAAGCAAAATACTCATAATGCTATATTCCAGAGATATTTGGTGCTAACATGCTGGTGAGGATTGCTATAGTCTTTTCTCTATATGTGTGGTATCATAATTCAAATGTTGCTCTATAACAAGTCTTAATTTTTAGAAAATTTTACCCATGGTCTTTGTAACTCAGTATATAATGAACCTCAAATATTATTCTATTACAGCATTATATTTGTCAAATGGCAACATAATATTTTATCATTTTACTATATTAAGATTTATTTAACAAAATAAAAATGTATACTGGTTGCAGATTTTTCCTGCTTTAATTATTGCTGTAATGATAATTCTCTTTACACATCTCTCATGGTCCCTTGTCGGGACATAGGAGCATGAGATATGCTAAGTTGAAATAATGTTAGTTATTTGTCATTTGATATATCTAATATCAAACTGACGTCTAGAAATTCTAAACTGAGGTACATGTCCTCATTTCTCCACATTTCCCATTTTGTTTATCAGAATAAGAAATGGCTATTTGATCAGCCCAGTAGTTCTTCCCTTTCCGTCTCTGGCATTAGTGTCAAGAAACATTCTGTGGGAGGTTGCAGTACATGCATGCCCTTTGTAGGATCAGCTTTACCATCAGGAAAAGATACACTATTTAACAGACACTTTCATTGGAATAGCTCCTGGTATATGATTTGGGTTAATTACTGTCATCATCCTTCAAGCCCTTGGCATGGCTTCTGTTTGGATAAGCAAATTTAGCATTGGTGTCAAGCCAAAAAATTAATTCTTAATGTAGCTGGATATAAAATGCTATGAGCCCAACTGTTAAAAGGGAATTAAAGCATCCTAATTAGACATAACTAAGAAAGACCAATAATTTACTGGCCACTACACAGGAGGGTACTGTTTTTCCAAACTACAATGTTAATTATCCTTTTTCCACAAAAGTTCTGCATTTGGTCCTGGGCACTTTGTTGTGAATAGCAGGTTTTATTTGAATTTTAAAAGAGCAAATTTTTTTATGCTGGTAGAGAAGTTTTAAAAATGACTTTTGCTCTGTCCTTCAGAAACCCTTGGGAAAGTCGGCATAATACTGGTCTGCATATTTTTGTATAAAATATATAAAATTAACATACTGAAACCGTTATCCCTGAAATGAGCATACAGTTGCAAAGTATAGAGTATGTATGGGAGGATTAAAGTGATTAATAGAGTCTGACATGAAAGCCAAAAGGGGGCAGTCTAGATACTAAAATAGCATTTCCAGTTTATTTTGGTCAGGGAAGATAGTAATAAATATTTAAGGAAATAAAATAATATATACCATATACATTTAAACCAAAAAATGAAAAACAAAATATTGAAACAGTTCAACTTATTTTAGTCCCCATTTGAAAACAAAACTAACATCATAATGTAATTCTAACTCTTAAATTTCAAAGGGAGGGACTCTCAGTCATTATTCGGTCCAACTTCCTTTCCACCTCCCTCTTGATGGGTAGCTAGTTTCCCTGTGAACCCTTCCATGAGGAAGATTCATTGTTCTATCTCAGTACATCCCACTGTAGAGAGTCTCCATTGTGAAGTTCTTGTCTGTTTGTATCTTCTAATCTCTAGTCTATCTTAATTCTGCATAAATTGGAAATAATTGGGTATGGTTAAAAAAAATTAGGTTGAAAGTCAGGAAAATTTTCCCCATGTAATGTTATCTTACCAAATAGTAAAGCAGATAAAAAATGATGAAAGCTAGACTAGGAATAGTATAGAAAGTAATAAACTAGGAAATACATGGAAGTAGGCAAAGATGCACATGTTTTGGAGAAATGAAAATAGGTCTCTGACCTCTCAAACAAAAAATAAAAGTGATATAATTGCCATGCCTAAAAACAAGAAACGATTGGTATGCGGGGATTCATGGACCTCCGATAACATCTTTATCACAGTCATTAAAAAGTAAGTTTGACGCTGGGCTCTGTTGACATGAATGTGCCATAGTAGAATTGAGGTGATCCTTTTGATGTACTCTACTGAAGAAGTAAGTTTCAGCATGCTGGCTTCTGTTTGAGCCATCAGAACTTGAGAAATGTTTAGAAACCAGTTCTGTAAACAAACGTTTATAGGGATTGAGGTTCTTTTTTCAAGGAGAAATTTTGTAAAAGTGGTTCACAAAAACTTTAAGAGGTTCAATTTGGATATGACTAACCGTGACTTATAAATAGAAAAAATGATTTATTACAGAGGAAAGGGTATGATTATGTTTATAACAATACTTATTGATTTTTAAGATTTAAGCCTTAAAGCAAGCTACTTATTGAGTGTATGGTGAGACTATATACAGGTGAAAACTCTCTTTATAATTTAGAGATTTGAAGATCCCACAGCCCAGAAATTTCAGTCTGTTTCAGTGTTTTTTTGCTTTTCTTGGATATCCTTAAAAACTGACACTCATTTAAATGAAACTTATTGTTATAATGGTAAGAAAAATAAAATAAAATAAATGATGGATTAAAAGTTCCTTGAGTGTGTTTTCAGTCTCTAGTTATTTATTCATTCATTCAAAGTACTTACTGAACACATGCTATTCAGTGTTTAGTTGAAATGTGTTATGTAGATGGCAATAGAAGCGTGAACAAAAAGACAAAAATTCCTGCTCTTATAAAGCTTATAACCTAGAGGTAAGAGAAAGACAAAATAAAAGTAACTAAGTATATTTTCCAGTACGCTGATAATTAGTAAAAATTATGGGGGAAAAAGCATGGAAAGGGTAAGAAGTATTGTGGTATAAAATAGGGTAGCTAAGTCTTCATTGATGAGGTGACATTTGAGCAGAAGACCTGCAGAAGATGGGCAAGCAAGTCATATGGATATCTGGGAGAAATATGCCCTAAGCAGTGGGATCGGAAAGTGCAAAGGCACCAGGGGAGGCGCATGCCTAGTCTTCCAGGAATAGCAGAGTCAGTCTTGCTGCAGTAGAATAGTGAGATGAGCTTTAGGAGGCTCTGAGAAAGGTAAACAGGTCTAGGTCCTCCAAGGCTTTATAGGTCATTGTAAGGACTCGGGATTTTACTCTGAGATGTGAATCCTTTGGAGATTTGGGGCAGAAGAATGACATAATCTGACTCATATTTGGAAAACAAACCACTCTCAGGGCAAGGCTGGTGGCAGGAAGACCTGTAAGAAGACAATTATAGGGCTTCCCTGGTGGCGCCGTGGTTGAGAGTCCGCCTGCCGATGCAGGGGACACGGGTTCGTGCCCCGGTCCGGGAAGATCCCACGTGCCACGGAGCGGCTGGGCCCGTGAGCCATGGCCGCTGAGCCTGTGTGTCCGGAGCCTGTGCTCCGCAACGGGAGAGGCCACAACAGTGGGAGGCCTGCGTACCGCAAAAAAAAAAAAAAAAAGAGAAGACAATTATAATAATTCAGGGGAGAAATGATAGTGATTTGGACAAAGGGAGGCTGTGAAAGTGATGAGTGTTTGAATTGTGGATTCTTGGATATATTTTGAAGATAGAGCCAATGGGATCTGATGATGGATTGGATATGGAGTAAGAGAGAGGTCAAGGGTGATTGCAAGATATTTTATCTAAGCAACTGGAAGAACAGTGTTGCCATTAGCTAAGAAGATTAGACATCAAAGAGGAGGGTCCAACTCTGGGGTTCAGAGGACAGGTTGGGCTGGGGATATAAACTTGGAGTAAATGTAATTAAAGTCATGAGACTGGATGACAACACCAAGACAATAAAGAAGAAAAGCAGTCCAAAGTCTTTATGATCCAGAGGAATAATTTAGTTTACCTATTCAGTCAGCTAAACCTGGTATGTACACAAAGCTCCAAGCTGCAACATCCACATCATCACACAACCACAGGAATACCCAATCCTTTCAAAAAAAATAATAAATTCAAGGCCCATTCATTCACTCGAGGTCAAAACTACAAAATTCTGAGCTATTGGATCCTGAAGTATTTGCTTCTCTCTAATCCATTCCAATTCTCCATTTTAGCAACTTTGACCAGTGGCAGCTCCCTATAATTCTAGCCACTTAGTTTTTAAACCACTTTTTGCTATTATTCCTTTTTTTTTTTCATCTCCTCTTTGCAACTGTTGAAGTATTAGGGCAAATAACTGATGAGGTTAATTTGCTTCAATCACTGTTCATTTTAGTTACTTACAAAAATGAAAAAGAAGTATAATATAACAATCTAATCAGGGTCAAAGTTTTATTATTTTTATTTCTCTCTTCCTTTCCCTTATCATTCTTTTCCTCCCTCCTTCCCTTCCTTCCTCTATTTTTCTAAACAGATTCATTTGGGGTATATCTTTAGCTCACACAGAAATCCGAGTAGATTTCTTATAGTAGAATTTGGCTAGAAATTACTGAGAGTTACTATGTGTCCCAAATTAAGTCACATACATCTCACTTAAAAACTTAGGTACAACCATGTAACTCATAGTATAAAATTTGGAAACCACTAAGTACATTTTGTATCCATCATAATGTACAGATCATTTTTATAGCATGCATTTTAAATGCTAAAAAATGTAATTAATTAGTCCATAATCCCTATGAGCTTGGTATTACCCTAATACTCACCTATCATTTTGCTCCAGGATTTGTTCTTTCAGTACAGTTCTGGAGTTGATTACACTGACTCGCTTTAAAGCATGAGCTGCAGAAGAAGACGGTGAGTGCTTTGATATCCATAAAAGCAAACAATGCACAAAATAGAGAGAAATATGATGAAAGATTATACAAGTTAGAGAATTTTTTGTGTTCTGGATCCACAGGTGTACTGGGAGCCTTTCATCTTCCCCATTATTTCTTATTCACCTAAAATGTTTTGTAATGTCTTGATAAAACTAAGATTCCATAATGAAAAAGCCTACGGAGAAGTTCTTTCTTAGACATTAGAGAGGAGTGCTAACTTGTTTTGGATCTTCCACAGAAGGTTGAAGTATTTGCCCAAGAGGAACATGACTCCAGTCTTTAAAAAAAAAAGCAATATCGTCAATTCTTATAGACAAATATTATTGTGAAAAGTATTAAGAGCATGCAATGGTAATCCCCGAATCTCTGTCATGTTCTTACTATTGTCACTAATAATAGCTTCCTACGTGGCAGGCAATGTTCTAAATACTTTACATATTTTAACTCTTATGTTTCAAAACTACCCCTGTGAGGAAGATGCTATGATTATCCTTATTTTACAGATAAAAAGCACAGAGAAGTAAAGCAGGTACAAAGTCACACATCTAGAACTACAAGACTGAGGTTCAGGTTACTGTTAGTGAATTCGATGGGAAACATCTCAGAGCTAGGCAGATTTTTGTCTTTTCCCACAGTGTAATACTTAACCTCCTTGAATTTCAGACTTCTTATCTTTAAAAAGAAGGAAGTGGACTTGGAGATTTCTAAGGTCTCTTATATGAACTCTATGTTTTCTTATTTCTATAAGTAAACATCTGGTCCTTAAAGGAAGCCTCTGATTTATATCAACTATCTCTAAGAAACGTGGGATTCCATGTCTCACAGAATTAAAATTCAATTTGGGGATGTTTCATCCTCTCCTGCCTAAGGCACATTTTCATCTTTATAGCTGATAATAATAATGTTTGAATTTATATATTTATAATTTATAGAATGTGTTCACATACATTATACAATTTGAGTGCCAAAATGAGCTGATAAGATAAAGAGAACAACAGGTAAGTTTACCCCTATTTTGAAGGGAAAAATAAAACTCAGATAGGATAAGTGATTTGCCTGAAACCCAAATTTATCAAAGAGGCAGAGAGGGAGAGAGAGAGAAAAAGAGAAAGACAGAGAGATGGAGAGAGCAAGTGTAAGCTGAGCCCTACACTCCTTCCTGTCTTTCACACTAAGTCAATGTACTTGTTCCTACAGGTTTGATATAATGTTTAAGAGTTTGATTGGCCTCTGGCATGAAACAGAGGAAGCGATGGATTCAAATTCTGCAACTTACACTGTCTTAACTTGGGCAAGATGCATATCCTTTTTGTAAAATTAGGACCATGTAGCCTCAGGGGGTTTTGGGGAGAATTAAGTAAAACACTTGTGACTATATTGACAGAATTAATACCTAAGGCATCTTAGCTACCTCAGTATTATTAGTATGGGTAAGAATTATCCTAGACTAAACCTATAAATATGTAAATTTATCTTTAGTCATATCTTTTTCCATAAACTCTTTTCTCTCCTCTGATTCTCACCTCTTATATAATATTCCCATAAGGTGAGACTTACAGGTTTTTCAGAGCTAGATGGAGTTTTAGAGATCTGATGTATCCAAACCAAATTATACTGTACACTCTACTTATCTGTCATCAACTCTGGTAGTGAGGGTGAGAATTATAGGAAAAGAAAAAGTGTCTGGGTCATAAGCAGTTTTGGGGGCAAGGGAATGATAAAAATGTACACTGTTCATTTCCATATCAGACACCAGGACAAACAGATCTAGTTCAAGTCCCATTTTTCATAAATGGGAAGAATGAAAAGAGGTCATTTTTACAAAGATTCATATAATTATTCAGTGCTAGAACCAGAACCCAGGGCTCTGAAATTGGTCCCATGTTTTTTCCACTATGTTTTGCTGACTTTTACTCCCACTTTCATGTCACATTAAGTTAATAAAAAGTTTTATGTGGAAATATTGTGTGCTTTTTAAAGTAATTCCTGAACAGACTCAAGGCCAAAAAGGATAAATTGTAAAAAATAAATGATAGATCACAGATTGAATTTAGAAGTGGGGATCACACTTCTCAAATCACACTCTGTCCATGTAGCCCTCTTTCTTCTAAATTCCAGTAAAAATGTTCTCAGATATAAGTTGATTTTTATTCACTACTTATGCAAAGAAGAGAAAGAAACTCCCCACAGGGACAGGCCTGCGCCTAACATTTGTGGTAACTGGGGCAAGAGTATAAATGAAGGCCCGCATACCATACTTCTAAGTATTTGATAGTTATAGATGGAACTAACAGACTGGTAAATAAGTTCTATTGCTTACCCTAACACATACACCTTCCCGACCACCTGGAAGGCAAAATCCAGGTGAGAGTGTTTGGAGCCCTGCGAGTTCCTCTGGGGAATGCAGTAGTCCCGGGTGATGTGGTCAAGGTGCTTGCTGGGTTTTCTCCCACCCCAGCTCCACCCCTCACCATGTCTGTGGCTGCCTCAGCTACATGTCCAGACTCTGCCAACCCTCCTCCAAGAAAAAAAAACATCCTTCATCCAAGGAGTAGTGAATGCCAGTAGAGCAGTCGACCCTTAAGAGGGTAGAACTAAAGAATGAGAGCCCAGGTCCTTGGAGCAAATTTATGTCATATGGGCAGAGAACTCTGGGACTCCAAGTACCTGGAGTGGTCAAGGAGTGGCGGGATGGGAAGAGGAACCCCGATGGGCACAATCCCTAGGCCTTGGCCAGAGAGCCAGCCAGGGAAGGCAGAGCGGAGACGTAGTACAGGACTGGGTCAAATTGGCCCAGGTCTAAGGGCAATACTGTAGGAATGTGACTAAATGTAACCAGGTTTGAAGTTGTTGTCTGGGGGATGTTTTATATCAATTGTATATCAGTTGATCTATTTTTGTTCTGCTCTGTGTGGTCACTAATAAAATTACAATATATATGGCTGACCTTTTACAAATATCTATCTATCTAGTATTAACATGAGTAATTTTATGCCTGCTTTTTAAAAGACTTTATATATTTTTTACTCACCATCCAAATAAATCAAAATCCCAGAAATATTCATTGTAAAAAACATATTCTATTTCTAGTACAAAAATGATCTCTACTCACCACCTTTCTGAATTTTAACAGAAAAGACACAATACTGAAGTAACTAGAAGAAAGCTCAATTTACATTTTCCTAAATCTGTCATATTTCTGTTGCTGAGATAGTAACATCTATTAATGTCAGCTCAACTTCAAGAATGTTTTCCACTTGTTACCACAGAGGACTGGTGTACATAAGATATATCAATGGAGGGAGGTATGATATTTGTTTCCAAAACTGGAGACTTAAACAAGAGCAAATTCCACAACTTTCAAAATTGTGTTCCATATTTTATGGTAGATTAAATATTGAACTTAAAACTTACACACTGCCTGCTTTCAGAGCTATATTTTCCAAAGTAATACAACTTATATTTCATGTTGCCTTTAAAATAAGTAGCAAAAAATATATCCTGGCTCGTAGCATTACAAATCACCCCATTCACTCTGAGGAGACATACTTTTGGTAGAAAAAATGGAGGCAGATTCATCTGTTTAACAAACAGCTACTGAGTACCTGTTATTTGCCTAACATGAGGCTACCTAAGTGCTGGGGATAGAGAAAATGACAGACCACATCCTCATTGCAGCCCTCAGAGACACTCATAGATATATCTTTCCTACGCACTAAATATAAATTATTACTCAGCCTGACCAAATAGGCAAGGACTCATTTCCAAAACTGCTAGCCATTAGGAAAAGACAAGGTCTTCTTTTATTAAGAATGATCACAGCCACCTGACAATGGATCAGGTTTTTCTGAATGTATCTACATATAGAATATTTAAATTTGAGAAAGGGGCATAAACAAGGAATAAAAAAAATAGTAGTGCATACCTAATGTGTGTTAGCTTAGAGAAACACATCAGCAAAATGGCTCTGCTTTTTGATTTCATGGCATTAAAATACTAAATTGCACTGATCTTGTTATAAACTGCTTTCATATCTTTCTGACTTTTTATATCCAGGTAAAGTGTGAAGTGAATGAATAGATACCAGTTCACGTAGGAAATACTAAGAATAATTCTATATGTCTTCTTTTAGCCTGCAATTATGAAATAGTTCACTTGGTTTTACAGCCATTTCTCAGTGGTGTTCTGGAAATGTATAGAACAAGGATCATGATGGTGGTACACATGAGAAAACATCTACAGCTGGAAAAAGATAATGGTACATCCAACTTTCAGAGCTGGAAAATGACTGATCTCTGCAATATTAAACTAATACTAGATTTCAAACATCTTTATGTCCTAATTAGATAAAGATCAAACCACTTCATTTACACAAATATCTATGAATCTTAATTTAAAATATTAGGACTATAGTAACAAAAATTAGTACTAAATAAACTCAGTTGCTATTTTGTAAAAGTTAGACAAACATCATTCTCCTTTGTCATTCTTCAGATTTTCTTTTCTTTTGTTTCTCTCCCACAACATGCCATAGTATGTTTTAAATATTTGTTATTTATTTGACATGGATTTAATTTCAAAGAAAGTGGAATGTTTAGACCCATTATATTCTAAACCTGCAACAGAGCTTATAAATCATCTAATCTCTTATTTCATAAATGAACAAACTGACCCTGGGGCATAACATTTTGCTTAAAAATCATAAACAAGGTTGATTTTTAGCTGATGTGTCCCAACGTATTTGTTTCTTTTCTAGAGAAAGGAAGACACCCAGTTCCTGACTTAAGTAGCATGAATGAAGAAAAATGCATAGTAAGAAATCAGGCAATTAATGGGCTTTCAAAATGGGTAAGCACCCTGTATCTTAGGTTTATTTTTCACTGTGTCCTCACCTTTTTCTTGTTCACTGAAGGCCTGAAGCAAATTCGTGAGATTTTTGGTTTTAGACAGAAGTTCCTGGTATGTTCCCATTTGTGCTACTCTGCCACTTTCCATTACAACAATAAGATCCATCAGGGGTAGAAGTGTGAGGTTGTGTGTCACTAAAATTCGAGTCTACAAGAGTGGTTTATTCCCTGGGTTACAAAAGATGGCAAAAGTAAGCCATTTTAAAGAGAGCTGCAATCATTATTTTTTGTCTTTACTATTTTAGAGTATAATTCTTGGTAGGTGCCAGTTTAAGGCAGCGTATATAAATATATTTCACAATGAATGATGATACACTGCTAGACAAAAAAGAAAAAAGAAAAAAGTCAGCAAATGTTTTTAACCCATTAGTTCAGGTATTCTTCATTCATTAAAAATGAATCAAATTTACAGCAAATTAAAAACAATCTTATAACTGTCACTCTTGCTTCCTTTTTCTAAGGTCCTGTAGCATTACAAAAACATTTTTGATTCAAGTCTTTATTTTTAAATCTTTCCATATTATTGTATACATATACATAAAATTGAATGAGAAGATTTATCTTGGTTTCATTTCAATAAGTAAAGATATTTGTCTATTCTTTAAATATTTATACATTTATTTAAATTTTCCAGAATTCTCTATATTAATAAATCTGTAAACACATATTGTGAATCGATGAGTATGGTTTTGTGGTCAGACAGGCTTTTAAAAATCTCTGTGGCTCTTAAATTAAGCAAGCTACAACAAGTCATTATAAGCCCTGAGTTTCTTCATGTATAAAACAAGAACAACGATAATGCCTATCTCAGAGACTTGCTATAAGAACTAAATGAACTAATTTAGTGTCAAACATAGTATGCACTTGGTAAATATTAATTCCTTTCTTCTTGGTTCCTTCACAAAACAATTGAATTGTTATGAATGCTAGATTAATAATACCACATTTTAAATAATAAAGTAATACTATTTTTTATAAAAGTGCTATGCACCAAAATACCACTTTTCAAAAAAAGTCACCTAAGCTAAAAACAACTCATTTTGGCATGTAAACCACCTTCGAATATGGTATTAGTCAATGAGGTAATAATCACATAAGTTGTGGTCAGAGTAAACTTGTAAAAAATTTTAAAACATTCATTAAAGTGAGTCTGTAAAAGAGCAATATAACATCTCATTCTTTATGTGAAATTTAACTACTCTGCTACAATAAATAAACAAAATATTAGAATTTGGGGCACAATGCTACATAGATTATCCTCTCCTTCCCTCACTAAAGCATAAGTGATGTTATGGCTACCTTGTTTTTCAACATGCCGGAGGACCCAATCACTTTTTCAAAAAGTTGCTTTCCAACATGAACATCAACTGCAGACAAGGGATCATCCAGGAGGTAGATGTCGGCCCCACTATAGACAGCTCTGGCCAGACTGACTCGATGCCTCTGACCTCCACTTATATTCACACCCTGAAAATGAAGCAGGAGAAAAAACAAAACCAGAGGAAAAATGTGTAAATCTCAAAGCACACAGAGTTACGTCCAAGTTCTCTTCTGTAGCAGGGATAGGTAATAATTCATGGTTAACACTCTAACCTTTCTTTATCCTAAAATTCCAAAAGCCTCTATTTCCTAGTACCACTAATTTGTGCACATTAACAGATATATCTGCTTTCTCTTAATTGCGTGCTTTCAAAAGTAGATACTAACAGTTATGGAGAAAAGAATTTTTCCGGTTCCCTAACTCTGAAAATTTGTGCCTGTGGAACACTAAAGAAAACTTTTGGCTGCCAGCCGTGTACTGACACTGGTGATCATTTTTAAATTGACACATAGGAGACTGAGAATAATAGCTAAATTACCAAAGCAGCAATCAACATGTCCTATTTTCTTCTGTAGAAAGATTAGTACAAGTCTTGTTGGCAAAAGTACAACTCTAAGAAGCAAGAATAAGGAATATACATCACTCTGTGAGAATTAAAGTCGACGTGTACAGCCATGTATGGAGAATTATGGGGCCAGGCCCAATTTACTTGATTTATTTTATGTTTAGTGTTTACAGATCTGGTTTAAAAGCTCTCCATGCAGCACAGAAATCAGCCAGTGCCCTATAATTGTAAAATGTCATTGCTTCTTTGCCTTTCTCGTCCTCCTACTATTCAACAAATATCTCCTATACTCTGGGTGCTGTGCTAGCACTTGGGATTTAAAGATAAATGAAACTGAGCCTCTGTCATGAGGAGGTCACATTTTAGCAGGGGAGCCAGGAGTGAAAAAATAATATACAAAGTAATATGAAACGTATATGTGTGTGTGTGTGTGTGTGTGTGTGTGTGGTGTGATTATAATAGCCCCCAACTCATGGGCTTGTCATGAGCATTTACTGAGTGTAAAATATTTAGGACAGGGCTTCTCTGGTGGCGCAGTGGTTGAGAGTCCACCTGCCGATGCAGGGGACGCGGGTTTGTGCCCCGGTCCGAGAGGATCCCACATGCCGCAGAGCGGCTGGGCCCGTGAGCCATGGCCGCTGAGCCTGCGCGTCCGGAGCCTGTGCTCCGCAACCAGAGAGGCCGCAACAGTGAGAGGCCCGCGTACCGCAAAAAAAAAAAAAAAAAAAAAAAAAAAAAAATATATATATATATATATATATATATATATATATATATATATATTTAGGACAAAGCCAATACCAAATACAGACACAATCAACATTAGCTATTATCACCCAATCACTCCTCTCTCCAATCCATCCTCTGACTTGTCATCACGAATCTTGTAATTATGTTATCATCTTGCTTAAAAATCTTGTACGCCCGTATCTCTCTCTTCCCATCATCCATGAGCATCAGCAAATTCCATAGTAGAAACCTAAGATACTTATATTCTGGTATTAACTCATCTTTCAACCACTCACCCAATGCTGCCTTCTCAAGTGACTGTGACCTACAAGCAGACTAGCCTGCCTTTTCGTATCTGGGCAGAGCCTATACACTCTGCTTGGGTGCCCATATCCTCCCTTTTCAACTCAAAAGATACTCTAAGTCCTCTTTGAAATCAGTCTTCTACCCAGAGTTTCAAGTAAAGTGATTCATTCCCTCCCTTCTTGTCTTGCAGTGTCCTGTTTACTCACCCATTGCTAGAAATGACAATACCCATGTCAGTGTCTCACTCTCCTATGAGCTCGTGCCTAGTTTATCCTTGCATTCCCAGCACATAGTGTCCAAATAAATATTGGTAAAGACAATTGATAATATCATTGGCAGAGATCCAGTTGATTGCAGTCCCTTGAAGACTGGGTGATTGATAGCTCTTTTGCTCACCCTTATATACCCCATTGCAGAATAAGGGCATATAATAGATTAATAACTATTTGTGTTCAGTGGAAGAATGCCAAAGAAAAAGATGAATAAAAGTGAGGAAAATTCTACATTCATTATCTTGGTCGTCTCATAAACAGCTGTAAACAGATTTCTTTTTGAAATATTCAATTATATGTTTATTTTAAAGTACATCATCAGATTGGGAGAAATTTAATTTAAAAATATAAAAAGCAGAAATTATAAGTGGCAATAACATTTAATGACTATATTAAATCTATACTTCACATTTTGAATTTTTTCCACTTCAACTTTTTAGTTACATACTTAGCTATTTCATTTTATTAGAGATTGGCTTTATCAGCATAATGTTCGATATGTATTAACAAGTTTGAAAAAGAAGTCACATTTCTGCATAATTCTAGCTATGGTGCCATTTCACCAAGGGATAGTGAAGATGCCAGAAAAAACACAGAGGTTGCAAAAAAATTAAATCAATTTAACACTTCGAGAAAATACATCTGCAAAGTAACAGGCTATGAATGAAACCAAAGTAAGTCTAGTTAAAGGTAAAATTTGCCTCATCCTAGATTTTATTTTTTAAATTTTTATTGAAATATAGTTGATTTACAATGTTGTGTTAATTTCAGGTGTACAGCAAAATGTACACCCTCGATTTTAAATATTTCCCCTTTCTATAGTTTTGTTCTATAATTTTCAATTTATATAGCAAGACAATTAAATAACTTGAAGCCAGGGTAAAAATGCCTAACAATGTTATGCTAACTCCCTTCTCAGAAATTCAAAACACTAAGGATTATTTACTTATCTTCATAGTACACATGAATCGTAGGCAGAGGCTGCTTTTGTATTCATGTTTAATTAGTGGAGACTTTAGTCATGGGTTGGGGATCATCTCTTGGGCTTCATACTTTGGCTCATGATATCTTGTTTTGTTTTGTTTTTAACTCCAAAACACTGGGCAGCATAATGACTATTCATTAATGCGATGAAAATAAAATAGAGCAAAGAATACGACGCCTGGGAAACAAGTTCCTCTTAAGCAGGAATGTGTAAATATGGAACAGGTACATTCATGACAGGATCATCTCAGAGCCTCGTTGGAACCTGGCCTTGGTGCCACCACTGGAGACTGGGGCTCTGTTGCTACTGTCCTAGGCTTGACTGTGCACAAGAGCTTCAGGAAGAAACAAAACTATTATTCCCTCATTAGATAGTGAACCGCATTATGCCAGCAACTAAGGCAAAGCGTTGATGATCCACTTGGTGGGCTTTCATTCCCCCATTTGGACACTAACAACAGAATTTCCTGCTGATTTTTAATCTATTTTCAAAATAGTCAATAATAAATAATTATTCATCCTTAATATGGCCATCTCTTTCATAGGGATTCTACAATGACTTTTTAAAATTATAGCTGTATAGCTCTTCAAGACCTCAGTAAAAAGGCTATAAATATTCTATTAGCGCAGCTGAATGGAATGTTATTCCTGCATAAGATAAAATATATTATCCTTACTCTTTCTCCAATCTCAGTTTGATCTCCATTTGGTAACTGCTCCAGATCGGGAAGGAGCGCACAGGCTTCCAAAACTCGCTCATAAAGCTGCTTCTGCATGACAGAGCCAAAAAGAATGTTTTCTTGCAAAATGCAATTCTGAATCCAAGCCTGCTGGGAAACATAAGCCACAGAGCCCTACAAAAGAAAGAAATAAAATAAATACTCTTAACAAGGGAAAAGGAGAACTTGCATTCACCACATTAAAGGAAGGTATCTAGTCCATGGTTTTGCTTTCTTTAAATTGAATTTAAAAATATTTAGATGATTTCTTCAATGTAAATATATTCTATTTACATTTTCATCTTATATCCTGTTTTAATCTTATGTATTTTTATTAGAGGCCCCTTCAAATGAGTTACTTGGTGCCTTTTATTTACTTTCATTCTAGCTTCTATCAAAGTTACCTGTCTGGTGGGATTTTCTGGAAGCAGACACTGAGTTTATTAGTCAGCTCTACCTACCCTAACAAGGTACCATGAACTGGGTTGCTTAAACAACAGAAATTTCTTTTCTCACAAGTGTGAGATCAGGTGTTGGCAGGGTTGGCTTCTCCTGAGGCCTATCTCCTTAGCTTGTAGATGGCTTTCTTCTCCTGAGTCTTCACATGGCCTTCCCTTTGTGTGTGTGTCCTAATTTCTTCTTCTCATAGAGATATCAGCCATACTGGATTAGGGCCCACCCTACTGACCTTATTTTAACTTATTATCTCCTTAAAGACCTTATCTCCAAATACAGTCACATTCTCAGGTACTGTGGGCTAGGACTTCAACATATGAATTTGGGGGGAATACAATTCAGCCCATAATATTGAATTTGGGGTGCAAGTTGGTTATTTGGGATCAATTCTTAGGAAAGAAAAGGAAGAAGGAGGATTGGGTAGAGCAGGAAGTCGCACAGCAATTCAGATCCGACAAAGATTTGGTCAACCCTCCAGAGAGCTATGGAGGTGCATCACCCATCAGTTGTTCTCTGTTAGGCTGAACTGGCCTGGCCTTTCAGAGTGGGACCCCAGGAGGCCAGCATGAAGGCGCTGATGTGCTATATGTACTCCCAAGGCTGGGTGGCAAGCCCTTCCTAGAAGGGGGGGTCTGGGCAGCACATCTCTCTCTTCCACATACTCTCTGCTCTTAAATTCATTTTTTGATAATTTTATGTCTTGACATTATTCTTGAATATGACTCTGCTCCATAAAATATTCTTTGAACTAGCCCTTGTCTTCCAAAGGATTCCCAGTATTTGAACTAGAGACTCACATTTCAATCTGTCCCATGGACTCTATCCAAACACTGATTTGAGTATTTTGAATATTATGCACTCTGTAACAATACCACACATTTAAAGTACTTTCTGACGTAGACCTGTGTGTAACTACCAGTCTTTTGATTTCTACCAACTACTTTGAAGGTCAAAGATTAACTTTTAATTCCTCCTTGTTGAGCATGTAAGACATAGAATGGCTTTTGAGCCAAAACAATATAGTTCTGATCTGACTTGATCTTGAAAACAAAAGTAATTGCTCTTGAATTGCCTCATTTAGTGAATAACTTTTTTTTTTTTTAAAGGCTGAATTTCTTTTCAGTGTTTAATCTTTTTTTTTTTTTAACATCTTTATTGGGGTATAATTGCTTTACAATGGTGTGTTAGTTTCTGCTTTATAGCAAAGTGAATCAGTTATACATATACATATGTTCCCATATGTCTTCCCTCTTGCGTCTCCCTCCCTCCCACCCTCCCTATCCCACCCCTCCAAGCTGTCACAAAGCACCGAGCCAATATCCCTGTGCCATGTGGCTGCTTCCTACTAGCTATCTACCTTACTACATTTGTTAGTGTGTATATGTCCATGACTCTCTCTCGCCCTGTCACAGCTCACCCTTCCCCCTCCCCATATCCTCAAGTCCGTTCTCCAGTAGGTCTGCGTCTTTATTCCTGTCTTACCCCTAGGTTCTTCATGACATTTTTTTTTCTTAAATTCCATATATATGTGTTAGCATACGGTATTTGTCTTTTTCTTTCTGACTTACTTCACTCTGTATGACAGACTCTAGGTCTATCCACCTCATTACAAATAGCTCAATTTCGTTTCTTTTTATGGCTGAGTAATATTCCATTGTATATATGTGCCACATCTTCTTTATGCATTCATCCGATGATGGGCACTTAGGTTGTTTCCATCTCCGGGCTATTGTAAATAGAGCTGCAATGAACAATTTGGTACATGACTCTTTTTGAATTTTGGTTTTCTCAGGGTATATGCCCAGTAGTGGGATTGCTGGGTCATATGGTAGTTCTATTTGTAGTTTATTAAGGAACTTCCATACTGTTCTCCATAGTGGCTGAACCAATTCACATTCCCACCAGCAGTACAAGAGTGTTCCCTTTTCTCCACACCCTCTCCAGCATTTATTGTTTCTAGATTTTTTGATGATGGCCATTCTGACTGGTGTGAGATGATATCTCATTGTAGTTTTGACTTGCATTTCTCTAATGATTAATGATGTTGAGCATTCTTTCATGTGTTTGTTGGCAACCCTCAGAATGGGAGAAAATATTTGCAAATGAAGCAACTGACAAAGGATTAATCTCCAAAATTTACAAGCAGCTCATGCAGCTCAGTAACAAAAAAACAAACAACCCAATCCAAAAATGGGCAGAAGACCTAAATAGACATTTCTCCAAAGAAGATATACAAGCTGCCAACAAACACGTGAATAACTTTTGATTAGAATAGCATATTAAATCTGTCCTCGGGTGATAGAAGTTCTGAATACTTGATATACATTAGTCAAGATAAGGGGAACAGAGGGTGAAGAACACAAGAGAAAAGATTGTAGAACAGGGAAAAGTGGTATATAATATAAAACCGGAACTAAATACTACATTGAGAGGTGTGGACTTGATGTTCTGGTATGACAGCAGCTGAAAAAAAGTTAATCAATTTTCACAGAGATGTAAATTTTTCCTTTTATCATCAGTATAATTATCATTTGCGTCTCACATACAAATGAAAATGTTTTTGTCTCATTTCATTCTTAATAATAAAACTACGATAGAAGTTTTGCTAATTCAAAAATGGACTCTAAATCTCTGATGTTTTATCAAAGAACATTGACTATTGGATACTCTGCATCAATGATGTCTGATGTAAGCCTTAGAAACTGAGAATAGGGGATCTTAGAATTTGAATGTTGGAATGATATGCCTCAAGAAAGTGCTCATGTGAAACCTTGAGAAACAGAAAGATGTAAACAAGATCACCTTATAAATACTAAATGTTAAGTTGGCCATGCCATCATTATGATATTACTACTAAATTAGATACAATAAGGATGACACATATATTTAGGATTAAAAATGTTTTCAGAAATAATTCAGAGTGTGGTACCTCAAATCCTCCACTGATCCAGAGCAACAAGCTTCCTAAAGAACAATGTGGCCAATTATACAGACAGATAATATTGTTTCCCTTTAAAACAAATATCGTATATTAACGCATGTATGTGGAACCTAGAAAAATGGTACAGATGAACCAGTTTGCAGGGCAGAAGTTGAGACACAGATGTAGAGAACAAACGTATGGACACCAAGGGGGGAAAACCGTGGTGGGGTGGGTGGGGATGGTGGTGTGCTGAATTGGGCGATTGGGATTGACATGTATACACTGATGTGTATAAAATTGATGACTAATAAGAACCTGCAGTATAAAAAACCAACCAACCAAACAAACAAACAACTAATACTAAACTTTCTTTGGGTTATTTGTATGGAAATACGTTAATATAAATGTTGCAGACATTACATGAAATTTCTAAAAATCTTATATGTTCTGGTATAATGTTATAAGTCATAATTCTAGTTATTACTTTAAAATGTATATCTCAGAAATAACTAAATTTCATTGTCAGTTGCATTATTATGAACTTTCATCAAACCTTTAAAAAAAAAAGAAAGAAAAACAAGCCATTAAAGAGAAATTCTTCCAAGAGAATTAAAACACGTTATATATACCTCTGAAAAAAATATATATATATATTGTTTCTCTTTGACAACCCTAGCTTAACATAAACAAAGTGTGTCCTCTCTGCTTTACGATTAGTAATAGCAATGTTATGGTTTCTATTATCACCATGAACACTTTCTTAATTACGAATTCTCAAAGGTATCAGAAATAATCTTTAAATCTTACCATGAGTACCTCAACAATCATAATGAAGATAACAAAACCATAAAAATTCACAGGGAGCCAGCTGACTCTATGCCAAGAACTAGTCTAGGTCTTTGCACATTATCTTATTCAATCTACTGCTTAACCTTTCAAGCTTATTATTATCATTTATGCATCAGGTGAAACCTAGAATTGATATTGTTTTTATACTGATACACTCCTAATTATTTTTCAAGATTAAATAAAAGGCTACCTACTTTCTGATTGTTTTTCTCTTTAAAGCAGAATTTGTTGTTTTTATACCGTTTCATTTAAAAAATCTAATTTAAATACTTGTTGTAATTGATCTTAGTATCTCCCTCACTAGACTATGAACTCTGTAAGAAGCGTAGCATATCCTATTCATGTTTATTTCCCTGGTACTAAGTGCTAGGCACATAGTATGTGCTCAATAATTGCTTTGTGAAATTAACCAAAGAAACTGCACGATAATAAAATCAACATGACAAGCATTATATTTTTAAAGGATACTTACTGGCCTAGGAAAAGGTATAGTCATCTTGATCGATAGACAAATGGCTGATTGTAATCATTAGGAAGCACATAAGGAGACAAAGATCGTGTACTTAAAGTTAAATAGTGGTATTCATTAAGTGTAACCTTATCAGAAAAAGTCCTAAAAATCATACTTGATTCCAAACTAAGAAATAGCAACGCTGAGAGAGAAATAAATAATCACTAAAGAACTGGAGTCAGGAAAGATATAAAGACATGAGGAAAGATATATTATGAACAAAAAATAAAAAGATTTGGAGTTGCTTTTTCCTCAAGAGCAAAACTGTGAAGACACTGGTTTCAGATCTATAGAGCTTCTCCATCTTGTCAGATGTGAGAGGAGCGAATAGGTAGTATTTTACCTAACAGTTAGTTAGGTCTAAGGAAAAACTCATTAGATAGTCTAGTATTTCAGAGAAGAAAAAGCTGATGAAGAACTTCTTGAATTCTTATTCCTACTGATCTTTAAGAATAAAACAAATGGCTGGGAGTGGAGTAGACCTCTCCTTAGTCCAAAGGCTTAAATTTAAATGTAAGCTATTAATATTATTATTTTCCTGAGGTTTTTCTAGGTCAAAGGTCCTTCTCATGAGCAACTACAAGATTTCTTAGAAATGGAACGGCCATAATTACTTAGGAAACATTGCAGTGAATGATAATTAGAAACCTAATCAAACTACATTATAAATCACATTCATTTCTCTATAATTGGTTGCAATTTAGTTAATATCATCAAACAATTACCATAAGCATTCCTAAATGATTTGCTGAAGTATTTGGAGGACACAATGCTCTTACTAAGCCATCCATAGTTAATCAATTTCTGTGGAAATTTAAATGATTGTTACAAACTAGAAATGCTCATTAAATACTTGCATCTTCAATTCAATTTGATAAATTCTTATTGACACTAATGATATGCTGGCTGTAGCCTATTACACTAGGAGATGTGAAAAGAATGCATTGTTGACTTTACCTTTCTTTGGACTACTCCTTTAAGTTTCTCCATTTCCCCTAGAACGGCAGAAAGCAGAGATGATTTTCCAGACCCAACTTGCCCTATAACAGCCACTAAAGCTCCTTCTGGAATCTTTATGTTTAAGCTGCATGACAAGAAAAGGAGAGAGATGACATAAGAAGTTCATGTTATAATTGTTTCTAATGTATATTCCTAGACAAGTCACTGTATCACTGCACTGGGTATCATCCCTGAAATTGCTGCTATTCACACTGTCCTACATTATTCTACAAACACCCCAACTTCCAAAATGCAACAGCAAATGCTGCAGAGGAAATAGAGGAAATGAAAAGGGAAAAAAGAGAGTAAAACAACCATAAAAATGAAATGTGCAGTGAAAGGTTTTAAAAAAATCTTGTAAATTCCAATAGATTTATCTTCTGCTTAAAAACTCTAAAAAATAAAAACATGGAACATTATAGAATTCAATGCTAAAATTTTTTTGTTTTTAATTTTCCCCAAACCATGACTTACTCCTTTAATATTGGAATCCCTGTTTTATCCCAGGAAAAGGAAGCATTTGTAAAACCAATGGCATGATCTAGGAAGAAAAAATAAATACAAATGTATCTTCGAATCAATTGTCTTCAGCCTAGAAGTCAAATAAATATTGAATACAAAGAGGAACTGCTGACCTCCTATGTACTTTGTTTCTATACTTCGAGGATGAAAGTCCTCAGTATTGAGAAAGTCTTCCAAACGAACCAATGATATTCTTGTCTATCAAAATAAATGCAAATGAAATTTTTTGGGTTTCAAGCACAAGTTAAACTGAAAAGTGTTTATTGTTAAGTACAGTATGATTAAAATTTTTTGATGCAAATTGAAGATATTGATAGAAATATTCAGCAAGCATAGTTTGCATTGTTTTAATGTTTATAAATAAGTCCATCCATAAAGAAAAAGAACAGTTTCAAGGATCAAAGATCAAAACAAATATCATATATGCAGGAAAGCATGAGAAGAAGAAACCAAAATTCCTCCTTAACATTCTAGTAAAGACATAATAACTGATTAATTAATAATTATACAAAAATTAGTTTTAAAAGCAACTTCAGGACAATTGAATGCATTCTGCTTCTGAGCATAAATAAAATGACTGTTTTGGCAATAGTAACATTTAGTTATAGTAAAATACCTGTAAAATGTTTAGCTACAATTATGATAAATAGAATCATTTTTCCCCCTGAAACTGACTTGCATGAAACCGCTAGTATATTTTTATTCACTTTATGCTAGGAAATGTCTATTGTTAATGGATAAGATGTAATTGGGCTGTGGTTTTGTTTACCAAGTGTGTCATATCAGTATGCAGAGCTGGTTCTTTTTCTTTTTCTTCTCTTTCCTTTTCTTTTTTCTTTTTTTTTTGACAATTGTTCTCCTTATTTGTTTAGTGACAGTAGTAGCATACCACTAGGAGTTGGAAAACACTTTGCCATACCAGATCTTTAGCTAGATTCTAATTTCAAAAGCAACACTAAACTGTTACTCTAAGAATGACATTTTCTTTAAGAGAAGTGTGCTGTGAAACAAGTGTTAAAAGCATCACAACAATAGTACTGCTATGCCCTCTGTTGGTCATTATTAGTAAAATAACATAAAAATGGTATTATGTAACAAAAATAGCTTAATTGGTATTTACTATAGAAGTATGTTACTCTTCATTTAAATAATTTAAAAATTAAAACGCAAAGTCCTTAGATCAAAGAGCCGGTTCCAATAAGCAAAGATTCACTTTGTTTATGAACCCAGACTTGAAAAGGATTTGATGGTGGAATGCCCAAACCTGATATCAAAAAAATTTAACTGAGAAAATCTCAGGGCAAAGGGATGAAGGAACTCAGTTCTTTGGATTCCTTGTGGTTTTAGCCACCTTCTACTCATTATAGCATCTAAAGAGCCTCTAGCAATTGGAGATTACAATAAAAGCAGGCTGAACCAGATACCTCATACAAGGTTTGTTGGCAGACTGATATTATCAATGCACTTTTCTCCCTGGTTTATTCATTCAGTATAGACGAAATGCTGCTGAACCCTGGGAAAATTCAGATCCAGCTCTGTGCAAAGCACCTAGTTAAAAATTTTTCAGCTGAAAACAGAAAATGAACCCTCTAATGGCATAGTGTCAAACACCAAATTTTAAAAAGCTAAATAAAAGAAACTAACACTTAGCAAAGAAAACAGTATCCCATATTGAAAAGTCATTTTCAATTGACTTGAAAAGAAAGTCAATTGACTTTCTATTGAAAAGACGTGTAAAAGTCATTTTTGTAGAAGAGAAGCACAGGCAAAGAAGACACGATTCCTTCCATTCTATAATGTTCTCTATTGCTCATTAAATCAGGGAGGTTAATTTTGAAAGCAGTGTAAAGCAACTACAAAAAGTGAAATTTAAAAAAAGACAAAGAAATGAAATATGCAAAACCATAGATTTCAGTAGAGAAATGATTCTCAGTTTAAGGATACTTTGGATGTACCTGGACCACAGCTGAGATCACCATTGGTAAATCAAACAGAGGAAGCCTCAAAATATTAAACAAAGACATAGATGTGAACACTTTAGTGGCTGTTAAAATGTTGCCTTCGTCCAGTAAGAAATAGACTCCAAATGTTGCCAGGGACACCTTAAAAATAGAGATATGTTATTATCTTCAATTATTCAATTATGAGTTAGAGACTCAAAATTAGGAAAGAAAATTTTAATAACCTTTATTGTTGCTGTTTACCAAAATTCAGTACTATTCAGTACTACTGCAGAAAGTTATGAAATCAATGTTTAGTACAGATCATACAACTGTGTATCCTAGATAATGACATCCTATGAAAATATGGTCTAGCTCCCTTCTTTGACATATCATATTTTCACTAGAGTAATTATTCCCATTTAAAACATATAGTAGTTCATCTTTTTTCAAAGTGGAGAAGTTTTATGTAAATTTTTTCCAGTAACGTGTGCATACCTTCTATCTCATATTCAATAATTATACTTTCTCTGTGCCTTAGTATTAACTGAGGAAGGCATAAATAGATCACGACTGATAAGATTTATATTTACTAGCATAAGTTTCATTTAGAAAAGGCAGAAAAGTTCATTTATGAGTGAGAATGTATTGACTACTTATCATGTACATAGGACTGTCTTAAACAAATGTTTCTTGGACATTTCTACTAAAGTATTCCAAATGTAAATATTGCTTTTACTTTCATAATACCCATATGTCTGTTTGAATAAAAAATAATAATATTTTAAATTAACAACAGGGGAGACATATAGAATGTTCCCTGACCCCATCACCACTGAGAGTGGTAACTTTGGTTAAAATTGATGCTTCAGGTATATGTAGTTTTCTTATCCTTTAGCTTTCAGCTGCTGCTTCATATTTCAAGGCAATTTATACTCTTTTTTTTATTTTTTTGTGGTATGCGGGCCTCTCACTGTTGTGGCCTCTCCTGTTGCAGAGCGCAGGCTCAGGGGCCCAGCCGCTCCGCGGCATGTGGGATCTTCCTGGGCTGGGGCACGAACCCAAGTCCCCTGCATCGGCAGGCGGACTCTCAACCACTGCGCCACCAGGGAAGCCCAATTTATACTCTTTAAATAGCATGAGATTCCCAATATTTGTATGAAGTGACAGAAGGAGAATGACCTCAGTTCATATCAATTCACCTACAAATACTAATTCTATAACTTTGAGGATGTTTCCAAACTATCAATATTTCCATTTCCTTTTGTGAAATGAGAAAAGTAATGCCTTATTATTTCAAGAATGAAATAAAGCAACGCATATAACTGGTCTGGTAAACAGTAGAAACACTCAATAAATGTTTAGATAACTTCCCTTCCCAACTCTATGTAGTGTGACTTTGGGTCTTGCTTAAAAGGGATTAATCATGAAAATCAAAAAATTTTAGAGCTGAAATGGAACTCTGAAATACAGGTTATATTTTTTAAGAATAAGGATGGCATATGTTCAATCTATAAGAAATTTACAAAGATGTAAAATCTTATTATATATAAAAAATACAGACCAATGAGAATGCACCAAAAAATTTTCCCCTTCTTTAAAACTTTCATTCTCTTATCTCCATAGGTTAATGACTGCATATTTTTTTAAATTTAAATTCAGATAAAGAAGATTTCACTTTGGACACCTTAATTCCAGGTAATTTGAAGGTGAATCCGCAAATCAAATTTGAAAATCAAAACCAGAAATAATACACACACTCACAAAGAATGGAATGCAAGTTAAAGTCAGCATAGAAAATACAGCAAGATACCCAGCTGATTTTTGAACTTCCAATTCCTGTTCTCGAATTTCAATAATCTTCTTTTTATAGGAGGGTTCCCATGCATAAAGTTTAAGGATCTGTGAAGAAGTCAGACAATGACTATTTGACAATCAATATCATAGAAGGAATAAAAGCATGCACACATACAAATACACACACTATAACACATACACACACTCATGTAATTGTGTAGGTAAAAAAACAGATGTTACCTATAAAGTAAAGAAAGTTTCTCCTGTTTTCAACCAAGTCAAAACACTTCCTTGAATTGTGTTTTTTTGGGGTGGGTCGGGGGAGGAAATCACCATTTCCCCAGGCTTATGTCTCCCTTACCCACCAGTAGCTTATCCTTGAGCCAGATTTTGGCAACATCCCAGTTCCTGGCATGAGCTCCATAGCAGTGTCTATCTAGTTTAATCCTGTCAATTTTCCTGCTGGCCCAACTCTCAGTTCTGTTCTCTTCCCATTTCTGAATATCTAAGCTTCTCTCCTTGGTCTCCCAATTTCTTGAAAACTGATGTCTTGGGACTTCAAGCCATTTTCTGAAAGGTTACTGGTGTTCTGAGATTGTAAACTATTTTCTGAGACGGAAAACATGCAGAAGCAGAATCATACAATGGCTCACCACATATGTTTTAGAGTGAGAAAGACCTACATTCAAATTCCAGCTCTATCTCTTTGTGATGATTAATTTTATGTGTTAGTTTGGCTACGTTATGTTGCCCAGTTCTTTGATTAAACACCAGTCTAGATGTTGCTGTGAAGGTAATTTTTAGATCTGATTAACATTTAAGTCATCAGACTTTAAATAAAGCAGATTACCCTCCATTAAATGGGTTGGCCTCATCCAATCAGTTGAAGACCTTAAGAGAAAAAACTGAGGCTCCCTGAGAAGGAAGGAATTCTGCCTCCAGACTCAAGATGGCAACATCAACTCCTGCTGGAATTTCCAGGCTGCTCAACAGATTTCACACTTGCCAGCCCCCATAATCATAAGCCAATTCCTTAAAATAAATCTTTATCTATCTATCTATCTATTTATCTATCTATCTATATGTCTATCTGTCCTATTAGTCCTGGTGCTCTGGAGATCCCTAATAATCTCTCACCAGCTCTGTGAACTTAGACATGACCCTTACCTGCTCAGATACTTTGTTTCCTTATTTGTAAAATGAAGATGAGAAATCTTTTTCTTGAGGTTTATAAGAATTATATGAGGAAACAGATATAAAGTGATAGGCACAGTGCATGACACATAGAAAATGTTCAATAAATGCTAATATATTATCATTATCAAATAGAGGCTCTATGACACCTGTTTTCAGACTCCAAGGATGCAAACTGCTCACACCTTTAAACTCTACTAATTGATTGCCACTTGGACCTCTACCAATATTCTAGTGTATTTACTACTGGGACTGCTATTTTAAATCTTGAACTTTGCTTAGATCTTGAGGAAATTTTCTTTTATTTTATCTACGCTGTCCTAGTCCTACTGATAATACAAATTTCCTTTTATGAATATCAATACTTAAAATCTATGAACATACATCACTCTACTTTCTAACGGATGCAGGAGCTCTCAATTAACCCACCAAGAGGTGCAAGATGCATCTGGATCATATACTTTGGGGATGTGTGACCTTATTGAATAATCTGAGTTAAATTTCAGAGTTACTTACTGCCATTCTAAAGTTCAGATGATGAAATGGATAATAGCCTCCTTTCAAGGTATCTTCAATCTAACAATGTCTTTCACTTCAGTAATTTATATTTTTGTAAAAATTCTACACAGCACAATACAGTATATCGTTTATTGATTCTAAGGTGAATCAATGGGTACATATAATGGGTTTATTCCGTGTATATAATGATAGATGCACCAGACAGAGGGAATGTCCTATGCATTTTTAAATGTTAGAAAGAGGGCTTCCCTGGTGACGCAGGGAAGAGTTGAGAGTCCCGCCTGCCGATGCAGAGGACACGGGTTTGTGCCCCGGTCTGGGAAGATCCCACATGCCGCGGAGCGGCTGGGCCTGTGAGCCATGGCTGCTGAGCCTGCGTGTCTGGAGCCTGTGGAGTCTGTGCTCCGCAACGGGAGAGGCCATAACGGTGAGAGGCCACAACGGTGAGAGGCCCGCGTACCGCAAAATAAATAAATAAATTAAATAAATAAATAAATAAATAAATAATTTAAAAAATAAATGTTAGAAGGAAATTCCATGTGAACTCTGCAAATTTTGTGCTTTAGAAAAACCTGGTAAGCTATAATCCAAGTGCAATAGGATTTGAAATTATATACAGGTCTCCATTTACAATGATTCAATTTAGGATTTTTCAGCTCTAGGATGGTGCAAAAGCAATGCTCATTCAATGGAAACTGCACCTCCAATTTTGGATTTTGATCTTTTCCCGGGTTAGTAATATGTGGTATACTACTCTGTCGTGATGCTGGGCAGCCACACAGTCCAGACAGTAAACAACCACTACACTTGCAACCATTCTGTAACCATACTACCATTCTGTTTTTCACTTTCAGTATAGTATCAATAAATTAATGAACTTTTCAACACCTTATTATAAAATAGGCTCTGTGTTAGATGATTTTGCCCAACTGTAGTCTAATGTAAGTGATCTGAGCATATTTAGGCTAGGCTAAGCTATGATATTCAGTATGTCAGGTGTATTAAATGCATTTTTGACTTAAGGATATTTTCAGCTTATGATGGGTTTATCGGGATATAGCTCCATTGTAAATTCAGGAAGATCTCTACACAAAAGTTCAAAAGGTTTCACTCATTTTATCACAGAGAAAATGTTAGTGGTGTGGAGTGGGGGTAGCTTTTCTAGGAAACAAATAATCTGTAACACACCTTTCATAGAGTAGCATTTGTATGATCATTTCTATTCTGAGTAAAAGAACCCCGTATAAATCTGCCTTCTCATCACTTACCCTGTCTATATAAATCTGCCTTCACACTGATGACAATGATATTGTCACTCTGCCCTGCTTCATCCCATCACTTCTACCCTTGAAACAAGTAATATTTTGTATCTTTTGGGATATTTGTGTTTAGTTGTTGGTTGAGAATCAAAAAAAAAAAAAAAGGCCTGCATTTTATTTGGTTTTATTTAAATGTTATTTCAACAATAAGAATTCCTATACATCTGAAATCTAAAACACTCCCTCAAAAATTATACTTATATCATTACTTTGATATTGAGAATGCTAAAAAATTCATTTATTGTTTAACTCATTGCTATATTCTAAATAGTTAAATTAAAGGTATGCTCTTTTTATATTACCTTAATTCCATGTAAGATTTCATTGAGCAGTTTTATCTGTTTGTCTTTGTTCTTCGTTTGGCTTTTCTAGGTAAGGGAAAGAAAATGAAAGTATATTTGACGAGAGTTGCTAATACTTTAATTGACATGACCATAGCTATTTTTAAAAATACAATGTATTTCCTCTATTTTGTATAATATTTTATATAAAACCATCTTATAATGTTCATGCAATATTATTCTGTTGATAATGTTAGAAAATAGTTATAAATAGACATTATAAACTTGAAAGTAGCCAGCAGTAGGATAAAAACAAGGTGTACATTTTCCAAAAGAGTAGAAAATATAATAGTTATTTAGAATGGAATGATAAAATAATATCCATATTCTATTAAACTGGGATAAAATTCCCCAAACTCTATCAATTATATATATATATATATAAATAAAGGTTTCTATATTTTAAGTGTACTATCTTGAGTGTTATTAGTACTTCGGAAATTAGAGTGATTAAAATGTATATTTTCAAATACTGGTTTTTTTTGCAAACATTATATAAGTATTATATATTTATTCAAATGCTTAATATTTATATTATTTTATACTTATTATTGTTTAGGTATTGCTTCTTAAGGGTTTCCTCCAATAATACTGCCACAATTATTTTATATATAATAATAAGTATTTGTATATCTAACAAAGTACACATTTACAAGTTAATATCCTTAATATTGTTTGTATGATTAAAGCATATTTTCTGTTTGGAATATTTGTATATAATATTGGAGTCTCTTTGGATGTCTTAGGGCTCTAGATTAAGGTCCTAAAAATGTAAGTCCAGGGCTTCCCTGGTGGCGCAGTGGTTGGGAGTCCGCCTGCCAATGCAGGGGACACGGGTTCGTGCCCCGGTTCGGGAAGATCTCACATGCCGCGGAGTGGCCATGGCCGCTGAGCCTACGCGTCCGGAGCCTGTACTCCGCAACGGGAGAGGCCACAACAGTGAGAGGCCCGTGTACCTCAAAAAAAAAAAAAAAAAATGTAAGTCCATTCCTAAAAATTTGACTTACAATCATTTAAAATCCAGAATATTTTTAAAAATTAGTTTAAAAGAATTCACTGAAAAATCTGTTATTCTAAATACTAGTGTGTTTAGTAATTCGTAATTATTTTATAATCATATGTTATTTTCTATTTCTCATCTTTAAAGCCTAATCTTTTTGGTAATTATTTGAAAACTTCAGAAAAATATAAAAGAAGGCATAAATTTTCAGCACCTAAATGTATTAAAGTAATAAGTACTATTGGACACATGTAACTTGAGGCAATCATATTCTTACCTTCAGCTTTTTCATTCTATTTGCAACTAAAGTATTCATTGGGATAACAAACACAAGGACTGCTACCCCTGCTAACACTGCTGGACCCAGCTCTTGCCAAAGGAATGATATGGCCATCAGGATTTGAAAAGGACCTGACCAAAGGAGATTGATGTTTGCGGTCAAGTCCATGAGCTGCTGGGCATCTGCTGACATCAAGTTAATAATTTCCCCAGTGGAAAACTTTTTTCTAGAAACATTAGATAAAAGCAGGGCCTGGAAAAAGAGAAGCAAAATACTCAGAGTTCTGTAGATCATGAGGGATCTTTACAGTCAAACAATGGTAACTTTTAACTAAAAATAAAAATTTGTAATATATTTAGACAAATATGCATGATTACTTATGCATCGGATCATATAATATCAAGAGCTATGTTCTTAGATGAAGAAAAAACAATTATTGATCAAATTACATAGTTTTAAAATTTACTATGTATTGGTAGAGAGTAACAGTTGGATTCCCAAGCAAATACATTCACCAAGAACCCTTTACGATTTGTGGAATTGAAAAACTGCAAAAGAAATCAATTCTAGATTTGTAGCACTGAGCTTCCTCTCTATTTACTGGCATATAATGCTAAACCATCTAACTTTTATCAATACAAAGTACACAAGTGAATCAATGAATATCTAATGAATGCTAATTTTTCAATGATACAGTCCTAATTCTTAAAGAGATTATAATCTAATTGTGCAGTCCACTCCCCTCCTACACAAACGTCCTACACACAGACTGATTATAACAATAGGTAAGAAGGGCCATGGGGATTTAGAGAGATAAGATTATTGAAAAGGCTTCATGGACAAGTTGGAAATACATCTTTTCTTTTCTTCCAAAGCCTAATTCTCACTTTCCCTCTGTGTATGTTATTTAATATTATATTGAATTCAATATCCTTAAGGTTAATTACTGGTATCTTCTTACTAAGGTTGATATTATAAATTCATTTATTTAATTTCCCACTCATTTAAAATTCCCAGTGAAAAGCATAAATAACTGTAAAAATAGTGTAAGTTTATATTTAAACTGGAAAAGAGGCAAAAGTCCATTCATATGACAAAAGTTCTAAAGAATTTCCATCACATTGATTTAAAGAGAGACAGGATTGAGAGCTGGATCTAACAAAAGTAAATAGTATACAGGAGGCACTCAAGATCTATTTATTCAATAAATGACTAATACAAAGCCAGAGGAAAAGCCCATCTGGAAAAAAAGTAGGCAGGGCCTTCAGTGGAACACTTGTAACATTCCCTAGCTTAAAGCCAAGGGGCTCAGTGCGTGTGGGAGGTCATGGGGCTGCTGGAGGAGATGCACAGACCTGGGAGTTTCACAAAGTGTCAGGATCCCCCTAAGCCCTATGGCTACTGCAGTGTTGAATCCTTTACATTTCTGCTACTGACTTCTAAGGGGCACAGTGGTGCTGATGATAAAACAGAATAAATACTGCTCCCATAAGAGGAAAAAAGGAAAAAATACTAATCACAACAATAGTTAGGCTTCTATCCACACCTCCTCCAAATATAGCTTTGTAAACTCCCTTAATAAGTTATTGACCATTTAAAATGGCCAAGTAAAACAATGGAAATCCAAGAACAGTTATTCTCATTTCATTAAGACTATAGCATTTTTTAAGAGAGATCCATTGATCTCTAATAGCACCCACCCCCAACTCACTATTAGAAACAAATATAAACTCTTTTCTCCCACTTTTCTAGAAGGAAAAGATAAACCACACTTAGTATTTATGAAAATACTAAAAGAATGAGTAATTCAAAATCATCAAATTATCCAAGGAACCAAATAAATACCCTCCTTTTGGAAAACACACAAAGCACAACTGTCACCGGCAAAACCCATTAACAATTCTAGTGGGAGGGAGGGAGACGCAAGAGGGAAGAGATATGGGAACATATGTATATGCATAACTGATTCACTTTGTTATAAAGCAGAAACTAACACACCATTGTAAAGCAATTATACCCCAATAAAGATGTTAAAAAAAAAAAAAACAATTCTAAGGGGACTGGGTAATACAATAAAGTCTAACCTTTTTTCTTCCCTTTCCCTGGGTGTTTAGTCTAGTCTCACTTGCTCCCAGGGGACAGTGTGCAGAGGCCTTGCACCCAGCCCTTCAGACCAGAGTTCCTCCTGAGAAAGGAAACGGCTGAGCCTACAACGATGCTCGGTGTCGGGGTGCAGTAGCCACGCATGACACTTAATCCAAGATGGCAGCAGCGGACCGCGAGCAGAGATGTTGGGCCTGGCACCTTGATCAGGAGCCTGAGCAGCACAGCTGCAACCACCCAGCAAGAACCCCGCCCCCTCCCCTCCCCGCCAGCCTGTCGGGAGAGCCCTGTGCTGTAGAGCAGCGGTCCCCAAGGACTGGTTTCCTGGAAGAAAATTCTTCCACGGACTGGGGGTCCGGGGGGGGGGGGGGATTGTGGACCCCTGCTCTAGAGCGAGCTCCCATCTCTCCGTTATCTGATCAGAGAATAAAGCTTTCCTTTGCTCCTAACCCAAACTTGGTTGGCTCGAAGGACACTGGACAGAAGGACCCTTGTTGGGGACCCACTCAGGAGGATCTGTAACACAACTATGTGACTCATCACTTTTTGAAACTTCATTCATTTCATTGATTGAATTATGCTCTAAGAAGACCCAGATAAACCAGATATGGCTTCCAACCTCAAAAACCCTTTTTATGGACTGGAAATATCTTTTTATCACTGAGCTCAATTCACTAATGGTTCATTTCATCTTATGATGATGAAATTTGTTTTACAATTTCACATTCTCCCTCATGTATTTGTTCCTTTCTGGACTCATTGCCACGGCCCTGGTTCATATCTTTATTTCCTGAACTATTTTTCCTGACCATCCTAGCTGTAAGTCATAGACATCATATAATTTAGAACTTGCTGGGACCTAAACACTTCTATCCCAGTGAGTCTCAAACAGTGGTTGCCATACTTCTAATGAGTCATAGTGTTCGTAAAGGTGGATCCTCATAAATCTATGAGAATTCATTTTTCTTCAGTTCCTTTGGATGCAAAGAAAGTATGCCAGGATTTTCTTTCTCTCTCCTCCTTCTGACCGCACTTAAGCATATCTATTTTAAAGAATGGAAACAGAATTTTATCAGTTTTCTTTATATTATATACTTCCCACAATTAAGGAAAGAATAAACCTTTAAGCCACAAATGTAGACAGTCTAGACACGGTTATTAAACTTAAATTTAATTGAAATTAAAAATCTACTTCCTTACCCTTACTAGCCACGTTTCAGTTTCAAGGGTTTAACAGCCATATGACTAGTGGTTACAATACTGGGCAATGTGGATATAGAATATTTTAAAAATCACTGAAACTCCTACTGGATGGTATTTGATGGAAGAATGCCCTCAGACTGCCCACATTAAGCCCAGGACTAACTGATGCTGCTTTTGAACCATGTCTTGTTTCTTAGTCCTCAAGAATTCCCATGGAGGGCTTCCCTGGTGGCGCAGTGGTGGAGAGTCCACCTGCCGATGCAGGGGACACGGGTTCGCGCCCCGGTCCAGGAAGATCCCACGTGCCGCGGAGCGGCTGGGCCCGTGAGCCATGACCACTGAGCCTGCGCGCCCGGAGCCTGTGCTCCGCAACGGGAGAAGCCACAACAGTGAGAGGCCCGCGTACCGCAAAAAAAAAAAAAAAAGAATTCCCATGGAGCTTGCAACGGAGAGCTAAGGGGTAACAAAACCTGAGTTTTAAGACCCAAAGACTCGTGCAGTGATCAAGTGGAAGGAGGCCTGTGTTCTTCCCCACAAACCTTAAAAAATGATGTTCCCTGAACTTTACTCCAAAGTAGCAGCAGTCATGTGGATGGATACAGAACAAGAGCTTTCAAACACCTCCCTTCCTCACCAAGAAAAAGGTGTGAGACCAGCTTTAACCCAGTGTAACGACAAATCCCTGATGAAGGAGGGCCAATGTCAGATGAACATGGGTCATCTGGTGCCACTATGAGAGCCATTTAGGATCTTGAAGTTATCTAAATATGACAAAAATCAGAATCCTAAAATCTGTATAGGAGAAGGGAAATTTAGCAACCCCAGTTAGTCCCTCTGGAAAGCGGATATAGGATAAGAGACTCAGAAGAAAGACTGCCTTATATTTGTGCCACCTGCATGGGCTGTCCCAGAGCATCCTAGCACTACAGGTCACTACTAATATCTTCCGCTTTTGTCTGATGGAGTTAGAATTAAATCTTAATCCCTACTGCAGGATCCACTGAACCAGCTTGATTGCTGTATTCCTTTGATCCTTGAGTGCCCTTTGTTATTAAACATTCTCTAAGGACCCATACAGTCTCACTCCTGTAGACTCTGTTCCCTCTTACATTATCTCCAGGGTCTTTTTGCTCTTATAATGGACTCACCCATAGCACTTGATTTTCCTTTTAATTTCGGACAGTTTGCTCCAATTTCTACCGCAATCTACTCTTTTATGCTTGTAAATGCACCCAAATCCTATACCTAAACTCCAATGCTTTAATCAATGAATGAAGTCCTGTTCCATATAGACCATATATCGAAAACAAATGTTAGCATTTAAACTGATTCCTAGACTCTTTGATCAATCTTTTCTCCATATTTGGATTCTGTAAATTCGCAGAATTTACAGCCATTAAAATTACAACTGGGGCAGCCTCTCTGACCCTGTATCTGGGCTACGTTATACAGAGCTAGCTCTACTTCAAGTTCAGTATTTCCTGGCTCAATTGAGCTTGGGTCATTCCAGAGTCTCTAAAATCACTCTATGCCTCCATTTTGGCCTAATATGGCCAAATGGTCTGGAACACTTCATGCCCAGGTCAACCCAAATTATATTTCCTTCCACTTACACAAACCCTACAGCTTTCCGAAAGACTATTTCAAGTCTCCTTTCTATGTGAAACCTTCCTTAACTGCCTACACACATTGTAGATTTCCTGCTTATCTGATCTCTTATAATATCTGCATTAAGTTCCACACATTTATTATGTATGTTAATAGTTCTCCCCAATTTCTTGAAGGCAATGGCTCATTTATTCACTTACTCAGTCTTCCAGCTTTTATAAAAATGTGTAAAAGCCACTCTCTTAGATGATAAAGGTACAACAGGTTAAAAAGTTTCTATTCCAAATCTGAAGAGCCCACAATTTATAGAGGAGTACAGACTAAGAAGGCAAAATACACCTGTTGATTTAATAACTCAGTGATAACTATGAGAGGGAGGAAACTCTTTGTTTATAACTATCATGTAAATAAAAGGCTCTGAATGGTAAAGAGGTGGTATTTAAAATTGTATTTTCAAGAAAGGACAAATTAAACTTTAGGGTCATGCTAGGTATAAGGATCAGCTAGGTTTTGGGGTGGGTGGGAGAGGGCTTAGACTCAAAGAGAAATAGGTAACGACTGTAGAGAGAAGGATGGCTTTGTTGCATGAAAAGACAGAGTGAGCAGAGGAAGTAAAAGGTACTCTGTAGATGGCACATGATCATGGAAAGAAATTTTATTGATACATAAATATAGACAACCATAAAACATTCAATTCCATTCATTTTCTGAGGAGGAGTTAAGTGATGTAACAGTGGACACAGAATATCACTTAATTTCATGGATTAGAGTTGACTAGAAGTTTCAGGGACTATAGAAAGAGGACCCTATAAAGAAATTAATGCAACCAATATTGATGAGTCAAAGTTCTTTCATAGCAAAATAAATGTATGTTCAAAGGACACACTAGAACTTTTTAATATACACTTCTATTTTTCCAGATCCCTTATTTGAAAGCACATAAGGATACGGTTCATTTAGAAATTGGGAATTTCTTTAATCTTTTACCTTCTTGTAGATCAGTCCAATTACAGCTGTCTTAATTTTTGCTGAAGTGAGCATGTTAAAACGTTGGTACTGCTGAAGGATCAGGGTTTGCAAGAAGACTATGACAAAAAGTGCCAAAGCATAACCATAGCCACTCCAGCCAAAATCTGGGCGGTGTTCACAGAAAATGATCATTTGCCTGAATGTCATATGCAAATTGAGAAAAGGGAAGAAATGTTAAACATCTGAAGTAATAAAATGCTTATGTGAATTAAGTGCTGTCAAAATGTTACACACACACACACACACACATACACACACACACACACATACACACACACACACACATACTCTTGCCTGTTCTTTTTTTACTTGCCCAATTTGGCATCCTTTCCCCCTTTATTTTTACTCAAGCATATATAATAAATAGAATCAACAATTATTATCGCAGGCTTGTGGGTAGAAGGATATTTTCTAGTTTTCATATGGCAATCTCATCAAATAATTAAATGTTCTGGCCTAACTTCATCATGAAAATTGAGACACAGAGACATTTAAAAGTTCTTTTTTTTTTTTTTTTTGCTGAAATCATGCATTTTGTTAAATATAGGGAAACATGACAATTAGAACTTAAGTAGAGAATCTCTTAGCATGGCAAAATGACACTGTTTCTTTAAAGGCCTGAATTATAGCTCACCTTTTATTACTTTTATGCATATCCAATTTCCCTCTCCTCTACCTTTACTTATTTCCTCTTAAGTTTGGTAACAACATGGTCATCGTGATTAAGGTCAATGCTGGGTACACCTAGACAATGGGGATGGTTCTAATTATCTAAGCTTCAATCTACTTTATTAACAGCTTGGACAGTTAATAGATGTATACTTAAATGCAATTCATGTTGCCCGAATTGCTTTATAAACCAAATACTTCAGAAATTATCTTTATTAAAATTGTACCTTAGAATCAAATATAATACCAGTGCCTCTAAAAATCCTACTATAAACCTCTAGTCACTGAAAATCACTATTTGAAGTGACCACAACCCACATAAACATTATACAACAGCAGGTTCTGTATTTTTAGTTGATGTCTATCAGATGCCATCCATTGGGACTCCAAATTATTTTTACAAAAGCAACTTACTAAATAACTTCTTGGTCTCAGAATTAAATTTCCTGAACAAGAAGCACTATTCTTCTTACTGTAGATACATCTATCAATTAGACTGTTTCCTGTTTCATAAAATCAAACAACTAAATGACCATCACCAGGTACTATATTAATATGGAACTACTAAAAATATTTCCAGGAAATACTGTAAATAATCTGTGATCAAGGCATAGTAAAGACCGTAAATCTATATTCATGATATCAGATATAAATACTCATTTTTTGGTTTGACTGACATTAGAATAAAATCCCAATAAATGGGAAAAAAGAGTAAGCACCATGATCAACAAGAAACAAATTTCTTCTACTAGTAAATTAATGAAAGTATAATTTTGATATATTTATTATACATGAGACATGATCATAGAAATTCATAAAATTCTGATGACTCAATTCTTCCCCAGTGTGGGAATTGTAAGCTTATTCAGCTACTCTAGAATGAGTGCTTCTTGGAAAAGCATAGCTTTGGATAAGTCCATTTACTCAGTAATCCATTCAGGGATTGTATTTCGTTCTATGTGCCAGGCTCTGTGCTAGGAGCTAAGGACACAAAAATTGAATAAGTTCCTGGAAGAACTTATAGTCTTCTCAGGGTGAAAGACATGTCAACTGACTCATTTCAATGCAATGTTGAAATTTCTGTTTTGCAGGTGTGATCAAGCTAGTATGTTATAAAAAGTGTGTGACAAAATTAGGGAGACAATTCTCTACCCCACAGTCAAGGACTTAATAATTCTTTAGTACCCCACAGACTGCACATTTGGGAACAATACAGACACTGAACTGCTATCGTCTATAACTATTTCCAGAGAGAGTGACCACAGTGAGATTCTCTAATGAGTTTCTTAAGCTGTAGTCAGTCATTGGCAAATGGAAATCAGAACATGACTAAGAATGGCTGTGAATCACTTGCTGCTCCTCTCATTTTGAATTTGAACCTAATTCCCCTCCCTTTGGATCTGAGCTGAATTAAGGAATTGCTTGACTAAAATAATATGGCCCAAGTGACATTCTGGGATTTCCAAGTCTAGGTCGTAAAACGACTTGCCTAAACTTCTTGGAATGTTTACTCTGGGAACATCCAGCTGCTATGTAAGAAGATCAACTAACCAGAGACCTCAATGCTTAAGCTAACCATTCAGAGAAGCTGTGGAGAGAGAGAAAAAGAGGGAAAGAGAGATGACCATTTCCAGCCATCTTAGCCCAGGCAACAGGCATATAAGTTTAGAAGCCATCTTCACATTCTGGTACCAGCAGATGCAGAAAAGAATCAAGGTATCACTCAGCCAACAGCTAGGTCCAAGTTCCCAGATGTATGTCTCTATTGGAGCTGCTACAACTACCTCAACTCTTCAAGCTACTCAGTGAATTCCCCAGTCATTGTGGAGCAGAGAAAAACAATCTCTCTCTGAAGCCCTGGTCCACAAAATCATGCACGTAATAAAATCATGGTTGTTTTATACCACTTAGTTTTGAAGTGGCTCATTTTGCAGCAATAGATCACCAGAACAGGGCAGGAGAGAAGACGCTGGCCAATGCATCTCTGATAGATGGACTTCTGGTTATAGGTGAATGGTAATTACTCAGTGGTAACTACTTAAAAATAACTGGAATATTCAGAGGTGACGGGCAGAGGCAGGGGGAATGAGACATCTGTTATCTTGTCTGTGGGAGGAGGGGACAGTTAATCCAGGAGACATTTGGCTTATATGTCTATAGACAAGGGAACCAAATAGAGACTCTGGGGTAAAAACAACAGAAACAGTTTTCTGACAGCAATAAAACAGCTTCTGCCCTTGGATTCCTTAACACCATTCTCTTTCGGTTCTCCTCTCTCTGTTCCAGCCACTCCTTCTCACTATCTTTTGATGGATTTCCCTGTCTTCACCACCTCTACACACTGAAAAAGCTTGTGATTTTTTGTGTGGACATCTTTACTTCCCTTCACTGTAACTAAGGTGAGCTCATCCAGAACAGTAGCTTGATATACCTAGTCTAATTTGGAACAGTACCCACATTTATCACTCTAGCCTATATCTTTCCTAACTCCAAACTTATGTAGACGATTGCTCATTCAAACTTTTTACCTAAATGTCTGCCAGGGATCCCCAAGACCACTCCCTCGTTAAATGATTCATTAGAACAACTTTTAGGACTCAACATATAGTCATATCCACGACTATTAATTATTATGGTGAAAGGATGCAAAACAAAATTAACAAAGAGAAAAGGTGAATGGGGTGAAGTCTAGGGGAAAACAGGTACAAGCTTCAAAAAGTCCTCTCTCAGTAGAGTCACAGAGAACTCTCTTAATTCTCCCAGCAGCTAGTTGTGGCAAATATGTGAAATGTTGTCCACCAGGGAAGCCCTTTAAAGACTCAGCATCCAGGGCACCCTCTTCCTAACACACGCCCAAATTCCAGACTCTCGGAAGGAAAGCAGGTATTCATCACGGACCATGTTGACTGTATAAACAGTCTGGAGATACTGAACCACTTCTATCAGTTAAGGTGGTGGGAACCCTCCTGAAATTCAAGTTCCAACTGCCAGCCAAAGGCCAGCCCTATAAACAGGCCTTCCAAAGGACAGCAGTCAGGTCTGCTGTTTTAATTCTTTTCTGCAGAATGGCTCATACATATTTCAAATTTAGCAAATTCCACTCCCTACTTGAGCCTTCCATACCCTCCATAAATGGTAACTCATTTACCTTGTGATTTAACAGAAACTCGGAAGCCATCCTTGACTCCTTTCTTCCTCTCTCAACCTACGTTCAATCTATCAGTGCATTATGTTGACTCTACCTTTAAAATAAAGCCAGAAGCTGACCACCTTCATTGCTACAACCTAGTTGAAGCCATCGTTGACTTTGCCTGGATTATCTTAGCTGTTCCTTCTTCCACTCTTGCTCTACTTTATTCTCTGTGCAGCAGCTAGAGTGATTCCCGTAAAACTGAAGTCTAATCATATCATTCTATGCTCAAAATCTTTCAAAGGTTTCCCCTCTAATATATCACGTTCCATAAGGCCCTTCAAAATCTTTTCCAGCCCCCAAATCTTTCTGACCTCAGTCTTATCACTTTCCTTTTCTGACCTCTCAGCTTCCCTGCTCCAGTCTCACTTGCCTTCTAAGGGTCCTCAAAGACACCAAGTATGCTGCTGCCTCACGGCTTTAGCCATGCAATAGATATGGTCTTGGCTTCCTCCCTAACTTCCTTTAGAACTTTGTTCAAATTTCACCTTATAACAAATGTCCTCCCTAATCACCTCACAGAAAAAAACAACTTCCAGTTCCCCAGACTGGCATTCCCTACCCTATTGCCTTGCCGCACTTTGCTTTCCTTAGCACTGATTATTTCTTAATACAATTTATATTTATTCATTTGTTTATTATTTATCTCTCCCTTCTAAGTGTCATCGGAGCAGGGACTTTTTGATTTTTGTTCTATCCCCATGGTCTACTTAGAACAGTTTGGCATGTAGTAAGTGCTTAATAAATATTGGATAAATATGTGCCTGAATATTATTTGGGATCCAGGCAACTCAGGATTAATTCTATTTTCATGAATTAAATTGTTCTTAAAAACTCCAACTAGAAAACTTATTCAAAACAAAAAATATAATTATTAGTTCATAAAAAATGTTTCCTTGTGTTTCCTTCATATGACAGGCAGAGATAAGGAAATGTCCCCTTGAAAAAGGTAGCCTATAGTCAAGGACTCAATTTTAACGTCTGCCCGTGAATCCTTGCGTATAGATACTATAGAAATATTATAGAAATTCTTTAATTTTTTTCTCTCTATGTGTACACATAAATATATACACATACATATATATTTATATATTATTACCTTGGCTGATAAACTTCAATTCCCAAAAGTCCACAGCTAAGAAAAATAGTAGAGGTATGTGTCCTTTCATTTTCTAAACATATACTCAAGCCAGATTTCCTAGATTTGAATTGTAACTCTGGCATTTTCTAGCTGTATGGTCTTAGGCAAAGTACTAGAAATTCTTTGTTTCTGCATTGTGATAGTGGGTATAATACTACTTATTACATCATAGGATTGTTGTAAAGATTAAATAAGATAATTAATATAAAGATTTTTAGAACAGTGCTTAGTACATGGTAAGTTTCAGTAATTACTCACTATAGTATCATAATTCACATTCATATCACAGGCAAACGTAATAGACTGCCGTATTCTAAATAAAATTTGTAATTGGGACCTATCTCACTCTTTTTTAGTGAATGATTTGCTTATCATTTTCCTGTGGGAAGAAGAAAAAACAAGGCTTCAACTTACTTCATTATGAGTGGGCTAGTGAAGGACAGAACATCAGCAAACACTCTGAATAAAGCAACTTGAATCAGGACAAACTTAAAGGTGTTCCACAACGCACGGAGCAGAGATGGTTTCCTGGTATGTGCCTCTTTATGAAAAGATGACTACATAATTAAAGAAAATAAAAACAATGTGAAAAGGGAACAGAACTAATATATAAAATATATATAAACTAACCATAAAATTAGTATTGTACTCCAAAGATAGTAAAGCAACAACAAAAAAATAAATTCAGCTAAACTTGAAAATATGGCCCATATCATTGGTATGGTATGTCTCCAAACCACATGGCATTATTTATACCACATGGCATAAGTGGAAAAATATTTTATTTTATCACTTTTGTGAGTTTTGAAACTGTTTAAATAATACAGTTTTTATCTTCAAATTATATTTTCTTTTTGAGAAGTCTAAAGACTATATATATATTCATATGTGTGTGTGTGTGTGTGTGTGTGTGTGTGTGTATCATGCTACATGTGGAGAACCTATCCCTGCCCCACAAGCTTTGGCCTTGGCCACTATATGATTTACTTTGACCAACAGACATGATTCTCTGAGATATGCAGACCATCTTTGCCATGATGGATGAGGAAAGATATTGGTGAGATGCCAAAAATTATATACATATCAACACATTTGCTCCTGAGCTTTGCAGGGAAGAGATGCTTAATAATTTGATGGCAGAAATTAGCTGCAATAACAACCAATTATACTTATAGAAATGGCTTGTTATTTCACATATTTAAGGAATTTTCTATATTGATACCTCATATTTTGAACAAGCTTTATTAGTTTTTTCATTAAGTACTAACAATTTAATAATTAATTACCTTTACTTTTTGCCTCTCTTGATTCTTTAGAACTTCCTTCCTCCATTGTTTTTCAAAGATGGGACACACAATATAGGAGGAATCACTTTCATTTAGTTCGAAAAGATCCTCTCTTTCCAAAGGTTTTTTATAGCCTAAAATAATTATTCTAAAAATGAAAGAGCAAGGTAAACAATTCAGCAAAACCAATAATGAAGTTAAAACTAATTTTGCACACATTAGCTTGACTTCTTGATTTATAAATTATTTTATTGATCAGGTTGGAATGACTAGAGAGTGTGTTTGAAAAATCATACAGCTCTATCCTGGAGTTCAATAATGTATAATAATCCTCCGTAGCTTTTAATAGGGCTGTTTAGATATCCAATTATTCAGTGAAACACTAACTTCATTTACTCATCTCATACTGGAGACACTCACCTACCCTACCTCCCTTACTGAAATTTAAATAGCTAACTTTCACAGCAAGGTATTCACGCCAAAACCCATATTTGCTTTTTAGGCTTGTATCAGAAGAGAAATGGATCCATCCTCTGCTGGGACTATATATACCCTTTGACACTTGACTTTACAGAATGTCCAAGTGGAGTAGCTGTATCTGCCCCACAAACTTAGGCCTTGGCCATATGACTTACTTTGATCCACAGCATATGAGTCAATGTCACAGAGCCATTTTGGAGCTGATGCCTTAAGAAGTACGGCAAGATACTGCCAGCCTCTTAGTACTTCCACATTCCTCCATTCAAAAAGCTTGCCCCAGAGTACATGGTGAGTCATTATGCAAAAACAATGGGTCTAAACTGAGATTTTCCCAGGCAAACAAAGGTGCATGGTCTAGTTATACCATGAACGTTATTGTGGCAGACAATGATTTATATTTACCTTACACCCATCCCTTCTGCCTCATCTCTTCCTACTAACTGGAATTTGATATTTATTCATTTGAAAATCTCTTGAACTCAGAGTAAGTCCTTATTCCAGCCACAGAGTTATGATCTATGATTGGCCTAAATCAGTCCTGGTAATCTCATTACTTTTTTGCTTAGCATTAAATAATATAACTCAGTTATGGCTAAGGAAATCTAAACAAAAGTCTACTGAGGAGAACTTTCTTTTTCAAAAGAAAACACAAAACAGGGAGTTCCCTGGTGGCCTAGTGGTTAGGAGTCCACACTCTCACTGCCGTGACCGGGGTTCAATCCCTGGTGGGGGAACTGAGATCCCGCAAGCTGGGCCGCATGGCCCCCCCCCAAAAAAAGACACAAAACTTCAAAAGGAGAAAATGCTTGCCTTCCTTTTCCTGCACCTTCCTCCTTCCTCCCTGTACTGAAGACATAATGGTCTGAGATGGAGAAGCCATCTTTGCCACTATGGGTGAAAAGCCAAACACTAGAAATGGAGGGTGGAAAGATAGAAAAAGCCTGGGTCCTTGATAACATCTCTGAGGTAGTTCACCAGCCTATTCCCTGCTGGTGAACTACCCAATAACGTAAGAAAATAAATACATATCTATTTAAGCTATTATTATTTGACTATTCTGTTACCTGAAGCCAAACACACTGCTAAGTAATATAGTTCAGATATACTCAGTTTTGAGCTTGATGACATGACTCACTCAATAAGAAATTAAACTACCATTTAAACCCAGGCCTTCTGACTCTATAGCTTCAGTTTTTTCCATTACAAAGTATATTAGTCCAAGAGACCATAACAAAGTATTACACTACTCCAAATTGGAACTGCTTTCATTGCCATTGTTACTGAACAATCTGAATTGACTGACCCTCGGATGGATTTAAACCCTGTGGTAACCAGTCTCCACTGGATTCAATTTTACTTTTATTACACTGTCTAATATCATATTACAATTCATAATTAACAAAAAGGCTTAAATGTACTAAGAAAGGACCTTCCATAATCATGCCTCTGTTGGTTCAATATGCTGGACAATTTCCTTCAGTGCACTTTTAAAAACGTATTAAGCAATAAACTACTTTTATGTCATATTAAGTCCTTCTATCCTGTTCCACAAAATAAATATTCATTTTCAAAATAAGATTGCATTGATTTTCACAAAAGCATTTTTAATAACATTTACTGCTTCAGCATTTTGAGTTAGAACCATGCAAAACTCAGCGGTTTTGGTTCACGGGGATAAGTGACCCCTGGCTTTCATGCTGTGTCTCCAAATAATGCAGCATCTAAAAGTGACACTTAAGCTGAATTGATTGTGGTGTATTTGGGTTCGGCTGTGACTTTCCTTTTGCTATGTGTGTGCTTCTTCCACCTCTTTTGCCCTCTTCTGGTCTAACTTTTACACATAAGCATCTAGGAAAAGAGGAAGTGGTGTTTCTTTAAATCAGTTGATGAAGTAGCTTTGGGGAAGCAACTAGGACCAATAGTTGACCCTCCCAATGAGTGAAACGGAGCATGCACGAGGTCCCACAAACTTGTGGACTTTAGTCCTAAAGCAATAATAAAGGTACTTACATTCACCTTGTGTTTTTTAGGTTGATATTTCTTTTCAAAGGACATTCACTTAAACTACTTTGATACTCACAGCTCTCTACAGCATGCAGAGCAATATTAATTTCCCATTTTTACAGGTGGTTAAACAGCAGGAACTCTAGGGACTGGCCACAGGTTTGTAAATGTGATATACACCAGTGCTAACTTAACCAAAGGCGGACAGTGTCATTAAGTGTAATATTTCTACTCTGCATTCAATTTTGTTACATTAGAGAGAATTTTGAGCGTATTTAACATTAACAAGTGTGCATAAGTATCTCATCCAACTGATGTTAAAGGTAGTAAACCAGTGGCAGTTGGCTAGGAGGATGAGATGAAAAGTAAATTTTGTAGATGAGTAATAATTGAATACTTGGAAAGTATAGATAATACAGTAGCATCATCATTTTCATTATTGTTAATTACATTTTTTTAATTTTTTTTTTGGGTTCGCGGGCCTCTCACTGTTGTGGCCTCTCCCTTTGCGGAGCACAGGCTCCGGACGCGCAGGCTCAGCGGCCATGGCTCACGGGCCCAGCCACTCCACTGCACGTGGGATCTTTCCGGACCGCGGCACGAACCCGTGTCCCCTGCATCGGCAGGCGGACTCTCAACCACTGTGCCATCAGGGAAGCCCGCTAATTACATTTTTAAACATTTCTGGAAAGGGGTGATTGTGTAATGGGAAAAGGCAAGACAGTCTGTACAAAAATCGTAGGATAGGACAAAGTTAGGAAATGTACAAGTTTTATTAATATGTGAGCAAAAGGTAGGACAGATTGAATAGTGTATCCCTGGTTAAAATTATTATTCAACTGTGACCTATAAGAACTTTAACTAGATTTTTCCATGTATGTCAGGGGGATTATTCTATGACCATGATTATTATACACTGATGACAAATTATATTTGCTAATAAAGCCTTCATAATTACTTGATCATCAACATGATCTAGACAGCTACTGCCTTAGGGATTAAGGCTCATAAGCATATAATTTGCTAATTGTTTGTATCATCTGAGTACATTTTAATTGAGCTATTCATATAATTATGGGAGCTTGCATTTGGCCTAGGAAATAATTTCTGACTTCATTCTGTAACTCAAAGAACAGATCTGAGAACACAATTAACCACTGTCTTCAAAGAGACATTCTCTTGAACAATAGCTATGTTTCAGATGCAATTGTTTGATCACCAGATAAGAAACCACATTACATTAACGCCAATGATAGTTTCAGATAATGGCATGCCATGAAAATATCTCCTATCTAGTGCTGAGATGTTAAATTTAAACAGAAAATAAATGCGATATTCAAAAATTATTGCCTATTTGATCTAAGATATGGACTTCAAGCTATTGCATTGCCATATTTTAAAATTTGCTATGTTTTATCTTGCTTATTACATTTAATTTCAGCTTTTTGCTTTAGGCCTCCTAAAATGGTGTTTGTAATGTTTAATATAAATGCATATAGTTTTTATAACTTGATATAAAAGTTTTAAAGTACATTTACTTAAAATTATTTGCATCTTTCACATTCTGTGATAGTCTGTGACTTAAAAATGACACTCTGATAACTATGTATAAAACAGGTAACTAATGAGAACCAACTGTATAGCACAGGGAACTCTACTCAGTGCTCTGTGGTGACCTAAATGGGAAGGAAATCCAAAAAAGAGGGGATATATGTAAACGTATAGCTGATTCACTTTGCTATACATTAGAAACTAACACAACATTGCAAAGCAACTATACTCTAATAAAAATTAATTTAAAAAAGAAAGAAAAAACTTATTATAACGGTATATTTGAAAAGCAGGATACAAAATTGTGTATGGAATCTGACAAGGGCAATGTCAGGGATTTGTGTGTGTGTGTGTGTGTGTTTTACGCGGGCCTCTCACTGTTGTGGCCTCTCCCGTTTGCAGAGCACAGGCTCCGGATGCGCAGGCTCAGCGGCCATGGCTCACGGGCCCAGCCATTCCGCGGCATGTGGGGTCTTCCCGGACCGGGGCACGAACCCGTGTCCCCTGCATCGGCAGGCGGACTGTCAACCACTGCGCCACCAGGGAAGCCCCTCAGTGATTTTTTTTTAAAAGGCAAAGCATGAAAATAAAATGGAAAGAAAAATCCGCGCTCCCCCCACCAAAAAAATGACAGTCTGAAATTTTTAAAGCCAGTGTAGACATCACTCTTTCTCTCAATTCATGGATGAGACAGAACTCAGGTTTGGAAAACATATCTACACATACACAAATTTGAAAAATCAAAATCGTTAACTGTAAATAGCCCACATTTACATTTATATTTAATCTTTATTTTTTTCTAGTGCATAACTTAACGTAGCATATTGGTGTAAAATTTTTGCCATCCTCTAAGTGATTCCTAGATTTGTATAACTTGGAATTCTAATCATAATTCAACCTCTTCTGCCCAATTATTTGCTCATCAAGTATACCAGTTCTCTACTTCAACAGCTTTCATAAAAATCACCAATCATCTTTACAATGGAGAATATACTCAGCTCTTATTTCAATTTACTCCTTTTCAGTATTTAGCCCTATTGGTCACTTCGTGTTTCTCCTTTTTTGACAGTTTCCCTAGCTTGCAATCACATGCTTTCTTTGGTTTGTCTCTCATATTCTGAGTACTTAGCTTCCTTTGTAGATTCCCCCTCCTCTCACTGTTTAAATACTGAGAATTCCCAATGTACTGTTTGTTCATCCTATTCAATAGGCTCTCCTTCTGGATGATCTCAATCATGCTCATGGCTTCAACTACTGATCTACGGTCAGTGACCCTCAAATTCACATCCATAGGTCTGAGAGCTACTTTTCCGTAGATATTTTTTATGGGAATGAGTCAGGCACCGGAAATTGAAACTTCCCCAAACCGAATTCACAAAATTTTTTACAACACCTAATCCTCTCAGTTAGCTGAGCCAGAAATTGAGATTTATTCAACACTTTTCCCAGTTCCTCAATTTCCTCAACCAACCAACTCTCTCTCTTAAATAGCTCTTGAATCTGTTCCTTCCTCTTCATCATTATCATTACCGCAGTTCAGATGGTAACCATAAATCTATCAGGATACCCAAAGAGCCCTTTAACCTCGCTCTCCGTCTCCATTTTCATCTCCTACATATCATATCCACAGAATTGCAAAGGTGATTTTTCTGAAGTGCAAATAGTATGTCACTCTCTATTTAAAATCCTTCCCTGGCTTCCCACTATCTTCAGGATGTCCTAGAGAACTCTTTCTGATCTGTCCTTCCAGCTTGATGGCTTGCCACACCAACACTCTGCAATGTGGAAGGGTCAGTTCTCCTCTGCCTCTGTGGTTTGCATATGGTATCTGCTCAACTTGGAATGCCACGTGGCTCACCCCTACACCTTTTAAATGTTGGGTTAAACCATTAATCACTTGTGAAACATTCCCAAACTGTGCAAACTTGGTTAGATGACACTCCTGAAAATTGTTTCTCCATCATGTTTATACTACCTTTTGCTTTTTTTGGGTAATTGATACTGTACTTCTTAATCTTTCTAATTCTACTATGAATTCCTGGAAGACAGGATCTAGGTCATTTATGTCTGCATTTTTAAAAGTCAGCATAATGTAGGGCATCTAGTATACAACCAAACTTTTCTTTTACACTATTCGGCTACTCTTGAGAACATATTTGTAGATCAAATTGGGCAATTTTGTTTCTACCAACTAAAGATCAAGAAGCATTAAGATGGGGCTTCCCTGGTGGCACAGTGGTTGGGAGCCCGCCTGCCGATGCAGGGGACGCGGGTTCGTGCCTCGGTCCGGAAGGATCCCGCATGCCGCGGAGCGGCTGGGCCCGTGGGCCATGGCCGCTGGGCTTGCGCGTCCGGAGCCTGTGCTCTGAGGCAGGAGAGGCCGCAACAGTGAGAGGCCTGCGTACTGCAAAAAAAAAAAAAGAAGCATTAAGATGATAAACTTAGTTTCATATTATCATAAAATTTCTGTGGGGAAAGTAAATACATTTCTAAAGAAAGCTTCTGAATTTATAAAATTAGAAAAAAATCAACTCTTCTCATTTAATATGATGTAATTCTTGTGTTAAAGCCTTCATCACACATTATAGATGAATTACTCTATGAGAAGAATCACATTATATGTCTTACAAAAATGATTGTGTGTTTTAATAGTAGTATACATAAGTATATAAGAGAGCATTTCCAGTAAAGAGTAGAATAATGAAACGAACAAACAAGCAAACAAAAGTGTGAAACATGAACTCAAAAAAACTGACTTCTAACATCAGGTCAGTGTGCTCCTACATGGGTATCAATGGACAAGTTACTTCCTCTTCCTGAGCCTCAGATTTTCTCATCTGTTAAAGCCTATCTCATAGGACATAGGGGAGAATTAAATGAAATAAAATGTATAAAGTGGGTAACATATTTGATGGAGATATATATATATATATATATATATATATATATATATACTTTTTTTTTTTTGGCCCTTCCCTAGTGCTAACAGGGATACAAATCCTATAAAGGGGCAGCCTTATTACAGGAGTATTAGTAGTCTTATCTGTGGAACTATTTAGTATGTTACTATATGTGATTTTTTTTTGTAATAAATAATATGAGAAGAAAAGCTTTACAAAGTTATTTTGTAAAAATATTCATGCTTAGATTAAAGGAATAACATGTAGGTGTCATTTTGCTCGGAATCTTCCTCAGTGTGGTATACTACAGATAAATTAGTAAAATTCCTACCTGCTAAACCAGGAATAGGTCATCTTACTGAAGAATGAAGCACTTTTCTCTGGACTGCATTTCTAAAAAACAAAACAAAACAAAACAAAATATATATATATAAAACAGCTATTGTATGAAGAAAATGTCTATTTTACATTTGAAATATCTTTGTCAGCAAGTGGAAGAGTAGACATGAAATCATTTATGTTTCAGTTACGTTGATATCATAATCTTTAAGGAATACAATTAAGATATTCTTGGACAGTGGTTGCACTAGAAAAATTTTAAGATTTCTCCCAACATTACAAATGCTTACATAGCAAGAAACCATGTAGAAAAGGAAAATTATTTCTAAAATTCCCATTACTTCCTCTCTCTCTCTATAAATATATACACACACACATATATATATACATAGCTCCTTGAATTTATGACTGTGTATATATGTATGCATATGCTTATGTATATGAATACATATATACACACATAATTTAGCTTACATATATGTATAAGCTAAATTTAAAACATTTTAATTGCTAAATTAAAAACAGTTTTGGCTTTCTTCTGAAAAATAGAAAAATAATAGACTATAACAGGCATTTGGTTTACTAACTTCTGTATGTGTTCAATTACATAATTTGTATAAATGTATAAACATACACACAATTATATATTTATCACTATTGCATATTATTTGGGGAAGTTATAATATTTCCATAAAATTCTTCCCATTGACCTGGTGAGTTCAACCAAAAGAGGAGGGGTTTAAAAGGGAAGTTCTCAAAAGTCATAATTTTACATTTTTAAGGTCAGCATCAATCTGTGTCTTTTAAAAAGTTAAACTAATCACAATATTAAATTTCATTCTTAGAAACTGTCCCATATAACAATTTTTGCATTGATCCTCTCTAATCCAGTTCTGATTTCATATTGAAAAAGTGTTTACCACATTTAAAAAAATTCTGATTCTAGAAGTAATAAGTGAAACAGTGTTTCATCCTGTACAGTAAGATGTCCCGACTATAGAGGAGAAAACATAATACTCACTCCAAATCTGTTCTCTTAGTTATAGCAAACGGTATACTCTAAATCTTTGAAGAAATATATGTGTGTGTATACACACACACACACAGAGTTGACCCTTGAACAACATGAGTTTGAACTGCATGGATTTGAACATTTGGACTGCTTTCAATAGTAAGTACTACACAATCAAGGGTTGCTTGAATCTGTGGATGAGGAACTTTGGACGCGGAGGAACAGCATATATGGAAAGCCGACTATAAGTTACATGTGAATTTTCAACTTTGATGAGGCTTGGCACCCTTAACCTCTGTGTTGTTCAAGGGTAAGCTCTAATTTAGCAAATTGGTATCTATCCTTATATGATTGTTTCAAGAAGTAAATGCTGTGACAAACGTAAAACATTTATCACATGGTGGCTCCAAATAACCATGCAAACATGGGAACTATAAAATTGTCATAACTCTTGTTACCAAACATATTATTTGGAAAATAAGTATCAATGCATATATCAGTAGGGAAAATGTTCTGAAAACTCTCTGATTAACCTGGAAGCCACATTTTATTTTACAGGGAGTTGCCAATTTGATAACTGGCCACCAGTGTGAAGATTGTATTCTCATCCAAAATACATATATTTCTGTGTCTGACTACAAACGGCTACAAATTCTTTGCAGCTTTTCCCATCAAGAGACAGACTCTATTTCCCACTCCTTGAATCTGGGCTGGCATTGCTTCTTGTTTTGATTATGAGAATGCAACAGGAGTGACATTAAGGGAACTCCAACTCTAAGCTTCAAGAGGCTTGCTATGCTTGGAACCCTGAGTGAACCGCATGACTGAGACCCAGCTAACCTCCTGGAGGATGAGAGACCACATGGAGGAGAACCAAGGTTCTCATCTGGTCATCCTGGCCAACAGCTTGAAAACTGCCAGACATACGAGGAGATAGGTCCTACATTATCCAGCCACCAGCCAACTCTCCAGACGATAGCACATGCTGAGAGAGCTCAGCAGAGATCAGCCAAGGTAACCCAAAGGACATGATCTAGCTGGTCCAGAGAATCATTAGCTAAATAAAAAAGGTTGTCGTTTTCAGGGCCAAAGTCTTGCAAAGCTACTAGATAAGGTTACTTTAGCAGGTCAAGAACTGTGTATTTGACTTAATATTTGCTCTAGGCCCATTTTCCATGTCAAAGCATCTTATACGAGGCTCTTTGAGTCCTCTGGTAAATAGCTTCCTTAAATGTGGGTCAGGCATCTTATGCTGAATTTATTACAGTGAATTCCAAGCATATTTATATCCCAGAAGAAATGGCAGGCAGGTAAAATATCTGGTAAACGTAATTAAGCCTTACCAAGCACCAAGAATGTATAAATGACTTCTCAATAAATGATTACTGAATTCATAACATGGGTCTCACTGAGTTTCTTACTGATATATTGCTGCAAAGCAACATCTATGTTAAAAACCAGGATATGACAATTCTGACAGTATCTTCCAATGTTCTAATTTACTCCCATCTTCTCCATTGGCCATTTTGCAATCCTTCTAACTCACCTATTCTCACTCTGACAGCACTTCCTCCGCAGATGTAACTGACACCAAATGATTTCTCATTTTTTTCATCTCCCCAGGCCCACTACAGGCCTTTGTTTTCTAAGCTATTTTATTATCTTTGTACTTATCTACCACTGGGCATATAGTAGGCATCCCATAAACACACCTTAATATTAATGACTTATGGGCAATTTTCATTTGAATGGTGGTCCTGTTATTTCTGAATTATGATGGAGGAGCAGAAAGTTTAGCCCACAGCATAGCTTGGGTCCAGGATTTAGTGAAGTGTGTTGCTCTCAATCTCCTTTGGGTTCAACCTTGAGATGCAGCCTCCTGAGGATGTGGTGTGATTGCTACAGTTAACAATACCTCATAATCCCTAACTTCAGGTGCTTTCCTTGTGGGTATTAAAGGGGGATCCTGGGAATCGTGAAGGAAGTTATGGGAAAGTGTCTGTACAGGCTCACGAAGAAGGGAAAACATCTAGAAAGCAAAAGGAACTTATGTTTCTTAATCACTTATTCTGCGCCAGATTCTGTACGAAGTATATTATTAAATATAACATGTCTTTGTGGTGGGACTATTTTTGTCATCCCCATTTTATAGAAGAGGAAACTAAGGCCTAGAGTTTAAAAATACTTGCCCAAAGTCCTCCAACTAAGAAGTATAAGACACTGGATTGGATCCGGTAAATTCATTCTATTTTCCAGTCATAATTCTACACCCGCAGCTCTACCTGTTACACACTGTTGCTGTTTGCTGCTGCTTAGAAACACTTTTCTTCTTGTGCACTTCCTTGTACTTCACGTCTCCTGGCTACATCTTACTTGTGGTCCAATCCTCTGTAGGATTTATTGCCTTTGGTGATTCCTCTCCTCCATCCCAACCTCCAATGCTCAGATTCTTGTTCTGTGTTAACATCGTTTAAAGGCTCTTCAGATCTGCCCTCTCTGAATTTACCCTCACTCTTACCTGACTATCCAATCATTTGCCTACAGGTACTTCTCTCCTGCTAGACTTAGTTTCTCCGGAGGACAGAAGCTATGTTTGATCTACATTTATATTTCCAGGGCCCAGCTCATAACATGTTCTAGATGAATGAATATATGAATGAATGAATGTTAATCACTGCCAATAAAAATTTTTAGAGGTTTTCTATTCATGGGTCACTATGCCAGCCCTAGAAATTCAATCAGAAGGTCAAGTTCTTGGCTTACAGGTCAGGTTGGGATTTTTATCTGAGATCTATTATGTCAAAAATATAAAGTCTCAGCAATGAAATGTAATCATACAAGGTTTTCAACATGCTTTGAAGCCATCAATTTTTTTTTAACTTGGCATCATAGAAGTAACAAATAGAAAATGAGTATTTTCAATCTTGCCCAAATGGATTCTTGGTCCATAAAGCTATTGAGGTTGAGTAATAGTCAAGGAAATAAACATTGTTGGAATCTTAGAGGAAGAATCCACTAGAATTTGGGGTGAGGGAATTGTTTGAGTTTTATAATTTCCCACTCCACCTATTTGCAATTCACTGCCTTTGGCCACCTCTGTGGTTAGACTAATGATGTTAAACCAGTGTGCCTGATTAAGCCTTCTACGTCTAAAATAAAATAGGTATATTGTCCTGGTGGAGCGCTTGCACATTTTTAAGGGACTTATTCAACGCCTATATTTTATAGATTTAAATATAATTTGCTTTACTTTTAAAGAAATTTATAGTTTCATATGTAATCAGAAGAATAGCTATCATATTCATGACACTTGGGGTTAATAACAAAAGCCAGGATTAGAACAAGGTCCTCTGAAATCTTTTTTTTTTTTCCTTTGTAGTACTACAGAACTACATGTGTTAAGGGCTAGTTCTAAGACCCGGTCTTGTGAGGTGATGAGAAGTAAAACAAAGAGAATTTTTATTAGGGAAATTGCTCCTGATACACAACTGCAGGTTTCATTTCCCTGTACTACTGCCTTAGCACATGACTTCTATTGTGAAAGGAGCAAGTGTTATGGGGGCCAGGGGGGAGGGTAGCAAGGCACAGTCAAATGTCTGCAGTTTTTGGATTTGCCCCAGGCCTCAGTGTCCCAACACCATGTCAGTTGACACACAGAGTTTATTTATCCCAGATCTCTCCTGTGGTTTTAACGGGCTCTATCACTGGTTTTAGAGTCCCATCCCAACCTCTACTCCTTCAGCCGAAGTCAGGTCCATTCATTCCTTTCTCAAATGTTTGCTTCTGTTTGCAAACAGTGGAGTCACTTAGACCTTCAAAGATGCTGCTTTCTCTCCTCCAGCAGCCACCTTGACTGAGATCGCGCTGGCTGAAGTTTCACACCATCCTGGGGTCTGATCTCAGCTCTCCCGACTGTGTGTGTGTCTGTGTGTGTGCGTGCGCGTCTGAGTCTGTGCTGTCCCTGTGTGATTACGATCTAAGACACCAGTTCGCGTTTCAGGGTCTGGACAATCAGCTCTCCCCGCTTCCCCTCGCCGCCAGATTGGCCAGAAAACCGTCCCGCCTCCCGCACCTCCACCGGGAATCTTTACCTGCGCCTCGGGGCCTCGGGGGAGCCGCTGGTAGGAGCCGCTGGCGCTCCACCTCCCCAAGCTGGAAAACATGGTCCGCGCGGGCTCCCGGCGACGGGAAGCGGATAGAGGTCCGCGGCTGTCACCTCTCTTGGCTGGGGATGGTCAATTCGGCGCCTGGAAGGTGGGAGGACGCGAGCACTCGGCCCGGGAATCAGCTGTCGCCCTACCCTCCACCAGCCCTTCCAGCGAGCGCCCTGGGCGGCGGCGGGGAACGGAGGGAGGAAAGGGCGGGGCGGAGCGGGAAGAAGTGGGACCTTCTGCAGAGGCCAAAGATCTCTGCCTTTGGGGGAATTTGCACTTGACTCGGTAATTCTCACTTCTCAATTTCCAGGGTTGCTCTGTTAGAAAATGTGTCCCTTTATAATAGAAGCAGAAAGCTCTTTCTTCCTTGGGATGACATTTAGGTGTTTGCAAACAGTATTAACAGCTGTCCTCTACAGAAAATTGTTAAGGACAACAGGTTTCAGCAGAATTTTACAGAGTGAACTAAACTGCAAGGGCTTTAAAATTAGAAACTAATGAAATGCTTCCCTTAGTATTACAAAATAATAACAGTATAGGGAATCTAAATTTTACTTTTCAAATTAATCATAAAGCTATGTAATAAATGGGAAAACTTCGTAGTATAGGATTAGCAAAGAACTAAATGAAATACATGACATAAATGGGGATATGAAAATTAAGAAGAATAGCATTTTGACTTTTAATAAATATTGATGGGACATGAACCTTGTATAAATAAGTATTGGTGTATGCAACAAATCACTTTCCATGAGATGTGTCTAATGGTCTAATGAAATAGTTTGTTTCAGTTCAGTAAGAAGGTGAAATAACAGAAGAGGGAGTAATTTTAAGAATTCTGTATAATGAGGATAAGGCCATGTGATAATTTTACAAGGATGGGTACTGTGTTTGTATTATGTTTCAGGACCAAGGAACATTCTGTCTGCTTCTTGAAATTAATATTAGAGGTAAATGGAAAGAATTGAGTATATAGGAAAAGAAAAGGCCAGCATCCTTGAGAAAGGCGTTCAAAAGATGTTACTTACCGGGAGTTTTAGCCTGCCCACAGAATGGATCAAACTGAGGTACCAAAAATGTCTACATGAGGATTAGACCAAACGATACCTCATGGAATTAAAGTCCTGGGGAATATTTAGAACATTTATTTGGCTTTCTTCCTCCCTTCAGAGGGTATTTGTCTGGCCCCATGCAAAGAGGAAGTTGTAGATTTCACTTTAAAATAAATGTGTCTGTGAAGAATTGAGGTCGAAGTTCAGGACTTAGAAATTTTGTTTCATGTCTTCCAGAACTTTTCACAAAATCACATACCAATTTGGGGACATCTTTTACTCAGCAGCCTCAGCCTGAGGGGCCCTTTCTCCATCTGCACTTTTAAACTATTCACTCTGTGGATTCTTCATGGAAAAGGCAAGGTGTTATAGAGATAGTTCCTGCTTTTTTCAGCTATAAGGAAAGAAGGAACTTGAACCTGAACCAGAGGGGGAAGCCAGGAAGAAGAAAAGGCCTAGAAATAGCTCAGGCTCCAAACTCAACATATGTCTACCTTCCTCCTGTTGGAATTAATCCCCTCAGGAAAGGGCGGCTCTAGCAACTGGAAACAGACAGATTTTCATGAATACTCAGCTCTTTAAAGAGACCCAGCTCCTTGATTGGTGGGGAAAGAGGAATCCCTAAGGTAACGGAATAGATGAAGTTAGAAAGGCCTATAGGTGTGTTGGAGCTGGAGTGCTGGAGCCCCTACCCAAAGGGATTGAGGGAAACATCTCTGGCAGCCCCACAAAATTACATTTTAATCTCAAGCTTCCGCAAAAGGAGATGCAAGATAAGACTATGCTAATGAAAAGGAGGGCATGAGTTTTGGGGTGTTTGTTTGTATTTAAGAAAGAAATTACAGTTTTTATTGCTTCAGTGCTTAGTTAAGGAAAACTCAGTGAAGTATTCAGATTTGTCTAAGGAACAGAAAATATTAAATAAAATGACCCTGGCATAAACAAACCTTATCACAAAATTAGCATTCTGATTCACTGAATTCTCATGCTAGCTGAATTGTGAAATAAATATTTCCTTTTGCAGCAAAAAAAAAAAAACACAAAAATCATAGACAGGTAAGGAGTGGAACGTATTTTATGTCACAATATTCAATTTTTTAGGCCGCTGGAAAGATTTCTTAGTAGGGTTCTTACCTTTCCAGGGATTCTGCTCTACTTTACACGTTCTGCAGGCACTGTACCTCACCCTTTCTTGTTGAGGAGAGCCTCATAGATCAGGGTCAGAATCCCTGAGACTGATTAAAAGTAAAGCTGAAAGAAAGAGCTGGCTGTTCCCTATTGTTACCTGGGCATATGGTTGTCACCGTGGCAGAAAGGGGACAATTCTTTTCCTCAAGGTGATTGCAGGTTATATCTTCATGGGAAGTGAGGGATGGAATAGACGTTATTTTCTTTGTTCTTGTTAACCTTGGTATTAAAATTGAATTCACAACTCTTCGGTTCTTGGCATACTATCATCGTTTTGTTAAGGACCATTTTTATTTTATTTTGTTTTATTTATATTTCCCCACCTTCCTATCCATTTTCCCCACCATAAGTCAACTTATCTGGAGTAACACATAACTATCTTTTCAATTCAACTTCTACACATTTATTGAGACACTTCTTTATATTTAAAAATTCTATGGTGCTGTTTCACCTGTTTCAAATATATATACAAATGGTATTTTCCTACAAAGTTATTGCAATACACCTCCCTCCCTCCCCGCATATTTTTTCACTTAACGTTATTTGTAGAGCATCTACCCATGTGAGGCTACTCACACATTGTTCCTGACTGCTGCGTGATGTTTTGTTCTATGCAAATACTGCAATTTCCAGGAACTCAGAATGTGATTGAGCACACAGGCTCCAAGGTAAGACTGCAGATGCAAGTCTGGCACCACCATTTACCAGCAAATCATTAACACCTCAGGGCTCACTTTCCCATTTATAAAATGGAATAGTACTGCCTTCCTCATAGGTTTGTTGTAAGCACTGTGTGATTTATTCATGTAATAAGTAAAGCATTTAGAACAGCAAGGGCACCTGGAAAATACTGCATAAATTATTATGATGTTTATTACTTAGCTAGTCACTTAGTGAACAATATGTAGGCTAACTCCAACTGTTTTTCCTCATGGTTAGCGCTGTAAGGACTCTCTTCAGGACTGATATTACATTTTTCTTAGATCAAGGGTTCTCAATTTCTGGACTCAGGACTTCTTTACATTCTTGAAAATTATTGACTACCCAAGTAACTTTTGTGTGTGTGGAGCAGCTCTACTGATATCTATGTTAGAAATTAAAATTTTAAGTGTAAAAATATTTATTAATTATTTAAAGATAATAAACCCATTACATGTTTTCATAAATGCTAAAAATTAAAAGCAAAGATAACAGGGTTCTCAGGATATATTCCAAATCCACCACATCACAGAGGAGGTGACCAAGCCAGGAGAAAGTTTGATGACTTTCCCAACATTACAGTCATAAGGAAAACTGAGGAAAAACATCCGATTTCCTTGAATCCAGGATTCTTTTTGTTTCCTTTTTCCACTTTACCCATCTGATACCCTTTCATTTTGCCCCAAGAAGCTACTGATTTGCAAACATAAGAGAGAAGATGCAAAGTCTGCTCATTTTTACACTAACAAAGAGTAACACAGTTTATTTGTGATTATTTTTGTTACGATCCTAAAGTTGTATCCACATGACTTGGCAAAAAAAGGAATTTCCAAATATTTTCCAAAAAATTTCTTTGGATCTCCACTGCATTTTGCTGAATGCTGTTCTTTACTTAACTAATATATTTCACAAGCATTAATTTAGTACCTCTGTGTGCTAGGCATTCTGGAAGGTGCTAGAAATGTAATGAATCATTCCTGTCCTCATCAAATTATGCACTAGTGGGAGAGACCAAGAAGAAACAAGTACACCAAAAATAAATAAATAAATAACTACAAAATGTACAGTGCAATGAAGAAAATGAACAGGATGCAATATCAGAGAATAATGAACCAAGACAGGCACCTCCTTCCAGACTAGTTTGGTGAAGGCTCACAGGTTATGACATGATAAATACACTGTAGGGAGCCATAAAAATAGCTGGAGGTAAACTATTTCAGGTAAAGGAATACTACGGACGGAAGCCTGAATTCTTCTTTGTGTTTGTTTTTTCATACATTGTAAGATGTAAATTACTTGAAAAATATAATCTTCCCATGACTAGGTGTTGCTATACCTGCAGCAGGACTGTATTCTTTATTTCTCCACCTTCCTTCCCCATCATCATCTGAAGCATTATTTGATTTGTAAGGAGGTAAATATGGGATAAAGTCCACATTTACTGTACTTAAATGAACATTTATTGAGCCTTCTCCCACATATCTGTATGGGATTCTTTCCGGACATTCTGTACATAACGCATTTCAAATAGATTTGAATATTTTTGCTCAAACTCGTGTAGGATGCTAGAACCGAGCCCGGGAGGACTTTAAAAACTTAATAATAGCTAATATGTATAGTGCATTTATTACATGTCAAGTATATACTAAGATATTTACATTCAATATCTAATGAAGTCTACAAAACCAAACCCATGCATTTTTGAGAAAACAAATAACTTGTAAAGAGTCATATGGCTGATAAGCCAAGAGTTGACCAGAAGCAGTTTTACCATCAAGGTAGTCAGAAGGAAGGGAAACAGTGCACTCAAAACTCAAGAGCTGTGGTGGTTTATACATACATTCATATTAACACAGCTAGGGAGGATGGTGTCACAAGGGGTGGGGTTGTTACCATAGAGGAGGGTTCGAGGAGAAATACATTTTCTCACTGTGTAAACCCTGTCTTTCAAAGGCAGGGCGATGCCTGTGAATTAGGAATACTTTTCTGAATTTTCCATAGTTTAGGTGAATAGTCATTGAGTCATTCATCAGTTATTCATTGATTATCTATTATGGGATAGGTACTGTGCTACGTGCTGGGTAAAAAAAGGGTGGGGAAGTAAAATCCTGTCTCATAACACTTACAGTCTAGTGTGTCTGGGGGAAGACAATAAATAGATAAAAGAGGAAATGTTTTGATGTCAGATAGGAACAAATGCTACTGGGAAGAAGAATGAGGGGAAGAGGAAAAGGAATATGGATGATGTTGTTGCATACAATGTTGTTGTATGGTGATCAGCAAAAGACTCCCTGAAAAAGGGTCTTTCAGCAAACACCTGAGTAGAAAGAGGAATAAGGAATGTGGTATTTGGTAATATTCAAGGAAACCTTGACATGAAAACTTGCAAAACAGATGTCAACAGTTTGGAGAAAAGCTGGGACAACTGTGGGGCACTTTTCAGAATATCCACCTCACTATGGTTCTTGATGGCACAGTGGACGATATAGTGCGGACACAGAGGACCAAACAACCCTGATCCGAAGAAAGATTTATTAAAGTTGGATCTGAGTGTGAAGATGTTTTAGAAATATATCAATTGACTTGGTTTGCTTCTATTTATCTTTTTTATGTAGGCACGATAGCGATACAATAAAACCACTGTCTAAAGTCTAAAGAAGCTCTCTAAAGAAGTATAAAATAACACATCTAATAGATAAGAGAACATTGTTTCATAGTTTCATTGGTAGTTTTTTTGTTTGTTGGTTTTGTTTGTTTAAAAAGTATCATTTCAAAATAAGGTTAATATCGTTTAAGTACCTAGAAGTAGAAACAATAGAAACGCAGATGTAGAGAACGGAGTTGTGGACATGGGCAACCGGTTGGGAGATGGTGAATAGGGAGATTAGGTTTGACATAAATACACTACCATGTGTAAAATAGATAGCTAGTGGGAACCTGCTGTATAGCACAGGGAGCTCAGCTCGGTGCTCTGTGATGACCTAGATGGGTGAGATGGGGGCCGTGGGAGGGAGGTCCAAGAGGGAGGGGATATATGTATACATATAGCCGATTCACTTCATTGTACAGCAGAAACTAACACAACATTGTAAAACAATTATACTCCAAAAAAAAGAAAAATCGTGTGTATTTAAAAGCTTGAAAAAGAAGTCACAACAGGTTGTGTACAATTTCTGCCTCTTTCCCTATCCCCTCCTGGGCCAACATTCTCCTATTTAGAATCACTATCAATCTTTATCTGTTAAAGAAAAGGTGGTGGTTATGACACAAGAATGTAATCATTATCTTCCCATTAACATTAACAAGATGAATTTATGGGACAAGGGTGAGCTATAGAAGAAAGTTTTATTAATTAGGCTGTAAAAATGGCGTATTAATGAACAGAGAGAAATCAGAAAAGCTTTAGATTCTTCAGACTATGGAAGTGATTATCCTTAATCATAGAAAATTCCTACTAAAATATAGACACGGTTTCTCCCCCCCTCCAGTGATTAGTTGGGAATTAATTTAAGGATTAATGAGAAAATTTTATTTTTATTCAAATTTGTAAAAAATGGAGGAGAAAGTGAAAATACATCACTTAATATGTTAAATTTATCCCTTTTTAATGAGCTGAAACAATCTAATTAAATCTCACATTAATTTGAATTTAAATGTCAATATACTTATGTATATTTGGAAATAATAATTATATTATGAATATATTAAGCAAATTACCTAAATGTATTATCTCCCAATTTTATGAATTGAACATAAAAAATATTTTTTAAAAAAGCGAAGAAAAAATATCACCAAAACTCCATATCCCCATGATGGTCACTCTATGTGTGATTTTCTGTGTAAGCACCGTTATTTTAGTTAAGTGCATTTTACCAGGATTACATTTATGTTCTTCCTTTTGCTACAATGATTTCGTTTTACTACATTATCTACATAATTATCACTTAAAAAAATCAACCTACGAGTCTATTGTGCTAATGCAGCAAATTTAATTAATGAAGTAATGTCGATTCTTCAAATTTTAGATTATTTTCAAATTTTTACTGTCACAGAGGACCTAGTCATAAACCTCTTTGTGCAGAAAGTGCTTTTATCCACTTCTTTTAATTACTTCCTTGAAACAAATTACCAAGAATCATTAGTTCAGGAGGTTTAAAATTTTTATTGGCTCTTGGTAATTTTGGCAACATTATGTAAAAGTATACTACTAACATTGTTTCCAGGTCATATTTATTTCTAAATTGATTTATTTATTTCATCAATTCTGCAACTTTCCTCTAGTTCTATGGATAATAATGATTGTAATGGTGTAAACCCCACTAACAATGATAAATTTGTCTAGTTCAAAACATGCCAGGCACTATTCTAAGCACTTAATATAGAATTGTAATGGAAAATTATAGATTTTGTATTCAAATATACTCACATTTGATTACTTACTCTTTCACTAATTAGCACAGTGACCTTGGGTAAGTTACTTAACCTCTTTGAGATAAGCTTTCCCAGTCATACTATGCAAATAGTTTTAAAAATCTTGCAGGATTTTTGAAAGGATTGGTTTTCTTAAGACTTGAATTTTTTTTTTTTTTATTTAACCCTTTAACCTGACTGGAATTTATTTCTGAACATGTTAAAATTTGTGTAACTTTTTTTTCTAAATTGTTAATTTTTCATAACATTGCTTATTAAATATTATCCCTTTGCCAATATTTAGTGATATGTACTTCCTTATATTTAAATTGTCATATACAATTGTATGTTTATGAACTTCTATTCTTTTTCACTGATATATTTTCATGCCAATGCAATAATACTTTAGTGATTATTGCATCCAAATATGTTTCATTCTTTAGCAGGCTATACTTTGCTTGCTAAACTCACGTTTTTTATTGTTCCATTTGTTTCAAAGCACTATTTCATGGTTTTGAAAATTTATTTTTACCAGAAAATTTTAGAATTATTTTCTTGAGTTTCAAAATAAGCGTATGGGGTGGGGTTTTGTTAAATGCATTCATTAACTTCAGGAGTACCGATATCTTTTCAATATAAACAAATTGTTAAGGCTTTGTGGATAGTTGCTCAATGTAAACAGGTGCAGCAGTCTCTGTAAATGAGACCGTTGGGGAGAGAGGGGCCCTCCAGTGCTCCTATTAAAATCAGTCGGTTTTAATAAATGTTTTCACTAGAACAAAACCCATGTGTGATTGTATCTACAGAATTAAATCAGGTACCTTTTTTGAAATATACAGAATATGCATTCTAAACTATTCCAGTTAAGTATAAAATTTGCAATCATATTTTAATTATCAAGAGTATAAATATTGGTATATTGAACCAGAATGTGGCATTCATAAAAAAGCATGAGGAAATTAATTCTGACTAATGAATTAAATCCTGATTTATCTGAAATCCGCTTCAATTTAATTATATATGCCCTCAGTGTCATGCTATTTAAATGGAAGATAACATGGCATTTTATAAAGTAGATTTGCATGAAATATTTAAATAAGAAAAAGGACAAACTTACCTTAAATGAATGGCCCAAGTTATACAGTACAATTTTAATATTTTAGACATCTGTTCACAAAATTTAAATTTGTTAAATAATAGTAATGATAATTAATATTATTAGCATTCACTTAGTGCTTCCTACATGGCAGGCATGTTCTAAGTGCTTTCTTTGTTTTCATGTTATCTCAGAGTAAACTTATGAGGAAGAAATTATATGATCCTCATTTTATAATTGAGGAAACTGAGGCACAGAAAAATCTAAGAACCTTGCTCCAAATTATACAGAGTGAGTGTTTGAACCTGGGTTGTTCTCCAGAGACTGTGCTTTCAACCATTTTGCCCAGAACAGTTAAATCCTTTATATAGTCTATCTTTCTTCAACTTTGCTTAGCAATTGCTTTTGATTATCTATAGATTTGTAAATTTTAGCTGAAATCCTTTACAATATTTTGACTATTTATTTCAGCTGATGAGGGATTCCTAGAAAAGATCAAACAAGGCTTAATAAGTGTTCTTGTTCAGGATTAAAGGCTAATCAGAGAACAAAACAGTGAGCATATTGAATGGATTAAAAATAGAGCACAGCTTTCAAATATGACTTTTCAATTAAAAGTATGACATATGACTATAAAGTATTGCCCTTTTGCCCATATAACACTTTCTGATTTAATTTCAAGACTATTTTATGATTCTATAAAAATTGTATCAGTAGAGGTCTATAAAAGATGTAAGGTATTGGTTTGACCTTTATTCTTTCTACACCAAAAGTAAAATAAGCAATTACATTCAGCTCCTATATAGAAGCAGGGGGTTGTCCAGCTCTAGCATTAACAATTGCAGATTCAGCCTTTACCTTTCTCTGGCCAAGGATGGCTGGTCGGGAGCAAGTCATCAACAAATAGGAGCCCCCCAAGACAACTATATATGTTGCTTGAGCACCATCTTCTGGACACTTTAAATAGCAACCAATTTGGGAACACTAAGATACCAGAGCAAAGTTTGAATTCCAAATATACTTCCCTTTATGCCCCTGTGTAGTAGCAATCCATTTCCACTAGCTCTTCGGAATTAATTGCCCAGGCAGGACATTCACCTCCTTCTTTGCCTACTGATTCGCTGGGATGAGGCGCTTCAAGTGGCCACGTGGTAGGCTAAACTTCCTAGTTTAATGGAACCATATTACTGGGTCTCCTGGTGGAAGAATTCCTCCCTTGGGAACCAAGACCACTAAACTAGCAGAACCACAAATCCTGAGGTCCCTAAGGGCTCTGACACAGCTACGTAACTCTGCCATTGTAGTGTGAAAGCAACCATAGACAATGGTGTGGCTGTATTATTACAATAAAAGTTTATTTAACAAATAAGCAGCAAGCTGAATGTGGCCTGTGGTTCATAGTTTACCAACCCCTGATATATATATGATACATCTCATATACATATATCTCCCCGATTTTTTGGTAGATAGATACAGATACATTTAGAGATAGAGATAAACATGATAGATATAGAAATAAATTTCTAGTAATAAGGAGCGTCTACTTGGCTGCTGAGACTGTTTTATCTGCCACCATGAACCAATAACCCTTAAAAGCCCTGTGCTAATCTTTTTCTTAATAACTGTGGTGTGTGTACACGTCTCTGTGTGTGTATGCATGTTAATCTAAAATCTTCTGTGATAACTAAACTTATCCTGCTACTTAAGATTGTAAGATTGATTCAAATCCCAAATCCACATCTTATGAAATATTCAAGGGGCTCCCTAAGACTTCTGGGAATACCCAGCATAGTCTTGGTCAGTGTCATCTTTACTTTCAAACTCCTACTTTAACTAAATTAGAACAAATAATTTATTGCCACTTCTCCATGACTTGTTAACTCAAACAGTGAACTCAGAGTTTTCCTTATTTTCTACACACACACACACACACACACACACACACACACACACACACACTTTACTGAAGGCCTTATCTGGCATATCTGACTTTACTGATGTTCTGGACAGATGACCTAGGTTGACCTAGACTGCAAAGTAAGAATTTGAAATTGAACATTAAACATTATCTCATGGTGCTCTCCACCAACAAAGGGTCCGGTCTCACAGCATTTTAATCAGCTCTCTCCCACATCATCCTATTCTGACACATTTTATTTTGTATTTTATATTTTATTTTACATTAACACAGTTCTGACACATTTTATTTTCCCAACTTCCTGCTAACTATTGCCCTCTAGTGGCTTCTCAAGGTGTTTTCCTAAACACAGACTTCTCACACCTAAAAAGAATTCAGGTGTCAGCTGTTCAGATCAACTCATCTTTAAACATTTCGCTTGCAATAGACCAAACCAGTATTCAGCATAGTCTTTATATAACTTTACTTTGTAACTCATTTAAGTTATTGAGTAATAATTAGGAAGATATTATTTCTCCACATAATTTGCCAAAATATGGCATCTCTGATAATAAATGATCTGTCAATGAACAATATCAAAAAAAGATATCTTCCAATAGGGTAATTCACTCAGCCACATTTCATAGTAGTTAATCTTATTTTGTGTAACACAAGAAATAATGAAAATTAGAAGGCTTAAAGGAACCATATTGACGTGTTTGTTGTTTTTGTTTTGTTTAATGGTACTGGCAACTGGATTTACTACCCATCTATAAAATTCTGTGGGCCAGAATAATATGTTTTAGTCTCAATGATCAGATCTCAGCCAAATACCTTTATAGACACTTGTGTGATTAAAAATATATTTTGAAAGAAAGCTGTTCATTGTCACATTGTTCATTGTCCTTTGATAAAACTCAGGTGGGTTCCCTGCCTGAGAGGGAATGTTGAGAGGACTCCTTATTTCTTGGAGCAGAGCTGTAACCTTGGCTTTTCTCCTGCTGGTCTTCAAAACAATCAAGTATGTCAAGTATCTGCAGTTAAGACACATTATAGGCGCTTGTGAACAAGAGATCAGTATTCAGGAGTAAGCTCAGAGATGGAATATGAACTCAGGTATGATTCACAGAGGTCATGATGAGATATTTTTGACAAAGATCACAGTGAGAGAAGAGCAAAGGGTCAAGGAGATTTATTGATCAGTCCTAAGATATACTGAGTGCCCTTGACTCTGGACCTTTTACTAGAAGCTCAATGTCTAAAATTTCTTGAGTTAAGACTCTCAGAGTGAAGTTTGATCTTGCTTAATATTTAGTTGACTACTTATTATGCTTTACTGGATTTGGTAATTCAGACCAAAAAAAAAAAAAAAAAACCTCCACACAGGATTAGTGGGATTAATAGCCAAACTCTGTCTTTAATGGTACTTACAGAACCCCAGGGAAGTGCCAATGGTTGGAACTCAAGATAAGGAGTCCTATTCTCTGGAAGTAGTTTTCAGTTTGCCCTATTTGTTCTTGGGACTGGAATGATTTTCTCAACCTTCCTTTGACATCTGCTGGGTAGGATCAGTGATCCTGTATAATGATTCTATATTCATGAGTGCCATCTACCTTTTCAGAAAGCTCTATGATTATAATATTACAACTCTTAGACACATGTAAGATGTAATTTTTCTCTTTTCTATTTCTCATTGCAAAAATGAATTTTGTAAGTGAGTTTAGGTGTTGCTATCTCCATGGTAGCAAAGGGGGTGATGAATCAAAACATTCATGTTTTCTTTGCATAGAGAAAACTGGAGAATAAAGTAAGGTGTCCCTACATCATCACTGCACTCTGGGATATACAGATAGTTACCTTAGATTATGTTAAAAAGAATTTTAATTTACTATTTGTGCTGTGTCACATTGTAACAATCTGACTATGCTAGTTAGATAATGGGTAAACAGTTTAAGGGAATGAGATACATTTCTCTTTTCCTGATTATGTTTTCTAGGGTGAAAAATATTAAAATTCATCCTTGCACTTGAATTGGAGAATTGTATAAATTATCTGTCTCAATAGATAAACACAGGCATAGAAATATGGAAAACTGAACACAGTTATAGTATAGCCTTGTACATATTAATATTGAAAGCTATTAAATTGTGCCGCTGTGTTGAATGTTTTTTTCATTTTCGTGCAACAGAACTTTGCTTTTGCTTTTAAGAACTGAGAAAACATCAGTCCTTTTCCACACCCCCTCTCATGATTACATGTCAAATTCTTAAATTAAATATGGCATGTTAGATTTTTTTGTAGTCCAGAGGGTAAATAATATGTACTGAACATTTGTAAGATATCTAGGACATTCTTAGTTTCTTTATCCTTAACATGTGGAAAAGATTATTGTTTCCCACTCTGTGTATAAATAAACTAAGAAGAGAAATTGTACAAAGTTTTATTGCTGCATGTTTCTCTATTTGATTTGAACTGGACATAGATTTTAGATATTCAGTTTCTTGAAGAAATATTAAGGATCTGTTCTATAGGGAATTTAAGATGACTAGTACATGGTAATTTATGAAAATGTCCTAAGTAACGATATAAGTCAATTTAATTGCATATGTTCCTACAGTAAAATTGTTTTTCATGGCATCCTGACTTAAGTACCTAAGTATTAGTAAACAATGATATCTTCAGATGAATGGTAAGAACAATGAATACACAGTCCATTTGATTCAAAGTTACTATTTATCTCCCTTAGATGCTATGGTGAAGGAACAGATGAACTTGCTTTCATGATATGACTGCCATTAAGAGAAGTAATCAAGACTAATGTGATTTTTTTAATAAGATGTTTACTCTTTCCGTTTAAATTAATTGTGCCCCAGCAAGTATTTAAATGCTTTTCTTAGTAAAAGATAAAGTAAATGGCAGAAAATGTCAGTAGTTTAAATTTTGAAAACATAATCAATCTTTTATACAGTATTTTTCCCCACCCGGTTGCTTTGGTTTCCTTTTTACATCTCATGAATAAAAAGCATCTAGTTAATGATCTCTTTTCTTTTGAGAAAATGGCTATAATTAATTTGCCTCACTCAACTTCTAACTCAGATAACCGATTCTAGAAACAGAAGAAAATAAAAACTCACAACAGCCATGGTAGTAAATCTAACCGAATTTGGGAACATTTTCTACAAACTGCCAGGATGATAGAAATGAGAAACCAATTAGCTCAGTGATGGGAAGCAGTAAGCCATTCTCTCTGCATCCTCTGCCATTTTCTTCCTGTTTCAGAACCTGAAGATTTTTATCAAATAGAAAAATTGACAGCTATTCTTCTACTTCCTAGATGCTACCTTGTGACGTCAACGTCTACAACCCAACTCAACTTTTTCTACATCTAATTAGAGACCAAAATTTCTGTAATACTAGTCGGATAGAACCAGGGGCCACCCAAAATTGAGACTGATGGTGGCAGCTTACTATCTTCTGCAAGATGTAATGCACACAAATAAGTAGTAGAAAGAGGGATGGGGTCGGGAAGACCTCCGGTCATGGTACACACTGAGGGTTCTACAGATCCATGTGCATTATTCGTTCAGAACATTAAAAACCCAGGTGGTGAGTATAGAAAGGGCTCATTTCATTCCTGCAGGATCCAAATAGATAAAAGCCTTCTAAGTAATGAAAGAGCATATGAAATCAGCACATGCTCCTGAAACAGTGTTCTGGATAAAGTCCCAATAAAAGAATGGGACTTGCACCCAAGTTGGATCACAATGGACATAAACTCATTCCTCGGTCCTTGTGATGTGGTAATCACTGTGCCTGGGGAGAGTTCTTCTTATTTAGGACTGAGTACATTTTTAAAAGAGGGAAATTAAAATGTATGATAAAGCAACAGAAAAGAAGTCTTTGTGAAATTTCAGAGAAAGAGGAGACTCCAAAAATGATTTACTTTAAGACATATAATGATCAGCATGTTAATTCTCCTCAGGACACAAGGTGTTTCCACATTAATTAAGCATGGCAGAAGACCACAAAGAAAGAGCAGGTTGGCATGAAGCTAAGTTAGACATGATAAAAAGGAGATGGGTGAGAAAAAGAGGGACTTAATATATTCCATAAATGCAAAAAAGCCAAATTGGAAGAAGAATACAGCATATTCCAGGTAAAGTCAATGATAATAAATTCGCACCTTAAGATATCCTGTGAACGAAAAGGAATTAACACCTTGAACATACCTTCATATTTTAAGAAACAGAATGGTAAATAGAAAAATTCTAGAAGTATCAAGGCAGGATAACTAAGTTGCTTACAAAGAATGAAAGAATATTTTTACCAGTCTCTGAGTTCATCTTTGGAAACTTTTTTTCACATATTCATTGGCAATTTACTTTTCTTGTTTTGTGAATCACTGGTTAATATTATTTACTATTTTTAAAACTAAAAGATTTTAGTTTCACAACTGATTCATAAATGTTGGTTCTTATTTTAAAACTCAAACACTGTAGAAGTATAAAGGAAAAAATAAAAGTCTCTTGTATCTCTCAACCTTCATCATAACTCCTCTGAGCAAATCTGGCCACTTTCAACTAATGCAATAGGAGGACTAAAAGAGCTCATCCTTCTGAATCTATTAACTCCTAGAAATGTATGTCATTAAATAAAGTCATTAACAATCAGCAGTTTATACAGAGATGTGTAGTACAGCATTATCTATGTTAGTGAAAAACTTTTCAAATTCCTAACAATAAAGTAATGAAGCAATACTATGAAATGTGAGTTTCTCTAGTCTATATTAGCTCAGGGTTTAAAATGTGATCATATGAGCTCTAGTCTCTATCTTGCTCTTGCCCACACCTGTTAATGGAAAGATAGGAGTTGGTCTGTGAAGAGCAGAATTCTTGAAGTTGAAATATGGAGTGGTTACATTTTTTGGTAATGAGTCAAAATCTAAGATATGACCACAGGAGTGAGTGTATGAGGTAGGGCAAGAGTTGAGATCCTTAGAGGAGAGTTCAGGAAACTAAGGAACCAGGGCTTTGGAAGGATCAGCTAGGTGTACATTGAAATCACTGAGAATTTTGGCAGGAACAGCATTGAAGAGATGGACAGTAAGCCAGGAGTGAAGTTGGACAGGAATAAAGACGCAGATGTAGAGAATGGACTTGAGGACACGGGGAGGGGGAAGGGTAAACTGGGACGAAGTGAGAGATTAGCATTTACGTATATACACTACCAAATGTAAAATAGATAGCTGGTGGGAAGAAGCTGCACTGCACAGGGAGATCAGCTCGGTGCTTTGTGACCACCTAGAGGGGTGGGATAGGGAGGGTGGGAGGGAGGGAGACGCAAGAGGGAGGGGATATGGGGATATATGTTTATGTATAGCTGATTCACTCTGTTATAAAGCAGAAACTAACACACCATTGTAAAGCAATTATACTCCAATAAAGATGTTAAAAAAAAAAAGAAGTGAGAGCACTGCAAATGATGCAATGAGAAGGCATGGCTGGTGATGTATTGCGATAGAGGGAAGAAGGGAGAGTGATCTTGAAGTGGCAATGCTGAGCAAACAGCCAGCCACCCCTCCTCCAGGCTGAGCAGTGTTCGGTGGGTGCCTCCACCAGAGAGGGCTGCAAGGGAACCAGTGTCCTTAGAGGAGAACTTAGTTTCAGTTAGAGCAGGTAGTTAAGGGAACAGGTTAAGGATACAGGGGTTTTTTCTACCGAATGACTATGAGTTCTAAAAGCACAGCAGGAAGGTTCAGGGAGTGAGAAGGAGAGGAACATGAATAAGAGAAGGGATGTTCAGATGCCTCATGGTCCCTATAGTCTGGGAGAGGAGGGATGACCTGATGTTTTTTTTGTAGCAACTGAAAGAAATCCAGATGGATACCATAATAAGAATCATCTTAATGGGCCCAGGGGAAATGGTGATGGAGGATCTGTGAGCACCAGGGTTGGTAGGGAGAGAGAGAGTGATGAGGCTCTCGCCAGAGCATCACAGATATGGAGCCCTCCTTTATTCTCACTGAGGAGGCCAGAGGAGGGGACATCTTGCCAGTATACAGCTGTCCCTTTGGATGGAACCCCCAATAATCCAGTCTACTGAGGGATATAGAACTCTGATTTAACAATGAAAGAGCTATAGATTCCAGATTCTTATTTATAGAATACCTTATACTCTATACTTTCTTATAATTAGATTCTTATTTAATAGTTCTAGGAAATACTGGGGGGCCTAATACCACTTAGATGTTTAGAGTTAGGAAGCCTGAGAATGACACGGCTGGATCTGCATCACGGTCACTGTGAAGAAACAGGGTGGATTTGGAAAGAAGATGGGAAGAGACTATTTTGTCTCCTTGAATGAAATGTAAAGAAACGAAAGGCATTTAGTGACATAAACAGAGCTTTTGTAATCTACTTGAGCTGAGAAGATTAAACTGGGTTTGAAGCTTTCTAGGTTAGGTGGCTTTGTGGTAGCCAGAGTTTAGGTGTGACAAAGGAAGTCCAAGAGATAGTTACACAGATGACCAGCTCAGAGAGGAACTAAAAGCCAAAAATAAGCAGAATATGCAAATTCTTAGGATAGTTTTAATGCAAGTTATTTCCCAAGACTTTTTAAGACCAGGTTTTAAAATATCTGTTTATGGGGCTTCCCTGGTGGCGCAGTGGTTGAGAGTCCGCCTGCCAATGCAGGGGACACGGGTTTGTGCCCCGGTCCAGGAAGATCCCACATGTCGCAGAGCGGCTGGGCCCGTAAGCCATTGGCCGCTGAGCCTGCGCGTCCAGAGCCTGTGGTCCGCGGCGGGAGAGGCCACAACAGTGACAGGCCCGCGTACCGAAAAAAAAAAAAAAAAAAAAAATCTGTTTATGGATACAGCATATGATTAAATTGGATTTTTTATGGTTAAAATGAAATGAGCAGTAAAAAATTTTACAGATTACTTTCAGGATTAAAGCTCTGTAATTTTACTCACTCTCTAACCATAAGGAGGGAGAGGTGTCACGCTGATCTAAACTTTCCCGTTAACAAATATGCTGAAAAAAGATTAAAGGCAGGCTGACTTGCAGAAATGCATTTAAATTGTTCAGCGAGCATATGGAAAGTTATTTGCGTTGGTTAATGTAAGATGACACACACACACAAAAAAAATCAGTTCTTTCCTTTCCATCTCACTGGTATTTAAAAGCAAATAAAACCAATCTGATTGCATTAAAATTCTGAAAGTTGGGCTTGGCAGAAATACTTTAGAGAGGAATGAGAAAATATCCCTCTACATCTCTGCCTGAATTCCAAAGATGTCTGAAGAAAAAGGAGTGGCAGATGGAGGCCAAAACATAACACTTTTTATTAATAAAGCTTGGTGGGAAGATGCAGTGGAGAATTAGATCCAAATGGTTCCAATAATCGGACTCTAAAATCCAAAAAGTTTACTAACGTAGTAAAGGTTGTGTTGGTAAAACCTCTGGTATGAGGAACAGAGAATTACTACACCTTGAGGCCAAGTGACCACTAAGGAGACCAAGGGAAAGAGCAGTGCTTTTTTTTTCCATTTTAAAATGATACGAGTTTTTTTTCCATATCCCAGCTGCTGTACATTGAGATGTCTCACACTGAATGTCATTCCAGTTATCTATGGCAGAGTAATAAACTACCCCAAAACTAAGTGGCTAAAAACAAAACATTTTGTTATATTTCATGATTCTGTGGGTCAGAAATCAAAACAGGGCTCAGCTATAAAATTCTTCTGGCTCCCCAGGGTCATTTGGGGGTATTCAGCTGATGGGCTGATACAGAAGTCCAAAATGGATTCACTCATATGCCTGTCTTAGCACAGATTGATGGAAGACTGGGTTCAACTCTGCTCTTCTATCTCTCCATGCAGTCTTAGGACCTCTCCACATGGTTCCTCCAGCTGAACTTCTTACATGGAGACTCAAGCCTCCAAAGGTGAATATTCGAGATACAGGAAATGGAAATGTTAGTCTGTTAAGAGTTGGACCCAGAATCTAGCGTCTCATCATTTTAGCCACATTCTATTTGCAAAGAGGTCAAAGAGTCCACTCAGATTCAAGCAGCGTGATTGTTTGCCTGCCCTTTGACTACACAGAAAATACATTCAGCCCTTCCCATGACCCCTCTGAGTTCTCATTGCACTATAGCAACATGCTTAGGCCAGGTGCCAGGTGTGGATGAGCCTCCTTGCTCTTGGGGCTTGATTCCTCTCTATCTGATGAGCTATGAACTAAAGAGACATGTTTTCCTACCACCACACAATGGTGAGATAAAATAAGAGCAGTAGGCAACTCAGTTCAAATAAGGAGGGAATGAGAGGCACAGCGGTTACTGAAATCTAGGGTCAGGGACAGTTTTGCTCCCTAGGAATGATTCACCTCTGCTCTTGGCATTGCCTTTTAGCTCTTGGTTCTGCTTTTTAGGTCCTTATCTATATGTACTGATCAATTTTTTTTGTAACCAAGTGACCTCCTCAGCCTGCTTCCTGTCCATAGTAGGTTGGGGAGGTCCAAAGACTCCTTTGTATTTTGTATTGTACTTTTAAAATCCATGCCATTAGCATAAACCACTCACAATTTTTTTTTTTTTTTTTAAACTGAGACAGGCCCTTTTCTACCTAGGGCAGAGAGTAAGGCTGCTGTGGGGCAACATCTATAAGATCCTTTAGAGTCCTAGGAGTCATGCACTTACATTTTTTGAGGTCTCAACAAGGGGATTTAGAGCAGCCACACATTTACAGTCTTTACTGTGAGTTTCTTTCAGTGCATCGGATTTTATATTTGCTGAGGCTATTTCTTTCTTTGAGAATTTTTTTGGGAATAACTAGGGATGAAAAACCATTTTATTTTCAAACCTGACAATCCCTGGATTCTTTGTATCTCCTCTAAATTCTTAAAGTCTAAGTGAAAATGGTACAATTCTTTCTTTAGTTTCTCTTTCTTTTCCCATCCCCCTTTCATTTTGTATTTAATCATAGAAAGAAGCCTGTTGGAATTTTCCACGTTCTGTCTATAAATTTCTCCAGCTAGATCAGCGAGTTCATTAAATACTTTATTTATTTTCCACATTATGACTGGGAGCTATGTTACCAAACTTTCCAATAAAAATTTTCTTACTGTTTTTCAAATTTTCACTGTCTTCTGTAGACTCTTCAACTTTAACGAATCATCTTGGGAAGACCCTTCCAGCTTCAGCCAGCTGCCCTCTTCCTGCCATGCTGTCCCAAAGCCAGGGTCAGTTGTTTTAGGTTTTTGTTATGACAGCATTTCTATTTCAGGCACCAGATTTTGTAGGATGCAACCAAGGAAGAACTACTATGAGTGATAAGGAATGGGGATTTATTCTAGGGATTAAAACTTGCACTATCATTGAACCTGGTGGAGAAGTCTTGGAAGAGTGTTACCTCTGCATCCAGTAGCCAGACTGAAGTTGCTATAGATCATTACGGCCAGAAGTAGAGGAAAAAAAAAGGGGATGCGAAAGTGGGGTGATCAAGGACAAACTGGAACCTATGTTTATTTCTTAGAATTTCCAACCAGGATGATGTGAGTGACTGCAGAAGCAGCTGACGCTTCACTCAGAACTAAACACACGCCTGCCCCAGGACTCAGAAAAATTGAACAAGGAGATCCCTGGGATATTGAGGAGCTGTGGGCTTGAACGTGAACCTGCAGAACAGTAACAGTGTGGCAGTGGGCTGCAACAGTGTACAGTGTCTGATGTCCCACACGCAACTTCAAAGCCTAATTGTTGCTGCTTCCATATTTCCATCCAGATACAGTTTTCCATATGCCTAACCTGACCTGGAATTACAGAGACAAGAATTCTAGGAAATGTAGTTCCAGTTCAGCTAAATTGACACACGACAAATTCACTAGAAATGGGTGTAAGTCCTTCATGCTGAGTTCATTCCCACCAAGTCTCTGATGTACCTCAACTTTGAAAGAGTTCAAGAGTTAATAGGAAGCTCATAAATATCACAGCACTGACCAAACCCTCAGCAAATTTAGAAAAAAGCCAATTCCTAGCCATGAGGACTATTATTCTAGAACTCAATATTTAGCATTGCCAAAGTCTATTGCAAGAGACTTAGCTGTAAATGAGTAGCAATGGGTAGATGGGACAATGGGTAGGGCATCCTGGTTTCAGCTCTGACAGAATGCTAGTGCTATCCATTTAATACCAGATAGTCGATGCTCACTGTATAGATACATAAATTGTAAACCTCAACTCATTCCTGTAGGAGGGTTATTTTGGTACAAGCATTTACCACATTTCTGGGTAAAATCCACAAAGACATACCCCTTTTTTTTTTTTCCAAAGTGGCAATCAAAACATTGCTAATGTCTTAGGAAGTGTGGACATTTGCAAAGTTGGAAGCTTTTCTCTGCAATCTGGAAAACCCTCTTCATTTTCACTTCCTTGCTCTTTATTGCTGTATTAAAGGGGAGATTTGTCAGGTAATGGGGACTCCACACATGGGATGGTATTTTTAGCCTTGTTGCTTCTACCACTTGTTGTAGAATTGCTTAGACCTACAAAGTCTTCCTGCTTTCACATTTGTTTCAGCTAGAGAAAACTTCCTCTGAAGATTTCTCAGTTGAAGCTGCTGTTGATGTTTCTGGTGTTCATGTACCTAACAGCCCAGAGAGAACAGATAACTCTGTCAGTCTCTCCTCCACTTCTGAATTCCATAACTTTCATGTACATGTTCATTTAAGACAGAATATTTGCATGTCCACCTGTAATAACTACACCATCCTGTTATAACTCTAGTACTTCCTGCTCTTGAGCCGGAGGTCATGTTGTATGAATTCCAGATTAGCCTTTTCCTGGTTTCTGGATGCTAAAAGGCTATGCCATTGAGGGTCTCTCCATGGGGAAACACTTGTCTTACATAGATATAAATATTCAAGGACTTGGGGATGTTTAGTCCTTTTAAAGTATTATGTGTCAATACCACTGGAACTAGGGTTGGCACATTTTTATAATAGGAACAGAACTTGAAGAAAAAAAGTTTCATGTTACAAGAGCTACCAACTGAACAAAGAAGAGAGAAGAAAAAATAAAGCAATATTAGATTGCTCACTTTCCCTTATAATTTATTTCTAATGACACAGTCATATAAACGTTCAAAAATATTGATTTTGTTTTATCCTTTTCACCCTGAATAGAGACTACTTAAAACTGGAATGACTGATAAAATGTAAATTACATTGACACAAGAGGGCAGCCTTCTCATATATATTTTCAAAATAAATTGCCAGGACTTCAAAAAATTCTGTAGATATTTTAACTCACATTAGAAAAGAAGGAAAAAAGGAATCCTAAGCAAAATTAACCCTTCAAGGTGATTATTTTGCTAGGTTCCTTATTTAATTATTGGTAAGTAGTTCTTGAATTTAAACTCTCTTACATCAATAAAATAAAATAAGCAGGAAAACAAATTTTAACTGCGATAAAATTGCACTGATTTAAATGTTTTATGGAGATACAAAAGCCTGTGGAGATTATATTCTGAAGCTAGAGTAATTAAAACAATGTAGTATTTTTGTAAAGCCAAATACTTCAATGGAATATAGTAAAAAGCACAGAAACACGAACAAGTAAGAATTTATTATGTAACAGAGGAGTCATTTTTAACTAACTATTTGGAGAATAAATAGGTTAGATCTTTAACTTATACCACACAACAATATTAATTCTAGATAGATTATATTATATATTTGAATGCTAAATATGAAATAACATGCCAGAGGTAAAGCTAGAAAAAGTCACATAATTTAATAATGAAAAAGCCTTCCTAAGAATGACACCCAAAGAAGGTACCACAAAGGAAAAGAATGACAGACTTGAGAACAAATTGTAAATTCTTCAGTTCAAAGGTCCCCAAACAAGATTTGACAAACAGGGAAAGTACATTTGTAACAACTATGAATGCAATGGTTAGTATTCCTTTCATAAAGGACTCACTTAAAATAACTAAGAAAATTAAGAAAAATATGAATCCCCACTAGACAAAATGGACAAAGAACTTCATTTATACAGACCAGGAAGTGATCAATAATTAAAATAAAATATTCTCCCTCTTTTTCCTCATAAATTTCATTTATAATAAAGTAACAACAACAAGATAACATACTTGGCTTATTAGAGACTGGCAATTATAAAAGAAATTAAATATCTACTGAGGGTAAGATTGTTGGAAAATGAGCTACCTTACATTGTCATGGATGAATGTTTGTGTTCCTCTAGAATTCATGTGTTGAAACCATACCTCTTAATGTCCTGGTATTAGGAGGTGGAACCTTTGGGAAGTAATTAGGACTAGATGAGGTCATGAGGGTGGAACCCTCCTGAATGGGATTAGTGCCCTTATAAGAGTCATGGGAAAGCTTGCCTCACCTCTCTGCTCTCTGCCATGTGAGGAAACAATGAGAAGGTCACTGCCTACAACCTGGAAGAGAGTTCTCACTAGAGAACACCCTGGATGTCCATCCTCCAGAACTATGAGGAATAAATTTTATTTATTTATAAGACACCCAGTCTATGGTAATTTGACATAGCAGCTAGAAGTGACTAATACTGCTGATAGAAACATAGATTACCATAATCTTTCTAAAGAGAAAACCAAAATAAGAAGAGTTAAGCCACTTACCCTAAGTAACAGATTGGATTTTGACACAGAGATCACTACCAGCTTGACCTATAATCCTTATGTTACAATAAATGCTTGGATTTAAGGAGTATATTATTTAGAATCTAAATCAAAGACCTAAGCAAAAAGAGGAAATTTATTGTAAAACTACAGATTCTTAGGTAGATTATTTGAACCACGGTCTCAAATGCCTTTATTACTCTCTTTTGTTTCTGCTTTTCTCTGCATATCTATGTTATTCTCTTCTGTAAAGGACTTTATCTGTTTTCCTTATACACAAGATGAAAACGGCTACAGACATCTGAATTTACATTTTCTGAATACAGCCATTCCTTCTCTTTTCCTTTTATCTTTTCCAGAGGAAGAGACCATGATTGAGCCATCCTGGATTGGGTGCCAATTCTGATCAAGTCGTTTTGGCCAGAAGTTGAAGGCACCAAGAGGCTCTGATTGGCTAGGCTTGGGTTTTGTACATTTATCTGCTTCAAACATTCATGACTAAGGAACCAGTGTCCTTTGGCTGCTATAGTGTGGATAATAGTGGTAGGGAATTGGTATTTCAATGAGATTATTTAAAGTGAGTCAATTCACAATAGGTGTGCAGATATAATCAGGTTTCTGAACTTTGAAATGAAGGAACAGACTCTTCATAGACTGCTCTTTGTATTAAATTTAACCATTCCACCTTGTAAGTCCTCTTGTCAGGGAGCTGGCTACTCTCTCCAGACAAAAATCTTGCTTTATATTGTACCTTTCTTTCAAATTTCGGTACAGTCAATATGCCTCAGGTTTAGGTTTCTTTAAGCAAGTGACATAAAAACTAACCAAGCAAAAATTAAAAGTGAAGTATGTCGTTTCATCGTCATTCGTCTTTGTAGCTGTTGTCTTGCATTTAAAAATTCTTTTAATTTCTGTTTTTTGATTTTTTTGATACCGATAACTCTTAAACACAGACACCCATCCACATACACACACACACACACAAACACACACACACTCCACTTGCTCTTTTAAAATTTCTCATGTTTTTTTCTCAGTGGTGAATGTTATGTGGAGAAAAAAGAATTGAAACTTCAGGAAATATGGGACTAAAATAGGAAAATTAGGGGATCAAAGAATGTAAAAGCAGTTTTGTCATAAAATGATTCTCTTCCAAAGAATATTTGCAGGAAAGCCTCCATTTAATTTACCCAAAGTAACCTTAATAGATTTGAAATTTATACTAAGTTAAGGCAGCGTCTTTACACAGAGCCTCATTTTTAGTCACACTGACCATTAGGTCCAGGTTTGTATCTAGGAGAAGTGACAATGAAATCAATTCTGGAAAGAGGTAATTATGATAGCTGTTAACAAATTTCCATTTAAAAGCACCAATCAGGGCTTCCCTGGTGGCGCAGTGGTTGAGAGTCCGCCTGCCGATGCAAGAGATACGGGTTCATGCCCCGGTCCGGGAAGATCCCACATGCCGCGGAGCGGCTAGGCCCGTGAGCCATGGCCGCTGAGCCTGCGTGTCCGGAGCCTGTGCTCCGCAACGGGAGAGGCCGCAACAGTGAGAGGCCCGCGTACCAAAAAAAAAAAAAAAAAAAAAGAAGCACCAATCAGTTATTATGGATCTGCCAGTAAATCTTTAGTACCAATAGTGTGGTAGTATATTTAGAGCCCTGGAACAGGTCCCATGACACTTATATCCTAGCTTTTCTCTGCTGAAAAAAGATGTGCATTTTTGGGCAATTAAACTTCAGCTTCCTCATTTACAGGTGTTTTTCTCAGGACTAATGTCTGGCACACAGCAGCCTGAATAAGTAATAGTTATTCAGATTATTAGCTTCTTACAGCTTCAGTCCCTTATTCCTTCATTCATTAATCATTCACCCATTCATTCATTCATACTCCCCAAATCAAGTAATGAACATCTGTACTAAACAAAGTTTGACTGATGTTCTATTCTGCTATCGCCTGAAGATTTAGTTCTTTGAAGCAGTTCAGTGAATTCGTCTTCAGTGTTCTTCAGAAAAGTACATTATGGTAAACTGCACAATTCTTTCATAAGGTTCCCAATTACTTCTGTGGTACAGTGGACCAGAATGATTGTCTTAGTCCTACTTTGATGGGGGACAAGGAGGAAAGAAACTGCTGCATGGGCAGCTGGATAATCTGTGGGCAGAAGCTGAAGGTGGTACCAATTTGTCATAAAGACAGATCTGAGACTTTCATCAAAGTAATGGCATGTAACTGCCTCTCTCCTATGTTCACATACAACCCACAGGCTGACATTTGGAATTTCTTATCTTCTTGTTTCCTGGGTATGATGTTTATTTTAATCAGATTCTATCTTTGTGCACATATTCTGAGTTAGGGCAAGTTGGGGCAAATGACTGGTCTGATCTGCCATCCAAAATCTGGTTGTATGGCCCTGAACTTTGCTACTACCTAGGGATAATGTTTTAAGCCCAGGCGATTTTAATTCAATTTTAAAGCAATATGATTATTTAAGAATCTCTGGTTAAAAAAAGATGACAATTTTTCAGACCAAGTGTTGTACAGACATTTGAACAATTAAAAAATGTCTGGCCATGCATACAGAGGCATGTGTTAGTTGGCTCATAATAAACAGAATTTAAGGGTTACTGAATTTTGCCACTTAAGAAAGACTAATTTTTTTTCAAAATGTAGTATCAGGTTCCTTACATAAATATAAACAGACAAGTGAATTTGCTAATAAAGGGACCAATCACCCACCAGAATGGTATAAGGATTACTTTAAACTAAAAACATCTGAACAAACAGCAGCCTCAGAAAGAAACCTTATCTAAACTTCCCGTTACTGACTTAAGCAGAGCCATAATCCCCTCTCTGAAGGAGTTTGCTGTTTGGGAGAAGACTGATCCTTAGCACTGGGATGTGAGAGTTCAACTGCCATAAACTCTGCTTAGGGGGAGCTTCCAGCTCAGAAGGAGGCTGCCCCCAGCACCTGGATGAAAAATTGTGTAAACAAGCCTGATAAAAACTTCTATACTTTCCCACTGAAGCTCTAAACCACCCCTCCCCTTTTGTTAAACTGGTGTATAAACCATGACCTCTGGCAATTTGGGGAGCCCCTCCTTATAGTGTTCCCACATGCATGTGGATTAAACTGTCCTCCTATGTGATGGTTAATTTTATGTGTCAACATGACTGGGCCACAGGGTGCCCAGATATTTTGTCAAACATTATTCTGGGTATTTCTGGGAGGGTGTTTTTGGATGAGTCTAATATTTAAATTGATTGAGTAAAGCAGATTGCTCTCCCTAATGTAGGTTGTCCTCATCCAATCTGTTACAGTCCTGAGTAGAACAAAAGGTTGACTTCTCCCTGAATAAGCGGGAATTCTTCCTGCCTGGCAGCTTTGAAGCTGGGACATTGGTTTTTTAATGTCCTTCAGACTGGAAGCACACCATTGGCTCTCCTGACTCTCAGGCATTGAGTTGGGCTGGAACTACATCACTGGCTCCGCTGAACCTCCAGCTTGCCTACTGCAGATCTTGTCATGTGAGACAATCCCTTACAATCAATCAATCAATCAACCAACCAATCCTATTGGTTCTGTTTCTCTAGAAAACTCCAATACATCTTGTTGATCTGTATGTTGTTAATTAATTCAAAGGTCCCCACCCACTTGGACATAAGTTGATAGGGGAACTGTTTTCTCCCAACAGTTCTGATAATGAGGATGGGGTATTCCTGGCTCCCCACTCACTCTGGAGCCTAAAGTTGAGATTTTGTTTTTTTTTTAATTGGGGTATAGCTGTTTTACAATGTTGTGTTAGTTTCTACTTACAGCGAAATGAATCAGCCATATGTATACATATATCCCCTCTTTTTGTTGGATTTCCTTCTCATTTAGGTCAGCACAGAGCACTATGTAGAGTTGCCTGTGCTGTACAGCAGGTTCTCATTAGTTATCTGTTTTATACATATTAGCGTATATGTGTCAATCCCAATCTCCCCATTTATCCGTCTCCCCCTTTCCCCCCTTGGTGTCCATACATTTGTTCTCTATGTCTGTGTCTCTATCTCTGCCTTGCAAACAGGTTCATCTGTACCATCTGTACCAGATTCCACATATATGCGTTAATATACGATATTTGTCTTTCTCCTTCTGACTTAACTTCACTCTGTATGACAGTCTCTAGCTCCATTTCGATGTGGACCATTTTTGAAGTCTTTATTGAATTTGTTACAATATTGCTTCTGTTTTATGTTTTAGTTTTTTGGCCACGAGGTATGTGGGATCTTAGCTCCCTGACCAGGGATCGAACCCGCACCCCCTGCATTGGAAGGCAAAGTCCGAACCACTGGACTGCCAGGGAAGTCCCTGCAGTTGAGATTTTGAAACCTCCAACCAAGCCAGAGAAAGTAAGTTTTCTTACCAGTCAGACTCTTGGGTCTCTGCTAAGTGTCCAATTAAGTGAGGGCAATAAGAAATTTCCCTTGACTTTTAAAAAGGGAAATATCCATAATTTAGATTTACAAGAAAAAAACTTTTTGGCTAGAACTAGTTCTCTGGGTATTGTGATTCTTGGTTTGGATTAGTCTTTCCCAGGGATAATCATTGTGTCCATTTGTCGTTGTCTTTTGTGTTACTGTTTTGTATTGTGCCGTCTAAAAGTGTTTTTCATAAGAATGAGAATCATAGGGTAGAATACAGGCATAGGTTTTATAAATCTGTAGTTTGAGTTGGCTTCATAGGCCAGTGAGTTTGCGATTCTCGCTGGACTGCTGTTCACTTGGATGAACTTTTCTGAGTCACCTCTAAAACTGGATGAAGCCCTCCTTCCATCTTGATTTTGCGTTCTGAGAGCTTGGCCTAGCTCCAGAAAGAGCATTGGCTCTAATTTTCTGCCTGCTGGAGGTGCAGATTATAGGGTCTGTGCCTGCATGAGGCTGACTGTCAGGTCAGGGTTCTGAGACACGAGGTACCATTATCAGCTCTCAGGGGATTGTCTAATCTAAAACCTTTCCTATCTCACTGCCTTTGTAGTGTTGAGATTCCTTTCTCAGTATTGCCCATCCGGAATCATGGATTAGATGGTTCCTGATTAGAGGTGTCTCCCTTTTGTGCGAGACTGGAGTACCATTCTTACTGCCGGTAGCAACTTGTTCTCCTTCTTTCCAGCTATATTTGGGAGTGACTTTGGATTACGGAGGCTGCATTTTCTGTGCCCTCTTCAGGGACACCTCCTGTGTACACAGTTAAATCATAGTCTAAGCCTGGAAGGTTACCTCCAGGTCTTCCCAAAAAGAGACTTACTGGTTTGTGTTACATTTGAACAGGTATACTTATGTAGATCCTAAGTGTCAGTGGCCAGACAATGGGTCCTATGATTTATAAAACTTTCATATTTAAGGGGATTTATAGAGAGCTCTCATCCTAAACAAATACCCTCTTGGTACCTCTGGGAGGATCAAATTGAAAGCAAAAATGAAAGCAAAAATGTATTACGGCTGGCTTAAAAGATTCCCTTAACAAAAGTAAACAGCAGAAGTCAGACTTAGGACAAAAATTTAAGTTCACCATAAATTCTCCTCTGCCTCCCTCCTATACTCACCTTTAGCCCCAGTTCCCTGTTCCTGACCCCCCAGAAGATCTTTTAGATCTCTGGACCCCTGTCCCAAATCTACGTGCTTCCAAGCCCAGCCCCACTTCTTCAACCAATTCTTTTAATCCCCCAAACTTCTCTGGCTTCCCCAGAAAATCTCTTGACCACCTAACACCTGCTTTAACCTCTCTTTCCTTACAACAATTATAAGAGGCTTTTAAAACTGACCTCAAAACATGAGGCGGTCAAGTCATTCATGTGACTAGTGTCAACCAAGAAGTAGCTCTAGCTGAAGCCCCAGAGATGCATAGCAAGGCTCATTTTACCATCCCTTTTGATTCCACCTACTTTCGGTGACTCTGTAATCAGGCCTAAAACAATCAGGCCCAACCAGCCTCAAGCCTTCCTATGAAATCCCCATTATGCAGGTTCCCTGTATCCCCACCACAAAGAATTCGTGAACCCTGTACAGCAGCTGACCTTCTAAATTACAAAACCCTTTTCACCCCCACTTTCTGGAGATCCTACTGCATCCAGAGAAGAACTAGCAATAGAAAGATGGGTGGCCATCCACAATCCCACTCATAGGGCTACCAAAGAGTGTCCTTCCCACCTGATTATATTAGAGTCATATGACAAGCCAGGTGGCCCCCTGGAGAAAATCCTCTTCACTGAGTATATAAACAGCCAGACCCTCTCCTAGGCCCTCCTCCAAATGATCAAGAAATGGCAGAATTGGAGCCATTTCTTGGCTGATATTTAGGACTTGATAGGAGCCAGAGAAGACTTCCCTTCAAAAGTTAAGTGGGCTAAAGTAGAACTAGGCACTCGGAAGGAAGGAGAGTATTCTAAAGCCTTTGTGGAATGCAGTACACAGATATTCCAAAGACACAACTGCCCTAAATCCAGAGGCCTCAGAAGATAGAAATCTTTGAATTTATGTCTTAATTGAAAATCTCTCTGATACAAAGAAACATGTCTAAAATAATGTAGTTGGATGAGCAGGCAAGTCTCCATCCTCCCAGGTTTTATTTTCTTGAGGAATGGAGACTCTCATGCACTCCTACTGCAGTGTGTTTTTACATGTTATATATATGTTTTATATATATATATATATATATATATATATATGTTATATATATATATTATAATGTTATCCTGAAATTACCTAACTGTCGAGCTATGCTAGTAGACCACATGCTCCTTGAATGTTGGGACCACACTCTTTCAGTGATGTAACCTCAGCACCAAAATCTCTGTTTAGAATGATATTCATTCATTGTTGATTGGTTTGCTTAATGAAAAATCCCAGCAGGAAATGAACAGAACCTGGACAAATTCACAATGAGGAGCTAATAACCACTTAGAAACAAAGTGAAGGAAATTGTCTAGAGTAACTCCCAGGGTTTTGATTGGCATGCAGAAGAGTCTGCAATGTTTCACTTGTGATTGACTTGGAGGTGGAATAAAATAATGAAGATACTTTCAGGCTGGGATAGGTGGCTGAGATGAGGGTTATTTTTCTAACCAGGATATTACCATTTTTCTCATTTAAAAATAGAAGCAAAGACATTAATTATTAGGATTCAGCTAGTGTGCTGGACTGATCAACAGTATGCATCTAAAAATGTTTTCATTTATTAAGCTCCTCAAGCAAGGTCAAGTAGCTGTGCCAATTATTGTTAGATCCAGGTTCCTTGCAGTAGATACTATACAGGCTTTTTGGGCTCAATCCTTCCCAGGGTTTATAACACAGGAAATATATTAGTATCCTTACCTACTGGTTATATTCTCTAATTACAATGCAAGTAGCTTGTGTGTTTCTTAATCAATACATAACCTGTTGATAATGTAACAAGGTAGTACTGGAAGCTCAAAAGTAAGTTTTACCAGGAACCAGATAATAGATTACTTGTCTCACTTGCTAAGGGAGTTTCTGCATGTATGTGAAGTAATTTTTGCAGGTTGGGCATGATTGGGAATAAAGAGACTTAGCCCACAGTCAGTTGGGGTGACATGTGACCTCATAGATCTCATCCTGATTGGGCAGAAAAACATCATCACTAACCACTTCAGCAAATATTGCTTAGTGCAGACTGGAGAGGCTGTGCTCACTGAACGTTTGTGGGCTTGAGGTATCGAGGTAGATATCATCTTTGTTAAAAAGACGTTTTTCTGAGCTTTCTGAAGTTAAATGTGATTTCTATAGAGATTTATATATTATGCTCATTTTTCACCAACATCACACCCATGCTATCAATTTACTTTTCTTGATGGTAAGTAAATTAATGAAAGACAAACTCAATTCTGATTTAACTAGCTTTACTGGGATGTACAGAAACAGAAAACAGTGGTAGGATATGGACACTCTAAAGCTCCTGAGCTTTCAACACAGACCAGAGTGGCTGCAGTTGGTGTGCCATCGATTCTTTAGGATGATATTATAGGAGCCAACTCTACTCCTCCAGCCTTCCGCCCCTTCCTAGAGAGAGGGAAGGCTGGGAACCAAACAGCCAAGTCATGCTTGGGGAATAGCTACTGAAATCACATCTGCTACAGGCCACATCTACCCTAAGGGAGAATACACCCAGCTCTTAAATATATTTAAATTGAGATGAAGCTGAACAACCAGTGTCACATCTATCTTTTCATTTTGTTCACCATCCTGATAAATAGGCCTATTTTCATTTCTCTAAGTGCCTGACATCAAGAGTGCTTCCTTACCACTGAAGCATGCAAGTGGGCTAAGACGGACTGAACAGCTCTCTGTTAAGTCATTGAAACGAGGTCAACAATTGTCGAAACCCTCCAGCAACTGGTCCATAGTAGAATATTGGCCCAAGCTGGTCAAAGAAGAAAATATCTGGAGAGAAAAAAATTAGGGTAAAATTGAAAGTGTTGAATTGCAGTGCTAATGAGACACCCAGGTGGGTATGCTCTGTAGGTACAGAAGAAAAAGGTCTGGGGATGCCGCTTTGGATGTTCTGGCAAGAGGGAGAGATCTCACTCTCTAATCACCCATCAGTTATTATTTTAGCAATACAAAGGAAGGGGTTGACTACACATCAGTGTACAATGCCCCAGCACGTGGACGGTGCTAAAGGAACGGTAATAATTCTTAACGCTGTTCCTTTCATTAAACTGTTACCAAAAACATTTTTACATCAGAATTTTATAATAATCATGTAACAATAAATTAGTTATTATCTTATTATAGCTGCATTCAATGCTAATATTTCAAAGGTGATATACTTGTTTTAACAGCAATACATTTGAAACCATACCTCAGGACGTGTCATTTCAGCAAAGATTTCAGGGTGTGTTCTGCATTCATCTTTTTGACCAAGTTTAAATGTAATTTCCATCTTGTTCTTCAACTGCCTTGTTTTTCAGTATTACAGAAACTCATTTACAAAATAAAGTAGTGAGTGTGAGAATAAAAAGATGATTGTTCACAAATTCCAAGCTTCTAGCATTTGAAGCAGAATGTGTACACATATACTTAAATAAATAGATTTCGAGAGTTAAAATTGGAAAGATAATTTAAATACTGAAGGAAAATAATTTAAATAATTTTTAACTCAAAGATATAACATTGGGAAAATTGATAATTTAAAATAATATAGGATTGTAGATGATATTAACCTTTTTAAGGAAAGTTTTATATTTTCTAATAACAAAATACAAAAGTGCTCAGTAAGTGACTTTTGATTAATATTTTAGTGCAAGTTCATTATAATACTAAAATATAACAACTCAAAGTGCATTTCTTGTTAACAACACCATTACAAATACAAAAAGCACACTGTATTATTTTTAAGTTTTTGTCATTCAAGACAAAAATTGAATAGCAAATCAGAGGTCATATTATTATATATTTCAAAGAAGACAAGAAAGCCATGGAATTGGTCATTTAGTGGAATACAGAGTTTTCTTTTCTTTTAAGAGAATGAAGACCAGTGTAGATACATTTCATTAGAATGTAAATACTAGCGCCTTTTTTTCTTACACTTTCGGAAATTTTGGCTATATTCATTTCCTCTATTGTTTTCTGTGCTACTATCACTATCACTGGTTTGTTTTTGCCTCTTGCGTTTATTCATCTGATAAGGGTCAGAGTCACTTGGTTGTTGGTGTGCCCATTCATAAGAGCTGGGTCCAGCCTCTAGATCTGGAACACAATTCAGTGAGGAAGACACAGAAGTGCTATTAGGAAGTGGTGCTGTCATCTCATAGTAAGGAAGCTGCAGTGCTGGATTATATGCATGCCACTGCTGTGGAAAAAACCCACAAACATTCATCTACCAAAACAAGCCCACAAAGTTAGGAAAAAAAAAAAAAGAGTTAACAGTTTACATTCATTACACAAATAACTACAGGCAAACCAAACCATGTGTTGGTATAAGAAGGACAGTGACTTTTCATACTAGGGATATGGTAGTTTCCTTAAATGGTTAACATAAAGATTCAAGGTAGTGTATAGCTTACTACAATACAGATTAGTGCTGTCCTATCGAAATATAATGTAAGCCATGTATGTAGTTTTAAGTCTTCTAGTAGCCACAATATGAAAATAAAAATGAAACAGGGGCTTCCCTGGTGGCACAGTGGTTGAGAGTCCGCCTGCCGATGCAGGGGACACAGGTTCGTGCCCCGGTCCGGGAGGATTCCACATGCCGCGGAGCGGCTGGGCCCATGGGCCACGGCCGCTGAGCCTGCGCGTCCGGAGCCTGTGCTCCACAACGGGAGAGGCCACAACAGTGAGAGGCCCGCGTACCACAAAAAAAAAAGAAAAAAAAAAAAAAAGAAACAGGTGCAATTAAATAATGTAATTTATTTATCCCCAAATATCCAAAATATTATCATTTCAACAAGTAACCAATATAAAAATTGTTAATGAGATATTTTACTTTTTTTATACTAAGTCTTTGAAATTTGGTGCCTTTTATAGCATATTTAATTTGGATGGTAAATTTTCATTGAAAATACTTCATCTGAATTTAGATTACATAAAATTTAGTTGAAAAAGTAGATATACTACCCAAGTTCTTTCAAACATACTTAAAAGTTTTACAATAACTGAATCAAGTCTCTGTTTTTAAATTTAAATTAATTAAAATTTAAAAAAATTTAAAACTCAGCTCCTTATGGATGGCTGATGGCCACCATATTGTACAGCAGTTTTCAATTGTTAAGATAGACACTTCCTTGTTTTTAAAACAGTTTTTAACTCAAAGTAGATTAAAGATTAATAGAGATAACATGATCTTGTGTGTGTGTGTGTGTGTGTGTGTGTGTGTGTGTGTGTATATTTCTCATCTCATCAAAGATTAAAAAAATGCCAGAAAGAAGATATTGACAGTTTTAGACAAGAACTGGCAGTTTATTAATATCTCACTATAACTAAGAAAAGATTTTTCTAAAGGTTAAATTATCAATTTTCCTTATGTTTGCAAAGTGAAAATGGCTATTTGAAAAATCTGAAGCTCACAGGTATGTGGGATGTTTGCAAGAAATCACATCCTGTGAATCAGAATACCTACCTGTGTTATAGTCCCACATCTTTTATTAACAAGTTGTATAATCTTGGGCTTGTTGATTAATACCTCTGAACCTCAATTTTATTATGTATAAAATGAGGAGCTAGAAGAAAAAAATTTCATAAGTTCCCCTTTAACAATATAGACCATCATTATGATTTCTAGGCCAGAACCATATTTTTGAGAGTCTTCGGAAGTAATGTAGTTTACTCTACCAGTTGAGAATCTTTGCCTTTAGTTAAAAGAAGAAATTTATTTTTAAAAATATCCATGTCCAAAAGCAATATATTTGTAATTGATGATTACATTTTACCAAAATGTTTCACTAAATGAAATTATTCGATTCTAAAAACATATCTTCTAAAATAGTCATTTTTTTCCACTTTTTTATTGGAGTATAATTGCTTTACAATGCTGTGTTAGTATCTGTTGTACAGTGAAGTGAATCAGCTATATGTATACATACACCCCCTACCTCTTGGACCTTCCTTCCCCTCCATCCCACCCATCTAGGTCATCACAGAGCACCAAGCTGAGTTCCCTGTGCTATACAGCAGGTTCCCACTAGCTATCTATTTTACACATGGTACTGTATTTATGTCAAACCTAATCTCCCAATTGATCCCACCCTCTCCTTCCCCCTGTGTGTCCATGTGTCCATTCTCTGCGTTTGCATTTCTATTCCTGCCCTGCAAATAGGTTTATCTGTACCATTTTTCTAGATTCCACATATATGCGTTAATATACGACATTTGTTTTTCCCTTTCTGACTTACTTCACTCTGTATGACAGACTCTAGGTCCATCCACATATCTACAAATGACCCAATTCCTTTTCCTTTTATGGCTGTGTAATATTCCATTGTATATACGTGCCACATCTTCTTTATCCATTCATCTGTCGATGCACATTTAGATTGTTTCTATGTCCTGGTTATTGTAAATAGTGCTGCAATGAACACTGGAGTACATGGGTTATGGGTATATGCCCAGCAGTGGGATTTCTGGGTCATATTCTATTTTTAGTTTATTTATTTTAGCTCTATTTTTTAGTTTTTTAAGGAATCTCCACACTGTTTTATACAGTGGCTGTATCAATTTGAATGAGAACTCTATAGTCAAATTTTACTTGTACCACAGTGAATCATCACTAGCACCTGCTCCTTTTCTGTTGCCACACTGGCTGTTTGCTTACGTACTATGTGTAGGATTTCAGATGATTGCGTTAGAGCAGACTGCCATTAGGGCATAGAACTCAGGGCAGCTGCTGCCTTCATTCTAGGTTTAGATTTGAGCAGCTTAAGTTCCAAGTAGTTTTCATGTTCTTTATAGTTTGTATCATGCTATATATTGAACGAAAGGCATACCAAACTTACCATCTTCGGAAAGAAAAGATATTCCTGAGGTAAAGCTGCATTATTAATTGGAGAGAACTGCATGGGAAAGGAAGTTCTGCCCACGACTTCTTCATTTCTTGGGGGACGTAAAAGGAGTAACACAAAGTTACAATTCCTATGCATAAATGTCCTTTACTCTTATAATAAGATAGGTCTTCATAATTAAAAAAAAAAGAGCTTCTCTAAAAGAACTCAATTAAGATAACTTTAAACACACGATCATTATTACACTGATAATGTAGTGACACAGCAGTACCACAAGTCTTACTAATTACTACATATTGAAAGCTCAATATTTACAGTCACATTTGGCTTTCTGACAGGAAAATGTTAATCAATGTTATAGTTGTATAAAGACAAAGAACACTTAGATATGAAGAAAGCAAAGCAAGTCCTTAATAATCACCAAGGGTACATTCAATCTTCTACAAAAAAAAAAAAAAGCGAAAGAAAGGTAGAAATGTTCTCAATTTATTTTTGAAGGAATGTTCACTGTATAACTACAAAAATTATGTTCCTTCCTAAGTGGTCTGCTGATATTAACATGAACACATAATATCTGCTGATTTCTTCCACACACTACTTAAAACAATACCAATCCCTAATTTAAAAGCAGTAGTGTCCTAAAGTTTTATTTATACATGTAATATTTGCTTCTATGGAGATGTCTAATAAATTCCAATGGTATGCATAGTGACTAGACTCTATAGCTAGTCATTAGCCTACTTGCTCCATAGTATTCCACAATTTTAATGCTAATACTACTTATCTTAGGACAGGAAGTTTACTGTGGGGAAGGGTGAAATTAATACAGGCAGGTGGAGGCAAAGGCAAAGGCAGGAGAACAAGAGGAAGCAGTCAGATTGATAGGCATTGGTAAGTGGTGAGAGTAGTATCACAGAAGCCAGTGGAAGATGCATTTCATTAAGGAAATACTTAGTGTCGGGTGTTACAGAACAGTAAACTGGGTAAGCACCAAAGCTACTCAATTGTTGATCAGAAGGTTCCTGATAACCTTTAAAAGACCAACTTCCCCATAACAATGGGGTTAAGAAGTGAATAGGAGGTAAGGATGCGAAAGATAATTTTTCAGTGAGAGGAAGGGGAAAAATATAACAGCATGATTTGGAGGTAGAGTTCAAGGAGATTGGAACATGTGTGTGGGATAAGTGATGGAAAAGAAACAAGATAAAAAGTGCAATGAGGTTATAGAGTGGGGAAGATACAACTCAGTAACAGAGGTGGTGAGATTAGCACCGTTATGAAAACAGCTGCCGACTTTCTAAAACCATTATCTTTCCTATGTGAATCTCAGGGCATGCATAGTTGTCTCCACAGAGGAATCACATGTAAATTGGGAAGAGCTGTGAGTTGAACCATGTCAACTCAAAATTTATATGTTGAAGTCCTAACCCCCAATACTTCAGAATGTGACCTTATTTGGAAATAGCGTTGTTGCAGATGTAATTAGCTAAGAGGAGGTCATACTGGAGTAGGATGGGCTAAACAGGTACGCTTATTATAATCAAAAGGGGAAATTTGGAGACGGATGCGCACAGGGAGAATACCATATGAAGATGAAGGCGGAGAGCCGGGTGATGCTTGTACAAGCCAAGGAATATCAAAGATTGCCAACAAACCGGGACAAGCTATGAGAGAGGCCCAGAACAGACTCTTTCTCACAGCCCTCATAAGGAAATCTAGCAGACACCTTGATCTTGGACTTTGAGGCTTCAGAACTGTGAGACAATTCATTTCTGTGTTTAAGCACTCTGTTTGCAGTACTTTTTATGTTAGCACACTAATACAGGAACTATTTATTAAAAACAGAACTATTTATTGCCTAAGAGGCAATAACAAGCACAAAAACCCATTTCCAAGAAAGACTATAGGGTATAACAAGTGCACCATTTTTCTCTGCACAACACTTCTAGAACATAACCTTTTCCCATTCTTCCTTTATAATGTAGCACATACTAGAAGAATAAGGTACAACCAGTGAAGTGGAGTATTATGGGATATACACATATTTCTGATCTTCTACCCTAGAATTTGTGATGATTAAAAGTACATCAATCATAAGTAGAGAATGCGAGTTACTGCCATCTTCTAGCTGTTTATCTAGTCTTTCTTCTTCTGCCCCAAACCTAGCAATAGCTTGTTTTTTCCAAACTCCTGAGAAAAAAGAGGTATCTTTTCCCACTAGAAGAAGAGGGGAAGCTTTTATATTACATAAACGGCTCAATTCATGAGTCCATAGTTCCTCTCATATGAAGGAAGTGAATCACTTACCCCTTTTTGCTAACATTCGCTGAAAGTATTTACTGGATGCTTGCTATGTGCTCAGTATTTTAAATACCTTGAATTTATTATAAAATTTGATTCTCACAATAACCTTCTGAGGTACTATCCTCATTTTAGAGATGGGCTACAGGGTGATAATCTGTCCAAGGTTAATAAAGTGGCAGAGGCAGGATTCAAATTTAGGCAGTCTGGTTTCAGTACCTATTTTGTCTTTATTTCACTGATACAGAAGTGTTGGGGAGAATGAAGACATGGAGAACACCGTGTTATACTTGGAGTGCAGTACTTCTCCTAAAGATAAGACTGGGAAATTGTCAGTTCTAAGAGGCCATTCTTCCATGCCTAGGAGGGCTGATATAATTAGCAGGCATGGGAGGTTCAGCCGTTGTTAGCCTACTGGAGAATACTCAGTTCTGCTACAGAAAACAAGAAAAAAACAGGGATGGATGAAACTCATAAGAAATGCTTAGGGTAGCCTTTAAGTAAGCTACACTGATGCAGCTGATGCAGCAGAGAGAGAAACAGGGTCTACGAATATCAGTGTAGCCAGAACTCAGCTAATACGAGTTTATGAGATAGCAATGAAACCGTGTTAGAAACAGAATAAGCAAGTGGCTTGGGAGACACAGGCAGAATTCATAATATATATTAAATACGCATAATAAATAAGTTAGTATGTTTTAAGAGATGCCACAGATAGATCCGATAGAAAATATGATGGTACAAATAAGATTGTTACTCATAGAAAGAAAGGGAAGGAAATACCTAGTACTTATCATGGCACCTATGGGCTAACAGTTTTGCTGCTCTTGTTTTTGTTCTGCCTAAGAAACTCAGATAGAACCTGTGAGCATCTAGCTCCTTCTGTAGCCAGGTGTATTTGCCCCTATGTCTTTTTGAGAGAGCAAGTGAGTGAAACTAGCTCCGGGAACTTTCTATCTGGTTGGAATTCGTTACTCAAACCTCAACTCTAGGGTTCATGACCACACTATCAGTGGGAAAGGTTGATGCAGCAGAGAGAGAAACAGGGCATATGAATATTAGTGTAGCCAGAACTCAGCTAGTCGCTCGTTTATGCTAACTATCCACTGTCTTCCCTTTGGCTTTTCACTATCCAGTATCTTTCCTTTTGCTTTTGACTGTATCTTTTAAATTGTTTTACTAAATGCTGTTATTTGAGCATCTTATTTGGTTTGGGAGACTTTGTGTTCCACGACCTCTGGGATAGCTGCACTGAGAGTGTCCTTGCAGGCTACCATTGCATCGAGAAATCAGCCTACACAAAGCTTGAGAATATTTTGAAAATTACCATAGAGAAGTTTTTAAAAATAGTAACATAAACGGTAGAGTGGCTTAATGTCAGAAGGCTTAATTTTAAGCCTAGCAACTATCACTTTTTCATCTTTGTGCCCTTGGCAATTAGTTAACTTTTGCATCTCTATGTTTATTCAAGTATAAAATATGGATAATAGTGTCTCTGTGATCCATCGCAATGAGACTTTGGATGCTTAAGTGATTTAACAGTTATGAAAAGTACACAGTAACCTATAAAGAATGCCACAAATATAGATCTCTCCCACCTACTGCAGAAAATGTTGACTGAACTTTAAATGAAAATATTTTCTGTCGCTTTTCATGTTTTCAGGAAAAATGAATTCCTTAATATTATCCTATGTCTAAACAGTAAGGTTTTATGGTAGTCCAGAATATATAAAAACCCTTCCTGGCGTGAGACCATATTTATTTGCTTTACCTTTATGAAAAAAATATTTTTAATTACCTGTAGCTGTGTGAATTTATCTTAACACAGCTCTCAAAACTTTGGTTAGCTGGATCACAAGAGCGAGAGCTCCCTTTAAAAGAAACAGAATAACAGATTACTTCATGGTACAAGTTTCTGGAGTTCTCACATTAAACCATTTAAAAAAATTCCATATAAGATACATGAATATATCTTTGATCTCCCAATATTCATAGGTTGTTTACATCACTATAAATGACTGAATTATAACCAAGCTTTGTCCAAAGCAATGGGTGTAGAAAAGAATTATGTTGACATGGGGCCATATAAGACAGGTGACGCTATTTGGTTCTACACACCTGGAAACTAAAAATGGCAAATACACACCTGGAAACTAAAAATGGCAAATAATCAGTGTTATTTGCCTCCTGTTTTGAAGGCATGAGTTCTCTAAACTGTACTGACAAAAGTGAATGCAACCTGACAGGATAATGAGCAGCTGGCTGGGGATGTGTCAGAACACGATATGGCCTAGCCCGTTTTACCAGTCAGTATGGGTTAACGGGACAGTACGTGAGAGCATGATGCAACCAATTAATTATCTTTGCAAAGACAAAATAAAACAAAACGAAATGCAAAGTTATGCTTTTCCTTTGCAAAAAGGCATTGTTTCCTTATTCTTATTTATTTTTTTTAGTACAGCAAGAAGAATAAAAACCAAACAAACAAGAGATACATCAATAAACCTGAATCATTAGGGGAGGTAGGCAACATAAGCATTGCAAACATTGCAGCAAAAGCATGAGCATTGCTTCTATCAGTCCCTCAAACTATGAAAGGGCTAGAGCAATAGTACAATGTTCTCTGGGCATCTAATCAAAGATGATCAGTTCTTGACATGTAGCAGGAGAAGGCGTTTGAGGCCGTTCATGTCAAGAAGCTTTCTTCCATTAAGGGTCAGCCCTTGGCCAGCTGCTTTTACGGGGACTCAGATCCAGGGTGATATGTATAGCATGATAACTCCAGGAGAAGAACTAGGCACCCACCTTATCTTCCAAATAGTAGATATTTGACACCATTGACAAGAAGATCAGCAAATAGCATTGCTATATAGAAACTAGAGTTGTGTGTCCCCAGTTCATTTAGATTTGTTTAATTCTTAACAGCCAATAGCAACTATCATAGCTATTTGCTGGCTGACATTAAAATAGAACATTTAAAATTTTAATACACAAAAGATGCTATAGAGTTGGCAACCTAATTGGTAATATTAACTAATTGCATAACATTATGAATGGGTTCTGAGAAATTTTAAGAGACTACAGGGGCACTGTTTTGGTCTTAGGCTATAATATAGAAAACAAAAATGTTTACACCTCTGGGAACAGCACCACCAACAAAACACACTTGGAAGATTCATCAGTGACAAAACCTACCAAATCGATACTGCACATTAATTGGTCTTCCATATAGACGAATTCCATTCAGCAAAGCTATGGCATAAGACACTGATTCTGGGTGTTTAAAGCAGACAAACCCAAAAGACTTCGGCTTTCCTTCTCTGTCTTTGCAGATAGTCACTTTGGTTAATGGCCCAGCCTGTAAGAAACTTAAAAATTATTTTCTCATAAATCTAAAGATTTTTTTTACACTGAGAAAATCAAGTATACTCAACTTTACACTAAAAAAGATCTGTTAGCAATAACAGCTCTGTTAATAATGTATTTTCCTAACAATAAATATCATACTTACACTTTCTTGGCATTTTTCTGGCTCATCAAAAAACATTCATGGTGTTAAGATCAGGAAATTTTAGGTAATAGTTCCAAATCTTAAAAGGAAAGATATGTTATGCTTATGTTAGGCCTAACAAAACAATTTAGAGTGCATTTAAATCTAAGGTTAAAATACTACATTGTCTCCACACATATTAACAGTGTATAACTCAAAAATAATTGAAATGACAAACCCAATATTCTTTGACTTATCATAAAGAAACTGGTAACATTACATCAAAGCCTAATTTTTTCTGACAAGATTAAACATTTTCACAGGAGAAACTAAATTTTTGATCTATATAGAAACTGTATTTTGATCTGGTAATCCCATTTGGTAAATATTCCCAAAGGGAAAAATGTTTTAATATGTTTAACACTTTTAGGTAGGTGCATTATTTATAAGAATGAAAAATGAGGAAGGCTCAAAATCCAACAACAGGAGAATATTACTCCATGGTGTATCATTAAAATAGAATAAAATAAAATAAATTGAAAATATTCAGATTTTATTGATAATAAAATCTATAATTAGCAATACAGAGTAAAAAAGCAGAGCCAACTATTGTAAAATGTATTAATTACAACCAAAAGAATGTTACCTCTCCACCATGATAGTGATTTGAGGAAGTGCTCACCAAGACTCACAATAGCTAAGAGTTAATGGTGAATGGCTCATAGTTTTCCATTGTACTTTAATGATTGATTACTGATCTCTGTTGAGTTGGATAAGCATATTAAGAAATTGTTTCTAGTCTAAAGAAAAATGTTAATTATCGTCTTCAAAATGATGCTGTATTTTAAGATTCAATCTTTCTTTTTTTATTCTCTACTTTCCCAGAGAGTAGCTCATCCTCCCTTCTGTCTTCAAGAGCCACTGCATCAACAAATCTATTTTTCCCACTCATGCCTCATTCATGGAGACAGTCTCCTAGAGACCTCCATGTGATTGTGTTTCAAACTCAACATATTTGAAACTGAATTCATTATCTTTCCCCTTGAAATCTCTACTTCAGTATTTCTTGGTTAAAAGTACAAAGATATTGAAACTGATGTCCACTCTTCCAAGGATAAGCAGAAATTTGAAAGAAACCAGTAAAAAGGATAACTATATATAGTAATAAAATAAATCAATTTTAATCAGTACTTTTCCACTGCTGATATTAAATATATAAAATCACAAATGGACAGAATGTGCTTACATGCTTTGAGTTTCACAAATTCAAAACTTTGCCCATGCATTTTTAAAGTCCAACAAGAAGGCTTGCCAGTAGCAACAATCACATCAAAACTTTTTAGTCTCTTTAAAACAGAATGAAACACATAAACAGTGTGGCCAGTTGTCAAGATCTGCTAACTTCTGCTGGGTTGAAGCCTTCCTAAAAGATACCTCACTTTAGCAAATTCTTCTAGAATAGAGAAGGGCTTAGGCAAAAATACAAACGTATGCTTGGTTGTCTGAACTGTTAAAAGAGATGAATATTTTGTTTAGGGAGAAATTATAAGCAATGAGATCTACCTATCTATCTTGTAGATCCACAGACAACTGATACAGATCCAGTCCCTACTGACTAGAAATAATATATGTGCATGGGGGCCTTCATGCCTATCCCATTCCCCTCCTCAGTCCCCTCTGCTCCTTTTTTGTTGGCTCAACATGAAAGAAGCTCCTGGAGAAAAAGAACTGTAAGTTTTCTTTCTCTCTCTCTCCCCCTCCTTCCCTCCCTTCCTCCCTTCCTCCCCCCCCCCTTTTTTTAAGTTAAAATGATAAGTTTCAAGTAATACGGGGGGAAAAACATAACCATAGGAAAAGACAAGTATTAGAGTAGATTAAAAAGGACGAGTTTAAAAAAGACGGCAAGTTAGAAGAATAAAAGCCTTAAAATCAACAATATTTTTCAAATAATAAAAATGTTTTATGTCCAGGAAAGGAAACTGAGTTCCTGGAGGAAATTCTATCAAATTGTGTGTATCTGTAATTAACAGAGGGGTGCTTTAGTTCAGAGATGAAGGTAGAGCCTTTCAGAAACTACATAAAGAACGCCTTTCACCTCTGGTACTCATACTTAGCCTTTGATATTTAGTTTTGCTATTGCTCCCTTTGAACTTGCCCTTATTCTGACAGGAGGAAGTCACCCTTGATTTCTCTTGATGTTAGTATCAGTAGTATTATCGATAGTAATAGTAGTGATATTAGTAGTGGCAGCAGCAGCAAACACTTAGTAAGGGCCAGGTTCAGTTTTGTTTTATCTGGATTAGTTTATTCAATCTTCACACCACATCATATTGTGGATACTATTACTCTCATTGACATTTGAGGAAACTGGGCACTGAGCTATTCATTTAGTTGGCCAAAGTCACATTGTTGACATCAGAATCCACACTCTAAACAACTTTTCTGTACTATGTGTCCCTCTTTTTTGCAGATTATCTTAAATCATGGTAATTAATTTGAAATTTCTCCTTTTAGGAAGACCAAGGACTGTCTCTTTAATTTGTATGTCCAGCACCTTACTTACTGTTTGCCACATAATTGTGGATCATTAAATGGTTAAATGAATAGCTGAATGAAGACATCTCTTTAGCAAGTGAGACCTATGTGTATACAGTAGATGAGTGTTTACAGGAGACAGGAGTTTTAATCCTGGAGGTACCAGGTCTGGAAAAGTTTTCATAAGATCCTCTTAGTATGAAATAAAGGGAACTGGCCAGGGAATCAATTGGTCACAGTCACGACTTGGCTGCCCAAATCATTTCAAATCTCATTTATCATTATGGAGTAAAAATACTTGCCGTGTAAAAGGGCATAAGTAATGTATATGGAAACATGTTAAAATGTATTCCTCTCATTTCGCGGGATGTAAGGCGTGAGGTGCTTATTACCTGAAGCAAGACAGCGACAGGGCTGTTTTGTGTTTTGCCTGAACACACCCAAGGCCCAGGCAGCGCCTCTGAAAAGCCCTTACTCAGGGCTGGGGTTTGAAGGGGGCCCAGTCACTGCTCACCCCAGGACTCTGCAGTGGGGATGGGATGCGGAAGGGATGGGGAAGGGGCGCACTCTGTCACTTCACTACCCAGTTGCTCACCTGGTGACAGGTGCGCCAAAGCGGAACTAAATTAAAACCAAGGCACAGGATGGGGCGGGAAGAGGGCCGGGCTCCGGATGGTTCAGGTGCGGCCCGCCCCTCTGGCTGCGTTTCCGGCTCGACGCGCCCTGCCCCTCAGCCACCCCTTCCCCGCCGACAGTACCTGAAGGAACAGCTCGTAAAGAATCTCTTCCCGCACTCGGGCCTCTAAATTTCCCACAAACACCGTTCTGTCGGCTTCCTCCTGAGCAGGGAACATGCCTTCGCCTCGGCCCAAGAACGGAGGAGGCCTCGAGACCACGACCCCTCTCCTCTCCCGCGGAGCTTGCTACGAGAGCGCTCAAGGGGCGGAGCGAGGCTGCGGCGCCACGCCCCCAGCACCCCGTGGTAACCGCCCAGCGCGCCTTCGCCACGCCCCGGATCCGGCTGGGACCTTGGGAGAGTGAGAATAAGTAAGATTAGTGTGCAAGGGGAGTTGACCTCTTGCTTATGGAGGTTCCTTCATTTAACAGGGCACGACATTATGAATTGATTTTGGATTTATTCAACAAACATTTTAAATAAAACGACTATAGAGGTGATTTAAAACATACTAACTTCATTACAGAAGCTCCCAGGCTAAGACTAATTTCTTTGCTTCCAAAGAGTAAATGAATAAATCATTGGGATTTGAAATTTGTATTCTTCATAAAATACTTTTTGAAAGAGTGAGTGCATGCATGCATGCATGGATGTGGATACAGTAGAGTACTAGAATTAGTTTATTTACCTAGGAAGCGCTCCCTAGTGAAGTCTTTGAAAATGGACACAGGTTTTAAGTGGACTGCAGAAGGCATTTGAACTTGAGAAAACAGACTATACCAAGGAATACTGGAAAGAATATAGCAAGTTTTGTTACTGAAGCCAGAATTCTTGAGGATGGCTGCTGGGTGATTGTGGTAGGATCCAATGTTTGTATTTTGTATCAGGGCTGTACTTTGTAAGCTGTGGGACCAGGGTGAAGAATTAATTCTTACTTGAAGATTGAAAAAAAAATCCTGAAAACAATAAAGATAATTAAAAGAAAGGAGGAAGAAAACTTACTCAGAATCTCAGTGCTTTGATAAATTAACTGTCAACTGTTAACTTGGCTTCCTTTCTGACATGATATGTCTACATAGGACCCTGAAATCATCCTGTAAATATCATGCAAGTAATCACTATTTGGCCTTTACTTAGGTGTGGTGATCATTCATTTTTAATTGAAAAGATATTCTTTTACATGGTTACTGGACCAAAGAAATCATCTTTTCTAATGAAAAGGGACACATCTTTAGAATTCTGATTTCTAACTGAACTCTGACAATACTTAATTTTATGACTTTAAGCAAGTGATTTCACTTTTTGAAATTCAAGTTCTGTTTCTTAAGGAACAGATTGGACTAATATAATTACCTCATTTAATAGATATTTTCTGAGTGCTTATTACGTGCCAGGCACTGTTTTTAATCCTTGGGAAACAAAGGTGAGTATAAAGATCTGCCCTCCTAAACCGTACAGTGTAATGGGAGAAACAGACTTCTTGAACATATAAATATAAAATCATGTGTCAGTAACTTTCACTAGTTACCTTTGGTTGATATATTATGAATCTATAAGTCCTGTCTTCATTTCTTCTTTCTTTCTTCTATCATCAATATTGTTGTAGTAGGGTAGGAGGGGGTTGAGAAAACTTGCACGTTGTAGGCATGTAACAAATATATGTTGATCAAATGAGTGGATACTTGCAGGTCTGTATTATGTGTAGACCTATTTATTTTTAAAATTCATTTACCCCATAAATTTTATCCAGACCAAGATATTTTCTCTTTAACTTCCCCTCAGACACTGCTTATCTGGGAGCTGTAACTTCAGGTTTCATTGTAAAATATGTAGTGCATATAAGTCATGATCATATTTTCTTGCTGGATTGAAATTTGCATCATTCTTTGTCTACAGTGTGTATGATTTTGGTGTTCTTATCACATCCTCTTTTCTTTTGGCAGTACATAAGTTTATGGCCCATGTACTTCTAGAGTAATTATTTAATGTTTTAAGCTCTGAAGGTCAGCTCAATGCAGTTAGCTGTTTGCTTAGAATTTGACCTCTCTCTCTCTCTCTCTCTCTCCATATATATATATATATATATGGAGAGAGAGAGAGAGAGAGTTTTTCTAATGTAAGCTTACTGTATTTCCTAATTGAAATTGAGTGAATGCTAGTGGTAGGTAAAAAAGAATCCACTTTATTCTCAGAATTTCCTGGGCCATTAGTCACGTATAAGGTTTAATGGGTTAAATGAATGAATAAAGAATTAGCCTTTCTTCACTCATATCAAGATGTCTTATACCCCTAACTGCATGAAGACATCAAAAATGAAAATGTATGTGTGTGTGTATACATAGATATAGATGATATAGATATAGATATATATAAAGCTCTAGAGTTCCTTTCTCCCCTTTTTTGCCCAGGTGACTTATTGTCTTTTGTAGTTCAGCTCTTTTGTCTCTTTTGTAGACAGCATTTCCTGCAAGGCTTCCCATTCTGCACTGTAGATTAGCTGGCTGTTCCACCTGTGTGGTTCCATAGTTTCCTAGATATACCTTTTCCCAGCCCTCCTCACTGTGAAGTACTGCAGGATAAATATATTTTGGTACCTAGAACAATCCCTGACACCTCTGTAGATGTATCATAAATAGTTGTTGAAATAATACAGTTTGACTAAATGAATGTCTCTACATTGTATGTCCAGCAACTAAGTTAAGCCTGGAAATTAATAGATACTTAATAAAAGTTGCATAAATGAGTGAACACATGAATGAATGAATGGAGAAACTTGGGAAATTAATGTTAAGGGAGTGTAGTGGATGCCTTTTAAAAATTGACCTCAATTTTGTCTTCATTTTTTTCTTCTTACTGTCTTTTTGTCTTTATTCTGATTTTCGTAACCATATTTGTCCCAAGTAAATATAACTTTGTGTTGCTTTACTTACATAAGATGTTTATTGTAAAGACGTGCTCATAACATTTAAAGAGATAACTAAGAGAGTGAAAATCATCGAGTCTACCATGCAGATATAAACATTTTGGAGGAAAATCCTCCTAACTTTGATCTATACATATATACATGAAGCATATTTTAGGAAAATAAACCTTACTGTACATACTGTTTTTTAGCTTGCCTTTTATAACCCCAAAACCATGTAATGAAGGCTTTCTACACCAATAAATACTGATTTCTCTACATCATTAATTTTAATTCACAGTATGTATATAATTAGACTAATCCCCCACTGTTAGACGTTTATATTGTTTCCATTTTTTGGCTATTATACAAATGTTGAGATGAACTTCCTTGCTCATATATCTTTGTGCACATATGTTAGTATTTCTGTGGGAAAGTATCTTGGATATTTAATTACGGAACCAAATGGTAAGATCATTAAGCATTTTGACACATGTTGCTAAATTATTCAACTTTTTGTGCCACAATATATTCTGACAAAAAATGACTTCCTCATCTCAATAAATACGAGTCAACTACCTACTGTAATTAGCTATAGAGTGCCTAGAAGCTTGCCTGATGCATAGGGCTCCATCAATTTTATATCTTCGTCATCATCATTCTCATTTTCAGTCTTATAGTATGATTTATATTGTATGCATGTCTGCAAGATTCTTAAAATATTTTTTTTATATCCAAGGAGACTAAATAGTACATATATATTGTCTTACTAAACTATAGGCCTTTTATATAATATTGCATCATTCCTCAATATTTTGCTATTTAATGCAATGGCCATGAACAATCCCAATTTTCTCAGTATTGACAGTAAGTGAAAAATATGAAAACGAAATATAATTTTATATTTTGAAACTCTGCCGTGTCTTGTCTTAAATGCCAACTTGATATTTTCGATGAGCACTTTAGAATGGCTAAGATGAAAATAATTTGCAAGATTCATTTTACAGTGTCACATCAAAGGCACAGAGCAAAAGAAAAATGATATGTTAAATAGGAAAGGCTTATCTGTTAATTTCATTATAAACTTATTAAGAATTTCTCTAAAGATGAATGACATACTATCTTTCTTCCCACATTCTGAAAAGATGTAGTTTACTTATATCTTTGTTAGAAAAGTATACTTGTTACAGCTAAATGGTGTGGAAGGACCTAGGTTATTTGTTGGTCTCCAGTCAAATTATCGTGGTGGCACCCTTTTAAAACTGAAGTCTCACATAAAATTCCAAGAGATCAAACAGGCCAAAATAATGATGACATCTCATCAGCGGTTACATTTTTCATGATTTTTAAATGAATACCTCATTTTGTTTGTGGTTCCTCTGAAACACCTCCCCAGACCTCAGCATAGTTTCTACTGATTGATGTAAATTAAACAGGTCTGTTCTTAAAATATCTTTGGAAATTTACAGAGATTTGAATTTCCAAAAGGCAAGTTTAATTTTTGAACTTATAAGGCATGTACATAGAGAATAGCAATTCTGTATTTTCCTTGCCTACTAAAGTCCATTTCTAAGAAGGAAAATAAGGGAAAAATTAAGTAAACTTGTGAAAAGAAATCCTGTAATAATTTTAAAATGTTTGTTATATTGAAAACAGAAATTTAAAAAAAAAATTCAAATAGTAGATCTCAAGAGACAGGCTAGCATTTTGAATTTTAAAATAGCCACTGAGTTTGGGTTGCAAAATGACACAAATATAAAAGGGCCATATTTTATACTTGGCAGCTTGGTGGATATGGATTTTATTATTGATTTTATGGTGTATAAAGACAACTTAGTTTGTAATCAAAATGAACATAAACCACAACTTTTTCTGACTCTTTTCATTTCTAGCATTTTCTAACATTACATTTGCTTTAGGCTTTCAAGAAACATATTCTTCCCAACCACTTCTGAAATCCTGAGGTTTAGAGAATAAAGAAAGATATTTTTAACTTTTTCTTTCCCTTAAATTCAACTTGTGTAGCTGAATGTTTGTGACTTATTACAGTCTTTAACTTAAAAACCCTTCTCACGAGTACAAGCTAAATTGGAGAAAACAAACTGCCTCACCTTTTCAACAAACAGGGAGGAGCAAAAGCCAGGGGTATTTTACATTAAAACCTACCAGACTGTGACAGTCCTACCAGAGAAACCTTAATGAATTTCAGAATTTCTTTTTTGGTGAACCTGAGTGCTTCTTTTACTTTTATCAGATTCCAAATGAGAGTATACATTTTTCTCTGTTTGATGTGCTGGACAAGATCTGGTAAGAACTAATGCTTTGATTTATCTTTAAAAATTATGTATAAAATAATCAGTATGGTCTGTATTCTGGAATAAAGAATGATATGACATTATGGTATAAAAATATACTATGATTATGGGTACTAATTATATCAAACAGATTATTATGAAGAAAGTTCGTGTGTGTGTGTGTGCGTGTGTGCATGTATGTGTGCTTGGTAAATTGTATGTTCTGTATTTTATTTTACTTTCTAGAGAATTAGTAACTAGAAAATCTTTTACAAGGAGCTATAAATAGAGAACAAATACAAGTATTCAAGAGAAATTTAGAATAATTTAGTAATAGAGAAATTAATTCAGTATTTGGAAATCATGACTTAATAAACATCTTGTTTCAATTTCATTTGTTCAAATAACCCTAACTTTGAGGAAAATTTTTACATGGGTAAATTGTCAATTATAAAAGAAACAGTATAAGCATACTCTTGTCCTATTACACTAAACCAAAACAAGTTTACAGTAATAAAGTAGAACTTTATTGTCCTGGTTTACTGGCTTATGATAATAAAGTTTACTAATTTTAGTAATATCATTTACTACTTTATGGTAATAAAGTAGAACTACTTGTTCTACTTTATGATAATAAGAAAAGCAGCAAATTTACAATTCACAATGAATAGTTTTTTTGTAGAGATTTTGCAAAAGCAGGCCATTTCCTTCATTTTAAATTTCTTTAAAAAAAATTCTTGAATGCATACTAGAATAACCTTAAAATGTCAGCTAGAAATTCAAATTATTCCTTATTTCTTTTCAATTAAATTGTAATTTTCAATTGTATATTGAGCTAGAAGTACATTCTGGAAATATTTCAGTTTTACATTCAAATACAGAATCTAAATAGTAATAATATACAGTTTATTATTTATATTTTACTCACTTGGAATTCTCCTGATAGGCATTTTATGTTTTTGTAATGAATAGTAGTGGTGGCTAGTTCTGGTGGCTTGTTCTCCTAGGCCAAATCACTTAACCTCCTTGAACATCAGTTCACTCATTTTTAAATGTAAGTAAAATTTATAATACTATCTCAGTGCATTGTAAACCTCGAAAGAGATAACATAAATGAGTGATTTGGTCAATTATAAAGCAATATAAATTAGGTTAGAAAAATCCACTGTGTTTTCTTCCACATGCATTTTCTCTGTAATTCTCTCAGAGCAATTTCCAGGTGTAGGGCTTCACACTGTATCTACCTGTGTACAGTTATGTTAGACCTGTATGGACTATGTATACCAGAACTCCCTGAGTTATGCATTTAAAAGTGTAGGTGTACCTACCAAATCAGAATCTCTGGGGATGGCCCAGAAACCTAACAATACATTTGAATAAACTTTCCCGGTCATTTTTTACACCCATTTTTAAACCCATGCTTGGGAATTCCTGGTCTAAAGACTTATCAGTCACCTACTTTATTTTGCTTGTGTAGTCAGCTTTATTTTCAACAGCTTTCCAAACATTTGCATAGTTGAAAAAGTTACTGATTGAATATCTTGATTTCTTGTGACATGTTAAATAAATGTATGTTTTCAAAATGTGCTTTGATTGCTTCAGAATCAGAAAATTAAACATACTGTATCACTTTCTGTCACGAGCATTCAGGGATTTTAAACTTCTACCTACAGTTTTGTGTCTCAACTGGCTCTATGGCCATGCAAACCTCTGTCTTCAATTCAGTTAGTTGTCTTATAGTATCAAATCGGTCAGCCGTTTGTTATCTGGAATTCTGCTGGCCCCAGAAGGTCTTCATTCTTCTTATTACGCATGAATAAATAATCGAGTTAGTGAACTTCTGATAGAGTCTTATTTATGTTGCTCAACTGTTTGCATAATAACTCGTGCCGTAAGTAAGCCCATGCTTTTCAGATCTCACCCACAAATGTTCTGTTGCTTCTGTGTGACCTTCCACAGGTCATTTAACTTTATCTATTTATTTATTTATTTAATTTATTTATTTTTGGCTGCATTGGGTGTTTGTTACTGTGCGTGGGCTTTCTCTAGTTGTGCTGAGCGGGGGCTACTCTTCATTGTGGTGCGTGGGCTTCTCATTGTGGTGGCTTCTCTTATTGTGGAGCACAGGCTCTAGGCACACGGGCTTCAGTAGTCGTGTCTTGTGGGCTCTAGAGCACAGGCTCAGTAGTTGTGGCACACGGGCTTAGTTGCTCCGCGGCATGTGGGATCTTCCCAGAACCAGGGCTTGAACCCGTGTCCCAAGCGTTATCAGGCGGATTCTTAACCACTGCGCCACCAGGGAAGCCCCATTTAATCTTTTTAAATTTCACTTTCTTCATACATAAAATGAGGTAAAGGATAGCAAATATAAAACAGTACAGTTCCTACATGGAGTGATTCCTAAATAAACATAAGCAATTATTAACATTATTGATGTTAGTGTTATTGCTGTTAACAAATACATTTCGTTTTCAGAAATGGAGAAAGAGAAGGAAGGAGGTTTTCATCCAGGCTTTGGGGGATAAATGTGGGTTTCAGAGGATTTTCAGAGGAAGGAAGAAGGGTTAAATCTTTCCAGGATGTGTTAGGATTGGTAAATTTTTATGACTGGGTTTTGAGGCCCCTCTCTTATTCATTTGGTCAATGCTGAAAGTTGCAAGACAGACTAACTTGTCTCAGCAGCTAACCGAGTGTACAAATGGGTTTGAAATCAAAGAATATTAGAATAACACAAGTCATAGGGGACCATTTGTTTCAACTCCTTCCATTTAAAGAAACTGAGGCTCAGAAGTGAGAGGAGAAAAAAATTTGCTCAGAGTCACAAGGGAGGTTTGAGAGAAGCTAGAGTCACCTGAGTCTCAGCTGTCCACGTCCAAGGTGCTGCCCACACCTCTGGACTCTGTCCATTTGATCACCTTGTCTTCCTCTTCACAGCCATTGCAACTATAATGGAAATATATTTCAGAGATAGAGCTGAACAACCTAGAATCATTATTCCTAACTTCATATGTCTTTGATATTTTAAAAAATTTTACTGCTTCTATAATTTGAAACCTAAGAAGATTTTCAGAATTCTTTCTGTGTACTGCTCTGTTGAGATTACTGCTAGAGTCATCATCTTTCTACATATTTGGCAATGAAATCCAATACTGTGCCCCTGCTACTAAATTTCTAATCACAGTAGCATTACTTAGTCTAGTCCCCAGAACCTCAATTTGTTCAAGTTTCAAACAAAATCAGTGCTTATTTTTCTGTTCTAAATATCTTTATCTTTTTGCTGGTAACATTACTTGTTATCAGTTTTTAATTAACTGAAGTCTATTTAAACCATATTTCCTCATAACACTAACAAAGAGTATGTTAGATCTAGAATACTCAGAAAAGATTAAAATACAGGAGAGAGAAAACACACAGAAAAATATAGAAAAACAGATAAAAAATTACCATCATCACAAACTACAATTAAGGTATTGGTTTATTTCCTACCAGTTCTATTACAATAAATATGTTTGTACGTGCACAAATGTGCATTTAGAGTGCCCTGTATATACACTATGTATTACAGCTAAAATTAGGACTATGTGTGTGTATTTATGGACTATATAGATTTCTTAATTCCTGCATTATCATGGATACATCATAATTTATTTTTATAGACTTGCATTGCCATATATTTAGTTGTTTTCCTAAATAACTACTTTTTTGTTTTTGGATGTTGGGGGTAGGAGTTTTTATTAATTAATTAATTTATTTTTGCTGTGTTGGGTCTTCGTTTCTGTGCGAGGGCTTTCTCTAGTTGTGGCAAGCGGGGGCCACTCTTCATCGCGGTGCACGGGCCTCTCTTGTTGCAGAGCACAGGCTCCAGACACGCAGGCTCAGTAGTTGTGGCTCACGGGCCTAGTTGCCCCACGGCATGTGGGATCCTCCCAGACCAGGGCTCGAACCCGTGTTCCCTGCCTTAGCAGGCAGATTCTCAACCACTGCGCCACCAGGGAAGCCCCCTAAATAACTACTTTAAAAAATTCTGTGATATACATTGGTGTTAATGGTCATGGGTATAATGGTAAAAATGGTATGTCATTATTTTAATTAATTTTTATTAGATTTTAAGAAGATTGAACACATTTTGATACATTTATGAGCTGCTTGAATGTTTAATTTTGTAAAATGTATGTTTATATTCTTCACCTGGTACTCAATTGGGGTGTTCTTCTTCTTCATTAATAGCTCTTTATATATATAAATTCCTTTTCTACTTTACACTGAAAATATTTCCCTAAGTGTTTTTTTTTTGTGTCATTCGGCTAGTTTATAGTGTTTATGTTACAGAAGTTTTAAATTCATGTGCTGTGAAATCTATTGGTCATACTTTATGGTTTGTTTCTTCCTTGGTTTTTATGCTAAAAAGTCATTCCTCAATCTGAGATCATGTACATATTAACTGTATTCTTCTTCTAGTTCACATAATTTTACTTTTACATGAAATGCTTTTTATATAACTAGAATCAAATAATTATCACAGCCATTATTTATTTTAAAATAGGTATCCTTAGGTATCATGGATAATAGAGTGTATTTCTGGGTGTTCCATTCTTTTTCATTAATCTATCTGTCACTTCTTGATTCAGTTTCATAGGCCTCTTTTTACTTGACTTATAATATAAATATAATTTTAATCATGCCATCTTATTATCTGTAAAGTTCATTCATTTTTCTTGTGCAATTTTCCCCTTCCCCGAGACATCTCATCAATCAAGATACAAAACATTTCTTGCGTCCAAAAATGTAGCTTCTAGCAGTTAATCTGCTCCCTACCTCTGGCTCCGTACAACCCTGATCTGCTTTCTGACACTCTAGATTAGATATTATCCCTTTTCTAGAATTTTGTATACATGGAATTAAACAATACATCCTTTTTCTGTTGTTATTTTATTATTTATTTATTTAATTTCTTTTTTTATTGGGGTATAGTTGTTTTACAATGTTGTGTTAGTTTCTACTGTACAGTGAAGTGGAGTTCCCTGTGCTATACAGCAGGTTCTTATTAGTTATCTATTTTATACATATTAATGTATATATGTCAATCCCAATCTCCCAATTCATCCCACCCCCCGCCACCCGCTTTCCCCCCTTGGTGTCCATTTGTTTGTTCTCTACATCTGTGTCTCTATTTCTGCCCCGCAAACCAGTTCATTTTTCTAGGTTCCACATATATGCGTTAATATACAATGTTTGTTTTTCTCTTTCTGACTTATTTCACTCTGTATGACAGTCTCTGGATTCACTTCACTCTGTATGACAGCCTCTAGATTCATCCATGTCTCTACCAATGACCCAATTTTGTTCCTTTTTATGGCTGAGTAATATTCCATTGTATATATGTACCACATCATCTTTATCCATTCGTCTGTTGATGGGCATTTAGGTTGCTTCCATGTCCTGGCTATTGTAAATAGTGCTGCAATGAACACTGGGGTGCATGTGTCTTTTTGAATTATGGTTTTCTCTGGGTATATGCCCAGTAGTGGGATTGCTGGGTCATGTGGTAATTCTATTTTTAGTTTTTTAAGGAACCTCCATGCTGTTCTCCATAGTGGCTGTATCAATTTACATTCCCACCAACAGTGCAAGAGGGAATATGTCCTTTTTTGTTTCTGGAGTCTTTTGCTCAGGGTGATGTTTTTGAGATTCATCAAAGTTCTTGCATGTGTAATCAGCTTATTCCTTTTTATTGCTGGGTAGTATTATATCATGTAGATAATCCATAATTTGTCTATCCGGATTCCTCTTGATTGACATGTAGCTTTTTTCCAATTTGGGGTTTTTATGAAAAAAAACTACTGTGAACTTGTTATACACGTTGTGGAAAATGTGTTCATTTCTTATGTGTAAACACCTAGAAGTGAATGTTTGGGGTCATGTAAGTGTATATTTAACATTAGAAAAAATCTACCAACTGTTTTCCAAAGTATTGTATCATTTTGTCATTTTCCTCAGCACTGTAGGATGCTTCAAGTTGCTCTGTATCCTTCCAAATAGTTCGTTTTGTCAGTCTTTAAATTGCAGCCATTCTAGTGATTGTGTAGCAGTACATTGTTTTGCTTTAATTTACATTTTCTTGATAACTGATCATGTTGAACATTTTTGAGCCTAGTGGCCATTAGACCATCTCTTGTGAAGTATCTTCAATTCTTTTGTCATTTTTTAAAAATCACGTTTTCCTATTTTACATATATGTGTGTGTATACACACACATACAACATAACACACATATATTCTGGATACAGGTACTTTTTCAGGTGTATATTTTGCAAGCCTGCATATTCACATTCTTAACAGTGTCCTTTTAGGAGCAGACATCCTCCAATTTATCACTTTTATGTTGCGTGCGTACTCTATTGTATCTGAAAAATCTTTGCTTACGTCAAGATTGTTAATATTTTCTCTCAGTATTTCACACACAAGGCCTGTTGCCTGCCAGAGAATGAAGCCAAATCAAAGCAAGCAGAGCTGAGAGAATGAGAAGGAGAGAGAATGGGTCTAAGTTCTCTTTTACTCTAGAACTAGTTTAGCTCCATTGTAACTAAGTCTGACCCTTCTGGGGTCCCCACTGAATGTCCCTGATGTTCATTAAGGTTTTTCTACTCTGGCTGGTCAGAACTTCAATGTCTCCTAGCCTGATGTGACCTTTGGAATTGCTGAGCTTACAGCTCTTTGTGGAGTTTCACCCTATGCAGGCATAGGTTCGTCTCCAGCAACAGATTCAAGAGGACTCCTCTGCAGGGTTTAGAGCTCTCCCTCTGCATGGCTCCCTCCTTTGTGGCACACTGTGATACAAATCCTAGTTGCTTCAACTTCTTCAAACTCCCGTCTTTCTCCTCACCTTGGCAAAACCGCCATGCTTTGTTGGGTTCAACCTTCCTGCACTGAAGTCTGGAAACTGCCTCCAGGTAGAAACGTATTAGGTATATGGTTTAAATCATTTGTTTACCTTTTTAAAGATATTATAGTCCTGTGGTTCTTGTTGTCCAGTGTCTAAACTTTTTTTTTTCATATATTTTATCGAGTGTTCTAGTTGTTTACAGAAGTAAAGCATGTCTGGAATAGTATCTATAATGACAGGAATTGCATTCTGTAAGATTTTTTGTTTGTTTGTTTTGTTTTAATTGTGGTAAAACATATATTAAAAATGACCATTTTCACCGTTTTTAAGTGTACAGTTCAGTGGCATTAAGTACATTCCCACTGTTGTGCAACCATCGCCACCCTCCATCTCCAGAACATTTTCAGCTTCCCAAACTGAAAATCTGTACCCCTTGAACTCCCCATTTTCCACTTTTCCCCAGCCCTTGGCAACCACTGTTCTACATTATGTTTTTATAAATTTGACTGCTTTAGGTACCTCATTTCAGTGGAATCATACAGCATTTGTATTTTTGTGACTGACTTATTTCACTTAATATAACATATTCAAAGTTATTCCACGTTGTAACATGTGTAAGAATTTCCTTCCTTTTAAAGGCTGAATAATATTCCATTGGATGTATATACCAGGTTTTGTTTATCCATCCATCCTTTGATGGATATTTGGGTTGCTTCTACCTTTTGGCTATTGTGAATAATGTTGCTATGAACATGCGTGTATAAAAATCTCTTTGAATCTCTGCTTTCAATTCTTTTGGATATATACCCAGAAGTGGAGTTTCTGGATTATGTAGTAATTCTATTTTTAATTGTTTGAGGCACCACCATAACATTTCCACAGCAGCTGCAACCTTTCAGCAATGCACAAGGGTTCTATTTCTCCACATTCTTGCCAAGAGTTGTTTCCTGGTTTTTTGTTTGTTTGTTTGTTTTTAATAGTAGCCATCCTAATGGGTTTGAAGTGAGTGTTATCTCTTGTCTTCATTGTTTTTAATTGATTTTTTGTTCTGACACATTTTGATCTCCATCTCATTTTCTTTTGTGTATATTCTATAGATTATTTTGTTTGTGTTTATCATGGGGATTACATATAACATCTAAAGTTATGACAATTTATCTTAAATTGATACTAACTTAACTCCAATTTAGACAATAAAGACTTCAGTAAAAACTTAACTTTCACATAAAATAGTGTTTTGCCGAAAGCCTGCTTTCGGTTTTAAGGTTCGTTGGATTCACTGGCAAAATAACCACTCGTTTCACACAAATAAACAGCTTTAATCAACGATTTAATGAAAGGTGATTTAACTTAATTTTTTTTTTTTTTTTTTTTTTTGCGGTGTGTGGGCCTCTCACTGTTGTGGCCTCTCCTGTTGCAGAGCACAGGCTCTAGACGCGCAGGCTCAGCGGCCATGGCTTACGGGCCCAGCCGCTCCGCGGCATGTGGGATCTTCCCGGACCGGGGCACGAACCCGTGTCTCCTGCATCGGCAGGCGGACTCTCAACCACTGCGCCACCAGGGAAGCCCTCTCTCTCATATTTGAAGAACAGTTTTGCTGGATATAGAATTCTAGGTTGAAAGTTCTCCTCTTTGACCACTCTAAATATCTTACTGCTTCTGGCTTGCAAACTTTCTGCTGAGAAATCCACTGATAATCTTATTGGGGATTCCTGTAAGTGTCTGATGCCTAGAACTTTATTTTTCTTTCTGTTCCTATAATCTACCTGAATTGAGTCAGTTCGATGTTCTTTAAGAGTTTTACAGTACACTAGTTTACCTTTTTTGTATCATTAGAAAAGTTTTGTTTTTATTTTCTTTACCTAATATTAATATTGCTGATGAAATTGATTATATGATGTCACAATAAAGCTAAACAAAACAAAACAAAATAAAAACCCGGATCCTCAGTGGCATTTGAGGTAATGCAGTTATTATTCACATTTATCACATTTATGGAGTCAGGTGGGAATTGGGTCGGCACTGCTTTTCTTTGTTGGGTTTGCTGGCAGGTTTGGCTGTTGACTCGTCGTCAATCAGCTGGGGAGACTAACACAACTTAGCTCTTTTACACCTGTCCTTACTTTTCTAGCAGGCCAGACCTGGGGTATTTTCACGGTGATGGCAGAAGTGTGGGAGGCCCAGCCCTAACGTGCAAGCCCAGTTGAGCGTCTGCTTGCATTACGTCTACCAACGTCCTATTTTCCAGGGCAAGCTCTACTATTTGCACGCATATCAGGAAGCGGGGCAAATCACTCCGCTTATCATGGGAATACCTCAAAGTTACAAGACAAATGGCATGGACTCAGGAAAGAGTGATGAATTGGAGCCATCATTGCAATCTAGTATATCAACCTAGTTTCCTTTTATTTTATTTGTGTAGAATATACCTACCTCTCCATTAAAATTTCCCATGTACTTCTTTAAATAATTTATAGATGTTTCTTTTTTTATGAAAGCTGATTTTATTTTGGTTTTTAATAGGAAGGCTTTATTACAGTTACATAACTTTATATATCATATATATCTTTTTCTCTTGTGTAATTTTATCATTTTGTTTTATGCTTTCTACTTTCTATATTTTTCATTTTCTTTGTGTCTTGTATATATACACTGTTGCTATACTTATATATTATTTAGTGTGTAGAAATTTATGTGTACTGTTTTATATAGTGTAATGGTTAACAGTTAAGTTTTCAATATGTTTTAAAACCCACACTTATCTATTTATTAAAATTTTTTTAATGGACATATTTTGAATCCCCCAGTTAAGGAATTTTTGTACCACACTTACTTTCTCTATACCCCTTTTAACCTACATTCCCATTTTATTAGCATATTGACTTATACTAAATATTCCTATTAAACATTTGAACAAGAATAACTTCTGATATTGCATATTTTTTTACTCAGTTTTATGCTGTTTACACTTATATTAGTGTCTAACTTGTTTCTATGCTCACTTTCATTCTTTTTATACTGTGAGTTTTTATCGATCTTGTCTTCAATAAATCTATCATTTATTTAACAGTGATGTCAGGAACTGTACTTAGTCAATTATGGATGGTATACTTTAGGAAGAATATAAAATTATTAGGCCACAAACTTTTGCACTTATAATCTTCATTTATTATACTTTTATCTGTCTGATGTGTTGTTTTGGAAGACAAATCTGAAGTCACCATAACTTCATTCTTCTATTTGTACCTGGATTTTCTGCTTTGATATTTTTAGGATATTTTTTCTTTCATTGAAACCAAAACTGGGTTCTAGGAGGTCTCTTGGTGAGTCTGATGAACTGATTTTCTCTAGGTCATGCTGAGGCTTTTTCAGTTTGCACACCCTGGTATGCAATTATTTCCTTAGTTGTTTTAACCGCTACCCTCTCTCTCCCCAGTTCCTCCCCCACCTGCCAGGGGAACATTGATGATTTTTAACTTGATTCATTATTTCCTATCCCATATCTGTGTTTACCTTCATAATTTAAATATCTTTCTTCCTTCATTTTCTTACTATAAGGTGAGATTTCCAGGTTTTAGCATTTATAAAGTGAATTTTTATTCTGCAGTTGCATTTTTACTTTTCCTGAAGTGGAGTATCTTGTTATTCCATTTTATCAATTTTTTTTTTGGCTGCGCCACACGCGGGATTTTAGTTCCCTGACCAGGGATCAAACCTGTGACCCCTGCAGCGGAACACAGAGTCCTAACCACTGGACTGCCAGGGAATTTCCTCGTTATTCCATTTTAAACTTAACCTATTGTTTTTCACCTCAGTAAATTTTCTCTTAGTGGCCTCCTGTTTTTGAGATGTGGTTTTTCTTGCATTCTAATGAGGGTGCTAAAGAGTTTTCTGCTATTACTTCTGGATCCTGTTAATAGGCCATAGACTTTTCTGTTGACTGTTTTAAGTGATTTCTTTCCCTTATTTTATCACAGAGATTCCATTGTTTATTCCTCATTACTCATTCCAGGACCAGGTAAAATCTACCTTGGCTTGGAGTGGACCAGCAGTTTGGATGTATCAATTGCATTTAGACTTCTCAGAGTTCCAGCTGGTAGGAAGGTGGATAAGCACAATTCCCTACACAATTTGTACTGTGTAGTAAGCACTGATATTGCACTGAGGTTTATTTCTCCTCTCCACTTCCTCATTCCTTTGCATTTAGAACAAATGAAGTATCAAAGTTTTTCACTTGTCCAAGTATCTCTCAGCTGTTAATCTGAGAATTGAATGCAGGTCTTGCTTCTTCTTCACTGTCTTCGTCCTTTATTTTCCTCTAAATGATTGTGACAATGTCACATATATAATTTCCAAACTAGATTGATGGCAACTAGTGCATATTATTATGGATTTACCAAATATATCTACATATAAAATATATATGTGTAGTTTTAAATGTATATTTATATATGTTAAAATAAACATTTAAATGTATATATGTAGTGGCTTAAGCACATCATTATTTCTGGGCATTTAAATCACTTCTATTTCTCCAGTATTAAAATAATGTATATTCATTTTTTACATGTGTTCAGACTATTTTCTTGGGATAAATTCTTAGAAGTGTAATTACTGGCATAAACATTACTAATATTTTTGTGCATTTTTGATATATATTGACAAATTGTTTTCCCAAATCTTCTTACCAAGTTAAATTTCCAGAAGCAGTACGAGCATATGTTCTCATTAAAATTTTTTTTGAGATTATATGCTTATTTTGGAAAAAAAAAATACAATTCTTAAAAACTATGAAAAGAAAATAAAAAGCAGCCATGTTTCACTGCCTAGTAATGACTATTGCTGTTGGTTTGGCTTAGTTATTTCATTTTCTGCTCTACTTTCTAGGATGGATGGATGGATAGATACGTAGGTATGTAGGTAGATAGACAAATAGGATGCACACATTGATGAAATTCTATATGATGATAATTAAGGCGTTTTAAATTTTTGTGTGATTATGCATAACCCTCTGATTAATGTCTTTATATTTTTTAGAAGTTTTTTTTTGTATTGGAGGATAGTTGATTTAATGTCTTTATATTTAATACAAATTATTTATTTCATTAATGTAAATCCTAGGAAGAAAATCAGGAAGAGTAAATATTTTTAAGATTATGTCTGTGTAGTATACCCTTAGACACATATAAAATTTCAAAAGGATGTGTCAGCTTATGCTCTCAGCATCCAGGTATATGAATATTCGTTCCAAATTTACCCTTGTAAGTATTATGTATTTAAAGGATTTTTTCATTTTGTTTAATTTGATAGGAAGAAAATGATATATTTTTTGTTTTGATTTGTGTTTATTTGATTACTACTCAGGTAAAATATATTTTTTCTAATGGTTATTATCCATACCTAAATATTCTTCTGTAAATTTATTTTTTAATTTAAAAAAAAATTTTGGCTGCAATGGGTCTTCACTGCTGTGCATGGGCTTTCTCTAGTTGCAGCAAGCAGGGGCTACTCTACGTTGCGGTGCGTGCCTTTCTCATTGCAGTGCCTTCTCTTGCTGTGGAGCACGGGCTCTACACACGTGAGCTTCAGTAGTTGTGGCTCGAGGGCTCTAGAGAGCAGGCTCAGTAATTGTGGTGCATGGGCTTAGCTGCTCCCTGGCATGTGGGATCTTCCCAGACCAGGGCTCGAACCCATGTCCCCTGCATTGGCGGGTGGATTCTTAACCACTGCGCCACCAGGGAAGTCCCTGTAAAATTTCTGTTAAAGTTCATAGTCAATTTATGGACTTTTATTGGTGTGTATAACAATTTCCTTATTAATGTTAACGATTTTAATCACACGGTTGCTATTTTGTACAGATAAAAAATTAATTCTTAATTTTTATCCAACCACATTTATTTCTATATTTCGTTGTAAATTTTGAATACATCTAGTTCAAAAAGTCTATTTAAGTAATCAGCGAATTACTTAAAACATTGTAGTTGCTCAGAAAATTATGTTAAAAGGCTAATAAAGTGAAAACCTCCCCACCCTCCAAGTTCAATTTTTTTCTTTGCAACAACAGCAACAGGAATCGAATCAAATACTATCCCAATACTCAGCTTGACTGACTTCTTTTTTTTATTTCAGAGAGTAAAGGACCATGCCTTACATTCTCTCACCTAAGTTTAAAGGATTCCTTCAGAGATCTGTTTAATCCCAAAATGGAGATATTTTTGATATTGTATACAAGGAACAACCCGAGCTGTGCTGAGTCACTGTTTGAGCAGGATAACTCACTTAATGTTAATTTCAACACAAGAAAGAAAACAGTCTGGCTTATTCATGGATACAGACCAACGGGCTCCACTCCACCATGGCTTCAGAACTTTGTGAGAATTTTGTTGGACCAAGACGATATAAATATAATTGTAGTAGACTGGAACCGAGGTGCTACAACTTTTCTTTACAGTAGAGCGGTTAAAAATACCAGAAAAGTTGCTGTGAGTCTGAGTAGGTACATTCAGAATCTTTTGGTAAGTCTGGAATTTTATGTGTTATATATGTTATACAATATACAGTATGTTATGTAATACTGCAAAGTGGTAATAAAATACCATTTTCCTGTAGCATTTAGAATTACTGCATTGATATGCTAATGTATGCAGCCATCTTTTCTTTGTGTAAGGATAATTCTATACCTAGACGTGATCTTAGTTTTTAAAAATTATCTTAAAGACTCAGTTATTGTGTTTTATCTTAAAATCCTTTAAGATTTTTGTTTTTTTAACTCTACCTATACTTCAGGATAATGTAGTGATTCTATGTACACAGAGGGGATAAACTATACAATCATTAGATTTTTTTAGATATATTTTCTAAGGTACGTCTAAAATGTTTCAAATTGATCAAGTGTGCGTTGGTAAAAGTGAGGGGAAAACAGCTTGAAAAGTAGCATACTTTTGCCAACCGTGGAGGCAGGTCTCAGTTCCATTTACGTTTATCCAGCATTTAGGTCCAGGGTTGGGATGAGTCAAATAAATTCAGGCCAGTTCTTGGTCGTCTATAGTTGAATTGATCTTTGACTGCTAAGTCAATACATATGAAGATCCATGTCTGTTCTAGAGGGAGGTGGTAGTGATGGCACTCGAGAGAAAGAAGGGTGATATATGATTTGGGGACATTCTTGAGCTTGAAATCGCCTTTGAGTTGTGTTGTGCTGAACTTCCAAGACTCTGCTGAAATCGAGCAAGCATCATAGATCCAAGAAGCAGTTGCACACAGTGGTTAGGAGTCAGGCTGGAGGGGTTCAAAGACCACCAAATCCATATCATCTGTGTGAGCTGGAGCAATTGCTTAACTATTCTGCCTCATTTCCTTGTCTATACATTTGGGATAACAAAACTTTCTAACAATATTTTATTTAAGTATTAAATGAAATTAATTCTTAACCAGCACCTGGCATATAATAACCATTGAATAAAATCAGCTATCATTATTATTTTTACATCCTCAAATTTGGACAAAACCAAACTATGCCTCTGGAGACAGAAGAAGTAATTGATTCACCTGTTCTTACTGATAGTCTATAAATTGCATAATTGATTTTTCCTTTTAGCGGTGGTCTTTGCTCTAATTCATAAATATGTACCTCAAAGTGTGGAACATGTGAATGTTAAGTAGAGAAATTTAGGAAAATTGTAGTATTAGATTTCTAACAGTGCTTTTGCTTGCAAAGTCTCCGTATTAAGGAGAAGGGATGAAAAAGTTCAGTAGCACTGAAGTTGAGAGTGATACTCCCTGGAGGTTCCAGGCATTGGTCTGAGAAATTTGTTGAAGAAAATTATCATTCTGTGCCTGCAAAACCTGAATCTAGTTTCTCATTAGAGTAAATGTTCCACATCTTTCTGTAAGCCATTGGATGTGTCACTGTGTAGAATGGACCATGACCTGCTTCCTGAGAGTGTGGTAGAAGAAATTCTTCCTCATTTAAGCTCCTAATGCCCCCCTCCCCCTCCCCTGGGCTGAGACTCTAGAAGGTGTCCAAACTTGGGCTTGGAAGATCAGACTCCATTACTCTCCAGCTTGTGCTGGGGGAAATCACTTAAAAATCTCTGAGTCTCATTTTATCATCTCCAAAGTAAGGATGATTTTTCACACGGTTTGGTCTTCCTAAAGTTTTTGACACAATCTACAGATAAAAAAGGGAGGTAGATTAGGTTATATTTTGGAGTTGAACAGACCTGGATTTCAAGTCTTTTTCCCTTATAGTAATACGTATATGAGATTTTGGGCAACTCATTATCAAACGGTATTTATTCAGCATTTAATAGATGCTGGGGAAAGTTTTAGGCAATAGGATAAAAATATGTAACTCATAGGACTATTGTGAATATTACATATGAGATTTAAAAAACACATACCAAGGTGGCTAGCACAAAGTTAGTTTTGTTATTATTATTACAAAATGCTTTATTAATTAAATGTATTATTTTGCATACGCTATTCTAGATAAAAATGACAACGTTTTCTAAATTTTTAAATAAAAATTTAATGGTATTAAAACTGTACAGAAAAATCAGATATTTTATGGAAAAAGTTGAACAAAGATATAGTTATGTGAAATTATAAAATCCCATTCCCTGTCTCCCAGAAATGGATTAAACCGGAAAAAATAATGAATTTTAGAATATCGATGCAACAGGCATAATTTGTGATTTTCTGAAATGAAAATTGTAACATTGTATTTTGAATTGCAGGGGCATGGAGCATCTCTTGATAATTTTCATTTCATAGGTGTGAGCTTAGGGGCTCATATTAGTGGATTTGTTGGAAAGATATTTCATGGTCAAGTTGGAAGAATAACAGGTAAAAGTATTTTTGACAAAATTAATATTTTAGCATACTTTTAAGCATCAGAAGTTCTTACTTTATTTAACATTTAACAGGGGCAATATTTAAGGAAAGGAAATGATGCACAAACTTTTTTTTTCTATATTATATTCAGATGCTGGTATTTGTTTGGTTAGACTCTTAAGTCTTACTTATTTCTTCACCGAACTTAAATTACCCATATAGAAATGGGAGGAAAATGATTAATTTCTGCAGTCCCATATGAATTTTAAGGACACATTATTGTATCAATCCTAAGGAAAGTTTGGCCCGTCAAATGTAAAACTTTTTTCATGTATTAACTAAGAAGATAACCTATTACCATGTACTTAAATTTTAGAAACTTTAATGTATTTTAATTCTTTTAACAATTTTACTTGAACACTAGAAGGGAGGATCAGGAGTTGATATCCATGCCTGAGGGATTCTGGACCCCAGTTCTCCTTGTATTTCCTTAACAAGGTTACTGCATCCACAAAGCTTAGTAACCAAATAATGCTGACATGGACGTTCAGGCTTCCCTTTAGGAGTGGTGGTGATTTAAAAACTATCCTTCCCCAGTTAATTTAGCTTTTTAGAATTATTGAGATCCATTCCCATAGATGATTTATAATAATTTCAAATGTTAATACTAGAGTCTTAAGTTAACAAAGAGGGAGGGTAGAGGTGAATAACTTGTTTAGATCTTTACGATCTTTACAAACCTTAAGTATACCTTACTTACTTTGATCAGTTTTAACTTGATTCTCATTATCAAATGAGATGTGAAAGTTGAGGTTAACTGAATGAATGTGGGACCGTCAAAAAGTTAGTAACAGCTAAGCCAGGATTTATACAAAGGCCTCTAGCATCCAAAGTCCATTCTCTTTCAACCACCATACTAGCTCAATTTGATCTGCTGGTAATCCTACTTTATTTTAAGGTGTGTTGATTCACATATGAGTCTAGTTTGAATGGTTCCACATGCCAAGCAATCATCAGGATTTAAAAAGCCAGCAAATGCAGTGGTTCTACATCAGAACAACTTATAGGAAGAGAGAAGTTTCTGCCTCATTCAGTCATATGGGCCAAATAAACTAGGGAAAACAGAAGGTACTGAGATAAAGCAATATTATATTTTACTTTTTAAGATGATTGTTGCCCTATTGCATAGATGTTCTCAAGGCATTGCATTTCATGTCCTCCCCACCTTTTTTACACACTGCAGGTCATGAGCTTCAAATTTTTATTTAGAATTACAAGTACACCAGAAATAATATCTATATTTTATGAAACTTTTAATATATTTTCCTTATGCGTACGCGGGAAACTTTTGTGAGAAATGAATGATAAGCTAATAATAAATATGTTTTATTCCAAGCTCAAATTGCACTTAACATTTTAGACCTATAGAGAGATCCAGGATGAGCTCGTGCAGAATGAGCCTCAAGACAGGACCAGGATAGTATTTATTATTTCCCCTCCTCAGCAGTAGTAGTAGTTACTTTCTGTTACATAGAGATTTACTATCAGTGTATTCCTAATTACTTCTTAAGTAAAACTGCTAAAAAAACCCACAATATTTTGTCTAGGCATCTGTAGTGTGGCTTAACACTACATCATTGATGAACTCTGAAGACTGGAAAAAAGATTATTCAAATAAAGAAGATACTTGCTATTCATCTAATTTCATTTACCGTTAGATTTGTTTTAGGACAGGTTTAAGCTAAAACTGTATAGGCTCATTATGTTTATAATGTAATAATAATGCAAGCATATGATCTACTGAACTCTGTAGTATGACTTGATTAATAGATTAATAGCTTCTTTCTTGAATTTCAGGTCTTGACCCTGCTGGACCACAATTCTCTGGAAAACCATCAAATGGCAAATTAGATTACACTGATGCACATATTGTGGATGTCATACACACTGATACCAATGGTAACAATGTAGGATTTATTGCTTAATCATTTGAAAATAGAAAAGGAGATGTAGACAGTGGGGAAGAGGAAAACTTAATAAGAGAGAGTAGTGGATGAAGTGATAAGACTGTAATTATATAGTGATTATATTTCCCACAAGCAACATTTCTTGGAGTTAGTGAAAACCTGTGGTGTCCAATGGAACTCTTTGCCTTCAGCTTTCCTCCTTCAGGTTTCAAGAACTGTCATGTCATCCTAAAAAAACTGAAATTTGATAAAAAAAATATACTTCATCCTTTTCATGTTATTAACATTTTATTGATTTGATTATAACTTCCCTCATGCTTAATGTTCCTGATGCATTTAGATTACCATTCTCTCTTATCATTTTATCACTTTGTTGTATGTCAACTCAAACTCAGCACAGATCTTCAGGCACAGAGAGAGTACTTTTCCCTAAAGATTTTTAATTATTTTCCTCAAAATGTCTAACCGACTATTGATCTTTTTAACCAGAGTGCGTTGGACAGACACTTTCAGGTAATATTTTAGATGGCCCAGATCCCCTTCCTGAGTTGAAACTGATGGTACTAATATATATTGAGTACTTCGTATATACGAGGCACTTCAAGTTCTTTATGTGAATTGATTATGGAATTCTCCTAAGTCCCCATGAGTAAGTAAATGTTATCATCCCCCTTTTACAAATGGAGAAGAGGCTCAGGTCAAGGTGACAAGGCCAGTAGGAGGCAGAGTCAGAATTTGAAATAGAATCCTCTGATTCCAAAATCTGCACTTCACCAGTATGCTGCTCAAATTAACTGGAAATTTACATGTGTTTGGTTGGGGTGCATGGGGAGGATATAGTGCTAAGGCAGAGACAGGAGGAAGTGACCCAAAGACTGCTCCCAACTCCCTATTTCCTCAGGTTTATTTTCTCTTTGGTCCAGGTAATTTATTTTCTCCCATATTATTCTGAATTTACCCTGTGGTGATCCATACCAATGATTCTGTGAGATATATAAATACCATTAATGCCATAGATGACAATTTTTCAAATTCTATGTCTATATGCCCATGGGCTGAGCCTATAATCAGATTATGCTCTTTATTTGGAATCTAAGTTCATCTACATCATACAGAGAGTCAGTGCCTAAAGTCTCATAGTTCTGATACCCTCAACCTTTCACGTTTTCTTTCTCTAGCCCTGTATATCAGCTTAACATTCCCACACACAGCACACCTAGTGCCAATTACTCTGCAATTTTGAACTCCTCTTTTTGAAATTCCAACTTCAATTCTGCTTATGGCCTTTTGAATTGGCTCTTCATACTTTTTATTGTTTTTGTTTGCATTTTTGACTTTTCCTAATAAACTGTTTGGATTGTCTTATATTCTTAATATCTTTTGATGACTCAGCTTATCAAATCTAACTTGCCACTAGATGCCACATAGTTGGCACCTTTAACTGATCTTTTTATGACTATCACAAATGAGGAACACAGATTTTTGATACTGCATATTCACCTGTCTCAAGGAATCTCTGAATGAGATACTGCCCTTTCCTTAAATACTAACCTATGAGTGCATTTTCTACTTGCCAGTAATTCTTGTCCTTTTTCAGTTGTATATGTTAAGGAAGCTATGTTGCCTTTCATAATTGTTGATTAGGTAATTTGAACAAACATTCCTGCTGGGATATCAGGAAAAAATTACCAGTCTAATATCCAGAAGACAGAAAAATTCCAGGGAGGTGAACTGGTAATTTGGAGTCACTTTTCTCTGGTGTAGAGAATATGGGAAGTGTTTTTGAAACCCTCATATGAGGCTTGTAAAACATCTTATACTACTTTTTGGGACCCCAAAGGGTAGCGCTATAGGAATAAAGGTAAACTTGAAATAAACCAGCCTTTTTATAATCTCTAGTAAAGCTTTTAATAATCTGAAGTTGCCAGAAAAATCTCATTTATTGTGTTTTGTTTAAGGAGCTCTTGGATTGTTGGACCTGCTAGGTACCTGATAGAAGCCAATAATAGTCCTTTTTTGTAGGAAGATCACATCATCCTTGGTCTCAAATTATTTTTATAAATATATATATATATATATATATATATATATATTTTTTTTTTGCGGTACGTGGGCCTCTCACTGTTGTGGCCCCTCCCATTGCGGAGCACAGCCTCCGGACACGCAGGCTTAGCGGCCATGGCTCATGGGCCCAGCCGCTCTGCGGCATGTAGGATCTTCCTGTACCGGGGCACGAACCCGCGTCCCCTGCATCGGCAGGCAGACTCTCAACCACTGCGCCACCAGGGAAGCCCTATAAATATATTTTTAAATGTGCAGCATCCAAATAAAGATAGCCAGGTACACTTGAAGCAAGAAACGTGCATGAGAACCAACAGAAACAATAATCAGCAGAAACAGACCCATAGGCCTCCAATACTGGCTAAAACGTGCTTAATATTTTCAAAGAGATAAGATAAGACTGCAAATATCAGCAGAGAATGACATTTAAATATAAATATGACCTATTATATTTGATAAAAATAATAAAAAGTTTTTAACTTAAAAAATAAAATAATTGACAATTATTGAATTGGTTGAACAGAAATTTTGAATCGGGTAAAAAGAGAAAGCGAGTGACTTGGAAAATAGTTGAGAAGTCTGTTTCTAGAATAAAGTAAAAGGGTACAATACGGAGCAAAAATCAGAGAGCAGACAATACAGAGAGGTAAGAGGTACATAGGATAAATAGTGAGAAGGTCAATCATGTTTCATTCAAATTCAAAATAAAAGGAGAGAAAAATGGAACAGAAATGATATCTAAAGATAATATCTCAGAATTTCTAAAAACTGAGGAATTATAATCAATAAAAAATTGGAATGCACAGTTAATTCCAATGTGAATAAATAGACATCCTCATTGAGACACATGATAGTAAAGTTACAGAAAAGACCACAACAAAGCATACAGCATAAAATTAAATGAATAAAAAATGACCCAAATTATAACTAGTTTCTCAACAGAAACAGTGGAAGCTAGGAAAGAATAGAGTTATACTTCCAATATGGTGAAAGAAAATAGCTGCCTAGTATCCCAATCTGTTTCAGGAAAAAAGAAAGGAAACTATATAGTTTCAGACAAGTATACACTGAGAGAAATTGTCATCAAAAGAAGGAAAATTATCCTTTGATGGCTATTCAGGAAGGAAGAGTATTGAAAATGGTAAAATACAGTTCAATCTAAATGGATGTTGATGGCATAAAACACTGTTATTGTTTTATGGAATTTGGAATATATAGAGAGAATTAAAATACGTGACAAAAATAGCATATTTTGGGGAGCTGTTAACTGAAGTTCAAGCATTTTTTGTTCCTTTAATTGTATGGAAGAAAGGTTAAAAGTAATTGTCAACAGTTGGTATTTACAAATCAAGGCTTTCTGTTAAATCTCTAGGTATCCAAAAAGAAAAGAGTAAAAGAGTATATAACTTCCAAAGCAACGGAGGACAAAAGGGAATAATTTTTTTTAAGTCCAAAAGAAGGCAAGAAAGGAGAGAAAGAATCATAAAGATCAGACAAAGTAAACAGAAGTAAATAATATGATGGTAAAATTAAACCCAGCTATACCATTAAATGTAAATAGCCTAAATGAAATTTAGGCTGTTAGATTCAATTAAAATATGGTGTCACACTTAGTTAAAAAGATGAAAATTCAATTATGTGTTATTTATTAAAGACATATATAACAGTAAGGAAGCAGAATATGTGAAAGTAGAACATTGATATGCAAATATTATCCACCAAAAGGTGGTGAATCTACATACATTAACTTAGACAAAAATAATTTTATCTCAAAATTAGTAGAAACATAGAAAGGCTTAAAATTATAAAACTTTCAACTCACCAGGAAGATAGTTTGTATATACCTAATAACATGGCTTAAAATTACATAAAGCAAACTTTACACTATCCCATTGCAGAAAGAAAAGCAACTGTGCAATCATAGTGGGAGATTTTAATTAGAAAAATTGATCTAATGGACATTTATAAAACATTATACCCAACAACTGGAGAATATACATTCTTCTAAAGCATCATGGATATTTTAGAGAAACATTATACACTGGGCCTTAAAAATATTCTCAAAATTTTCATAGAGGGGGAAGCATAAAAGGTAGTATTCTCTATATTCAAAGCAATTAAACTATAAATAAATAAGAAAAATATAAGTAGAAAATCCATATATTTTTAGAAGAAACATTTTTAGATAACTAATGAGGGAAGAATAAATAATAATGGAAATATAAAATATTTTGATTCAATAGTATTAAAGTTACTACATATTAAAATTTGTTGGAGTCAGCAAAAGCCATGACTAGAAATAAATGTCCAGTTACAGATATCTTAAAAGGCTGAAAATCAATAATCTAAACATCTATCTTGGGAAATTAAGAATTAAACATAAAACATACCCATAGATATTAAGAAGTTGATGATAAACATACAAAAATGGAATAAAAATATCAATTAGAAGTGATATAAAAAGCCAAAAATTTGCACTTTAAAAAGACAACATTAATTATTTAAAACTATGTCATTTTTACCTTCTTTCAATAAAATGAAAGGAACATAGAATGCTTGAACTTTATATATCACCGTCCAGAGTAATGAGTCCTTGGAGAGAAAAAAACAGAAAGGACAAGGAGAGAAAACACAACTAAAATCAATAATAATAAAGGAGATAGTGTTAGAGATACTATAGGTATTAAAATCATCACAAAGCAATGTAATGAACAATATTTTGCAAATAAATATGAAAATATATGACCATATGGTATGATATATGAAATATAAAAATTCTTATGAAAAGCAAAAGCATTTACCAAACTGACAAATGAAAAGGGAAAGTTTGAAGAGTTTTTTAACTATTGATAAAATAGAAACTGTAATTTAAAGCCTTCCATCAAAGTAAATTCCCAGGCAAGTTTTTGTTCTCTACCAAACAATTAAGTGATAAATAAGACCACTGTTTCATAAACACCTTCAGATAATAACAAATAAATAGGAAATGGTTTGCAACCTTTTTAGAAAGCCATCACAAACTTAATGTCAAAAGTTGAGAAAGACATTGCAGAAAAGACAGTTTGCTGGACATTCTCTATAATAATCATAGATGCAAAAATTCTGCATAAAATATAAAATTAGTAAGCCAGCAGCATATAAAATTGGTATTGAATCACATCCATTTGGGTTTATTATCAAAAAGCAAATTTAGTTTAACATTCAAAAATCGGTTTCTTAATTCATCTTAGCAAAAGAATAAGGGAGAAAATTCATTTAATAATCTCAATCAAATGAAGAAAAAGCTTTAGGGAGAATTTATGTATGGCAAAAACTGGAAAATTGGGAAAAGAAGTAAAATTCCACAATCTGTTAAAATATATCTATTCAAAAATCTGTAGAAAATGTCACGTTGATGATGGAATTTGGAAGACTTTCTTTTTGAGACTGGGAACTGGAAAAGGATGCCTAGTCTAGTCATTCTGAAGCAACATTTTACTGGATGTCTTAAGTGCAGTAAGGGGAGAAAAGTATTAAAAGATATAAAAATATAAAATCATTTTCAGATGATATGTTTGCATACATAGATAACCCCAAAGAATCTCCAGATAATTAGAATTCACAGGAAAATTTAGCAAGGTTGTTGAATATAAGCTATATATACAAAATTCAATTCTTTCTAGAAACCAGCAATAAGAGTTAGCAAATAAAACTTTAGAATTATACCATTTTAATAAGATAAAATCTAGAAATAACTCTTAAGAAAATTGTGCAAGTGCTCTACGCAGAAAACCACAAAACATTGCAGACCAAAATAAAAAGGAACTAAACCACACATATGAATGTGAGTGTTGTATACATGTCAATTTTTTGCAAGTTGACCTACAGATTCAATGCAATCTTTGTCAAAAGCCAATACTTTTTAAATAACCTCACAAGCTAATTATAAAATATGGAAATGAAAAGGGTCAAGTATTGTTATTCTTTTTTTTTAAATTAATTTATTTGTTCATTTTTGACTGTGTTGGGTCTTTGTTGCTGCGTGCGGGCTTCCTCTACTTGTGGCGAGTGGGGGCTTCTCTTGTTGCGGAGCACGGGCTCTAGGCACACAGCCTTCAGTCGTTGTGGCTAGCGGGCTCTAGAGCGCAGGCTCAGTAGTTCTGGCGCACGGGCTTAGCTGCTCCGCAGCATGTGGGATCTTCCCGGACCAGGGTTCGAACCCATGTCCCCTGCATTGGCAGGTGGATTCTTAACCACTGCGCCACCAGGGAAGCCCCTGTTAAAGTGTTCTTGAAAAGAAGAAAAAAGTGCAAAGACATGTGCTTCCGGATATCAAGTCTTATGAAATGGTAATAGTGAAGACAGTGTCATTAGTGTAAGGGTGACAAAAAAGTCAGTAAAAAAAAAAAAACCCAAAAACAGGGCTTCCCTGGTGGTGCAGTGGTTGAGGGTCCGCCTGCCGATGCAGGGGATGCGGGTTTGTGCCCTGGTCTGGGAGGATCCCACATGCCACGGAGCGGCTGGGCCCGTGAGCCATGGCCGTTGGGCCTGAATGTCCAGAGCCTGTGCTCCGCAATGGGAGAGGCCACAGCAGTGAGAGGCCAGCGGACCACACAAAAAAAAAACAAAACAAAAAAAACAGAGTTATGGAACTTATTACATTTATTATGACTTTGGTACTGCTGGACAGTGTGAAAATGATTCTTTTTTTTTATGGGTTTCATTTTTTTAATTGAAGAATAGTTGATTTACAATATTGTGTTAGTTTCAGGTAAACAGGATAGTCTTTTTTTTTTTTTTTTTTTACAGATTATATTCCACTATAAGTTATTACAAGATATTGGGTATAATTCCCTGTGCTATACAGTAAACCCCTGTTGCTTATCTGTTTGAGGTATTAATCCCATACTCCTAATTTGTCCCTCCTCCTGCTCTCTCCCTTTTGGTAACCATAAATTTGTTTTCTATGTCTCTCCCTTTTGGTAACCATAAATTTGTTTTCTATGTCTGTGTGTCTGTTTCTGTTTTGTATATACATTTATTTGTATTATATTTTAGATTCCACTTATAAGTAATATCGTATTTGTTTTTCTTTGTCTGACTTATTTCACTATGCATAATATTCTTTAGATCTATCCATGTTGCTGCAAATGGCAATATTTCATTTTTTATGGCTAAATAATATTCCATTCACATCTTCTTAATCCAGTTGTCTGTTGATGGGCACTTGGGTTGCTTCCATGTCATGGCTGTTGTACATAGTACTGCTTTGAACACTGGGGAGCATGTAACTTTTCAAATTGGTGTTTTCATTTATTCCAGATATACACCCAGGAGTGGAATTGATGGATCATATGATAGTTCTATTTTTAGTTTTTTAAGGAACCTCCATACTGTTTTCCATAGTGTCTGCACAAATTTACATTCCCGCCAACAATGTACGAGGGTTCCCTTTTCTTAACATTTGTTATTCGTAGACTTTCTGATAAGTGGTTCTGTGTCAGTCAACTGAAAACTCAAAATGAAATAAAAAGGTCTCTAACTCCCAAAACACAAAAATTCTTTTCCTATGGTGTGTATAAATGTGAAAGGAAAAGCAATAAACATATTACAAGATATTATTTAAAAAATCTTCATAACATAACATTTTTCTTCAGTGTGCATGAAAAACCATAAGCCAAATTCAAACATTAAGATGTCTGATTATTGAGAACTTCATTGAAGAACACTTTATGAAAGCTAACAGCAAGGCAAAACAGGAAAAGAGTTAAGTAAGCACTATACATCAGTAATAAAGAAAAATACAACTTAATTAAAACAAATCAAGACTTGAACAGACATTTTACAAAAGAGAAATTCCAACTAGGCAATGGAAAGTTCTTAAAATCTTCAGTGAGCAGAAACATGTAAATTAAAACCCCAGTGAAACAGCACATGCCTACCAGAATGACTAAAATTAGAAAGCCTTACAAGACCATTTATTGGAGAGGATGTAGACTAACAGAAATATTCACATGTTGTTGGTAGGGCATAAATTGGTACAACCTCTTTGGCAAATTATTTAGGATTATTTATTAAAATTGAAGATATTCATATTTTATAACACAGCAATTCTACTCCTAGGTATAAAACCAACAGATATTCCTTCACATATGCATTGATGTGTGTGTTCAAGAATGGTCATAGTATTAACACATATTAACCCCAAATTTGAAACAACATATGTCCACCAACAGGAGAATGGATAAATAAGTTATAGTATGTTCATTCAATAAAATACTATATAGCAATGAATGATTACAAATGAATGACTACATTTACACCCGACAATGTGGTTTAATATCACAAATATACTGATAATTGAAAGAAGCCAGATACAAATATGAATACAAATATATTTCCAAAATGGGCTAATCTAAAATATATTGTTTTAGAGGCATCCGTGGAAGGTAAAGAATAGCAATAGCAAAAAAGAAAAAAAAATTAAAAGTAAACATGGTTCTTAGTTTTATAGAAAAGTAAGAAGCTATTTACTGGGTTAAGGTCACACTGGAAGTTTCTAGGTTCTATTTCCTGACATGGGTGTGGTAGCTAAGTGGCTATTTGCTTTATATTCATTAATTAATCTTTAGTTTTATGTTCTTTTCTGCATGTAGGTTTTATATTTTACAATAAAAAGAAAATTAGAAAGCCATATCTGCTCTCCCCACCCTTCTTGAAATCAAAAGAATGTATGGCCTAAGCAGACCAAGCTGCCCTGCCCCTTCCATCTGATAAAAGGGAAATAACATGCCTGAATCAAGGGCTGCTTGTAATAATAAATATCTTTTGCTTCTTCCTGATTCCTGAGCAGTCTTCTTGGTTTGATTTTACTTCAGAAGCAGATTGGAGAAAATGATGGCTCTAAACCTGAAACACCCTAGTCTTGGAACTCTATGTTGAGTTCAGATAGGGGGAAATTGTAAAGATCTCCAAAATTATTGGACTTTTTTTGGGTTATATTTAGAAGACTGTCCTTCCTTACTAAAATTCCACAAGCTAAGTGGATAATGGAATGTAGAGGAATTGGTTAGCATACCCTCACCACTGTCACAATCAAATCATACATATGCTTCCCTGGATTCCAGGGAGTTCTAAGGAAGTCATGTAAGTTGTCCTTTGTCTTTCCTTATATGCTGTATCCCCTCCCCTGTAATGTACCTGCCCAGTGTCCTCATGCCCTGCTAACACCTCACTAGCTGTTATCGTGTTCCGATACATACTAGAACTAAATCAACTAACTGCAACTTAATCCGTACCGTCAGACCCAAGTATTTATCTTCATTGTACTGAATCTATTGCTGATCTCTCTCAAGAGTTCATTATGTTGTAGGAAATTTCTTGTACCCCAACCCAAAGCATTGCAATCTTACTTGGCAGCAAGATTTTATATCTAACCGCAGTCCTGAATATTCTGAGCTTGCTAACCTCTTTCCTTCCTATGGCTCCCCTGGGTTATAGATCCCATAGTGGTAATGCACCCAGAACTTGCATCTTCCCTGGTGCCCCAAGGCTCTACAGATACAGTTGGCTGTCTGTATCTGCGGATGTGGAACTCTTGGGCACAGAGGGACGACTGTGCTGCGCCATTCTATATATGGGACTTGAGCATCCTCAGATTTTGGTGTCCGTGTGGGAGGGCAGGAGATTGGGGGGGGCAGTCTTGGAACCAATATCCCATGGATATCAATGGACAAGTGTATACAGAAACTCTTAAATCATAGCTACATGTTTCGTGTCACTCTGGCACAACTTGTTCCAGCAGAAGCAGCGTTCGATTTTTCCAGTTAGTGAGTCTAGCACCAAATCCTACACATTATTATCCAGAATGAGACTGAATGATCACACTCACCTAAAAGATCCTAAATGACTTGGCTTCATTTCCTCCAATGCTCTTTCTCACGCATTACACCAGCTAACCTGGATTCTTTGAATATTCCATGTGCACACAGATACCTTCTTGACTCACTGCGTTGCTCACATCCTTCACATCTCTGCTCAATTCTCACCTCCTCAGTGGGAAATTCCCCAACCAAACTACTTAAAAGTGCAACCTAACACACTCACTAGGCATTCACTGTTCCTTATTCTACTTAATTTTTCTCTACAGCACTTATTATTATCTGACATACTGTATTTTTACTTGTTTATTATGTCTTTCTCCCACTAGGATGTAATTTCCACTATGATAAGGATTTTTGCTCTATTTTCCTTTTTCACTTGTATATTCATAGCACAAAGAACTGTGATGGACCCACAATAAACTGATCACATGTAAATGTGTTAAATTAATGAAACATAATTTGCATGAGGAATTAATACCAGAAAAACTCATCTTTTAAAAAATAGCATTTATCTTATTTTCAATTCAAATTTTGAGTCACTTTCAAAGGATTTTATAGGAGATTTTGTTTTACATAAGTGTTGCTGACCTGATTATATTTACTTTGTGATTCTTGGGTGCTTTTCTTCTCAGGTTTAGGCATTAAAGAACCCTTGGGACATATAGATTTCTATCCAAATGGAGGGAAAAAGCAACCTGGCTGTCCTAAATCAATTTTTTCAGGTATACCAATAGTATTTTAGAATAAATTGTGCATGAGTCAAAATAATGAAAGAAAATCAGTTTACTTTTTTCCCTTATTAATCTGGGGGCAAGATTTTTTTTTATCACCATTGCTCATGATTCAGGAGTTATTGGTGGAAAATGGTTTAATGTGATCCTTCTCGGTTCATAAATGTTACCAGTAGACATCCCATTTGGTTATGGGTGTAACCTATTACATTATAGTCTCAACAGTTTTAGTTTATCATTTTAAACATTAGGAGAAGTTATAAGTCAATGAAGAAGCATGTATAGCAAAGTTATATAACACAAGTTTGGCTTCAGGATTAAATTTTTACCATTACCATAGTATTGTACAAACACAGATTTATGAACTTCTGCACTTGGTTATTCTGCACATAAATAACTGAGCAACATCTCCAGGTGTGGAATTTGGCTCACTTCAGAGCTATGGCAAAAAAATGTTCTGAGGTCTACAGTGGCAGCCAGTCACGTACCACATCATTAAAGGCCAGTGCAACCAGAGAAGTTTGGTTAAAGGGATAGGGATGTGAGAAGTTAGGAAAGGAAAGAGACATGATAAAGTTTTAATGTCACCTTGTTTCACATTCATCTCCGACACTGAATAGAAATGTTAAGCGTGAGAGTTTAGAAGGGAGATATGTGTACACTAGTTATTAAATATGGTAGCACTGTGTGTAGAGTTTGTTGAATAATTGAAATTAAACATTTTTGCTGTGTTATTACTTTAGAAAAATTTCTAATAAATCTCATGTAAAAGGCATATTACATTTAAGTTTTAAATGGTAACATTTATTTAGTTGCCTGAGATAAAACTGCATTGTAGTCAGCACTTTGATATTCATACAGTGCACAGCATTAGGTAGAACTTAATATTTTTTTTTCAAACTTACTTGAACTTGGCTTAATACATCTAACTGCTTGACTTTGAACACTTAAGGACTTGAATTTATTAAATGCGACCATCAGAGAGCAGTTTACTTATTCATGGCAGCTTTGGAAACAAGCTGCAATTTTATTTCATTTCCTTGTCATTCATACAAAGATTACAAGACTGGTTCATGTGTGGATTGTGCCGACTTTAAGGAAAAATCGTGTCCTAAACTAGGTAAGAGAGATTATCATACTTGCTATACTTCTTTGTGGAAAATGAACAATGTAATTTTGTTAGTATTTTCTGCTGGAAGCTTTCATACTTACTTGTGAATATGCTATTAACATTTTATGGAAAAATTTTCTGTGGAACAGAGAAAATAGTTATTTCCTACTAAATATTTTTCAGATTCTTAGTGAGAGGAACTTGGTCAACCTCCTTTCTGTGTTCCATGTTGTGGGCGCATTTGGTCGTCTCATGATGATACTTGTTCTTGATTCACAAAAGGATCTCACTATTTAGCATCCATCTATATTTCCACTAAAGAAAGAAACTTGTGCATTCTTAGTGGTACTGAGGGTTTTGTTTGTTTGTTAGTTTGTATTTTTAAGGGAATTCTTAACAAGTGAAGAGGTGTGAACCATGGTTAGCTTTTCATTTGCTATTAGCAAGTAGATATGAATCATGCATGGTCCACACCATCTAAATCAATAAACTTAAGAGCAGTTAAGTGTTGCAACTTTTGATAACTAAAGCCTGCCAGTGGGAAATTATAGAGAATAAAAGAATCCATATAAAAAATAGAATGTTAGAGCTGGAAAGAATCTCAGAGGCTGTTTGTTCAGGGTTTGCCAAAGACAATACCAGACCCCAAGCGTGTCATGGGCATGTAGACATCTGATCAGTATCATGATAGGCTCTACCAGAAATGTTTCCAAAGCCAAGTAACCTCAATGAAATGGGTAGCAATTACAAAGGCTGAATTAAACAGCCTCCTGCGGTTTTCTTTCACAGGAGGTTTATACTAATATACTAGAGAATTGCTAGAAGAGGCAGGCAATATGCAGGCTTTGCATGACTTATTTCCTCATAGACCCCTTCTGTGCACAAAATATCTTGTGGGATTAGTTTTCTTCAGTCCTCATGTTGGGGATTGCTTTTCTGGTCCCGTTGCTTTTCCATATAAATGAGGAAATTGTGACACCGTGTGAACATATGGATTGCTGAAGGGCACAAGTGAAAACGGGAGTTAAATCTCTGAATTTTCAATTCAGTATTCTTTCTACTGCATTCAAATTTCAAATTCGGAGGTAGCAGTGTGGAAACAGACACATACATGAAGTAGAAAGCATATTAAATACGTGTGTGTGTATATGTTATATATTCTGTATGTACAAATATTGTTTGTATCTGAAATATATATTATACATACAATATATAGTGTACATAGATGCTATCTATAATATATACATTGTATATATAATGTATAAATATGCATACTGTATCTGTATGAATGTGTATATAGGATAATTGAAGGCTGTGCTCATGGAGGTAAATTCTGTGTTCAAGTTTTATCTAATCAATTTATTCTGCTGAATTAACTGAAAAGAGTTTCAAGTAAAATTCTGCATTTGTAATAGTAAAAACTTATACAAATGGACTTTAACTACATGGCATATGCAAAGATCTGATAAGGTTTCCAGGGAGTAGATTTATTTGTGAATCTTGAATTTAAGAGTTGTTATTGTAGTTGAAATAAATAGAATGTGAAATTATTTGAAAAATGATTTTTTAATTATAAAAATTCATAAATTATAATAATTATCATAATACATTGATCCTTTAGTTCTTTTAGTGATTTGATATTTTTGTATGCTATTTGATAAAAGTCCAATTACTAATATTCTATTTCTCAAATCTCAGGTTATCAAACTGAGCTATGGAAAGATGTTTTAAAAGAGAGAATAGAGAACAGAACTCTCAGGACCACTGTGTTTTTGGATACTGTTGGCACAAATCCATTCTGTAGTAAGTTAACATTTTTAACAAATGAACAATTGATTAGTTTTATATAGTAATTCATATTTTTATTCAAAATTCAAATCTCAAAATGTACTTTCAAGGAACTTTAAATTTTGTTAGAGCCAGTTATACAAATTCAAATAAGGACTTAATTTTTGAATAAAATGAGCATATGCTTTGGGTAATATTCTTCCAAAAAAATCAAGGTCTTTTTTTTTTTACCCCCAATTTCCATGATTATTCTTCCCACGTTTAGAGTTATGTCAGCATATAACAGCTTACAGAGTTTAAGACATCTGTCTACACTATTACCACCCTTTCAGAAACTGAAACTAAATTATATAAATACAAAAATATGCAAGTAAATAATAATCTTCCCAATATATTTAGACAAGAGGAAAAAATTTGAAGAACAGAAGAGAATCTCAGAAATGTAATAACTAATTAGATTTATGAGGAGCTATTTAAAAAAGTAAAATTATTCTGTTTGGAGAGCAAGATCTTAAAGTGCTTTATAAATAAAAGCAAATCCTATGATATGAAGAATCTTATGAAATAAGTTTCCAGTCACTGCCATTGATCTTGGTTACTGGGGAATAAATATTTAAAATAGACTCTTATTATTTTAAAATATTTTAGGTCAGTTATTGCAGATGTTTTGCAGTCAAAGTTATTATCAATTTTTAAGATACTCTTTAAACATTTGTGATGTGCCCTGTCATTCAGAATTGGGCTCATCCATTTTTTAATTTAAAATTTTTATTGAATTAAAATTTAGATTCACATGCAGATATAAGAAATAATGCAGAGGGATCCTGTGTACAATTTATTCAGTTTTCTTCAGTGGTAAAATTTTGTAACACTATAGAATAAATGTAATATCATTACCACATGATATTGATATTGCTAGAATCCATCCATTTTATTTATATTTCCTCACTGGTGTGTGTGTGTGTGTGTGTGTGTGTGTGTGTGTGTGTGTGTGTGTGTGTTTAGCTCTGTACAACTTAATCATCATATAGGGCTCTGTATCTATCACCACAGTGAAGATATTGGACAGTTCCATCACTACCAGACCTTTTGGGTGGCACTTTTATAGCCATATATACCAGCTTCTTGTCCTGCTGTTTCTAATCCCTGACATCCATTAATACACTCCTAAAATTTCGTCATTTTGAAAATGTTATATAAAGGGAATCGTTCACTATGTGACCTTTTAATTGGCCTTTTTAAAGTCAGCATGATTCTCTGGAGGTTCATCCAGCATGTATCAATAATTCATTCCGTTTTATTGTTGAGTAGTATTCCACAGTACGTACGTACTGAAGTTTGTTTAATCACTCATCTCTTGTAGGACATTAGGCATGTGTTTAGATTTGGCTATTATGATTAAAGTTGCTATGGATATTTGTATAAAAGTTTTTGTGTGAATTTAGGTTATCATTTCTCTGTTAGAAAGGCCCAGGAATACAAATGCTGGGTCAGAAGTTAATTGTACATTTAACCTTATAAGAAATTGAGAAAGTGTTTTTCAGTGTGGCTGACCATTTTACATTACCTGCAGCAAAGTATGAGTGATATAATGAGTGACTTCTTACTAGCATTTGGTGTTGTCATTATTTAAAAAAATTATCCTTCCTGATAGGTATATAGTGATGCCTTGTTGAGGTATTAATCTTTGTTGCCTTAATGGCTTATGAGATTGTGTATCTTCTCTGTATATCCTCTTTGGTGAAGTGTGTCTTTTGCTCATTTTCCAATTGGAGTTTTTTTAACTATTGAGTTTTGAGGATTCTTTATATATTTTTGATAGTAGTCCTTGTTTCCTTGTTGAAGATTTGGTTTGCAATTATTTTTTCCCAGTCTGAAACTTGACTGTCTTTTCATCTTCTTCACAAGGGCTTTCACAAGGGCAAAAGTGTTTACTTTTGATGAGGTCTAATTTATCATGTTTTCCTTTCATGGACTATGCTTTCGGTATCTAAGAATTCTTTGCTGAGCACTAGGTCCTGAAGATTTTCACCCCCAATTTTTTTCTAACAGTTTTATAGTTCTGTGTGTTCCTTTAAACATAGACAACGTTGTTTTAAATTTATATTGAAAAGTACATACCCTAGAATATCTAAAATAATCATTGCCAAGAAGAATAAAGAAGAAACAATCAACTTGACCTTTCTTCTGTATCACATCTCTTTTTCTGATTCTCTTCTTCTGTCTTCCTCTTCTACCTTCAAGGGTTTGTGATTACAATCTTTGGGACTGCATTGGGCCCACTTGGATAATTCAAGATAATCTCTCTATTTTAAGGGCAGCTGATTAGCAATCTTAATTCCATCTGAGATCTTAATTATCCTTTGCCATTTCAGGTAACATATTCACAGGTTCCAGAGATTAGGGCACGGACATATTGGGGGAGGTCTACCACAATTATAATATGCATATGTGATTTTTCACAGTTTACTGGTATCATCATTTACCATGTCAAGTGAAATGTGGGAACTTCACTTCCATTTAGGTTATTTTACATTCTCCACTTTTATATATCATTGTCTTGAGTATCGGACCATGTGATAATTTTTACTTCAAGTATCAAATATGATGTATAAATTCACAAGGATAAGGATAATTTATTGTACGTACCCATATTTCTTCTCTTCCCATTATTACCTTTTTGTTTCTGATACTCCAAGATTATTTATTTCATCAATTCCTCTGTGTTCCTTCTTACAATATTTAAGAATGGGTCTGTTAAAGAGAAATCCTTTAAGTTTTTCTTTGTCTGAGAATGTCTTTATTTCTCCTTTATTCTCAAAGGATAGTTTTCCTGGGTATAAGATTTAGAGTTGAGTTCCTTCTTTTAGCACTTGAAAAATGCCATGTCTCTTCCTTTTGGCTTCTGTGGTTTCACATGAGAAATCCATTGTAACTCAATTTGGTGTTCTCCTGTAGATAACACATCATTTCTCTTTGGCTGCTTTCAAGAGATTTTTCTTTGTTTCTAGTTTTCTGAAGCTTAATTATAATTCTTTTGTTATATTCCCACAGGTCCCTGAGGTTCTGTCCATTTTTTTTCTCAGTCAGTTTTCTGTTTTCAGGTGGAGTTTCAGGCAGATCGATCTGTTCTCCAGTTCACTGATTTCTATCCTCTTTCATTTCCACTCTGCTATTGAGGCTGTCCAGTGAGTTCTGTATCCATTATGGTATTTGTCATTTATGTAATGTCTACTTTTATTTTCTTTTATAGCTTCTATTTCTTGGCTGAGATTTTGCTATTCCTTCATTTTTTTTCAAGAGACTCTGACTTTGAAGGATTTTTATGACAGTTCCTTTAAAATCCTTGTCAGATAATCCCAGCCTCTGATTCATTTCAGTGCTGGCATTAGTCGATTGTCTTTTCTCACCAGAGTTGTGATTTTCTTTGTTCTTGGTATAATGGGTAATTTTCAATCACATCTTGGACATTTTCTCTATGTGACAATTTGAGTCCTGTTTAAATCTTCTATTTTAGCAGGAGTTATATTGTTTAGGTTTTGGCTTTATGTATTCTGAGACTGTGAGTTTTAGCTACATAAAGCTTCAGGATTATCATATTTTCCTGGTGATTTGCTTTACTTTGCTCTTTTTTGTGCTTCATAAATAAAAATGCATGATTTTTTGCCTCACAGACTATTTTATCAGATTTCATCACAACAACAATTTGTCTCATACAGCCTTTGAACCTTGTGTCTTCTTTTCTATCCTCAATATTATATTCAGTAGTATTTTATTTCACTTATTTAACAATAAACAATTATTATGAATATTATAATTAATCAAATGCTCACTTATATTTACCAATTTTTTTTCTACATTTTATCTTGTCCTTTCCTCCCTTCCCAACTCCTTCCTTTGGGATTTAATTTCTATCTTGCTAAAATACATCCTTAATGACTTTTCACTAAGTAATGTTTCTCAGTTTGTTCATTTGTTTCCTTGAAAATGTCCTTATCTTTTTCTTACTCTGGAATGTAAATTTAGTCCGGAATAGAATTCTACACTGAGAGTTTTTTCACTGAGTACTTTGAAGATATTAATTCTCTCATTTTAAGATAATTTTCTTTTCATTTATTAGCAGTCTAATTGTCCCCTGCAGATAATCTATATTTTTCTTCTGGTTAAACTTATGTATGTATATATGTATTTATTTATCCATCTATTAATTTATGCATGATTTGTTGTTATTTTCTAGTCTCAGTGGTCAGTTCAAGTCTCTATTAAAGAAAAAAATATTTGTGTTATTTCAAAATAAAGATTCATGTCACATTTTAACAGAAAACTCTCATCAGTCTGCTCTTCTTCAAAATTCTCCCTTCAGAACATGGATTTTGTTTTTTCCAGAATTTAGGTACCATAATACTGGAGGATTTTTCATGTAAATTTTTGGAGGTCCTTAACCAATGGGGACTTGTAAATTTAAATTCTGTGTTACCTGGAGTTTTATTTAGTCTTAAGGAATTTATTTTTCCACTTAAGACCCATACACAACCAGTAGGAAGAATTTTTCAAGTTTCTCTTTCAATGACAAAGCAGAGAGCTAAGGTCCCTGACTGTGCAATGTTTTTCACTGTAGCTCCATCACTTAGTGTTGTCTCCTGCTGTACCATGGAAATTGACACTTCATCCTTTGTCTCCATGCTACACCCAGTTCTCAAGTCCCATGCAGATCCAGGGCTTCAGTTCTTCTTAAACCTTGCGTTTAATTTCTCTTCATTGCTGTCTCCTGATATTTTCTCTTCCTTCATCTGAGCTTGGTTGTGTTTTCGATTTATACCCAGAATTTCTATACACTTGTAGCAGGAGGCAGGCTTATTATGTAACATCTCAATATATCATACTGCCAGGAATCATCTGAGCAAGTATGAGCACCCACTTTTTTGGGTGAGGGAACCAAAGTATTTTATCTAAAGCTGGGCAGTCACTTCAAAGTAAGAAGTGTTCCTTTATGTCTTTTGTGTTAGCAATTGATGAGGGTCAATTATAAATCCATTACCTTATTTGAGGTAGTACTAAGCATCTGGCATAGGCAAGAAGTTACTCTGGGCTGTTTTGTAGCAACATTTAATGGCTAGCATGCACAATTTTAGTACATATGTATTTCACAAGAAAAGTTCATCTATCCCATGTTCTGTTTATATACATTGTCTTCCAAGAGTTTTGCACAACACTGGGAAAATTCACGGAGAGTAAGAAATTTCTGTGTACACCAGACAATATCAGGTACAGGGATGAGTTCAGCATCTTTGCCTCTGAAAGATATATCAATTTTTTTTGTACGGGAATTTTGAAAAAGAACTACTATGAGCTCACTCTGTATAGGACTGTCTAATTTTACAGTCATTCCAAAACAACCAGTGAAATTGGGAATTTTATTTGTCAAGCAAATTTAGCTAGGACAATTAATCAGATAATTAAGGAACCTTATCATATTTACCTTAGATGTGCTATTGATAGAGAAAAATTGTTTAATTGACCTAAATTCTGATATTTTTCGATTTGCAGACAAGTTAGTATTTACTAATTATTTGACCAACTTTTCACCATACCCATGACTGTCTGGCAAGCTTTTATTCCTCATTTTCAAGACCAGTTAAAAATTAACAAGAGGGAATTTCCCTGGTAGTCCAGTGGCTAAGACTACGTGCTCCCAATGCAGGGGGCCTGGTTTGATCCCTGGTCAAGGAACTAAGAGTTCGCAACTAAGAGTTCGCATACCACAACTAAAGATCCTGCAGGCCACATGCCACAACCAAGACCTGGCACAGCCAAATAAATAAATGTTAAAAAAAGATTAACAATAGGTAAAATATATTACATATGTACCAAATGAGTGCCTTTCAATATTATTTGCAGATATTATATATGTCTAGATTACATAAATATATATTTACATGCATATCTCCACCAAACCAAAGTTAAAAAATAACATGAATTGCATTCCATATTTTCGTTTTGTAGCCTATTATTTTGTTCTCAGTATAATTGTTCTGGATAAAACGATGAAGGATGGCTGTATTACATTTAAATTATTAAACCAACTTGGAATGGTTGAAGAGCCAAGGCTCTATGAGTAAGTAGAATTTAGTATCTTTTTGTTTTGTAAAATATGTTTTCTCGAGCTTTTGGAGGATAATCTAAATAGTACAAATTTTCTATGCAGTGAGTCTTAAACTGTTAAATATTAAATGGATCTCTGGTGTCATATTCTAATTCATTCATTCTATGGAGGGAGATGCCGAATATGAAAGAAACTAAATAACTTGTTCATGTGATACATCTAGCTACTACAAGAGTTAGAAGAAGAGAAGAAACTTTCCACCTAATTTTGAACACAGATAGAATGCGTTGTAATAACTAATAATATCACCCCATAATATTTTATTACTTTAAATTGCTTAGAATTGTGTATATATGTATATACCCATGCACACATATACGTATGATTCATCACTTATTCTTATCAGACACATGGTGATCAGACACATAGTGATCCAAACTGAAATAGCAATGTTACCGTGCTCAAGGAGGTCACAGAATCCTGGAAGAGACTAATGCATAATTACAGCTCTGAGTAATAAGTTTTATAGTAGCAGAACACTTATGTGCTATGGGAGTACAGAGGAAGAAGCAAGGAAGCATTTGAAAGGGTGGTATTGCAGTCAGGGAATGGGAGATGGTGCTTTCAAAGGCATGGATAGGTAAGTACGTGAGTTCATTAATAGCACAGATTGCAGTCCTAGAGCAGTTGTTTCAAACTTGTTCAGAAGGCAAACAAACTGTGAGTCTTGCTTTCCTTTACAAGAATCATGTTCTATGCAGAACACCATGAAATACTGATGCATTTTTATTCAAACACTTGATTAGTGCATTTTTCATGAATAATGTAAAATATAAAACCCATACGCATGGTAAATCTACCCATCTAAGCCTGGCCAATGGCTTTCTTGTTTTTCTATTAATAATTCTTTGCTAATAAATTTATACATGCTTTAGGATTTTAACCCTTTTAGATGCCAGGAAAGTCAGAGACTTTTTTTTTTTTTCTGGTACGCGGGCCTCTCACCGCCGCGGCCTCTCCCGTTGCGGAGCACAGGCTCCGGACGCACAGACTCAGCAGCCATGGCTCACGGGCCCAGCCGCTCTGCGGCATGTGGGATCCTCCCGGACTGGGGCACGAACCTGTGTCCCCTGCATCGGCAGGCGGACTCCCAACCACTGCGCCACCAGGGAAGCCCAATCAGAGACTTTTAAATGATCTTTTATTTCCCTTTTCAAAATTAGAAAAGGAATTTTTTTTGCTGTAGAAAATGTGTTATACAGTAGAAAGTGAGAATAATCTATAATTACATTGTCCAGGGATATTCACATTTACTATTTGGTTTATAAACATTCCTCTTTTTCTTCCTCCCCCTCCTCTTCCTTCTCCTTCTCTTTCACCTTCATCTCTTCCTTTTCCTCCTCTTTCTTCTTCTTCTACATGCCCCTGCACATGCATACATTATTTTTTTACTTAGCAAAATTAGGATCATTTTGCAAATGTGTTCTGCATTCTGATTTTTATACTGAATGCTACAGTGTGATCATTTTTTCTGTGTCACTAAAAATCACTTACACATCATAATAGGATGCCAAATATATTAATATGCCAATATAGGATTTTAAACAGAGAGTGTCAATATTGTGTATTCAGGGTAGAATGACTCCCCAGATGGATGAGTAATGGGGAGATTAGTGTGGATCAAGTCCAGAGTGGTTGCTATTGTAATAATTTATAGGAAAGATAATGGAGGCTTGGATCGAGTCAGTGGAAGTGGGTTTTTAGGATTTAGAGTAGATTTGTTTTTGTGATTAATTAAACATGTGAAAGTGAAGGGAAAAAACCCAATCTGGAGTGACTTTGAGTTTTAAGCTTGGTGACTATTTGAATTATGGTGCCATTTACTGAGCTAGGAGATACATGGAGAGGAGCCAATTTAATCATTCAATAAAATTTCTTGAACTGTACTAGAAATTAAGGACAAAATTTTGGGAAAATTATAGATTTCTGTCCTTTCATAATTTTTGTCTAGTAAGCAGTTTGCAAATACATAATACAAATAAAATGATGATGTTCATCATTCCTGTTTTCAAACAATTTTTTTTTTCTTTTTTTTTTTTTGCGGTACATGGGCCTCCCACTGCTGTGGCCTCTCCCACCACGGAGCACAGGCTCCGGACGCGCAGGCTCAGTGGCCATGGCTCACGGGCCCAGCTGCTCCACGGCATGTGTGATCTTCCCGGACCGGGGCACGAACCCATGTCCCCTGCACCGGCAGGCGGACTCTCAACCACTGTGCCATGAGGGAAGCCCTCAAACAATTTTTAATGAATATCTATATTGAGCTAGGCACTGTACTAGGTGCTGAATATACTAGGATGAGAAAAACAGACATGATCCTACCCTCATTAAATTTACAGTCTAATGAGGGATATAAAATAAATAATTATAAAAATATGTAAATAAAATTCTGTCTGTGAAAAATGTCTTGAGGCAAATTATAGTATGTACGGGAACACAGAATAGGGAATGTGAAATAGTTAGTGGGGTCACTAAAACTTTCTCTAACGCCTTTTTATATCAGTTGAGACCAAAAGGAGGAGGAGGAGTTAGTTGCTCTGCTGCATTCTGGGCAGAGGGGCCAACAAAGGCAAAACTCCTGAAGCAGGAGAAAGTAGAGTCCATTTTGGGAGCTGAAGGAAGTTTATTATGTCTGAGAACAGAGGCAGGGAAAGGAAGAGAATGATGAGAGAGGTAGAAAACACTTATATTTTGTAGGAATTAGAACCTGTAGGACATGTTCAAGGATTTCTATTTTATTCACTTGGCAAGTGAAAACCAATGAAGTGTTTGTGCTGGGGCAGTCTGGTTGGAGCCAGGACTGGATTATTATTTTGGAAAAACAATTTGACCACAGTGGATTGGAGAGGGAAAAGACAGGATGCTGTTGCAAGAATAAAGACCAGGAACAATGGTGCCCTGAGATAAAGTGTTTACAGTGGAAATGGAAAAATGAGAATGAGGATGGATTCAAAGCAGATTCAGGATATTTCACAGTCAGCAGCACATGGGATAGATTAGATGTAGGAGTTAAAGAGAGGATGGGGGGACCTTCAAGATGGCAGAGGAGTAAGACGTGGAGATCACCTTCCTCCCCACAAATACATCTACATGTGGAACAACTCCTACAGAACACCTACTGAACACTGGCAGAAGACCTCAGACTTCCCAAAAGGCAAGAAAATCCCCACGTACCTGGCAATGTGGCTGACAGGGTCCATGTGCCTGGCCATGTGGCTGACAGGGTCCATGTGCCTGGCCATGTGGCTGACACGGTCTTGGTGCTCCAGCCTGGTGTCAGACCTGAGCCTCTGAGGTGGGAGATCCGAGTTCAGGACATTGGGCCACCAGAGACCTCCCAGCCCCACGTAATATCAATTGGTGAGACCTCTCCCAGAGATCTCCGACTCAATGCTAAGATCCAGCTCCACCCAACGACCAGCAAGCTGCAGTGCTGGAGGCCCCATGCCAAACAACTAGCAAGGCAAGAACACAACCCCACCCATTAGCAGAGAGCCTGCCTAAAATCATACTAAGTTCACAGACACCCCAAAACACACCACCGGACATGGTCCTGCCCACCAGAAAGACAAGACCCAGCCTCATCCACCAGATCACAGGCACCAGTCCCCTACACCAGGAAACCTACACAACCCACTGAACCAACCCCACCCATTGGGGGCAGACACCAAAAACAATGGGAACTACAAACATGCAGCCTGCAAAAAGGAGACCTCAAACACAGTAAGTTAAACAAAATGGGAAGACAGAGAAATATGCAGCAGATGAAGGAGCAAGGTAAAAACCCATGAGACCAAACAAATGAAAAGGAAAGAGGCAGTCTACCTGAAAAAGAATTCAGAGTAATGATAGGAAACACGATCCAAAATCTTAGAAATAAAATGGAGAAAATACAAAAAACGTTTAACAAGAACCTAGAAGAATGAAAGAGCAAACAAACAATGATAAACAGCACAATAAATGAAATTAAAAATTCTCTAGAAGGAATCAATAGCAGAATAACTGAGGCAGAAGAACGGATAAGTGACCTAGAAGATAAAATAGTGGAAATAACTACTGCAGAGCAGAATAAAGGAAAAAGAATGAAAAGAATTGAGGACAGTCTCAGAGACCTCTGGGACAACATTAAACTCACCAACATTCTAACTGCAGGGGTCCCAGAAAAGAAGAGAAAAAGAAAGGGTCTGAGAAAATATTTGAAGAGATTATAGTTAAAAATTTCCCTAACATGGGAAACATCTCAAATAAACAACCTAAACTTACACCTAAAGCAATTAGAGAAACAAGAACCAAAAAATCCCAAAGTTAGCAGAAGGAAAGAAATCATAAAGATCAGATCAGAAATAAATGAAAAAGAAATGAAGGAAAGAATACCAAAGATAAATAAACCTAAAAGCTGGTTCTTTGAAAAGATAAATAAAATTGATCAACCATTAGCCAGACTCATCAAGAAAAAAAGGGAGAAGACTCAAATGCACAGAATTAGAAATGAAAAAGGAGAAGTAACAACTGACACTGCAAAAATACAAAGGATCATGAGAGATTACTACAAGCAGCTATATGCCAATAAAATGGACAACCTGGAAGAAATGGACAAATTCTTAGAAAAGCACAACCTTCCAAGACTGAACCAGGAAGAAATAGAAAATATAAACAGACCAATCACAAGCACTGAAATTGAAACTGTGATTAAAAATCTTCCAAAAAACAAAAGCCCAGGACAAGATGGCTTCACAGGCGAATTCTATCAAACATTTAGATACGAGCTAACACATATCCTTCTCAAACTCTTCCAAAGTATAGGAGAGGGAGGAACACTCCCAAACTCGTTCTATGAGGCCACCATCACCCTGATACCAAAACCAGACAAAGATGTCATTAAAAAAGAAAAGCACAGGCCAATATCACTGATGAACATAGATGCAAAAATCCTCAACATAATACTAGCAAACAGAATCCAACAGTACATTAAAAGTATCATACACCATGATCAAGTTCTTCAATATATGCAAATCAATCATTGTGATATACCATATTAATGAATTGAAGGATAAAAACCATATGATCATCTCAATAGACGCAGAAAAATCTGACAAAAGTTAACACCCGTTTATGATAAAAACTCTCCAGAAAGTAGGCAGAGAGGGAACCGACTTCAACATAAGAAAAGCCATATATGACAAACCCACAGCCAACATCATTCTCAATGAAAAACTGAAACCATTTCCACTAAGATCAGGAACAAGATAAGTTGCCCATTCTCACCACTGTTATTCAACATAGTTTTGGAAGTTTTAGCCACAGCAATCAGAGAAGAAAAAGAAATGAAAAGTATCCAAATCAGAAAAGAAGAAGTAAAACTGTCACTGTTTGCAAATTACATGATACTATACATAGAGAATCGTAAAGATGCTACCAGAAAACTACTAGAGCTAATCAATAAATTTGGTAAGGTAGCATGATACAAAATCAATGCACAGAAATCTCTTGCATTCCTTACACTAATGACAAAAAATCTGAAAGAGAAGTTAAGGTTAACACTCCCATTTACCACTGCAACAAAAAGAATAAAATACCTAGAGATAAACCTATCTAAGGAGACAAAAGACCTGTATGCAGAAAACTATAAGACACTGATGAAATAAATTAAAGACGATACAAATAGATGGAGATTCTTGGATTAGAAGAATCAACATTGTGAAAATGACTATACTACCCAAAGCAATCTACAGATTCAATGCAATCCCTATCAAACTACCAATGGCATTTATCACAGAACTAGAAAAAAAAAATCTTAAAATTTGTATGGAGACACAAAAGACCCCAAATAGCCAAAGCAATCTTGAGAAAGAAAAATGGAGCTGGAGCAAGCAGGCTCCCTGACTTCAGGCTAAACTACAAAGCTACAGTAAACAAGTCAGTATGGTACTGGCACAGAAACAGAAATATAGATCAATGGAACAGGATAGAAAGCTCAGAGATAAGCCCACGCACTTATGGTCACCTTATCTTTGATGAAGGAGGAAAGAATATACAATGGAGAAAAGACAGCCTCTTCAATGGGTGGTGCTGGCAAAACTGGACAGCTTAAAAGGGTGAAATTAGAACACTCCCTAACACCATACACAAAAATAAACTCCAAATGGATTAAAGACCTAAATGTAAGTCCAGACACTATAAAACTCTTAGAGGAAATCATAGGCAGAACACTCTATGACATAAATCACAGCAAGATCCTTTTTGACCCACCTCCTAGAGAAATGGAAAAAAAACCCAAAAATAAACAAATGGGACCTAATGAAAGTTCAAAGCTTTTGCACAGCAAAGGAAACCATAAACAGGATGAAAATACTACCCTCAGAATGGGAGAAAATATTTGCAAATGAAGCAACTGACAAAAAATTCATGTCCAAAATATAAAAACAGCTCATTCAGCTCAATATCAAAAAACCAAATAACCCAATCCAAAAATGGGCAGGAGACCTAAATGGGCATTTCTCCAAAGAAGTTATACAGATTGCCAAAAAACACATGAAAGGACGCTCAACATCACTAATCATTAGAGAAATGCAAATCAAAACTCCAATGAGGTATCACCTCACACCAGTCAGAATAGCCATTATAAAAAACTCTACAAATAATAAACGCTGGAGAGGGTGTGGAGAAAAGGGAACCCTCTTGCATTGTTGGTGGGAGTGTAAATTGATACAGCCACTATGGAGAACAGTATGGAGGTTCCTTTAAAAACTATAAATAGAACTACCATATGACCCAGCAATCCCACTACTGGGCATATACCCTGAGAAAACCGTAAGTCAAAAAGAGTCATGTACCACAATATTCGTTGCAGCACTATTTACAACAGCCAGGACATGGAAGCAACCTAAATGTCCATTGACAGATGAATGGGTAAAGAAGATGTGGCACATGTATACAGTGGAATATTACTCAGCCATAAAAAGAAACGAAACTGAGTTATTTGTAGTGAGGTGGATGGACCTAGAGTCTGTCATACAGAGTGAAGTAAGTCAGAAAGAGAGAAACAAATACCGTATGCTAACACATATATATGGAATCTAAAAAAAAGAAGGTTCTGATGAACCTAGGAGCAGGACAGGAAGACATAGAGAATGGACTTGAGGACACGGGGTGGGGGAAGGGTAAGCTGGGATGAAGTGAGAGAGTAGCATTGACAATATATACACTACCAAATGTAAAATAGATAGCTAGTGGGAAGCACCTGCATAGCACAGGAAGATCAGCTCAGTGCTTTGTGACCACCTAGAGGGGTGGGATAGGGAGGGTGGGAGGGAGGGAGATGCAAGAGGGAAGAGATATGGGGATATATGTATGCATATGGCTGATTCACTTAGTTACACAGCAGAAACTAACACAACATTGTAAAGCAACTATACTACAATAAAGATGCGAAAAATATTTTTTTAATTAAAAAATAAAAAATAAAGAGAGGATGATCTCAAGGGCAAAGCCTAGTTGTCCGGCTTGGGCAATAGATAGTGGTGCCATTTAAAATTATAAGAAAATTTCTAAGTTTTAGGGCAGCAGTGTCCAACCTTTTGGGGACCAGGGACCGGTTTTGTGGAAAACACATTTTCCAAGGACTGCGGGGGCACGCGGGGAGTTCAGCCGGTAATGCTAGCGATAGTTCAGGTGGTAATGCTAGCGATGGGGAGCGGCAGGTGAAGCCTCGCTCGCTCGGCTGCCACTCACCTCCTGCTGTGTGGCCTGGTTCCTAACAGGTCATGGACCAGTACTGATCTGCAGCCCGGCGGTTGGGGACCCCTGTTTTAGGGTTTTTGTTTTTCTTTTTTGGTGAGAGTTGAGTGTTGGGGAAGATGTCATTAAATTTGAACTTAGTGAGCTTTAGGCATCCTTGAGATATCCAAGTAGACATGGTGAGTAACAGCGGGTATATGTGTCTGGGTCTCATCAGACAGGGCTCAGCTGGGGGCAGAGGCTTGGTGGAACACACAGTTGGTATTTGGAACCGGTGGAGCAGATGTGAGTTTTGGGGGGAAGACAATATGTTTCCATCTGGATATGTTGACTCTGAAGTATCTCTGAGAAATCTAGATAAGCTCTTGGACAGAAATTAGAGATATGACCAATGACATTATATTCTGTGAAAGAGGAGGTAGTCACTCTGCCACAGGGAGCAGGGATGGGTTTTGAGGGGAGTGATAACAACCTTTTCTGGATCTAGAGGCTGTGGGAGAATCAAAAGTAGAAGAGAGCAGGGACAAATATAAGATGGCAGAAGTGCTGGGTGTCCCACTGGTTGCTTTTCAGCTATTCTATGTGTGATAGTTGCCTTTGCTCAAGTCAGTCATTGTTGCCTCAAAGGAAGAAATTATTTCAACAGATTTTTTTTTCAGTTTCCTTTCCTCTTCTTTTTCTTTCCCTTTCCTTCTCTTCTCTCCTTCCTTCATCCCCTTCCTTCCTTCTTTCCTTTGTATCTTCCACCCATCCTCCATCCCTTCCCCCTTCCCTTTCTTTCGTCCTCCTCCTCTTTCTTACCTTTTTCCTCCTCATACTCCTTTTCTGTTTCCTTTGGAGTCAGGCAGACCCACGAAGTGATAAAGTGGCACAGAACAACAAAGCATCACTATTTGAGGGCTCCGTCTATTCAAAGATCAGCGATAGTTGTTCAGGGGCCTATAAAAAGAAGTAAAATGTGACTTCTCTAATCTTAGTAATATGTACAATCTAGATACCAAGTCAGAAAGACAAGATGTCCCACTTTTTCTCAGAAAAGTTTTCCCAAACTATTTGAGTGTGGGGATATATATATTATTATTATTTTATTTTGTTTTTAATTACTGTTTAAATTATTTTAATTAATACTTTACCACATATTTTATTGTTTGGCCTTTTCCCTATAATATTGGTATTTCTATCTAATGTTTATAAGATTGTATTGATTTTGAAGTTGTATTACATTTTGAATTACTAATATGATGAGATATGAAATTTTCTGTTTAGGAAGAACAGATTATTTTATAAACTTCAAGAATTCAAGATTCTTGCTCAGTTTTTAAATGATGTTGTAAATATTTCAGCCATTAGTTTGGCATATTTTCAGAGCTCAAATCAGCAATGTTCCACATGCAGATACACTATTCAGCGTCTCAAGTTAAAATCACTTACATATCCAGAAAGGTAAGAAAACTAAATTTTGATTTCAATGCTATCTTTTAAACTTGAAAATATTGCTTTGCTAAGGAGTGGTTTAAAAATCCATGTATTTGAATATCTGTTTATTGTATTTTAGATTGTATTTTATATAAATGTTGGAATATCTAAAAGATACAAAAATTTTTTTTGGCTTAGATGAGATTTATTTTGGAATCACATTACCCAAGCAAAGAAAAAACACAATCATTTCACAAGACACAATAAACATGAAAAAAGTGAGACAAATGTCTGCCTTAGAACTTTATCAGTCATTTCAATGGGTTTCTGGATTGCTAGAAATCTCTCTTCTTTGGTTGACTGCAACACTTTATCTTTATCTCTGTTTATGTTCCTGTATTTATATACTTGATTTCCCAATTACCTTTTTGTGAATGTCGAACACAGTAAATAAGAATTTCTGGAGAATAAAAATAATAAGTGGTAAGCATATGCATTTAGATGAGGTCTACTTCAACAAAGGAGAACTGGGAAAATTCTTTGAAGTATGTTATTTTGTAAACTTCTGGTATGAGAATATTTAGTCATTCAAAAGTCAATGAGTGGGGACTTCCCTGGTGGCACAGTGGTTAAGAGTCTGCCTGCGAATGCAGGGGACACAGGGTTCGAGCCCAGTCCAGGAGGATCCCACATACCACGGAGCAACTAAGCCCATGCACCACAGCTACTGAGCCTGAGCACCACAAGTACTGAAGCCCATGGGCCTAGAGCCCATGCTCCGTAGCAAGAGAAGCCACCACAATGAGAAGCCTGCACACCACAATGAAGAGTAGACCCAGCTCGCCACAACTAGAGAAAGCTCGCACACAGCAACAAAGATCCAGCACAGCCAAAAAAAAAAAAAAAAATTTATTAAAAAAAAACAGTCAATGAGTGAAATGTCATTGTAACGGAGAGATAACTTGCACTATCATATTCCCCTAGTCTCCTCCATTAATACCTGTCTGAGCCTCAGGATGCTGAGTATGAATAAAGAAGTGTAGTTGTTATAGTTTTACATGCTCTGTTTCTGGCACTTAAATGTAAAGGATTTATATTGTTCTGGAATATAGTCTTCTCCCTGTATATCCTAACTGGAAAGAGAAACAAAAGAGTTTCTTCCTCAGTCTAGAAGAAGCATATGCTGTAAGTCTTGGCCAGGCATTAGCTAGAATCTTTGTATATAAATTAACAGCACATGAGCTCACTATGAGAAAGAGAAATTTAGTTCCATACATCTGTACAGTAAAAGCAACCAAGGATAATGTATATATGGGCAAGTGCCAGAGCTGGATACTCATCTCTCATTGTTCAAGCAGAGGTGAACAGGAAAAACACAACAACAAAATGGTGCCTAATTCAGCATCAGCAGCATGAGAAAGATCCAACAGTCAAGATTTAGAAATAAGGTTGACTTTTTAAAAGATTTATTACAGGAAATTTCACAAAGAATTGCTTGGTGTTCTCAACAATATTTAAGGAAACAGTAATCCGTGAAGGAACAAGTGAAGAGCAAGATGATCAAGCAACTGACCGTGATTAAATGGAACTGAGACTTAAGAAACTAAGGTCAACATCAAATTTAGTGTCAACATTAAAAACAAGAAAGAGTAGAATTATAATGTAGAAAACTCATTTTTAATAACCTACAGAATAAGGTAATATAATAGAGAAGACTGAGGAATAATTTTTTGGGAAAATAATTAAAATGAAAAAATGTATATACCTAGTATTGCTGAAGAGGAGACACAACAGAAGAAGTAACTACAGATCTGATGAAAGGAATCTCTCCTCAACTGAAGAAGATACAGATCTCAAATTGATAGAATGAACTAAGAACCAGGAAACTAAAAGAGAGCAACATTTAGAGCCACTCATATATTTTATTTTTAAGATTGAGTGATAAGTATAGAATTCTGCAAGTATTCAAAGACTTCTTCATGGAATGGAAGATTTAATGCTGTAGCAATGGCAATTCTTATTAAACTCACCTGTAAGTTTAACATGACTCCCATCAAAATCTCCAGAAGAGAAGGCTTAGCTCTTCCTAATTAACTTGGAATAACAAATTACTGAGATGAGCCAAGAAAATTTGAATGAGAGTTGTGTTTATAACTTTAACTATGAAACAGAAAAGCAAATTCCAAAACAGCAATAATTTTAAAAATTTGATACTGGCAGAAGAATATATATGCATTTAAGGGAGTAAAAGGAAAACTCCAAAACGTAATTTTGTAGATGATGTGAATAACCTTTCAAGTAATGACACAACAATAAATGACAACTGAAAAAGAGTTTAATGTCTTAATTATAACATATTCAAAATTAGTTATAGATATAGTAACATATTAAATATAAAACAGTAAGGAGAAAACATAGGCAAATGTTTATGTATGCAGAATAATGACAGCCAAGACAGAGAAACTAAATGGAAAATATTAATCAATTTGCCTCCATACAAATTAAAAAAATAAAATCTGTATGTCACAAACATTAACAAAAACAAAATAAGAAAACTTATAATGTGTGGGATACAGAATGGCTTTAAATTATTTATATATTAATACATTTTATAAAAATACAGAAAGACACATCTCAGTTAAAACATAGAGAAACATCTTTTTAGTTGCCTTAGTCAAAAAACCTGGGTTCAGCATAGACGTCTTTTTCTGTCACACTCCACATCCAATCATAAAAACTTTTGCCCCTACCTTCTAAACATATCCAGTATTCAACCACAGTCTCAATAAAAGCCAAAGCCCTCACGATGGTTTAAATATCCCACCTGACTCGGGGGCTACACCTCCACTATCCCATACCTCTTTGACCTCAGCTCTTCCTTCACTGAACTGGCTCTTTAGATACAGCATTGCAGGCCTCCCTGCTGTTCCTTGAACAGACCAGGCAGGATCTTTCTTAGAACCTTTGCACTGGCTGTTTCCTCTGCCTGAAAATTTCCTTCCCTAGAAGCCTAACTTTCTCTTCAAGATTTTACTCAGATGTCATTTTTTCAATATAGCAATCCTACCACTACTGATCTCCCTGACCTTGCTCAAGTTTTGTTTTGTTTTTCCTCATAGGACTTATAGGTAGTATACTACATACTTATTTATTATGTTTGTTGTTTATTGGTTGTCTCTCCCCATGTAGAATTTAAGTTCCTTGAGGACATTGATTTTATCCATTTTGTTCACACAAGTACTTCAACTGTGCCTGGTACAAAATAGACACTAAGTGAATAGTTGAATGAAGAACCAGAGAAATAAATTGACAAAGAGCAGTTTAAAAAATTAAAGGAATAAATGGCTAACAGTCATATTTTAAAATTTGTAACCCCAATAGTATTCAAATAAATTAAAATTAAGGCAATGAGATATATCTCTTCCCAAGTTGGAAAAAGAAAAATATCTGTTGTTGCTGAAGTTATACAGAAATTTCCACTGTGTTTCACTGCCGGTAGGTGTGTAAACTTATAAGCACATTCTGGAAAGTATTTAGCAAAATATGTCAAGAATCCTCAAATGTTAATACTTCTAGCCTGTTATTTCTTCTTCTAGAACTTATACTTCAGAGACCAGGTAGCACAGGGTAATGTTCAGAGTGCCTGAGTTTTCACTTTAGTTCAGTTCCTTGCTAGTTCTGTGACCTTCTCAAATTGATTCATCTTTCTGTGTCTCAGTTTTTTAATCTGTAAAATGAGCGTAGTGATAATCAACTTCACTACTAAGGTTAAATATTGTAACATTTATAAAGGATATAAAATATTGTCTGACATAGAATAAGGGTTACACAAATGTTTGTGAAATAGATACAATATCAGAAATACACATAAATATTTGTATAGAAGAGAACTCTTTTCACAGTCTGATTTATAATGCTGAAAATTAGAAATAAATTAACTGCTCAACAATGAGGCACTTGATAAATTTATTATGGAATATCCACAATATGAAATGTTAGGCAATCATTAAAATGGCAAAATTACCATAACATAATGGTTAATGACTCATTTTAATATAATAAAAATATATGTATGCCATAATTAGAAAAAACTTAATGAAATTATTTCCTCTTATAAAGGGACCTTGATAAATTAAATTTATACTGATACTAAATGAAGGACTTTCTTAAGAAGTTGTAATTTGCTGTATACTTTAACAATTATTGCTCTTCTTGGTTACTATGTAGAAAAATTAGCATATACTAAAAACTGTAGTGTTTACAAAAAGTGAAATTGTTGAATATTTTAATATTTAAATAAGAAATTGTTTTTGGATTTTGAAGTTGATGATGTGATTTAAAAATTATTTCTATATCTACCTCTTGAATTTTTAAAACTTATAGACTCCTTAAAAACAAAGAGGCAAATAATAGTTTGTGGTAATTATTAGAATTGAGATCTTTGGTTCCTCCAAAAAATCACTGAGGATTTTATCTTCAATAAGTAGTTATCTGATTTATAGCTCAAAAAAGAATAGATAGTGACTTCCCTGGTGGCACAGCAGTTAAGAATCCGCCTGCCAATGCAGGGGACATAGGTTCAATCCTTGGTCCAGGAAGATCCCACATGCCATGGAGCACTAAGCCCGTGTACCACAACTACTGAGCCTGTGCTCTACAGCCCACAAACCACAACTACTGAGCCCATGTGCCACAACTACTGAAGCCCGCATGCCTAGAGCCCATGCTCCGCAACAAGAGAAGCCCCCACAATGAGAAGCCCGCACACTGCAATGAAAACATTGCTGCAACTAGAGAAAGCCTGCGTGCAGCAACGAAGATGCAACACAGCCAAAAAAATAAATAAAAATAAACAAATTAATAAAAAAGTAGATAGATTAAATATTGCCATTTGGGTTTTCTTCATTGTATGCCAGTTTAGGAATAAAATAGATATCAGTAATCACTAGAGGAATGTAAGTCAAAACCACTTCACACCTATTAGAATGGCTATCATCAAAGAGACAAGAGATAAGTGTTGGCTAGGATGTGGAGGAAAGGAAACACTTGTGAACCATTGGTAGGAATGTAAATTGTTGCAGCCACTATGGAAAACAGTATGGAGGTTCCTCAAAAAATTAAAAATAGAAAGAACTACCATAAGATTCAGCAGTTCTACCTTCTGGGTATATATCCAAAGGAAATGAGAACAGGATATTGAAGATTGAAGAGATATCTGTACTCCCATGTTTATTGCAGCATTATTCACAATAGCCAGGATATGGAAACCACCTAAGTATCCATCAAAGGATGAATGGATCAAGAAGATGTGGAGGAGCTTCAAGATGGCGGAAGAGTAAGACGCGGAGATCACCTTCCTCCCCACAAATACATCAGAAATACATCTACACGTGGAACAACTCCTACAGAACACCTACTGAATGCTGGCAGAAGACCTCAGACCCCCCAAAAGGCAAGAAAGGCCCCACGTACCTGGGTAGGGCAAAAGAAAAAAGAAAAAACAGAGACAAAAGAACCGGGACGGGTCCTGCACCAGTGGGAGGGAGCTGTGAAGGAGGAAAGGTTTCCACACACTAGGAAGCCCCTTCGCAGGCGGAGACTGCGGGTGGCGGAGGGGGAAGATTCGGAGCCACAGAGGAGATCACAGCAACAGGGGTGCGGAAGGCAAAGCGGAGAGATTCCCACATGGAGGATTGGTGCCGACCAGCATTCACCAGTCCGAGAGGCTTGTCTGCTCATCCGCCGGGGCGGGCGGGGCTGGGAGCTTAGGCTCGGGCTTTGGTCGGAGGCAGGGAGAGGACTGGGGTTGGCAGCGTGAACATAGCCTGAAGGGGCTAGTGTGCCACAGCTAGACGGGAGGGAGCCCTGAAGAAAGTCTGGACCTGCCTAAGAGGCAAGAGACTGTTGCTTTGGGGTACGCCAGGAGAGGGGATTCAGAGCATCACCTAAACGAGCTCCAGAGACGGGCGCAAGCTGCGGCTATCACCGCGGACCCCAAAGACAGGCATGAGACACTAAGGCTGCTGCTGCTGCTACCAAGAAGCCTGTGTGCAAGCACAGGTCACTCTCCACACCTCCCCTCCCAGGAGCCTGTGCAGCCGGCCACTGCCAGGTTCCCGTGATCCAGGGACAACTTCTCCAGGAGAACACACAGTGTGCCTCAGGCTGTTGTAATGTCACGTTGGCCTCTGCCACCGCAGGCTCGCCCCACGCTCCGTACCCCTTGCTCCCCCTGGCCTGAGTGAGCCAAAGACCCTAATCAGCTGCTCCTTCAATCCCATCCTGTCTGGGTGGGGAACAGACGCCCTCAGGCAACCTACACGCAAAGGCGGGGCCAAATCCAAAGCTGAACCCCAGGATCTGTGCGAACAAAGAAGAGAAAGGGAAATCTCTCCCATCAGCCTCAGAAGCAGCGGATTAAATCTCCACTATCGACATACATAACCCTGCATCTGTGGAATACCTGAATAGACAACGAATCTTCCCAAATTGAGGCAGTGGACTTTGGGAGCACGATATATATATATATTTTTTTTTCCTTTTCCTCTTTTTGTGAGTGTGTATGTGTATGCTTCTGTGTGTGATTTTGTCATTATAGCTTTGCTTTTACCATTTGTCCTATGGTTCTGTCTGTCCGTTTTTGTTTTTTTTTTTAGAATAGTTTTTAGCGCTTGTTATCATTGGTGGATTTGTTTTTTGGTTTGGTTGCTCTCTTCCTTCTTTCTGTTTTTTATTTTTAATAATTATATTTTATTATAATAACTTTATTTTATTTTTAAAATTTTTTCTTATTTTCTTTTTTCTCCCTTTTATTCTGAGCCATGGGGATGAAAGGGTCTTGGTGCTCTGGCCAGGCGTCAGGCCTGTGCCTCTGAGGTGGGAGAGCTGAGTTCAGGACAATGGTCCACAAGAGACCTCCCAGCTCCACATAATATCAAATGGTGAAAATCTCCCAGAGATCTCCAGCTCAACACCAAGACCCAGCTCCACCCAATGACCAGCAAGCTACAGTGCTGGACACCCTATGCCAAACAACTAGCAAGACAGAAACAGAACCCCATCCATTAGCAGAGAGGCTGCCTAAAATCATAATAAGGTCACAGACACCCCAAAACACACCACCAGATGTGGACCTGCCCACCAGAAAGACAAGATCCAGCCTCATCCACCAGAACACAGGCACGAGTCCTCTCCACCAGGAAGCCTACACAACCCGCTGAACAAACCTTAGCCACTGGGGGCAGACACCAAAAACAACGGGAACTACGAACTAGCAGCCTGCGAAAAGGAGACCCTAAACACAGTAAGTTAAGCAAAATGAGAAGACAGAGAAACACAGCAGATGAAGGAGCAAGGTAAAAACCCAAAAGACCAAACAAATGAAGAGGAAACACGCAGTCTACCTGAAAAAGAATTCAGAATAATGATAGTAAACGTGATCCAAAATCTTGGAAATAAAATGGAGAAAATAAAAGAAACGTTTAACAAGGATGCGGAAGTAATAAAGAGCAAACAAACAGTGATGAACAACACAATAAATGAAATTTAAAATTCTCTAGAAGAAATCAGTAGCAGAATAACTGAGGCAGAAGAACGGATAAGTGACCTAGAAGATAACATAGTGGAAATAATTACTGCAGAACAGAATAAAGAAAAAAGAATGAAAAGAATTGAGGACAGTCTCAGAGACCTCTGGGACAACATTAAACTCACCAACATTCGAACTATAGGGGTCCCAGAAGAAGAAGAGAAAAAGAAAGGGTCTGAGAAAATATTTGAGAGATTATAGTTGAAAACTTACTTCATATGGGAAAGGAAATAGTCAATCAAGTCCAGTAAGTGCAGAGTCCCATACAGGATAAATCTAAAGAGAAACACACCAAGACACATATTAATCAAACTACCAAAAATTAAGAACAAACATTAAAAGCAGCAAGGGAAAAGCAACAAATAACATACAAGGGAATCCCCATAAGGTTAACAGCTGATCTTTCACCAGAAACTTTGAAAGCCAGAAGGGAGTGGCAGGACATATTTAAAGTGATGAAAGGGAGAAACCTACAACCAAGATTACTCTACCCAGCAAGGATCTCATTCAGATTCGACAGAGCAATTAAAACCTTTACAGATAAGCAAAAGCTAACAGAATTCAGCACAACCAAACCAGCTTTACAACAAATGCTAAAGGAACTTCTCTAGCCAAGAAACACAACAGAAGGAAAAGACCTACAATAACAAACCCAAAACAATTAAGAAAATGGTAATAGGAACATACATATCGATAATTACCTTAAATGGAAATGGATTAAATGCTCTAACCAAAAGACATACACTGGCTGAATGGATACAAAAACAAGACCCGCATATATGCTGTCTACAAGAGACCCACTTCAGACCTAGAGACACATACAGACTGAAAGTGAGGGTATGGAAAAAGATACTCCATGCAAATGGAAATCAGAAGAAAGGTGGAGTAGCAATTCTCATATGAGACAAAACAGACTTTAAAATAAACACTATTACAAGAGACAAAGAAGGACACTACATAACGATCAAGGGATCAATCCAAGAAGAAGATATAACAATTGTAAATATTTATGCACCCAACATAGGAGGACCTCAATACATAAGGCAAATGCTAACAGCCATAAAAGGAGAAATGGATGGTAAAACAATAATAGTATGGGACATTAACACCCCACTTTCATCAATGGACAGATCATGCAAGATGAAAATAAATAAGGAAACACAAGCTTTAAATGACACATTAGACAAGATGCACTTAATTGATATTTATAGGACATTCCATCCAAAAACAACAGAATACACATTTTTCTCAAGTGCTCATGGAACAGTCTCCAGAATAGATCATATCTTGGATCACAAATTAAGCCTTGGCAAATTTAAGAAAACTGAAATCGTATTAAGTGTCTTTTCCAACCACAGTGCTATGAGACTAGATATCAATTACAGGAACAATCTGTTAAACATACAAACACATGGAGGCTAAACAATACACGACTTAATAACCAAGAGGTCACTGAAGAAATCAAAGAGGAAATCAAAATATACCTAGAAACAAATGCCAATGAAAACACGACAACCCAAAACCTATGGGATGCAGAAAAAGCAGTTGTAAGAGGGAAGTTTATAGCAATACAATACTACCTTAAGAAACAAGAAACATCTCAAATAAACAACCTAACCTTACACCTAAAGGAATTAGAGACACAAGAACCAAAAAACGGCAAAATTAGCAGAAGGAAAGAAATCATAAAGATCAGATCAGAAATAAATGAAAAAGAAATGAAGGAAACAATATCAAAGCTCAATTAAAATAAAAGCTGGTTTTTTTAAGATAAACAAAATTGATAAAGCATTAGCGAGACTCATCAAGAAAAAAAGGGAGAAGACTCAAATCCACAGAATTAGAAATGAAAAAGGAGAAGTAACAACTGACACTGCAAAAATACAAAGGATCATGAGAGATTACTACAATCAACTATATGCCAATAAAATGGACAACCTGGAAGAAATGGACAAATTCTTAGAAAAGCACAACCTTCCGAGACTGAACCAGGAAGAAATAGAAAATATAAACAGACCAATTACAAGCACTGAAATTGAAACTGTGATTAAAAATCTTCCAAAAAACAAAGGCCCAGGACAAGATGGCTTCACAGGCGAATTCTATCAAACATTTAGATACAAGCTAACACCTATCCTTCTCAAACTCTTCCAGAAAATAGCAGAGGGAGGAACACTCCCAAATGCATTGTACGAGGCCACCATCACCCTGATACCAAAACCAGACAAAGATGTCACAAAGAACGAAAACTACAGGCCAATATCACTGATGAACATAGATGCAAAAATCCTCAAAAAAATACTAGGAAACAGATTCCAACAGCACATTAAAAGGATCATACACCATGATCAAGTAGGATTTACCCAAGGAATGCAAGGATTCTTCAGTATATGCAAATCAATCACTGTGATATACCATATTAATGAATTGAAGGATAAAAACCATATGATCATCTCAATAGATGCAGAAAAATCTGACAAAAGTTAACACCCATTTATGATAAAAACTCTCCAGAAAGTAGGCAGAGAGGGAACCGACTTCAACATAAGAAAAGCCATATATGACAAACCCACAGCCAACATCGTCCTCAATGGTGAAAAACTGAAACCATTTCCACTGAGATCAGGAAAAAGACAAGGTTGCCCACTCTCACCACTATTATTCAGCTTTGTTTTGGAAGTTTTAGCCACAGCAATCAGAGAAGAAAAAGAAAGAAAAGGAATTCAATCGGAAAAGAGGAAGTAAAGCCATCATTCTTTGCAGATGACATGATACTATACGTAGAGAATCATAAAAATTCCACCAGAAAACTACTAGAGCTAATCAATGAATTTGGTAAAGTAGCAGGATACAAAATTAATGCACAGAAATCTCTTGCATTCCCATACACTAATGGTGAAAAATCTGAAAGTGAAATTAAGGAAACACTCCCATTTACCATTGCAACAAAAAGAATAAAATACCTAGGAATAAACCTACCTAAGGAGACAAAAGACCTGTATGCAGAAAACTATAAGACACTGATGAAAGAAATTAAAGACGATACAAATAGATGGAGAGATATACTGTGTTCTTGGATTAGAAGAATCAACATTGTGAAAATGACTATACTACCCAAAGCAATCTACAGATTCAATGCAATCCCTATCAAACTACCACTGGCATTTTTCACAGAACTAGTACAAAAAAAATTCTCAATTTGTATGGAAACAGAAAAGACCCCGAATAGCCAAAGCAATCTTGAGAAAGAGAAATGGAGCTAAAGGAATCGGGCTCCCTGACTTCAAACAGTACTACACAGTTATAGTAATCAAGACAGTATGGTACTGGCACAGAAACAGAAATATAGATCAATGGAACAGGATAGAAAGCCCAGAGATAAACCCATGCACAGATGGTCACCTTATTTTTGATAAAGAACGCAAGATTATACAATGGAGAAAAGACAGTGTCTTCAATAAGGTGTGCTGCGAAAACTGGAGAGCTACATATAAAAGAATGAAATTAGAACACTCCCTAACACCATATACAAAAATAAACTCAAAATGCATTAAAGACCTAAATGTAAGGCCAGACACTATAAAACTCTTAGAGGAAAACATAGGCAGAACACTCTATGACATAAATCACAGCAAAATCCTTTTTGACCCATCTTCTAGAGAAATGAAATCAAAACAGAAATAAACAAATGGGACCTAATGAAACTTAAAAGCTTTTGCACAGCAAAGAAAACCACAAACAAGATGAAAAGACAACCCTCAGAATGGGAGAAAATATTTGCAAATGAAACAACTGACAAAGAATTCATGTCCAAAATTTACAAGCAGCTCATGCAACTCAATATGAAAAAAACAACCCAATCCCCAAATGCGCAGAAGACCTAAATTTCTACAAAGACATTTCTCCAAAGAAGGTATACAGATTGCCAGCAAACACATGAAAGAATGCTCAACATCACTAATCATTAGAGAAATGCAAATCAAAACTACAATGAGATATCATCTCACACCAGTCAGAATGGCCATCATCAAAAAATCTACAAGCAATAAATGCTGGAGAGGGTGTGGAGAAAAGGGAACCCTCTTGCACTGTTGGTGGGAACGTAAATTGATACAGCCACTATGGAGAACACTATGGAGGTTCCTTAAAAAACTAAAAATAGAACTACCATACAACCCAGCAATCCCACTACTGGGCATATACCCTGAGAAAACCATAATTCAAAAAGAGTCATGTACCACATCGTTCATTGCAGCTCTATTTACATTAGGCAGGACATGGAAGCAACCTAAGTGTCCATCGACAGATGAATGGATAAAGAAGATGTGGCACATATATATAATGGAATACTCAGCCATAAAACAAAACAAAATTGAGTTATTTGTAGTGACGTGGATGGACCTAGAGTCTGTCATACAGAGTGAAGTAAGTTAGAAAGAGAACAAATACCGTATGCTAACACATATATATGGACTCTAAAAGAAAAAAAAAATGGTCATGAAGAACCTAGGGGCATGATGGGAATAAAGACGCAGACCTACTAGAGAATGGACTTGAGGACACAGGGAGGGGGAAGGGTAAGCTAGGATGAAGTAAGTATGGACATATATACACTACCAAACGTAAAACCAATAACTAGTGGGAAGCAGCCGCATAGCACAGGGAGATCAGCTCGGTGCTTTGTGACCACCTAGAGTGGTGGGATAGGGAGGGTGGGAGGGAGGGAGATGCAAGAGGGAAGAGATATGGGGATATATATATATGTATAGCTGATTCACTTTGTTATAAAGCAGAAACTAACAACAGCATTGTAAAGCAATTATACTCCAATAAAGATGTTAAAAAAAAAAAAAGATGTGGAAGGGGTGTGTGTGTGTGTGTGTGCGTGTGTGTTTGTGTGATGGAATATTATTCAGCCACAGGGAAGAAGACATCCAGCAGTTTGTGACAGCATGGATGAATCTTGGGCACACTATGCTAAGTGATATGTCAGACAGAGAAAGAGAAATACTGTATGATATCACATGTGGAAGCTAAAAAAGCTGAAATTATAGACACAGAAACTAGAATGGTGGTTAACTAGAGCCTGGGAGGTGGAGGAAAAGAGATGTTGGTCAAAGAGTACAAGCTTCCAGTTATAAGATGAATAAGTTCTGGGGAACTAATGTACAGCTGAGTGATTATAGTTAACAGATATTGTATTATATACTTGAAAGTTGCTAATACAGTAGATCTTAAATGCTCTCACCACAAACTAAATGGTAATCATGTGATGTGATGTGATGTGATGCCTGTGTTAGCTAACACTATGATGGTAGTAGGTACTATGATAGGTAACTATCATACCTACCTGATTCCAAGTTCACACCCCTCGGGGAAAAAAAAAAGTTTTAAGGTCCCACTGCATCTCACCGATTTTGATTGGGCAAGTACATATCTTTGAACCTCACACTGTGCTTGGGGAATTACATTCTTCTCCTTGGCCAGGGAAATAAGTTCTTTCAGTGTTTTATGCTTAACTCTGAGACAAGATGGGATCAAGTTCATCCAAAGTTTATAGATTGAGAGTGGGGTAAAGAATGATGAGGGTAATATTACCCGAAAGGGATAGATGCTTGGTGGCAAAAATAACAGACCACTACAGAGAGACTGAAAATATTTTGATAAGTCAGCAAAATATTAATTAAACATTGTCTGGCTTGTAATATATCTTACTAAAGTTAAATATTGATTTAACTAAAAAATATAATTCTGACTGGCCGACACAATTAACTTGTGAATGAAAGCAATAAATGAATAGCTAAGCTAGAGCACTCAAATTCAGATCTTTCAGGGTCTGGATACTTCAAACAATTTGGGGGTAAGTTAGGTTTTTTAAATAGCTATGTTTATAGTTCTGCATGACTATAATGTAATATTTTGACTGACAAGACAATGTGAGATTAAACATTGAAGTAACTCCTCAAATAATTTACCCCAGTATCATGAGGGTTTATGTATAAATTTAGACGTTTGTCCTTTTTCAAATTAATTAAACATTTAAATCTATAATTTTGTAGCTTTGGCCTCTATGCTTTACTTACTTCATGGTAACTTGTTAATTTAGTATTTCATTTCATTAAATAGTTTCAATATTCTTTTGAAAATATTATACATGAAGCTTAGATTTAATGAGGGTAAGTATTTGGTTAAGAACAGCCAAAGAACTGTCTTTAGAGAGTAACCTCAGAAAACCAATTTACAGTTATACTATTTGTGCTGAAGTCATCAAGACTTCATTTTTTGTCTTTTAACCTGCCTGGTTAAAAGGCCAAGGGTACTTTGGGAGAATGTGGGGATTGGAGTGCTAGAATTGTGAAGGGCGTTTAAAGGTAACAATTTTGGCAAAACTGTTTTACATTTTTACAAAGTTTGTTCACTTATTCTGAAGCCTGTCCCCCATCTTCACTCTCCACAGCCCATTTTCTCGAGGCTCCTCAAATGGTGCTCTAGGTCTGTGTAATGTTGAGAGGTGACACAGATAAAGAATTGCAAAAAATGTCAACAGTGTGAATAGCCACTGTGTGTTTCTATATGTAATGTAAACTATGCCTCATATAAGAATAAGGTTTTAGGATGACTGGAAATGAGCTTCTTTTGTATACCATTAGAGTATTGAACAAAGAGGTTACTATACCTAAATAGTTTTAGAAATTCAATATTTTATTTACCATATATAGGGACAAGATACTTTATTCATATTCTACTTCTAAAATTATTTATCTTAGATTAAAATTTTGTTGCAGTTATATAAATTAAAAAAAAAAATATTTGATAATTAAGATAAGTGATTACCTTTTTTTTTTTTTTTTTTTGCGGTACGCGGACCTCTCACTGTTGTGGCCTCTCCCGTTGCGGAGCACAGGCTCCAGACGCGTAGGCTCAGTGGTCATGGCTCACGGGCCCAGCCGCTCTGCGGAATGTGGGATCTTCCCAGACCGGGGCACGAACCCGTGTCCCCTGCATCGTCAGGCGGACTCTCAACCACTGCGCCACCAGGGAAGCCCAGTGATTATCTTTTTAATTTGCCTAAAGTTATGACATAATTTTAAATGGTAATAGTATAATTGGACATTGTAAGCAAGAAATTTCAGGTTATAATCCTAAAAACTACAGCACATATATTTTCACTAACTATGCTGTAAGATACAATTATAGTTATTATATAAATACCCAATAATTGATACAAATCTTAATAAAATTTGATTAAAAGTACATTACATAAATAAATATATAAATATAAATGCATTTTACAATCAACCTGCATTCACAAAATAGTTGCTTTTCTTTCTATATTTGCCTTGCAATATCTTCCATATGTTTTCAGTGACATTATATATGTGAAGTATACATTCGGCTCATAGCAGATGCTCAGTTAGTAGCAATCCTTTCGTTTCATTTTTATTCCCTTCTTTTGTTGGTCCCCAATTTAACTCTTCTTATACCTCCTTTTATCTATAAATACACAGCTCAAGCAATAGACTGGCCCAGCCCATAATTATATGAAAAATATCGGCCTGTTTTGCTGAGGTAATTCATCAATAAAATGCTTTATTCCCAATAATTCTGTGAAACTATGTCACATTCTCCAACCATAAAAACACTCCTACCTTTTTGTAAAAGTTCCATTCATTAATACTTTGTAAACTTCTTATCCAAACTCTCTATTCACTTCTACCACACTTCCCACTCTTATAATGTAGTGATCAGAATCCTCACCCATCAGAGTTTTGGGGGATATAGGAAGACTCTCAGCAGAGTTAAGAACTTCAGAAAAAGAAATCTGCACTGATTGCAAATTTATCTCATAAAGTGGAATTTATCTTGTGAGTTATTTGCCCTAAACTCAATTTAACCTTCTCCTTTAGGGAACTAGTATATAAGAAGGAGGATTTTTAGTTTTTTTCCAAGATGCATGTTTTGGATGATGCATGTGATTTAAGGAAACGTTATTGTGTACAAAGGATTGATGACTTCTTGGAAAGGATATCCCAGAGAAGTTTGTTTTAATATTAGTGAACTTCTTTCAAGATGAATTATAGTGGTTAAATTTATTTAGCATCTACTACATCCCAAATGCTATTTTTACAATTTTTTAAACAACTCCATGAGTTAAGTATTTTCTTTGTTTTACTAGTAAGGGAACAGAAACTCAGAGGCTTTATAACGTGTCTAAGGTTTCTCAGCTGAGAAGTGCCTTTGCAATGACTCAAAGCCAAACTTTTCTTGGCTTTTTTCATTTGTTGTTTTCTTTGCTTTTAGTTGCTGCTCTTTTTATAGGAATAACAGTTTTTCACTAATTAATATAGTCAATTATTCCCATTGTGGAACATTTGGAAAATTTAATTCATATATAATCCTACAACTAAGAGATAACACTTAATATTTTGTCATACTTATAGTCACACATGCTACAGTTGAATCATGAATTTAACTATTTACATTGAATTATAAGCAGGCTTTTTGTGTAGAATCATGCAGCTTATTCACTACAATAATAGCTTCAAGGGTCACTGTTCACATAAATAATAATGTGACCACATTGGACTTGGAGCTGTGCAACATCATGTACCTGGTTATAAGCAATTTTTCTCTTTTTAACTGTAAGTTAATGACTCAATATATTTCATCTTTTGTAGAATATTCAACTTAGATTTTCCTTTATGTTGAATATTTTTTCCCCAATTTTTGTTTTTCATAAACACTATCCATGTATAGACAACTATCTGTACTTTAAACAAGTGGCTTTTTTATATTCATAGAAAGAACATTTTCAAATCTTTTACCTCACCGCATGATGTTCACACCTTGACACAGAATGTCGGTGACCCAACAGTCATAGGTTGCTCCATTTATTTCTCTTTTTCAAGTCACTTATAAGAGGAAAAGAAAGTGTAAAGGCAGACAGGTATGTCCACTATTATATTTGATTCACTGTCTCCTTAATCGTGTTTTACACAGACAAATGTTATATACAACTCCTTCATTGGTTAAGTAAGAAATGTGGTAAAGTCATTGGGATAGGCCACAGAGAAAAAAAATAAGCATGCATGTCATTTTAATTCTTATGTAAAATCTAAACAGTGGATAGACTATGAAAATTTACTAAATTTACAAAATTTAGATGCAATTACTTCTACTCAGGGAAAAAAAAAACCCTAAAATACATTTTGTGGGTGGTTAACAAAACTCTTAACATTCCCTGTTGGCTGTGGATGCTAACAGATGCTTGGATGAAATATGTGCTTTAAAGTTTAATTACCTAGATAATTGCAGTAACCATTTACTTGCTTTTCCCATTTAGATCTGTCCATACAGATAATATGCAATTAATGAGAATTAGCACTGCCAAATCATTGGGAATGTGAGTTATAAAAATATGATGCCTTATGGTCCAGACTAAACTGTATATCTACTCAATCAGTAATTAGCTATCTGTAACAAACTATGATAGAGATTACACAAACAACATAGTTCTTCTGAGCTTTTCCAGTGGACTAGGCTTTCAAACTTAGGGACTGAGAGGAATATTCAAGTGGAGGTACCTGGATGACTTCCTGAGAAAAGGTGAACTAAATCTACTTTTAAAAACTTTACTTAATAAGTAAAATGTACTCTTTTTGGTATACAGTTCTATGAGTTTTAATAAGTCCATAGAGTCATATAACCACCACCACAATTAAGATACAGAACATTTCCATCAATCATAAAAACTGCCTTGTGCCCTTTATTTCCAACTCCCCATGCCCACTCTCTGACAACCTCAGCACCTACATTTGCCCTTTCCAGAACATTATATAAATGGAATCATATAGTATGTTGCCCTATAAGTATGGCTTCTTTCACTTAGCTTTAGACATTTAAAGTTCATCCATGTTGTTGCCTATATCAGTGGAATGTTATTGATGAATAGTATTTTATTGTATGGATATACCACAGTTCCTTTATCCATTCACCAGTTGGAGGAAATATAATTTGTTCATAATTTTTGATATCTGTCCATGACCAAAGCCAACATAAATATTTGCCTGCAGGTTTTTATGTGAACATACATTTTCGTTTCTCTTAAACACCTAGAAGAGAGATTGTGGGGTCATATTGTGAGTGTATGTTTAACTTGATAAGAAACTGACAGACTTTTCCAAGGTGACTGTACATTTTGTTTTCCCACTGGCACTTATCAGAGTTCTACTGCTCTCTTACACCAAAAACTGCACCTTCAACAGTTTTTTTGTTGTTTGTTTTTTATTTTTGCTGTTCTAATACTTGTGTAGAGGTAGCTCACTGTGTTTTTAATTTGCATTTCTCAAATGACAAATGATGTTGATGACCTCTGCCATTTAATTGAGGGTATCTGCATCTTTAAATTTAATGTAACTGTAGATATATTTGGGTTTAAATCTATCATCTTGCTATTTTGTTTTCTGTTTGTCCCATCTGTTCTTTGTTCCCAGTTTCTCATTGTCTGCCTTCTTTTGGTAAATTGAGGAGTCTTATGATTACATTTGATCTTCTTTGTGGGTTTATTATCTATAACTGTTTGGTTATTTTAGTGGTTTCTTTGGGGATTATATTATAATCTTTATTTTATCACAGTATACCTTCAAGTGAATTTTACTGCTTTACATATAACATGAGAGCCTTACAGTAGTATACTTCCATTTCTCTCTTGTGCTGTTATTGGCATACATTTTAATTATACATATACTAAGATCTCTATAATACAGTGCATCACTTTTCTTCAAAGAGTTATGTCCATTAAAGATATATAAATCATTAGGAAAAGTCTTATATATTTTTTCCATATCGTTACCATTTCTGGTGCACTTCTAACCCTTATGTAGATGCGTATTTCCATCTGGTATAATTTACCTTATAACAAAAGGAGTTCCTTTAAGATTTTTTTGTAGGATCTGATAGTTGTGAATTCTTTCAACTTTTGTGTGTCTGAAAAAGTCTTTATGACGTCTTTATTTTGAAAGATAATTTCTCTGTGTATAGAATTCTAGTTTGATGGTTGTTGTTGTTGTTTTACTTTCAGTACGTTAAGAATGTTGCTGTACAGTCTTAGAGCATGCATTGATCTTAATGAGAAATATATTACTATCCTTCCTTTGTTCCTATGAAGAAAATAAGCCCCTTTTCTCTGGCTGGTTTTAAGATTTTCTCCTTATCACTGATTTTAAGCAGTTTGATTCGATGTGGCTTTTTGGAATTTTTTTTCATATCTCTTGTGTTTACTGTTTGACCTCATTGGATCCATGGGTTTACGGATTTCATCAGATTTTATGTAAATTTTTAACTCTTTTTGAAATATCTTTTTCTATGCCCCTACTCTCTCCTCTCCCTTTGGGGACTCTAATTTCAAGTTTATTATGCTGCTTGAAGTTGTCCCACAGTTCAGTGATACTCTGTGAAGTTCTAAATTTCATTTACTCCCTACATTTCATTTTGAATAGTTTCTGTTGCTGTGTCTTCAAGTTCACTATTCTTTTCTTCTGCAATGTCTAAGTTGATATTTATCCTATCCGGGGTATTTTTCCTCTCAGATATTATAGTTTTCACCTATGGAAGTTTGATTTGACTCTCTTAATATCTCTTATGTCTCTACCTAGCTATTTGAACATATGAAATACAGTTATAATAACTCTTTGAATACCTTTGTCTGCTGATTCTCACATCTATGCTAGTTCTCGGGTGGTTTCAATTGGTTGACCCTCATATGGTTCCATTTTCCTGCTTCTTTGCATGCTTGGTAATTCTTGATTAGACACCAGACATTGTGTATTTCATCATGTTAGGTGCTCCATATTTTTGTATTCTTATAAATATTCTTCAGGTTAATTCTCAAGATGCTGTTAAGTTACTTTTAAACAGGTTGATTCTTTCAGGTCCTGCCTTCAAGGTGTTTTAGGCAGGACTGGAGTAGTGCTAAATTTAGGGTTACTTAGCCCCACTACTGAGGCAAGACCATTCGATTCTTTTTACCTGACCATCTGGCAGGTAGGAACAGACACCTTTGTTAATGCTGGGAACCTTATCCTAAGTAAGTTTTAAAAATACTAGATGCATAGATGTGGTGATATGTTGTACAAAAGCCCTAGGGAGCTTTTTTAAATAAAGAAGCATGTCTATTCCCTGTAATTTGGTAGAATATATATGGATTAAAATTAAAAGCTAATTGTATTTGAATTTTAGAGAGATTTTTTAACCCTTGGATTTCTTCTATTATTTTGTATTAAAGTTTATACTTTATCAATGTACTGTGCTCATTTCTGCTAATTTGTGGTAAACAAAGCATTAGAAATGCAATATTCAGTGCTCTTTTTTTAAATTAAAAAAATCCACTAAATAGTCTTCTTCCTATGATAGTTCAACATATATCACATAGTTTTTTCTAAATTATAGAGTTTAAAATTTTTGATTCGGGGAGAAGGAACTATTAATAACATAGGATAAATGATCTCAAAATCAGAGTCCTGGCAGTAGAACCAGATAGGCTTTTCACAATGTAAAAACAAAGAAAATTAATTTTTCTCATATGTTTTGGTAAAATTTCACTTTGGTAGGCGTAATGAACCTGACTAAACTGTTTTGTAATGCTTGCAGAAGCTTTGTAAAATGTGGAATATTTAATAAAAATATACATTTATTATATTGAACATATTTCAATGGTAACAGGGTTATGAGCTTTTATTTTCTTGTAGAAAATAAGAACACACTTGCCATAATATTGTATTATGAATATGTGAATAGAACAATTACTTAATGACTGAGGTAATTTATTAATAAGTCTAATAACACCCTTGTCCTATGATGACAACTTAAAAATTAGGTGGATCAGGGATATCCATAACATTGAAGGCTCACTCACTGAATAAAGGCTGTAGCAGGCTAGATTAAAAATTGACATAAGTATATATGTATTTGTTAGGGGAAGTGGTAAAGTCATTCTTCCACTTATTTCTTAATAATGGAGAAAGGATTACATCTGATTTTTCGATTATGTTCTGAACTCCGACAATTTAACAAAAAGCTACTTTTGCTAATATCTAAGAATCAGAATCTTATCAAATTGAGGTACTGTCATTTCATATTTACTTCTACATTAAAATTAAAATTCCTAGATGCACTTATTATTTCAAGTGGAAAATATTGTAGTATTCTATATCAGCTTTTAGAATTAAAGATGAATATGTTCATATTTTATTACTTTTCAAATACTAGCAGATATAGGAAATTGATTTAAAATGGAAGAATTTAACCTAACAACACTGTTGATATTTTTAAAACATGTTCAACGATGTCTTAATCAAGCTAGAAGGAGACAGACAGCAATATATCTCTTGAACTAGAGCAGTGCATATGTCAAATAAAGGCGAACTACCAGCACCTGTGCAGTTGAATTGCTCCCTTTTCCTTGACTAAGTTAGTATGGCTGATACAGCAAATTTCCACTTATTACGCCACTTTTTCCTTTAGCTCCTTTCCTGAATTTTGACCAGTCTTTGCTTATTCTAGTTGATTGCTTTTTTGAAGTTTTCAAGACATTAACAGGAAGATAAATCACGAGACAAGATGCCTGATTCACCACAGTGACGTGACTTCTCAGAAACCTTCAAATACTAAATACACAATTTCTCCAAGATATAGAATACTTTAAATGTTATTATTTCCATTTTAGCAGGTGGCAGAGGATTGATTAAAATATTTGGCAAAATTGTCTGTGCAATTCAGCCCAACTCTTCCATGGTGGCTTTCATGGTAGAAGAAGTGGCCCAGCCACTAAGAGTTGAGTTCAGTTTTCAGCTATTTCAGTATCCAAAAATATTTCCCATTCAATGTAAGTTTTCCAGTGAAGCAGCAAAGAGAGAAGATGTTGAAGCACAGAGAATTTTTTTCTTTCTCACAAATACTGTGTCTATTCATCCCTATGTAGACAAATTAGATGGAGTAGAAATGATCCCAGAGGTTTATCTCAACTCCCTGCATTTAGAGAACTAGTTAGTCACAGGCATAGGGTATTCCAATATTTATGAGAAGAAAATAAATTTGCTGTTTTACTAATAGTTATTTTTTCTCTCTGTTTTTCTCTTTCACAGACCACCACTATGCACTTATAATTTTGTACTTAAAGAAAGTGAGGAAATATTTCTCAGTCCAAATACATGCACACCAGATGAAATATAAAATGCCTTCTATCAAATGTAACAACTTGTTTGTGAATTAAAGAACTTGTAAATGGAAACAACACAATTAGTATTTCTTTCAGAATGCATTGTTCAATCTGAAATTCAGATATTTCTACTTCTTGAATAAATTTTTAAGAATCAAAAATATAGAATATTTTTAAATGTATATGCTAAAGCATTCTGAATATATTTTAAAAGCTATTTATTTCTGTTTACCTTAATCAAATGTTTCCCTTAATTACTTAGTATTAATAGATAATATGTCTTTAGAAAAAGAGAGAAGCTTATTGCTTCAACACACTGTCTAAATAGTATCATTCTCCGCTCAGAATGCAGTAATAAATGAATTTTTTAAAAATTTGTAAATTTATCATTTTGAGAAGTCACTTGGATTAATGTAAATCTTGTAAACATAAATACACCTTCTGTTTAGTGAGCTATTTGGCATTTTGTAATGCTTTGTAAATAAAGGCTTTGTTTCTGTGGAGCACAATAATCTATGGGCCTGAAATCCTTAATGTCAGATCTGGGGTCTACCATTTACTAATGGTGTGATCTTGAGTAACAAAATTTACCTCACCATGTTGCAGTTACCTTTGTGAAGATTGATTCAACACTTTGACTAGTGTCTGCCCATAGTGATAATAATAATAAAAATAATAACAGCTAACACTTACATACATCACTGTATTCTTGGCATAATTTGGTGCTTTATAGACATCAATTCATTTAATTAATCATACATTAATTCATTTAATCCCTACAAAAGACCTATGAGATTGGCCTTGTTATCTCCACTGATGAAGAAATAGAGGCACAGAAATGTTAACTAATTTACCCAGGATTGGGTAGTTGTGTCCTTATACGATTATGGCCCACTCTAACGGACTCACTTTAATTTAATCACCTCTTTAAAGACCCTGTCTCTAAATATATTCACATTCTGAGGTACTGGGAGTTAGGGATTTAACATATGAATTTTGGGGGTAAAAAGTTCATCTCATAATACCTTCTATCGCTCATTAGCTCCACAATGATGACCTTTGTATAATGACATTTGAAGGTGAATTGGGACCATTATTGGTGCCTACCTGGAAAACACTGATGTGTAAGACCCTTGATGTATTATATGTGTGTTCCAGGCAGAAACAAGTAGAAGGCTCTTCACATTTTGCTTAGGGATTTAAGCAGTGCTGCCTGCACCTCTACTGTCTGTCAGTCCTTCTTGAAAATAGCTCCTTCAGGTTCTGCCTCAGCCCTTCACTCTACAGGCCTCTGACTCCAAGCAATAGATACCTTCTCTCTCCTCTCTGTCACTTGGGCATTTGCTCACAAACTTCCCACACTCTTAAACAAAACCACGGATGCTTATGTAATTTCACTTTTCTAATCCCCCTCAAAGAGTTTGTCAGATATCCCCAGAAATTTTGAATCTCAGTTTGTGACATTTAAAATTAAATAAAATGCATTAGAGATACGTTCCTAGGGGCAGAAATCCTGCTCCAGTATTTGTGACTGCTTAGGACCTCTGGGTAGCAGAGAAACAGTACCCGACTTGTCCCACAGCACATTAAATTAGGGCCCTGTAATCATCGTAAGAAAACTTCCTTGTCATAAGTGATGGAATCTTTCACGGATAAGTTGAAGATATAAACTTATGAAATGTTTATAGGTTTTCCTATTGCATTACCTTCACCAGTGTCCTAATACCCTCTACTTTTTTTAAGATGAACAATGAAAGGAAACCTTTGGAGCCTGTCTTCTGGGTGAGGGAAGTAAACTCCTCTGATCCGCAAGTCTTCAAGCAATATTTTTAATCATCTTTGTTTTTTTCCAAATTCGTAGAAATCATAGATCAAAAATAGTAGTAAGAGGAAAAAAATTAACTGTTTGAACGACTGTGATGAAGCACAGGTATTTTTATAGCAATTATCTAGGACAACAGAAGGAACAGATAGCCATTACGCACAAAATGCGTTACACCAGGCTGCTTTGAAGACATGCTGCTCTGGGTCAGATACAGAAAGCTACAGAGAGAGGAGTTGTTTAAGTTCTTTATCCTTCAGGATGCCTACTTGGCATGGGTCATAGTCTCAAACTCAACATTGTCGTTCAAAGTCCTCTCAACAACATATAGAGTATTTTTAAGTTAATTTGAGGATTTATCTAATTAAATAACATGTTCCATATTTTACTGATGTGCCCTCTTTGTGTTTCCATTGAATAATAAACATTTTATTAAAAAAATAAATCCCCAACAAAGCAACAAATCACACTTTGCTACACACAACAGTTGACTGAAATTTTAAGTGGACATAATCAAAGGGCAACTAGATTTTGTTTGTTTTAACAAACTACAATTTAAAAAAATTGCATCATTCAGATAAGTTGCAATACCAATCTAATTTACTGGATAATTGTTTAATTGTGTGTGTGTGCCCATTATTGACAAGGCACAATTATGTAAGCTTACAATCAGCCGTAATCATAAAAGTGTTGTCACGAGTCATAACATTTATGGTCTATGCATTAATCCTGTTTTTTCTAATAATAATAATAGCAAGTACATAATGAGTCATTACTATATGCCAGTCTGTGTTTTAAGTCTTTCATTTGCAATATTTCATTTAGTCCTTACAAATGCCCTACCAGGTATGTTATTTTATCACCTTCAGTGACTAAGGGGAGAAATAGAAAAAAAAAAAAATCCTTCAGACTATTACTTTCAATACTTGAAAGATATATTTGTTGTGTTTTGATAGTTATCTATTGGGTATTTATTAGGCATCCTGTAAATGTTTGTGAATGGGTGAACAGGAAGTCAAATTCTCTCGATAAAAAGCACAGGACAAAGGGGGAAGCCTGGCCCTGAGAAACTGTGATGTGGCCAGTGAGTGCCTGCCAATAGCCATGAAGCTTGCTGCATGGGAACATCCCAGCAAGTCATCAGACACATGTGCTGGTTTTCTGGTCTGTGCTTTCAGGATCTTAGGATGAAGACGCTGCTAAAAGTTACCAAATACCTGAATCCTTCCCCAAGACAGTATAACCTGCCTCTCCAAGTGGCATAAAGAGAATTGTCAGAGGACATTAGGGGATGACATTGGAGTTATGAAATGTAGGACTTCAGTGCACAGATAGCATTTTCATTCATAATTTCTTTTATCCTATGAACATGTGGTACATGAAAAAAGAAGGATATATGGGAGGTTGAACAGCTGGTTATGCAGATGGTGTTGATGAGTTGAATTTGGATTTCTGTACCATGGCTTGAGTTTCTGGAATGTGAGGCTCTTGGCTGGGGGTAGGATTATATATCTCACAGGGACATGGAAGAATGTGTTTGCATGTAGGCTAGCAGTCATGATTAAAGTGCTTTAAATGGAACATAATATTGCAGAAAGTGTTTGAAGATTCAAAGCAACAGATCATTCACCCAGATTCACTAGGACCCTTTGAAAACTCTTCCAGATTTCCTATTGATCCCCATCAGCACCTTCCAGCTCTTTAACTCAGGTTTACCCTCGCACCTTCCTTCACACTTGGGCCCTTTCTTGGCCTTTTCCATGGTTAATTTGTTATCTCTCCCAAACTCACTCCTTCCTTTGCTTTTGCCTCCTCCTCTGTTCCGCAAAGATGCTATTTCATGTCTCTGTTACGGCATAGGGTATTATAACTCTTTGCTTACTTGTTCATATCCATCACTAGAATGTGATCTTCCTGAGAGTAAGGAATTTTGTGTTATATATACATTTTTGTACTTTCAGGGTCTAGGTGAATGCCTGGTTTCTTTCAGGGGCTCCATAAACATCTGTTGAATGATAAATGCAAAATTAAATATATGAAGCAGTAAGTTTCTTTTTGGCTTAGCTGGGTAGGAGTGGGCAGACACCAATGATTGCTGGCTACTTAGAAGAACAAAATGTTTCAAGTGGTTCTGGTTAGAGATCAGAGAGCCCTCACGAAGATAATTTAAGATTATTTTTGTCTTACATTCTTTTCTAAGAATGTAGTAAAACCAGATTTGATTTTAATATTAGACAATGTTAGTCAAGACAATTATAGTATTTAAGAATAATTTGCATTTAGAATTAAAAAGTTCTTTTACATATATTGTTAAAGTATTAAAATATTAACATTCTAAACACAGATGAATTATAAATTTTAGGTTTTTCCTTAATAACTCTCTGGGAAAAGAAACAATTTGAAGGTTAAAAAAAAAAGTCTACTGCAGGCATAGATCCTGAAATCATTGGAACTTTGTCAGTGGAACCTGTCCTAAGTTTTCAAAGGAGTTTTTACTCTCTAATATTTATTAGTGTTGTGTTTCTTTTTAACACTTGGTAGGAGAGATGTTTAATTAGGAAAATGTCTATGGAAAAAGCTTTTTCAAGATAAGAGTTGTCAAAATTAATGAAGAGTGAAGAACTACAAAGTGGGTTTACTCCTAGCAGAATACTCTTTAAATGGGGGATATGGGATGAGAAAGAGAGAGAGTGACAAAGAGAATCAGAATTTATTAAGAGTACATATTATTTTAATGTTTAAAGTAAATGTATTCTCAGAACCATGTGACCTGGGTCACTTCCCACAAGAAACTTTCCATCTAAATGCCAAGATACGGTTTCTGTTAAATAATGAGTTACTGAACATAGGGACTATCTTATTTCAACCTTATTTTCCCACAGCCTGTACCAAAAAACACTTGATCAATATTTATAGATTTGAATATAGGCACGGTCTTTCACATATGGTAAATGAAAATTATTTGAAAGACACCCCAGTGTTAGGGTGCCGGCAACCAACAGTGCTGGATTCACCCTTATCTCCCTTCCCATTGAACGAGTCAAGGAAATACACAGAATCTAGGTTTGAAAATCTCTGCAATCTAGGAAAACCGTTCACAATCTTCCAAACTTCAGGAGGAAACGATAATAATCAAAGTCAAATAGGACACTGAGGCAGACAGTTGAGCTGAGAATAAGGAGGAAGAGGTTGACCCACTGCTCTGTGATTCCATTTCACTTTCCAACTAGAGGTATATGGTCATTTATCTACTGGGAAGTAATTACTTTCTGAGAGCAAGAAAATTTTCACACTCTCCTCCATTATTTCACTTTCCAGTCATCAGGAGTCCCCAAGTCCAGGAAAATTATGCTGTTGGAAACAAATACAGACAGGCAATGATGGTTTGCCACCTGTGGTAAATTTTTTTTTTTCAGTAATGGCCCGCAATTTGTTCAAATCTCCCTGTAACGATTCCTGTAGATAAGCCCCTCAAACCCTTACCGTAGGCTTGAACATATGTCTTAATTTGGACACTGGTACAATAACGAAATGTGATGCAAGCTGAGTCCTGAAAAGTACCTGATACCATTGGATCCCAGAGACCTCAGTGGAAATGCCCAAGCTCATCTCCTGGAAGGATGAGACACCAAATGGAGGAGAACTGAAACACCCCAGCCAACAAATGCCATCGAAAGGACTGACCACAGACACAGAGACTGGCAGAGCTGGCCCAGACCTGAAGAAACACACAACCAACCCATGAAGTCATGAACTCTAAATAAAGCGGTGGTTGTTTTAAGACACTGTTTTGGGACGGTTTGTTATACAGCAAAAGTTAAGCAATATACTTTCTGAAACCTGAAATAGGCAGAGCATGGATGACAGCAAGAAAAACTGTGTATTTTATATATATAATTGTTAGACAACAAACAAAATATAATATGTATCTTATAGAAGAATGTTATATAGGATACTTTAGTATAACATATTACAATAAAATATATTACCACCATCTGCAAACAATGTTGTGAGTTCTCCTTTCCAAAGTTATTAGATGATAATGCTGTCTACAAACAAAACACAATAGAGTAAACTACCCTCATAACATAAGAATGTAGTAGAGTGGTAGAATATAAAAGAATACACAGAAATTAATAACTTCCCTATATTATTAGCTAGAAAACATTGAAAATACAATTATAAAAGAGATCTACTTCACATTTGCAATGAAGTATAGTATACCTTGTTTGTTATTTTTTATAAAACATTAATTTTTATGTTTATAAACCTATCAATTATAGAAAAATGGAAAAATAAGTAAAATTTACAATCATAAAATCTTATCCCTGTGAGCATTTTTCTTAATTTCTCTCTCCCCACTTCACTGATTCACTCCAAACATGTATCTCTGTATAAAAAGGTACATTGAAAGATTTTTTAGATCATATTTGCCAGTAACTTAGAAATTCCTGAGGCATTTCCTTACTTGCAAGCTAACAAATTTCTCTGCTATAGTTTTATGGATGCTGGCTGAAGATATATGATTTCTGACTCAGAGAAAAAAATAACCTCGCAATAGCCTAGGCAGAATATCCAACTCTGACAGCTCCAGCTCTCACAGGGCAACACAAAGTGGGCCAAGTGATGCATGAACACTGCAGTGCAGGAGAGCAACCCAAGCTTAGGGACGCTGATGCACTTCACTTGCAGAAATTTTCCCCAGAGGGAGGCATTATCTGTATTATACTGTATAATAAACAAATCTTTCCTTTGCTCCAGAAGGAGACATGGTTTATATTCTACGGCTGTTTTCTTTATAGACATTCTCAAAGACAGTCAAGAACTAGGAGGTCAGTGCCTGCAACCTGTGCAGAAACGAAAGAGACCCCAAAATTGTATCTACATTCCTCCCACCACCGCCTACAAAATCCTGTTTTTCAAAAAAAGAAAAACAAGTTTTTAAAATACATAACACTATACCTTTAATGTGCTATCATATTCTGAAATGGTATTAAAAATTAATTTCTGAGTCTAGAAGATTAATATAAATTTGATTTTATTTAGTACCACTCTAAGTAGTAATAATTATAATAACTATGAGATATGAACTGTATAGTATTAAGAAAAAAATAACAATATATTGTGAGCTGACGTACAAATAACGCCAGTCATTTCTAGTTGTAATAGTGTAGCGATTATTTTCTGCTGTAAAATTGATAGATGAAAAAGAAAAAGAGATTAGAATAAATGAACTCAATGGTAAATTTTCAAATGTAGGTGGGGCAAGAGGAATTGGTTTCTGATTTAAAAAAAAGAGAATCTCAACAGAAATGCCCATGAAGCACCATCCCTTCATGGTGAGAACTGCCGGAATATCAGAACACCTAAATCAGTGAGAACTCTGTAGAGTCCTGTATGTACCAACTGTTATGGTTTAGGAGCAATCAAAGTTAAACTCAACATGGAACACCCACATTCAAGGCTACCAAGCTAAAGCTAAGGAATCCAGTCCATGGGTGGCTGTGCATCTGATCCAAAAGAGCCTGGGAATGGGGTTATTTTTGAAACATTTTATCAAGATTGTAAATATACTCTGCCCACTTTCTCTGGGTTTTACCAGATTGAGTGCATCTATTTTTAAGTGTGGAATGAACATGCAAACTACCTGTTTAGGCATAAAACACTGTGATGAATACATGTATAGGGTAAAACAATACAATGTCGCTATCACTGTCACTATATTTTCTCCCTGAAATCTCATCTTGCAAAATAAGCTACAGAAGGAAATTGGTCATCCCACAGGACTTCATGTCTTAAGCATTTCTGAATGCATTTCACAGAATCAGAGTGTCTGGGGTTCTGACTCTCCTGGAGGATGTGGTACTGGAGAGTGGTTTCCAATCCAGGCCTGGGTGATAGTCTTCCTGAGTCCAAATCCTGGATCTGCCACTTCCCATCTGGGTGCTTTTCACCTAACTACTTAAGCACCCTGTGTCTCCATTTCCTTAGCTGAGAAGTGGTATTATTAATTATACTTTCTTCACAGGGTTGGTGTGTGGATTAAATAATTATAATGTCTAGAACATAATGACAGAATTCACAGAGACATAGTAATTATTATAACTGTTATGTTTATGTATGGTAGAGACCAGAAGCAGGACATTGGTCGTTGGTGTCAGCTACTTCAGGAGTTACAGAGCAGCCATGCTGCATGGACAATGTATGTCAGGGTAAGATTGTGCTCTGACATCATTGGAAGCTGCTCATTTGGCTTGCTTGTGAGCCAGAGGGTCTCAATTTGAATATTGCTGGAAAATTTTATTTTATTAAGACTTTTTAAAAAAGCAGTTTAAGCTTCACAGCAAAGTTGAGAGGAAGGTACAGAGATTTCCCATATGCCCCCTGCTCACATGCTAACAGAGCCGCCCACATTATCAACATTCCCCACAGAGTGGAAAATGTGCTGAATCTACATTGTAGTTGATGAATCTACATTGACACATCATAATCACCCAAAGCCTGTAGCTTACATTATGGTTCATTCTTAGTGTTGTATATTCTACGGGTTTGGATAAATTCCATAGCTGTACTTTTACAGAATGCCATATAGTTGGAATCATACAGTATGTAGCCTTTTCAGATTGGCTTTTTCACTTAGTAATATGCATTTAAGTTTCCTCCATGTGTTTTCATAGCTTGGTAACTCATTTCTTTTTAGTGCTGAAAAAATATTCCATTGTCTGGATAGATCACAGTTTATCCATTCACCTACTGAAGGACATCTTGGTTGCTTCCAAGTTTTGTCAATTATGAATAAACTGTTATAAACATCCACGTGTAGGTTTTTGTGTAGACATAAGTTTTCAGTTCCTTTGAGTAAATATCAAGGAGCACAATTGTCAGATCATATGGTAAGAGTGTGTTTAGCTTTATAAGAAACCATCAAACTGTCTTCCAAAGTGCTGTACCAATTTGCATTGCTACCAGCAATGAATGAGAGTTCCTGTTGATACACATCCTCACCAGCATTTGGTGCTATCAGTGTCCTGGATGTGGGCCATTCTAATAGATGTATAGTAGAATCTAACTTTTGTTTTGATTTACATTTCCCTGATGACATATGAGGTTGAACATTTTTTAACATGCTTATTCATCATCCTTATATCTTCTTTGGTGAGGTGTCTGTTAAGGTTTGTTTTTTTTTCCCATTTTTTAATAGGGTTATTTTCTTATTGTTGAGTTTTAAGAGTTCTTTGTATATTTTGTATAAGTCCTTTATCAGATGTGTTTCTCCCAGTCTGTGGTTTATTTTCTCATTCTCTTGGCATTGTCTGTTGAAGAGCAGAGTTTTTAATTTTAATGAGGTCCAGCTTATCAATTACTCCTTTCATGGATCATTCCTTTGGAGTTGTCTTATCTAAAAAGCAATGGCCATGATAAAGGTCATCTAGGTTTTCTTCTATGTTATCTTCTAGGAGTTTAATAGCTTTGCATTTTATATTTAGGTCCATGATCCATTTTGAGTTAATTTTTGTGAAGGGTAGGGTCTTTGTCTAAATTCATTCTTTTGTATATTAATGTCCAATTGTTCCAGCACTGTTGTTGAAAAGTGACCTTTGCTCCCTGTACTGCCTTTGCTCATTTGTCCTATATTTATGTGGGTCTGTTTCTGGGCTGTCTGTTCTGTTCCATCAATCTAGTTGGCTATCCTTTTGCTGCACCATCTTGATTACTGTAGCTTTATAGTAAGTCTTACAGTTGGGTAATGTCAGTCCTCCAACTTTGTTCATCTCCTTCAATTTTGTGCTAGCTATCTCCTGAAACATTTTTTAGAAAGCGTACCTCTGAAGACTTACTTTTGCAGCTTTAAAATATTTGTAAACATTCAAGAGTTCCTCATGCATCTCCTTGAAAGGAGTGAGGTTACTGTGTATTTAACAACGAGCCTTGCTCAAGTATGCTAGGTATTTGGAATATAAAAAGGGAGAAATTTGAATTCCTAGACTCAAGGAAGTTATATTCTATTAGAAAAGCGACCTGGTTAAACATATGTTGTCACACCCTGTGATTATTGCAGAAATAATGATTACTCCGAGGGCTGGTGTGGAGCAGAGGCTGAGTATCAGCTGCAGTGGAGGTTAGGGAAAGCTTGACTGATAACAGAGATGATTAAATTGGTTCCTGATGGATGTTCAGGGATTAGCTCATGCAAAGAGAGGCCTATAGAGGAGAATGTAGCTTGGTACAGTTGTAGAGTATGAGGCAAGAAGAGAGAACAGATGTTATACAGCTGGGTCAGATTATATGAAGTTTTGTATGTCATAGAAAAGGAGTTCTTCTAGTCAGGAGTTATTTAAGATTATCAGGTAACAGTAAGGCATGAGCATACTTGTGTTATTAAAAAGACATATCTCTCATATGCCTTATTGGAGAGGACGTTACCAGCCCCTCTGCTGGAGCCCTGAACATATTGAGGTAGGATAATAAAAGGAGATGTTAGGTAAGCAAGGGAAATAAAAGATGGAGGGATTCAGCACAGTGATACATTGGAGTTTTGTCACAACAGCCTGGAAAGAGCAAAGGAAAAGTTCATGTGTTGTGTAGATGTGGCGCTCTAACATGACCTAAGTTTCTTCATCCCTTCTCTAATACATGCTGTGACCCCTTTTGAGTTCCAAAGGGAAAACCCAGTGGGAGTTCTGTTAAATATCCTCAGATGGGCTTCCCTGGTGGCGCAGTGGTTGAGAGTCTGCCTGCCAATGCAGGGGACACGGGTTCGTGTCCCAATCCGGGAAGATCCCACATGCCGCAGAGCGGCTGGGCCCATGAGCCGTGGCCGCTGAGTCTGCGCGTCCGGAGCCTGTGCTCCGCAACGGGAGACGCCACAACAGTGAGAGGCCCGCGTACTGCAAAAAAAAAAAAAAAAAAAAAAAAAAAATGTCCTCAAATGGAGTGAGTAAAAACATAAGAGAAACCATTAAGGATTGCTATATACCATCCACCTGAAAACTGTATGCGTTTTATTTTGAAAGACCATATTATAGTCTTTCTTTCTGGCAATAGCAGGGACTTGAAGAACACGGCAGATTTAGCTGATCTACATAATAGAGATAAAATCTGAATGGGACCTGCTATTTGATGTACTACAAGTAGTGATGGTTTGAAAATCCATGCCTGCCAAACACAGAGGTCCCAAATGAGTTAGATCAATACTGTCTAGGCCCAAATTGCATCACATCTCGGCAATTCCTTCTCCAGAATAAGGGTATTTTTTGTTTGGTCAGTTTTGTTTTTTTTTTAAGAGATCATGATAAGCATCTTAAATGTTATTTTTATTTTCTCTTTCTTCCTAGGGAAAAAATCACTGACTAATAACTATATATATCTACTTATGTCCCTGGGTGGGGAAAGGGAGGGTATTAGAGATCTCCCAAATTTTCCCATTGAGAAGATCCAGTTTTTCATGTGAGCAAACTCAAATGTATAAATTGAATACAGAAGTTATGCTGTGGATAAAAGTCAAACATCTACTTATAAAATTTATTAATTATACATATTATATAAGATGATATGCTGATATAGAAATTCTCACTTTTCATGAAACAATTTACCCAAACTCTTCACGTGTATTTTTTTTACATAAATATGTTTTTTTTTAATCAATTAAGCCCTCTTTAAAGTTATCTTACAGGGTTTTGTAGGCCATAGTTTTCCTGTCTAAGTTGTCTGAGTTACAGAACTCTTGGAATCTGTATATAGTGTTACAGGGAATTTCCTATTGCTTGTGTGAGGGTTTCTCTCTCAATATGATACAGAATAAAAATGCACTAAAAGGACATAGATCCAGAGTTCCCTGCTCTAGAGACAAAACTATTACCAATTTCTTGTATATCCCAGATATCTTGTACCTGGAGTTAAACTATTCATTTTAAGTAATCATGAAGTGCCATGTTTAACTGCAATTTTGATGTTACACTATTGGGATTGCTTATTAAGTCTTTGATAAAATTATTTTACTCCTCTTTTGACTCTGAGAGGGTCTAAAAATGCTTCTAAATCAGGATAAGGAAGCCACACCTTTTATGTCCACACGACCAGTCTTTGGATAGGGACTGTCCCTGAAAAGGGGCTGTGAACTTGGATGAGATCATTTGCATATTCATCTGCATTATTGCAGGGAGTCAGCTGTCAACACTCCCAGGAGCTAGAAGAACGATGCCGTAGTCCTGAAGATGGCATCGGGGTGGCAGAGCATAGCCTTGGTGAGCAGAGCCAGAGCATGGGGGATGGAGGTGGTTAGGCATTTAGTGTTTGGCCATCTGTCCACACAGTCTGCTGCTGACCTCTCCTTCGTCCACTCCTGCATGACACATTGAGGACAACAAGCTCACTGCTGCTGCTTTATCGTACTTGGAGTGCGCAAATCCTCCATGAGTCTCCCCTTGGTCCCTTCCGCCTAGACACCCTTGTTGCTGTTTTTTTTTTCTGGGACCTTTACATCTCCTGGGATATTTCTAGAGAACTGCTCCTAGATCTCTACTGTTCATCAAGGGGCCCCTCCTTTCCCCTCATCTCAACCATGGGGAGAGAGTGTAGAGGTATCGACAGTGGATTTTTTCCTAATCTGGGGACAAGCTTTCTCCTTTCACATGTGTACAAGTCTTTCTCACTCAGCAAAATACTGCTCTACACCAGTTCCATGATGCTTCTAAACTGTCCCTAAGGCTCAGGCTTCTAGAAGTCAAAAGACAGAAAGAATTGCAGGTTTTTATGCCTTTCCCTGAAATTCTTCCTTCTTCTTTGCTATCTCTCTAAATCAGTGAGACCAGAATAGCTTTGCTCCTAGAACTGGGGAAGAAGACCTCAGAAAATACTGGAAATAAAAGAGATCTCCCAAAATTGATATCACAAAACATTACAGTCTTTCTTTGCAATTGTTTATTTATATCATCTCTCTCCTACTTTAGGCCAAGAGCATTTGAAAGCCAGAAGATATGTACTAGTCATCATTCCATTACTGATGTTTACTGATTAACTGATTCTTCAATCTGGAGGTGATATTCATAGTTACAGGAACATAGATGACAACCTAAGCTGTTAAGTTCTATGATATGTGCCACTGACACCTTGATCTATAGTGAAATTTAATTATTTTAAAAGAAACAGAAAAGTGGTTTATAAATGTTAGAAACATATCCATTAAGTAAATTAAATAATGAGAGAAGTTTAAACCTTCATCTCCCTGGAACATCTATCTAATCAGAACTATCCATTATCCAAAATTTCCATATACACAAAATATTATTAAAATATCTCAAAATATGTTCAGGTTTTATTTCTTTTTAATACTATTATAAGTTGGATTCTAAAGGGTATAAGGTCGTTTTACCAGTAAAACACACAACACATTGTCACAAGAGGGCAGCCTTTTAACATGAATTGTTCCTCAATCTATAGTCAATCCTTGAAATTTTAAGGTGACTTTGATCCACATAACTAAATAATGATAAAACAATACAAAGCATTCAAGCAGCTTTCTGCGTTATGCATGTTGTTTTGCATTACTACTATGAAAAATATTTAAATCCACAAGGAAAACAAGAGCTGAATTGTCTCATGTAGAAAGATGGGTTTATATAGGTGTATCTTTTAAATGTCAACAGTAGGTCAGTGGCTGAGTTGAAACCATTAAAATTTCATGTGATCAAATGTGAAATTCTCCTCTGAGCTACCCAAAATTCTAACCAAGCAAGGGCAAGCTGGAAGCATCCAGACTGATACATTACCCAAGGGCAAATGAACGTCATTGGATGTATGTTTCTAATTTTTAACCTCTTAAAGCGTCTAAAGACACAATGCCATTTGGATATACTGATAAAGAGTAAATTGTAAGATGTCTTGGTGTATGGCTCAGATCATCAGTGTCAGCATCTCTCCCTGTCTGTCTGCCCCTGTACTAAGCTGAATAGTTACCTCTCTCAAAGTCAATGTTCTTTCCAGGAGCAGCCCACAGTGTCATAAATGTCCAGCTTACCCCATCTTGCTCCAATTTGGGTTTCTTACAGAACTGGAAACTCTCCCAGCCAACTGTGGTTTCACAAGCCCTCCAGGAGATTGTGATTGAGAACTCCTGGCAGCTGCTGGCGGGGAACAACAAAGTTCAAATCCCTCCATGTGGTTTGAAGACTACATCCAGTTTTCAGCCTTAACATTGGGTTGGCCAAAAAGTTCATTTGGTATGAAGTGAAGATAAAAGACACATTTTTCATTTTCACCAAGAACTTTATTGAACAGCATATTCGTTAACCAAACGAACTTTTTGGTCAACCCAATACCTCTCTCCCGTCCACAGTCTCATCCCCTGCTACTAACACACACTTATCTGTAGGCTATATCCCTCTCCCTGTCTCTAGAACCAATCCTGGGGATTAAAAGAGCTCACAGTTAAAAGTTTTATTTCTGCAACACCTCTGACAGTTATGGAGTTTTCCAATTAAGATCTTAGGTTACCCCATTTATTTCCAGACTCATGCTCTTTCTCTCTACCGCTGTCTACCTCATAATTACCTCAATAATCCGGCAAGTACGTTTCTGTCCCCTAAGAATCCATATCCCTGAGCTCCAGTTTTGGTAATTGGTTTAGTAGTCCAATCATTCTCACTGCCTGAAAGCCCCGGCAGACAGCCTTCTGCTTTGGCTTCTTCTAAATTTTTCAATTATAAACCTTCCTAGGGCCTAATTTTATTCTAAAACTGGATCTCCGCTTTTCTTGCAAGTTTCACTCAACCTAAAGGCCTAATCTCTTTCTGAATTTCAAGTACTAACTATTCTAAATGTCCTTTTGTGGGTAATATACTCTTTCATCTTAGACACCATTGCCAATCCATTTACCTTGAATGTAACTGAACTAGTTGAATCTGTATTATCTCCCAGTAGCAAGGACCTTCTTTACCAAACCCTGAAGGGGGCGGGGGGTGTCTGTCTAATAGCATGTGACCCACTCCTTGTGTGGACTTTATGTCAGAGCTAGGCCTTTCCCTCTTTACCTAGCTTGGTTCCCAGTAACTAGATTTGCCTCACAAATTTCCAAGATAACACTCATGAGTCAGCACAGTTCCTGGGGTTAATACAAACTGTGAAATAAGCCTGGCTTACATATAGAATTAAAGTGTAAAGGGGCAGGAAAGAATTGTTTTTTCTCTCCTGATAGATCTTTAATTGTTCAACTATACTCACTGGTTTGTGAGTTTTGAAAGTTTCTTTTGGTTTTCTAATTAATTTTTATTGGAGTATAGTTGTTTTACAGTGTTGTGTTAGTTTGTACTGTACAGCAAAGTGAATCAGATTTATGTATACATATATGAAAATTTCTTTTTTAATTAGTGAAGAACTATTCTTCCCCTTAATTTGCCTTTTTTTGGGTTGCAAGTGGACACTGTAGATGGTCTTAAGAATTTAATACCAGGGGCTTTCCTTGGTGGCACAGTGGTTAAGAATCTGCCTGCCAATGCAGGGGACATGGGTTCGAGCCCTGGTCCGGGAAGATCCCACATGCTGCGGAGCAACTAAGCCCATGTGCCACAACTACTAAGCCCGCGCGCTTCAACTACTGAAGCCCATGCTCTCTAGGGCCTGCGCGCCACAACTACTGAAGCCTGTGTGCCTAGATACTGTGCTCCACAACAAGAGAAGTCACCGCAATGAGAAGCCTGCGCACCACAATGAAGAGTAGCCCCCACTCGCCACAACTAGAGAAACCCAGCACGTAGCAATAAAGACCCAACACAAGCCAAAAACAAAATAGGTTAAAAAATTAATTAATGAATTAATTAAAAAAATTTTGATACTTGAAACAGTCTGGGTATTGCTCTAGGACTCCAGATAAAACATCCATTCAGGGCTTCCCTGGTGACGCAGTGACTGAGGGTCCGCCTGCCGATGCAGGGGACATGGGTTCGTGCCCCGGTCCGGGAAGATCCCACATGCCACGGAGCAGCTGGGCCCGTGAGCCATGGCCGCTGAGCCTGCGCGTCTGGCGCCTGTGCTCCGCAACGGGAGAGGCCACAACAGTGAGAGGCCCGCGTACCTCAACAAAAACCAAAAAAACCCAAAAAAACAAAAAAGATCCATTCGTTGAGAGGAAACTAAATTATGTCACTGTTTATACCCTTTTAAAATTTGTTTAACTATGTATTTTAAAAAAATCATAAGAGACAGAATAAACTACAAAGACCAGTTGTTGGGTGATGTGGTATAATTATAAATTTATGTTTTTTATTTGAATATGGATGACACTGCATAGGGCAAAAAACCAAACCAGTCAACTTTTTGTCAGGCTCTTGGGTTTTAAAGCCTAGGTCAGGACCCAAACATTTTGGGATCACAGATGTAGAGAAGTTGTCTTCCCCTTGATCCCCTAGGTTAGGCTGTGGGTAGGGAAGAGAAAAGACAGAGGAGAAGCAGCACAGATAGCAATTTCTAAGATAGCTTAGAAATTGATGGTGAGAACCTCTCCTCACTTCAGATTGAAACTGGTATTGGGGAGTGACTGTTGGAAATGGATTTGGAGAATCCAAGAAGAGTGGTTAAAAACAAGATCCTAAAGTTCCCCTGTACCAGCTCCTGTAGGAGCAGGAGAAATGTCTGCAATGTGGTGGAATCAGATCGGCCTGAGAAGCCTCTCTGTGACCCTATCCTGCACATTGCTCTCAAGAAAAAAGTGAGATGCTTAGTCAAATTAGTGCACTTTGTCCAGCAGGTAGAATGACAAGGGAGCTTCATCATGAGCCTGTGGACCTGATATCAGAAATATGTGTTCCACAGACCTGGCAGATCTGAAGAGGTCTTATGGTTGTCCTTGGAACAAAGTGGACACAGCAGTGATCTTCATGGACTAATGACTAAGGACCCAATAAGAGTAAGTCGATATTGATGGTTAACTTTGGTGCTACTTCCCACCCACTGCAAAATCTCAACAATATAGAAAACCCGACCGTGGTCCTTGGAATCTAGATGCAATTCTGGGGAGATGACGGGAATGTGAACTGACAATTAAATTTTGCCGTCCAGTGGCTGTGCACATGACGTGTACATGCATCAGCCACTGTCATCCATTTGGTGGCAATTTACAGCAATTCTCAGCCTTGTCACCAGCAGAAAATAACTTTCTAGTATAAAGTGACACTTGCCTTCATAAATTTAAAAAATGATGGGAAACATTACACACCTGTTAAGCCAGATGTAAACACAGAGCAACTATGTTCTTTACCCCTAAATATTGATACCATAAACACAGCTAATCTTTATGTGACAATAGAGTGGAATTTATTTAAACTAGTAAGATTTTAAAATCTACCTTTTACCTCCTGATGATAAAGATCATAGTAACTCATCAATTTTCAATCTAAAATATAAATATTTCAATGCATTTTGAGCTTCATTAAACTTACTTTATATCAGGGAAGAAACTCATTAAATTCTTTGGAAAAACTAAAAGCGAAACCTTAAACTATAAATTATGTGGGAACTTGGATATTATATCAGCAAAATATCCTGTAAAATTGCATTGAAAAATTTTCATCTGTACATAATAAAGAATTTAATCTAATCACTACAGTCCACTTTAGTCTCAAACTATTAGAACAAATCTGATTAAAGGTGAAGAGAATTATTAATGACAATAATTTAAAATATATATATTATGTATGTTATGAACTTGGCTAGCTTTTAAAAATTTATCTCTATTTTATAATTCAAAGCCTTGTGCCCCATTAATCAGCATTTTATGAATTGAATGTAATTAGATAAACTTATTTATCAATTTATGACTGAAGGATTTTTAGACAAGCAAACTCCAAGAGAAGTACTTATAAATTAAATATTTAAAAAAGGCATTGATAGTACATTTTTAACACCTGAAGATTATTAACCTAAAAATTAAACCATTTCTATATGACATGGTATAGTAATTTCCTGTGTATTAGCAGAATTTCAGCCTAAATTATAAAAGCAGTTGGGAATTTCATAGAATAATGTAGTTCTGTTGTTGGAACTTTACATTCTTTTTTTTTTTTTTTTTTGCGGTTCGCGGGCCTCTCACTGTTGTGGCCTCTCCTGTTGCGGAGCACAGGCTCCAGACGCGCAGGCTCAGCAGCCATGGCTCACGGGCCCAGCCGCTCCGCGGCACGTGGGATCTTCCCGGACCAGGGCACGGACCCGTGTCCCCTGCATCGGCAGGCGGACTCTCAAGCCCCTACATTCATTTTTGATTCTAGACTGAGTGTACTTCTCTTTCTGCCTTCAAACAAACAGCAAAATTACCTGGGTAATTTTCAGCTACATTCCTGAGTCTAGCATGCAACTGAAAATATAGTCAGTTGTCAATAAATATTGGTTAAATAAATGGATATACTGTAGTTGCAAAGAAACTAAGTGGTCATGTTTATAGTCAAAACTGGCTTTCAGGGCTTCCCTGGCAGCACAGTGGTTGAGAATCTGCCTGCTAATGCAGGGGACACAGGTTCGAGCCCTGGTCTGGGAAGATCCCACATGCCACAGAGCAACTAGGCCCGTGAGCCGCAACTACTAAGCCTGCGCGTCTGGAGCCTGTGCTCCGCAACAAGAGAGGCCGCGATAGTGAGAGGCCTGCGCACCGCAATGAAGAGTGGCCCCCGCTTGCCATAACTAGAGAAAGCCCTTGCACAGAAATGAAGACCCAACACAGCCAAAAGTAAACAAATAAATTTAAAAAAAAAAAAAACTAGCTTTCACATACAAAAGAAAATTGAGTTTGGAGAAAATTAATGAAGTACATGTGGTTGAATAAGGCAGAGCCAGATTGCACAGTGGAATCACTGGGGAGTTGACAACAACAACAATTAGAAGCCTGGGTGTTACTCCTTAAGACACTAATTCAGCTCTTATTTTTAAAATTTTAAGCAAATCTACTGTGGTTTGAAAATCACTGGATTAAAGTGATGAAAAAGCCATATGATGTGACAATGAACATTCCAGTCAATTTAGAGAAATTACATTCCATTGCAGAATTTAATTGGTATTTTTTCCTCTGTATTCTTCGTATTGGAAAATTTCTCTTGACCTGTCTTCAAGTTTACTGATATTTTCTTCTGCCATCTCTGGTAAGCCTATCAAGTAAAATTTTCATATCAGATACTGTATTTCTAAGTTTTAGAATTTCTATTTCCTCATTTTTCCATTTTTATTTCTCACCTGAAATTCCCCATATATTCATATGTATGACCACCCATTCCTTTAATCTTGAACATACTTATGTCCTTGTCTTCAAATTCCAACATGTACTCCATCTCAACATCTCTTTCCATTGCCTGCTTTTTTTAATGTGACATATTTTCCTGTTTCTTTTTATGTCTAGCTATTTTTAATTATATACTAGATTTTGTGGTTGATACATTGTAGAGACTCTGGGTTCTGTTATTTTCCTTTGAAGAGTGACCTTCTTCTAGTATTATGCATCTATCTGTACTCAAAACATCAAATTTTCATTCCTTTGTGGTGGGTAGTAATTGAAATCTCTGCTCTAATTCCCCAGCTATTGCTTTCTGCTGGGGTCTAATGGAGTTTCCCCTATGGGTGTGTAATTCAGGGGTCACCCATAATCTGAATGGTGTTTATATGCATAGTTCAGATCTTCACTATCTGTGATGTTCTCCTCTGTGACTTTCAATTGTATGGGATTCTCTCCCACCCCACTCAATTTCCCAGCCCTTCTTTTCTTTTAGCCTGGAACTCGGTACTTATTACTTATTCCTCAAGTTAGAAAAACTTTACTGCTTCATATAGTCATCCAGTTCTTCAGAGACTGCAGAGTGTCATCAGATATAAAACTGAATTAATGCAAACAACTAATGCTGTCATCTTCTTTCATACTCTGATATCTCTACCTATTTACTTTTTCATTCTATGATATCAAATGTCTTTCAAATGTTTTGATCTGAGTTTATATTTCTTCCTCTGCATTTGAGTTAGTCAGATATGAGCTACTACCACATCGTTGTAATTTAAACTTTTGTACATCATATTTTGAAAAGACCTCTCTATATTTAAAGAAATTTCCAAGTTGTAAATCCCTCTGTAAACAGAATCAAGGCTTGAAGTTCCAATATTCCATGTAGGCAGATGTGCATATAAAATTTAGGCTCGGCTAATCAGATATACCCATACATTTGAAAGTAAAAACAGTGATAAAAGGTATTATTTGCAGGTATCATTTTAGTTGATGCAGGCAAGGACAACAATAATCAACTTTCACCAAAAAATCTGCCTTCAGTGATTGTTTTTCTGTGGGTAAGTGGTTAACATCATGGTATAGAAGTGGAACTGGTGTGGTAATGATTGATTCTGATAATATTCTGGTTTTGTCTTTGTTTCTGGCCCTGCTACTTATTATACAATCAATCCCTCATATACGATTTGATTCTAGCCTTCTGTTTTCCAGTTTAAACTGGATTTTTTTTTTTTTTTTTTTTGGTACGCGGGCCTCTCACTGCTGTGGCCTCTCCCATTGCGGAGCACAGGCTCTGGACGCGCAGGCCCAGCGGCCATGGCCCACCGACCCAGTTGCTCCGCGGCACGAACCCGCATCCCCTGCATCGGCAGGCGGACTCTCAACCACTGCGCCACCAGGGAAGCCCTAAACTGGATTTTTATGGGTAAAATTCTCATCTTTGAATGAAAAGGAATAGTTTTGGTCAACATTAGAAATGACAAAGGAAAGTAAGGAAATATCGCATCTTATAACATTATGTTAATGAAACGTTGAAAATTCAACAATTCTTTTTTCTAAAAAATAGGAAGTTTCTACTGTTTCTCAACATCTTCAAATCCATATCATTAAATGAAATTTCTACTTCATGAAGAATTTCCAGAAATGTGTGATACTTAATAGCATCCAGATAATTGTGTGTGTGGGGGGGAGTGAAATGAATAGAAGTTTGAAAGAGGTAGCACTGTGCGGTAATCTAGTTGGGACACAGGTGTGTGCATGGAGCTCTAATACTTTCTATTATGGCATTTATAAAAGTTAGGTTCCTGTGAACTTGCTAATTAGTAGACATTTCATTAACCTAAACAGTTTAGGTTTCCTATAGATAGACTGCATGTATTCTCATCTTTAACCTTTCCTTAATGTTCCCTAATTATAGATTTCACTGATTCTTAATAGCAAAGGAACCGTAGTGGTGAAGTGATTTTTGTCTTTCATTCTACCTCTAGAGCTAATTATGCATTTTAGGTTAACGAAAATTCCTGATCACGCTATCACTGATTTAAACTTTACAATGACCTCATTATTTCCGTGTATTACTAGCCTGTATTATGGTGATATGTGGCTAATGAGTTCTCAAAATGTTGTCCGAAAGGTTAAAAAGTACCTCAAATAAATGCCAACATTAGTTTATTTGTGTGAATTTTCAAAGAAAGATTTCTTTTTAAAGCCAAAGGACACTAATGAAGTTAGGATATAAGCACGCTCTGGCTAATACAATTTAAAAAGTTAAAGTAGATTATTTCATTTTTTTCCCTCATACTCTGATGGTTATATAATTTTTTAAAACAGTGAAAATGTTTAATTTGTAAAGGCTGTCTAGTGTCTGTTTAATTCAAAGGGTTAACCTACTCGGTTTGGCTGGTTGTTGAAATTTGAGCAATATTTCTTTCTCTTGTTTAATATAATTATTGACCAGTCCAGGTCTCCAGTTACTGGTATATACAAAATCATGTAAACAGTCATTAGACACATATATAAGGCAGACAGCTTTCTGTAGCAATCTTTGTTCTTGTATTATAAATCCTATGCACCTGGACATTGATTCCTTCAATTTCTAAATTTTGAAATACAAGTGGAAGCACTGTATAGTTACAATAGCACATAATTTTAATTATGTAAAACTTTTGATTTTGAAGAAAATTCTTCTAAACTGCATATAAATAGCATATGGAACCTATAAATAGTTATCTATAGCTGAGTAGGTAAAGATATCCATGAATAAAACAAAGTTTGGTAAAGTACTTTTTTTTCTATATCTAATAACTTTATGTTGAAGCATTTCCAGAAATATTTAATGCTACAGGGCACTGATCATGAGGTACAGGCAGGAGACAAAAGATGGGCTGGAGGTGAAAATGAGAAAAAAATAGAAATAGGCCTTTAAGTGGACATATTTTTATAAGAAAAATATCACATGGAAGGTAACTTCAAAACTTGACTTTACCAGGTAGAACTTTCTGAATGTACCACAGAATATGGATCATCTGTTTATGTATATCATGCCAGTGCAATGAGCAATAAAGACTACTTACTGGACTGTTGAAAGTGGTTGATAGTGGATAAATTATTTATATTTATGTTAAAAGCAATAACCTTGATGTTTAGGGGGTGTGATGACTTCCTGAAAACTCCCCCCCCCAGATTTTTTAGAGGTGTCTAGTTGGCAAAAGCTCAACTCCAAACAGCTACCTCCGTCAAAGTGTATAGGACATTTATAGTTGGATTTTTAGCAAGTTTCAAGTTCTACTATAAGAGGAATGCCTGCTAGGTTAAAATATTAAATGGTAAAATTAATTGGATTTTACAAGTGAAAAGCTAGGCTACCACAGTTCTTCCTTTGTAATGACCGATTTTCATTAAGTCTCTTCATTCATGCCCTTGTAGGTGAAATAACACTCTTAGGACCTTCTTGTGAGACCCATGGCCACCAATATAATTGTGATGTATAACTAATTAGCCCACCCGCAGGGGGCTGGTTAAATTAAATTGAAAGTAATCTCCTAATTGGCATATCCTAATATGCCATAAAAATCTAATAACAGCATTTGTAAGAGTATAAGCTAAAAATATTTTTATCAAATTTTACAGAACACAAAATATACAATTTGGTCTCTTGTTTTGAAGTTTGATAGTGTGAATGTGCTGATGTACAACAGTTGCTTAATAAGAAAATTTATGCAAAAGCTCTGGGACAGGTCCAGCTCTATGTAAAGTTGATGCTTGTGTTCAGTTTTTCTCCCTTAGAGGTAATCCACATATCAAAAGATATATGGGCTGTGGGTAAAGCTTCCCAAAACTGCTGGTGGGAAATATGCCTTGTGTAAGTAAACCTCAGTAGCCTGCATTTCCCATTGGTTTCACAGGCAACAAATGCAGCATTGCAGGTCATCTATCTCCACACACTTTTGTACATAGCACGACCAAGGAACATGCCTGGTTAAGATGCGTCCAAGTTACAGAATGTATTTATTTGTTATTCTCACTGTTGAATTCAGTAAATCAAGTGTTGATATAATAAGAATCAAGAAATAAGCAGAATCTTAACAACTTTACCTTATCAAGGCAAGTAAAGTTTAGGGTCTAAACCCAAGTTAGATCACTGAAACACACAACTATAGATAAGGGCACTCAAAGGCACAAAACAAGGTTATCAACATTCAGTAGTATTTTCTATACATTTAGTAATTTTAGCAGTGGAAGGTGTAGCCCAGAAAAATCAATAGATTTGGAACTGTTGAAGAGGCATGAATAGCACCAGCATTTTGAATCTATTCAGATTTGGATTAAGCAGGAGTCTAGGTAGCCTTTTTATCCTGCACTAACCCTTTATTATTGCCTTTTGATCTATGGACTCTCCCATTTCAGTGTTCTCTAGATGGTTGTAGGTATGGCTGCCCTTGGTGTTGGTAGAAAAGGGTGTCATATATAAGCAAGACTGCACAGGCCAGAGTCTACGTCACCTCATTGAGTGAGCCCTATATTTTGTTGCTCAAGATGGCAAGGCAACATTATACGAAACAGTAGTTGGGAAGTTAATGTAAGATGCTTCTGTAACAACTGATAGAATGATGGAATCAAATGTGAACAAGTGAAGATACAGGAAAGCTGATCAGACAATTCATGATCTGTAGAGGTAATAAGTAAATTATCTAGGAGTTGTGATCTTGCAACTGTGCTTTTATGGGGATGCTTATCATAAAAAAGACCTTGTTTCGATTTGTGATGGAGCTATAGTGCCTATTTCCCATGAAGTTCCCATAGTATTATCTAATAATGAAAGAATTAATGATAGCATTGAAGTGCCCATTGCGACTTCAACAAAGGAAGGATATTTGCTAAATTCTGATTACCTGAAATGAGGGTTGACGTTCTTCCTTCCCTTATGGCTTCCTCTTGAAATGTCAGCTTCCTGAGAAACTGGAATCTCATAAATTCTAGAATTTTCTATTGCTGCAAAATGAAGATCACCTGTTATCAAATGAGATAAAATTTTACATTATAACATGTAATTTCTTGTTAATCTCTCAACACAGGAGGCATTGGTATGCCTTGAATGCTCTGCAGTTATTATGGACTAAGCTTGGGTCATGATTTTCTGGCTAATTTTCATGAAAGACAATATTTAGTTTGGGAAATATTATTTTAATATGTGATGTGAATAATAAGAACCATTTATGAGTCATTTTAATTATCAAATCTGGTGTAACCATGAGGCACTGTTAGAAGCCTTTACTGACAACACTATAACATAGAGATATCTATCTATGATTGGGCAGGATTTTAGCCTTTCTCCTACATTTCTGGGTCGGGGAGCTGAGGATATGTATTACTTTTGCATGTCCTTCCAAATAACCCTAACGTATGCTTTCCATGGGCTGCATTTGGAAACAGTTGATGAAGGAAATCATTAGAATTTCTACACTCGGGAAGATTTCTCCATTTTTTCATATATGCAATGGTAATTTTCCTAGACCAATGCCTTATTTTTGAAATTATAAATTTTGGATATTGACTAAAAAGTGTAATTCCCTAAAGCAATAATGTTTGACTCAGGTGAACTGTGTTTTATGCTAAAGTTGTACAGACTCTGGATCACCATTCACTCCTCTGATGGTCCTTTGTTTTCTAAGTTTCAGGGCAATATTAAAGTCTCTCCCCTATAGACAATCATGAATCAGATAGTTTGTTTAATTATTCTGTTTATTAGAAACACATACTGCAAACTCAGCATCTTAGATGTGACAGCCATTGAAAAAGCATCCATTTAATCTTCACAGTATTTATAACTAAATTTATATTGTTATCGATGCTCATAATATTTAAATAATCTTGTACATACAATGATAAAATACAGTATATATGGTAGAGAACAGGTTAGGCACCCTTGGTAAACCTATACCTCAGCTGGTGTTAGCAAAAATACCTGGGTATAATAGATAACCTGCCAGCCAAAAGTGCTGAGCAGTTTTTCAGACTGAAATGTATGTTAATTCAGGAGCAATATAAGTAGAGATCAGTTAAAAGATCAAGTATTTGATTATACGTTTTACTTAGGTTTCTACTAAGAAGGAAATATAACACTCCAGTAATTTTCTCCTTACTTCTCTGGTTATTACTTCTCAATCTTTTGTGAAAGCCACCACCAGCCACTGGGCCATCCACCTCTAGCCATGGGTCATACTCAGCATCTTTTCCTCTACTCCAATGCACACTTGTCCTCCATAGCCAATCTATTCCAACTCTTTAACCTCTATAACCCTTTCCTTCTATCTCCACTGATGGTACCTGATTTCACAATCTCATGTCGTTGGAAGTTTTGTCTCCTCTCTAAGTCTTCCACGCTGCTGTATGAGTGCTCTAAGACACACATCTAAGCATGTCATTCTTTTACATCAAGTTCTTCTAGGTCTTCCTGTAGCCATAAGGAAGAAGTCCAAATAGCTTAGCATTTTATATAGACCCTATTGTGATAAAATTCTCTTTATAGCTTTCTCTCCTGCTTTTCCTTTCATACTGTTTTCTCCAACCATATTGAGCTAATGAACTTTCCTATATGTTCTCATGCCTTCTCTCATCTCCAAGCTTCCTTGGCCTACAGGGATGTCCTTTCTCTACACTCATATCCATATAATCCTCTATTTCTATTTATTTCTAAATTTTTTGTTTGTTCTTCTGGTCACAGCACGTTATCAGCACTTTCAAGAAGTCTTCCTTGATATTCCCAATCTGAATTGGGTACGTGCTCATCAGCTTCTGGAGACTTATCATTCTGCATTTTACTTTCTTGTCAGTATTTTAGGCTGGAAACTAGCTTCTTATAGGCAGAGGCCAGGATTTATTCTTATTTTTATAGTGCCTAACATAGGGTCTACTGTCATAAATACACCATGGGGCCATAATTCCTGAGGAAATATACAGATTGCAGGGACACATAAGGGCTTGGAATAAGCAAAAAATGTGATAAATTGGAGGGATCAATGAATTTGGCATCTGTGTAGATGAAAAGCAAGAGTAGAAGAGGTCATAGGGGATACTTGGAGCACTGGGAAAGTATAGTTGGAAAGCAAGAAATTGATCCTAGGTGCTTAGAGGTGAAGTTCAGAGAGAAATACTTGAAGATGTAGCTCAGGGAATGGAGTAGGTTACAGAGCCAAGTAACCACAGTCAGTGCTAAGAATACAGTCAAGAACCTGCATTGGGGGAGAGGGCATGTGACGTAGGATAAACAGAATTCAGGATTAAATGGAAGACTAAGCAAGAGGCTGACCGTCTATGGATGACAGACATAAAAGGCGTAGAGATGCCACAGTCTTCAAAGAAGATGTTTTCAGGAGGAAGAAGGAATGTCTGGAATGTGATAAAAGAGAGTTACATTGTAATGTGATCTGAGAACCCACTAGAGGTAAAGGTGTTGATGGTAATCCCCACTTTACTCACTGACAATAGATTTTTAAATCTTAAAAGTTGCATTTAAAGACAATCAATTTCACCCAAGCTGTAAGGGTCTGCTCAGCTGTGGACAGACATTACTGATACCCGATAATGTTATTACTTATTAAATAACGTTATGTTGTTTCCCTGTACTGCATTTGTCTTTCTTGTTATTGAATTGTCATATCTGCTGGCTTCAGAAATGTCTTTTCCCAACACTATTCAATCATCTCTTCTCCTTTGTCAAAACTTTTAAGTCTCAGGGTCTCCAAAAGAATGTTCTAGACAAGCCTCATCAGTTTCCAGTCACTGATCCCCCATTATGAGCTCATCCTTAGAGGCCTTCCCTCCCCCTTCTCAATTTAACATAGATTTCAAATATGCTTTCCAGTAAAATGGAGTTGTTTATATGGTTTTATATTTCTTCGTGTTGCCTTTATAAGCATTTATCCATATTGACATTGATTTCTATGAGGCCATGAACTATTCAAGGTAAAGAAAATGGTACAAGATGGCTAATCTTTATCAAGAGCCAGGCACTAAGTGTTCTATAAGCATCAATTAGCATAATACTCACCAGCTCACAAAAGAGGCACAAATTGATGCATAGGTAAAACTAATAAGACACAGAGAGGTAAGGGAACTTTCTCCCAAATCACACAGCTGCTAAGGGGGATGAGCTAGAATTTGAATCCAGAGCCCATGCTTTTAACCATCATTTGTACTTCTTTCATAAATTAAACTCTACTAGTTGATGACTTCAGGTCTCAACTATGCCACTGATTATATGGATGTCATTACAACTTACTCTGTACAATTCAATTCCCGTCTCTGTAAAATGATAAAGTCAGTGTATACCTCATAGATTTATTGTAATTATTGCATGAAATAACACATAAAGGCTTTAGTAGGAACTGGAAGATGGTAAGCTTTTATTTTCTCAATAGTATATCAATGCTGTGTGTTGATGTTAAGTATGTTTTGGCTCAAAGAATGAAATGTTAATGCTTAATAATGTTCAACATATTATTAATACAAAGGTAATAAATGTAATTTGTTGTTTGACTAATATTCATTTTGCTTTTTATTTATTTATTTATTGGCCAGTGCATGCACTTCTTAATTTGGTAGACAAATTCTTTTTTTTTTCCACATTTTTATAGGAGTATAATTGCTTTACAATGGTGTGTTAGTTTCTGCTCTATAACAGAGTGAATCAGCTATACATATATCCCCATATACCCTCCCTCTTGTGTCTCCCTCCCACACTCCCTATCCCACCCCTCTAGGTTGTCACAAAGCACCAAGCTGATCTCCCTGTGCTATGCGGCTGCTTCCCACTAGCTACCTATTTTACATTTGATAGTGTATATATGTCCATGCCACTCTCTCACTTCATTCCAGCTTACCCTTCCCCCTCCCTGCATCCTCAAGTCCATTCTCTACGTCTGAGTCTTTATTCCTGTCCTGCCCCTAGGTTCTTCAGAACCATTTCTTTTTTTTTTTTTTATAGATTCCATATATATGTGTTAGCATACAGTATTTGTTTTTCTCTTTCTGACTTACTTCACTCTGTATGACAGACTCTAGGTCCATCCACCTCACTACAAATAACTCAATTTCATTTCTTTTTATGGCTAAGTAATATTCCATTGTATATATGTTCCACATCTTCTTTATCCATTCATCTGTCGATGGACACTTAGGTTGCTTTCATGTCCTGGCTATTGTCAATAGAGCTGCAATGAACATTATGGTACACGACTCTTTTTTGAATTATGATTTTCTCAGGGTATAAGCCCAGTAGTGGGATTGCTGGGTCATATGGTAGTTCTAGTTTTAGTTTTTTAAGGAACCTCCATACTGTTCTCCATAGTAGCTGTATCAATTTACATTCCCACCAACAGTGCAAGAGGGTTCCCTTTTCTCCACACTGTCTCTGGTAGACGAATTCTTAAAGGCATCTTATTTTATACTTTCCTCAGTAAATACTAAATTCCATCATGCAAGAGAAAGTTTTGTTATTGTTGGTACAATCGTTTAATATTCACTTTTATTCCCTCTGTGGTGGTTCTGGCTTAACTGGCGTTTAAAATAAAGCTTGCTACTCATTATATGCTTTCATAATTGCAAATTTGTGTTTTAATACCATCTATACATATATTGTTCTTTCTTTTATTTCCTGAACTCTTTTACTGCTTCATAATCTTAGCATTTGAAATCTCATAAAATGTTATTTGGAGGCTTGCTGGAAATGTCATCTACATAGTAATGGTTCAAGTTTGTAGCATCCTTTTTTTTTTTTGCGGTACGTGGGCCTCTCACTGCTGTGGCCTCCCCCACCGCGGAGCACAGGCTCCGGACGCGCAGGCTCAGCGGCCATGGCTCACAGGTCCAGCCGCTCCACGGCATGTGGGATCCTCACGGACCGGGGCGCGAACCCGCGTCCCCTGCATCTGCAGGCGGACTCTCAACCACTGCGCCACCAGGGAAGCCCTGTAGCATCCTTAAAGCATAATAGGAGATGGAATTCATAGCAGAGTAATAGACATCTCTCTTTAAGGTATGTATTTCTGGTTGCTATGACTTTGCTCCCAGAGGGCAGTCAGCAAGACAGCATTATGACTGTGTGCAGAAGGATAAAACAAATAAGAAAAAAATCCTTTGAACTGCACAGTTATTAATTTTTGTCAGAGTCTGAAGTCTGTGAATGCTACACTTGTGACCTCTTAGTTTAGCTTTATAAATGGCATAAACAGATAGGATTTTCAGGGCATACTTGGGTGAATAATATGAATCCAGAAGAACACTGTTTAGACACACCTTTAGAAGCTGCTCTAGCTTGGCTGTATCAAGCAAAGAATCCCTGTTGGGTGTGGTGCTCTCCGTCCTTTCCTATGGAAGTAGCTCTTGTACTGCTAGAAAGTTTATTACATATGACCGGCAAAAGGAGAGAGTTTAAAAAGAAAGTGCTAAATTTAATCCAGAGGAATGCCAAATCAAAAAACAATTAGTTTTCCATATGTTCTTTTCCCCATGGGTGCTACTCTGGAGATGGCTTAAATGTATTAGAATTCTATGAATAGCAGTAAAAGTTTTCATTTGTGACATCCAAGCAAGCTAAACTTCTTGCTCTGTGAGCCCAAACACATGGATACATAGTTTCCTTTGAATATCATGAAGTTTACATAGTAATAGTTGATTTTCCCCTTCATGTTTACATGCCCATGTTATAATTTAGAAACTAGAACTACCCAAAGCCAACTTGTGTCAAGTTTCTTAGAATCTCAGAGCCTGAATGCTTGAGTTTGCCTATATTTTGGCATGAAAAATCAGGATCTTTGCCTAGTTAGGAGAAAAAAAAAACCCTTCCTATTCCCATCAGAAAATTGGGCAGGTTTTAGTCTTCAGTATATTATGTAATTCTCTTAATAGCAGAATACAAGTAAAGAATGTTGGTTAAATTTATAGAGAAGTTAGAAATTATTTCCAAGACTAAAATTTATAAAAGAAGAGATCTCTGGTATTAAGGATAAGGTCCTCAATGATGATACAAGACGTGTAATTGTGAGTTTAGGTTCGGGAAAGATAATGTTATATTCTCCTTGCTATAAAATAATTTACGTGTCAGAAAAACACACTATTAAGAAGTCTTCTAGGAATCCTAGTGGAAAAAAATGTTGGTGATTTTGAGAAACTCGAGGAGAGTGTTTGGGATATTAGAACCCTGAAGATAGGTGAGTATTCCAGGTTTAATAAAGAAGCAAATGGTGAATCCCAAAAATACAATATCAATGAGCTTCATATTGATTGTGAGCACAATTTCAGGAAGGTCCATTAAATAGGTGTTTTGAGAGCACTTAGGATAAAAAGCTGGTGGCAGAGATTCACTAAGAGTGAGTCATGCCAAGCTTACCTCAATTACATCGTTACCTGACTGACAGAAAAAAGTAGGCTTTAGACACTGACAGCCTGGATATTTCCAGAGTAAAGTTACTGTGGGGCTACAATTGCCCTTTGCCTTTGCCCACAGCTTCTCCTAGGGCTGATTCCTGAGGAAAGGATGGCTGATTTTTGATCTAGAAAGTTGTTGGTTGGCAAATAAATAAAATAATAAACTATCCTTCAGGGTGCTCTATGCTCAGTTATTAAATCATATGAATGTGCCCTTAACAGGAAGCAAAAAAAAGCTCACACTGCAGACACACAGAGAAGATGTTCTTACATTCTCTTCCATTTAATGTTCTTCAAAAGACCTGTTATTTTGCTTCAGCAATCAGACTGCCAACTACTTGAAAACAGGGACCATATTTTTGTTTCAAAGTACTTATCAAATGTCTTTCACATTATGAGGCTTTAACTTTTAATTATTTGATTATTAGACAGTGCATAGGTTATAAGCCATAGAGGATATACTTTTTACTTTCATAAGAAACATTCTTTATTCCTCTGGTTAATAGAACCCCTATTTTATGTAGGAATTGGACACTATGAGCTTCAGTGGGCCCTCCTTGGCCCTAGAATGAATAGTGATAAATCTAAGTCAAGGATTCTCAGCTCTATCTGATCCAATATCTCCACTTCATAACAAGTTCTTAAATGGCCTCCTCACTACTCTAAAATGTTACTGAAGACATAACATATGCATTCAAGTCATTAAAAAATGTGATGTCCCAATTAATATAAAGAAGTAATTTGAAATCAATTTATAATAAAACATTTTATATGATAAATTGTGTGTAGTTGTGCCAAAGCCTTTGCATACTTAAGCACAATGAAGGTAATAAAAGTTTCATGTCTGCACCCATATCTGGAATCACCGTAAATGCAAAACAATACAGCGATCCATGTAAGTTTCATTGGAGAACTCAAATACTGAAAATCCCCATTGTTGACATGATTGATCTAGACTGGCACATGTGAAATATTCTGTTTGCTCCTTATTCCGAGTTGTACTCCACACTTTACCCCACTTCTATCCAAGTAGAACGACCTGTATTGAATATAACAGTGGGCTCCCTTACTCTTTGGCTTCTGTCTGTGTTCAAGAGATTAGTGGGGAGGAAGAGAGGGGTCAGGGGTTATTCCACAAGGTCCCTCCCTACTAGGTCTCCTTGGCCAATCTGTGTCTCTTAAGAAGGTCATGTTCCTTTCTTGTCTCAAGGTGGCTTCTTCCCCAGGATTCTCTGCCGCTAAGACAGAGTTTCTGTACTACTTACTGTGGTGCCTCTACTCCTATCACCCCACACCTTTGTAAGTAGCCTCTTTTTAAATCAAGATTTAAGTTATCTTAATTTGAGAATGCTCTTTTTTTTGTACTCATGGGATACAGATATTTCTTTGAGATAATTATTTTGTTAAGAATCATGTAGTTCAGACTTTCCTGGGGGTCCCGTGGTTAAGACTGCGTTTCCACTGCAGGGGGCAAGGGTTCGATCCCTGACTGGGGATCCCACATACTGCATGGCCAAAAAAATAAAGAGTCATGTAATTTGAACTGAGACATTTTGCCATAACCCACAATGCCATTTACCTCCAAAATTACCATGATAATCGCTTTAACGATCAATTTGCATGGTTAAAAAGCATTTTGAACAATGTTACATTATACATCCAATATCAGACTATATTATTTTAACCATGTATATATTGTTTAAATCTATAATGTTCTTAAGTATTGATTGTGAAGCAAAGCACATTTATCTGTAATAGGCTCCTACTGATTTTTAATTTTACAAAGATTATATATATATTCACCTCCTCTGAATTTTCAGCTTTTGATACTAAGATTATGGAATCTCAAGAGGAAAATGAATCAGTGTCTGATTCTATTCTGGGAATCACGATTTGATCACCCACCCAGCAATGTGTGTGAACTCTTCTCCACATTGCACACATATATAACACCATGCTGACAAATGCTGGAAAAAGGACACCTTCTGTAACATCTTCATGAAACTGTCAATCTCAATACACCTTGGTATTTTCTTTTTAAACCCTTCTTTCTTATCTGCTATCAATATTGTCTTCTAAGAGGAACAAACAGTAAAAACTAGAACAGAACCTTAATCTAAGTAACTAGCTCCCTTATCTCAAGAACTTTTGTTTCAAATAACTAATTTTCCTTCCTTTTCAAGCTTTATTCTTCTTTATCCTTTCCAACACCAGACTTTCTCGTTTGTTTTGTACACCTTTTGAAAAAGACACCTAAAGAAAAAAATAAATTGACATTTCTAATGCAGCTGCAAATTTTACATTGCTATGGAAAAGTATTATCTGCTTATAAAGGAAAAGAACCCCAAAACAATAAAAACATGAACCAAGAAAGCACAGAAGGTAGTGATCACATTTAGTTGTTTACTATGGAATCATCTTTCTAATCCATCTGTTTTGATTCCACAGAGCAAAGTGTGAGTAATTAGGAAGTTTCTCCTCATTTTATAGATTTGGGCTCAGAAGCCAGTAAGGCCAGGAAAACACAAATTTTATTTACCTTTTTTGGTATTTGAATTTCGACTTGTGTAAACGGCCACCAGGTGGATGATGGGGACTTATGGAATATATACACAGCCTTCCTACAGCTTTGATAATGTAAACATTGTAGTATATTTTCCACTCCCTTTTTATTTGAAAAAGGACACTTCATTAAAAAAGATAGCATCATATTAGCAACTCACAAAATTTAAGACACAAGTGTTGCCTGAACCAGGTTCCTTCTGCCTGACTCACAGGAACACAAGATGTTGAGCCGCCGAAGTTTGCAGCAAAGATAGTGATTATTCGCAAAGTAGCCAAGCGAGGAACCAGGAAAACAAACTTCAAATCTGCCTCTCTGAAGGTAAGAGGTTCTAAGTATTCAGGGTATAACACTAACGAAGCAGGACACCCTGACCCTTCAGAAGCGCAGAAAACGTAACTGGAAAAAGGTGCGGTAACCGCTCTCTGCGCATGCGTAACCAGGCTACCGGCCTCCGCACTTTCTAAGCAACAAGTTTTCGGCCCTCTGACGTCAAAAGGTCAATGAGCGGACACCCGCGCATGCTCAGTAGAAGGGTTGGTGGTCCTATCTGGTTTTAAGCAGCTCCGCTGGAACTAGACGCAGCTGACTCCAAGTTCCTGAAAAGTAACTCGGGCGAGCATCTTATTGTTTAAGCTATCTGCGTGCAGCTCCGAGTACTTGCAAGTCGTAAAATGACCTTGATTAGTGAAGGCAGGTGAAATGGTTTTAACCGACGGTTTCACAAGGAGAGCAGCGTGTTAAAAAGAAAGTTCCTGTGTAAAATTAGTTACCATTGTCGTCAAAAAATTTTAGCCTCTTTAAATGTAAGCCTGGTTTTATCCCAGGTGTGTGGACCTGATGATATTATACATTTGAAACTTAAAAAACAATGGTCTCCATTGGGCATTGCCTACATATCAGCTTTTCTCGATGCCAAATTCTTATTTTTAGCCCCTGATGGCAGCAAATCAGGTAGTCAGGAACTCCAGCTTCTGGTACAGTCTTGATTGGTCATAATTAAAGTTGGCTGTTCATCTTGGCTTTAAAATGACCGGCTGAGGTGTTGCCTGGAGGTGTAACTGGACAAGGTGAGAAGGTTCGGCAAAATTACCAACGCTTTTGAGCTACGGGTTGTTATCAGTCAAGTTTCCGACACCAGGAGGCACCGCCATGCGACGGAGAAAAAAGGACGGTGAGTTGAGCATTTACTTTTTTCATCTTGGTAGTTAGGTTAGGGAAGTTTGGGTAAATAATTTCCCAGTCTTTATTCCTCTGTGTAACTCGGGGCCAATTTGGGATTGGGCTCGATGGAAAACAGCATTGAGATCCAGTAGAAATATTTGTTGGAGCTTAGGAGACAGTCATGGTGGCCCAAATGATGCTACTCTTCCCTTTGACATCTAGAGGGTGATTTCTTCTTGCTCCCCGCACCCCACTCCCCCAGTGAATGTTAGGTAGAAGCGAAGGTGGCTACATTGGAGAATGGAAGGAGGCTCTAGCAGAAGTGCAAATGAACTGAGATCCACAAAACTGCCCCTTCGTGGACCAGGGGAGAGGGCTGTGGAACGCAGAGGAAGAGGGCTAAGAGAACCTCACTGCTTTCTCTACCATGTGAGAGTGAAATGGTCAGCAATATATATCAATAATTAATTAGAGTGTTTTTAGAAAGTAAGACTTCTAATAGATCCTTTAATAGCTGAAGTCTTTCCTCAGAACTACACATGACCTGTGGACAGATTTTAGTCATCATTAATTATTCAATTATTCAACAAATAGATATTAAGTTCACAGTCCTAAACCATTCAGGGAATTAAATTTTTAAACAATGAAGGGCACACTCTCTGCCTCACAGGGTAATAAAATCCTAGCTGCTGAGAGAAATAGGGATCCCATGTCATATACCTGGGTTCTAATTATAAATGGGACTCTGCTGCTCATCTCTCCCCTTGTTCTTGTAACCTACTATCATTTGGCTCACTCCCTGCCCCTGGCATGGCCAGCCCACTTGTAGATGGACCTCCCTCACCATTACTATCTACCTAAATATTTGTTCATTTTAAAATGTCTGGTTAACTTAAAGTTGCAATGGTATGTAGTTTGGAACGTGAGACTTGAGGATAAGTAACGGCTAAAGTTGTCTTGATTCAAAGACCTTTGGGAGGAGGAAGTTAGTAGCCAAACTCCTTTGAAAATTGTCTCTGTCTTTCACACATCTGGAGCTGAAAAATTATTTAATTTCTACATCAGTGATATTTTAATAGGCATTCATGTAAGTCAGTTCTGGTGGGAGTTTATTATCCTCCTCCAATAACAAGTGGTACATTTCTTACTTAAATTCAGTGTAAGGATAAATTCCAGATGGTATATAAAGCTATCTTTTTAAATTACAGCTATAGAATATACCAGGCTGTGTAGGTTTCAGGATATACGAGCTAATTTTCATGCATTTTAACATTTTCAGGAAAATGTTCCTTTTATTTCAGTTTATATGACTTTAAAACTTGTAAGTTACCATCTACCAGTTGGATTACTAACTTAATTCAGCATGCCTAAATTTATTTTCATACTTATCAAATTATCTAGATGCTTTCTCAGAGTCCTCTTATGGCTTTTTGAAAATAAAAGAGAAGTAATAATTTAAAAATTGTGTTTAAAACCAGAATCATATAGTGAGAGGTTGTATATTTTTTTCAGGTGTTCGTAATGGTTACATTACTTTTTCAGTGTAATAGTTTGTCATTAAAAAAGTCACTCAGCTCTGACTTTTATTTAACAGTGTTTTATAAGGTGAATCTAGGCAGTGAGAGGGCATATGCCATCATCTATAGTTTACTAGAAAGTGCCAGTCATCAACCTTGAATGCATATCCCTAACCATGGAACGTTTCTTCAGCTGCCAGGAGTTATCCCAGATTTTGAGGTTGGAACAAGAGCTAATTTGGTATGTGTGCATCTATAATGATAAACTACTTGGCATTTGAATGTATTAATACAAAACCTAGAATAGTTCAAGGATAGTTGGATAATTTCTCCTCTCTCAAGAATGTGTATCATTTCCAAGAGATTTAAGAGTGAACTACCTTAAAACCCCAAATAGTAAATTGAGTCTCCAGGTTGGCCTTAGAACTGCCTGTCTCAATGGAAGCTTTTCCAGAAGAAGGACAAATCTTCCAATCTCTAGATGGTGTCTTCTAAGTTGGCTTTAAGGGCTAAGTGGTAAATCTCTGGTTTAAATACACATGGCATCCCATATCAGTCTCTATCTCTACTACCTGCCTGTGTGAATAAAACATGATGGCAGCAATGATGGCCGTCATGGGGCAAGTGGCTAATTAGACTTTTTAGTATCAAAGATCCTTTTGTTATTAGATGATCGGGGTAGTCTTATAATAGTACCCATAACTTGCTGCACACTTGTCTATTTTGATTCCTTTTTTTTTTTTAACATCTTTATTGGGGTATAATTGCTTTACAATGGTGTGTTAGTTTCTGCTTTATAACAAAGTGAATCAGTTATACATATACATATATTCCCATATCTCTTCACTCTTGCGTCTCCCTCCCTCCCACCCTCCCTATCCCACCCATCCAGGTGGTCACAAAGCACCGAGCCGATATCCCTGTGCCATGTGGCTGCTTCCCACTAGCTATCTACCTTACGTTTGTTAGTGTATATATGTCCATGCCTCTCTCTCGCCCTGTCACAGCTCACCCTTCCCCCTCCCTGTATCCTCAAGTCCGTTCTCCAGTAGGTCTGCGTCTCTATTCCCGTCCCACCCCTAGGTTCTTCATGACATTTTTTTTCCTTAAATTCCATATATATGTGTTAGCATACGGTATTTCTCTTTCTCTTTCTGACTTACTTCACTCTGTATGACAGACTCTAGGTCTCTCCACCTCATTACAAATAGCTCAATTTCGTTTCTTTTTATGGCTGAGTAATATTCCATTGTATATATGTGCCACATCTTCTTTATGCATTCATCCGATGATGGGCACTTAGGTTGTTTCCATCTCCGGGCTATTGTAAATAGAGCTGCAATGAACATTTTGGTACATGACTCTTTTTGAATTTTGGTTTTCTCAGGGTATATGCCCAGTAGTGGGATTGCTGGGTCATATGGTAGTTCTATTTGTAGTTTTTTAAGGAACCTCCATACTGTTCTCCATAGTGGCTGAACCAATTCACATTCCCACCAGCAGTGCAAGAGTGTTCCCTTTTCTCCACACCCTCTCCAGCATTTATTGTTTCTAGATTTTTTGATGATGGCCATTCTGACTGGTGTGAGATGATATCTCATTGTAGTTTTGATTTGCATTTCTCTAATGATTAATGATGTTGAGGATTCTTTCATGTGTTTGTTGGCAGTCTGTATATCTTCTTTAGAGAAATGTCTATTTAGGTCTTCTGCCCATTTTTGGATTTGGTTGTTTGTTTTTTTGTTATTGAGCTGCATGAGCTGCTTGTAAATTTTGGAAATTAATCCTTTGTCAGTTGCTTCATTTGAAAATATTTTCTCCCATTCTGAGGGTTGTCTTTCGGTCTTGATTATGGTTTCCTTTGCTGTGCAAAAGCTTTGAAGTTTCATTAGGTCCCATTTGTTTATTTTTGTTTTTATTTCCATTTCTCTAGGAGGTGGGTCAAAAAGGATCTTGCTGTGATTTATGTCAGAGTGTTCTGCCTATGTTTTCCTCTAAGGTTTGGATAGTTTCTGGCCTTACATTTAGGTCTTTAATCCATTTTGAGCTTATTTTTGTGTATGGTGTTAGGGAGTGATCTAATCTCATACTTTTATATGTAGCTGTCCAGTTTTCCCAGCACCACTTATTGAAGAGGCTGTCCTTTCTCCACTGTACATTCCTGCCTCCTTTATCAAAGATAAGGTGACCATATGTGCGTGGGTTTATCTCTGGACTTTCTATCCTGTTCCATTGATCTATCTTTCTGTTTCTGTGCCAGTACCATACTGTGTTGATTACTGTAGCTTTGTAGTATAGTCTGAAGTCAGGGAGCCTGATTCCTCCAGCTCCGTTTTTCATTCTCAAGATTGCTTTTGCTATTCAGGGTCTTTTGTGTTTCCATACAAATTGTGAAACTTTTTGTTCTAGTTCCGTGAAAAATGCCAGTGGTAGTTTGATAGGGATTGCATTGAATCTATAGATTGCTTTGGGTAGTAGAGTCATTTTCACAATGTTGATTCTTCCAATCCAAGAACATGGTATATCTCTCCATCTATTTGTATCATCTTTAATGTCTTTCATCAGTGTCTTATAATTTTCTGCATACAGGTCTTTTGTCTCCTTAGGTAGGTTTATTCCTAGATATTTTATTCTTTTTGTTGCAATGGTAAATGGAAGTGTTTTCCTGATTTCACTTTCAGATTTTTCATCATTAGTGTATAGGAATGCCAGAGATTTCTGTGCATTAATTTTGTATCCTGCTACTTTACCAAATTCATTGATTAGCTCTAGTAGTTTTCTGGTAGCATCTTTAGGATTCTGTATGTACAGTATCATGTCATCTGCAAACAGTGACAGCTTTACTTCTTCTTTTCCGATTTGGATTCCTTTTATTTCCTTTTCTTCTCTGATTGCTGTGGCTAAAACTTCCAAAACTATGTTGAATAAGAGTGGTGAGAGTGGGCAACCTTGTCTTGTTCCTGATCTTAGTGGAAATGCTTTCAGTTTTTCACCATTGAGGATGATGTTGGCTCTGGGCTTGTCATATATGGCCTTTATTATGTTGAGGAAAGTTCCCTCTATGCCTACTTTCTGAAGAATTTTTATCATAAATGGGTGTTGAATTTTGTCAGAAGTTTTCTCTGCATCTATTGAGATGATCATATGGTTTTTCTCCTTCAATTTGTTAATATGGTTTATCACATTGATAGATTTGCATATATTGAAGAATCCTTGCATTCCTGGAATAAACCCCACTTGATCATGGTGTATGATCCTTTTAATGTGCTGTTGGATTCCGTTTGCTAGTATTTTGTTGAGGATTTTTACATCTGTGTTCATCAGTGATATTGGCCTGTAGTTTTCTTTCTTTGTGACATCCTTGTCTGATTTTGGTATCAAGGTGATGTTGGCCTCGTAGAAGGAATTTGGGAGTGTTCCTCCCTCTGCTATATTTTGGAAGAGCTTGAGAAGGATAGGTCTTAGCTCTTCTCTAAATGTTTGATAGAATTCGCCTGTGAAGCCATCTGGTCCTGGGCTTTTGCTTGTCGGAAGATTTTTAATCACAGTTTCCATTTCAGTGCTTGTGATTGGTCTGTTCATATTTTGTATTTCTTCCTGATTCAGTCTTGGCAGGTTGTGCTTTTCTAAGAATTTGTCCATTTCTTCCAGATTGTCCATTTTATTGGCATAGAGTTGCTTGTAGTAATCTCTCATGATCTTTTTTATTTCTGCAGTGTCAGTTGTTACTTCTCCTTTTTCATATCTAATTCTATTGATTTGAGTCTTCTCCCATTTTTTCTTGATGAGTCTGGCTAATGGTTTATCTGTTTTGTTTATCTTCTCAAAGAACCAGCTTTTATTTTAATTGAGCTTTGATATTGTTTCCTTCATTTCTTTTTCATTTATTTTTGCTCTGATTTTTATGATTTTTTTCCTTCTGCTAACTTTGGGGTTTTCTTGTTCTTCTTTCTCTAATTGCTTTAGGTGCAAGGTTAGGTTGTTTATTCGAGATGTTTCCTGCTTCTTAAGGTGGGTTTGTATTGCTATAAACTTCCCTCTTAGAACTGCTTTTGCTGCATCCCATAGGTTTTGGGTCGTCGTGTCTCCAATGTCATTTGTTTCTAGGTATTTTTTTATTTCCTCTTTGACTTCTTCAGTGATTGCTTCGTTATTAAGTAGTGTATTGTTTAGCCTCCATGTGTTTGTATTTTTTACAGATCTTTTCCTGTAATTGATATCTAGTCTCATGGCGTTGTGGTCAGAAAAGATACTTGATACAATTTCAATTTTCTTAAATTTACCAAGGCTTGATTTGTGACCCAAGATATGATCTATCCTGGAGAATGTTCCATGAGCACTTGAGAAAAGTGTGTATTCTGCTGTTTTTGAACGGAGTGTCCTATAAATATCAATTAAGTCCATCTTGTTTAATGTATCATTTAAAGCTTGTGTTTCCTTATTTATTTTCATTTTGGATGATCTGTCCATTGGTGAAAGTGGGTTGTTAAAGTCCCCTACTGTGAATGTGTTACTGTCGATTTCCCCTTTTATGGCTGTTAGTATTTGCCTTATGTATTGAGTTGCTCCTATGTTGGGTGCATAAATATTTACAATTGTTATATCTTCTTCTTGGATCGATCCCTTGATCATTATGTAGTGTCTTTCTTTGTCTCCTGTAATAGTCTTTATTTTAAAGTCTATTTTGTCTGATATGAGAATTGCTACTCCACCTTTCTTTTGGTTTCCATTTGCATGGAATATCTTTTTCCATACCCTTACTTTCAGTCTGTATGTGTCTCTAGGTCCGAAGTTGGTCTCTTGTAGACAGCATATATATGGGTCTTGTTTTTGTATCCATTCAGCCAATCTGTGTCTTTTGGTGGGAGCATTTAGTCCATTTACATTTAAGGTAATTATCGATATGTATGTTCCTTTTCCCATTTTCTAAATTGTTATGTGTTCGTTATTATAGGTCTTTTCCTTCTCTTGTGTTTCTTGCTTAGAGAAGTTCCTTTAGCATTTGTTGTAAAGCTGGTTTGGTGGTGCTGAACTCTCTCAGCTTTTGCTTGTCTGTAAAGGTTTTAATTTCTCCATCAAATCTGAATGAAATCCTTGCTGGGTAGAGTAATCTTGGTTGGAGGTTTTTCTCCTTCATCACTTTCAGTATGTCCTGCCACTCCCTTCTGGCTTGCGGAGTTTCTGCTGAGAGATCAGCTGTTAACCTTATGGAGATTCCCTTGTGTGTTATTTGTTGTTTTTTCCTTGCTTCTTTTAATATGCTTTCTTTGTATTTAATTTTTGACAGTTTGATTATGTCTTGGCATATTTCTCCTTGGATTTATCCTGTATGGGACTCTCTGTGCTTCCTGGACTTGATTGACTATTTCTTTTCCCATATTATGGAAGTTTTCAACTATAATCTCTTCAAATATTTTCTCAGTCCCTTTCTTTTTCTCTTCTTCTTCTGGAACCCCTATAATTCGAATGTTGGTGTTTTTAATGTTGTCCCAGAGGTCTCTGAGACTGTCCTCAGTTCTTTTCATTCTTTTTTCTTTATTCTGCTCTGCAGTAGTTATTTCCACTATTTTATCTTCCAGGTCACTTATCCGTTCTTCTGCCTCAGTTATTCTGCTATTGATCCCATCTAGAGTATTTTTCATTTCATTTATTGTGTTGTTCATCATTGTTTGTTTCATCTTTAGTTCTTCTAGGTCCTTGTTAAATGTTTCTTGCATTTTGTCCATTCTCTTTCCAAGAATTTGGATCATCTTTACTATCATTATTCTGAATTCTTTTTCAGGTAGACTGCCTATTTCCTCTACATTTGTTAGGTCTGGTGCATTTTTATCTTGCTCCTTCATCTGCTGTGTGTTTTTCTGTCTTCTCATTTTGCTTATCTTACTGTGTTTGGGGTCTCCTTTTTGCAGGCTGCAGGTTTCTAGTTCCTGTTGTTTTTGATGTCTGTCCCCAGTGGCTAAGGTTGGTTCAGTGGGTTGTGTAGGTTTCCTGGTGGAAGGGACTAGTGCCTGTGTTCTGGTGGATGAGGCTGGATCTTGTCTCTCTAGTGGGCAGGTCCATGTCTGGTGGTGTGTTTTGGGGTGTCTGTGGACTTATGATTTTAGGCAGCCTCTCTGCTAATGGGTGGGGTTGTGTTCCCATTTTGCTAGTTGTTTGGCATAGGTTGTCCAGCACTGTAGCTTGCTGGTAGTTGAGTGAAGCTGGGCACTGGTGTTGAGATGGAGATCTCTGGGAGATTTTCGCCGTTTGATACTATGTGGAGCTGGGAGGTCTCTTGTTGACCAGTGTCCTGAAGTTGGCTCTCCCACCTTAGAGGCACAGCACTGACTCGTGGCTGCAGCACCAAGAGCCTTTCATCCACACGGCTCAGAATAAAAGGGAGAACAAGTAGAGAGAAAGAATTAGTAGAAGTAGGAAGAAAGAAAGAAAGAAAGGAAGGAAGGAAGAAAGAAGGAAAGAAGGAAAGAAAGGAGGGAGGGAGGGAGGCAGGAAGGAAGGAGGGAGGGAAGGAAGGAAAAAAGAAAGAAGATACAGTAAAACAAAATAAAGTATAATAAAGTTATTAAATTAAAAACAATTATTTAGAAAAAAAAAGGGACGGATAGAACCTTAGGACAAATGGTGGAAGCAAAGCTATACAGACAAAGTCTCACACAGAAGCATACACATACACACTCACAAAAAGAGGAAAAGGGGAAAAAAATCATAGATCTCGCTCCTAAAGCCCACCTCTTCAATTTGGGATCATTCCTTGTCTATTCAGGTATTCCACAGATGCAGGGTACATCAAGTTGATTGTGGAGCTTTAATCCGCTGCTTCTGAGGCTGCTGGGAGAGATTTCCCTTTCTCTTTTTTGTTCTCACAGCTCACATGGGGCTCAGCTTTGGATTTCCCCGTCTCTGCGTGTAGGTCGCTGGAGGGCGTTTGTTTTTTGCTCAGACAGGACAGGGTTAAAGGAGCCGCTGATTCGGTGGCTCTGGCGCACTCAGGCCGGGGGGGGGGGGGGGGAGGGAGGGGCACGGCGTGCAGGGCGGGCCTGCGGCGGCAGAGGCCGGCGTGACGTTGCTCCAGCCTGAGGCGCACTGTGCGTTGTCTCTGGGAAGTTGTCCCTGGATCCCGGGAACCTGGCAGTGGCGGGCTGCACAGGCTCCCCGGAAGAGGGGTGTGGATAAGTGACCTGTGCTCGCACACAGGCTTCCTGGTGGCGGCAGCAGCAGCCTTAGCGTCTCCCGCCCATCTCTGGGGTCCGCGCTTTTAGTCGCAGCTCGCGCCCGTCTCTGGAGTTCCTTTAAGCAGCGCTCTTGAACCCCTCTCCTCGCGCACCAGGAAACAAAGAGGGAAGAAAAAGTCTCTTGCCTCTTCGGCAGCTCCAGACCTTTTCCCGGGCTCCCTCCCAGCTAGCCGTGGTGCACTAACCTCTTCAGGCTGTGTTCACGCAGCCAACCCCAGTCCTCTCCCTGATTCCTTTTTTTTTAAAGTGAATTTTAAATGTGCAGGTTTCACGCTCTTGATTCACACATATGCGTCATTTATTAAAATAGTCATGCTTTTGAATATCTTTTCCTTTGATAACATAACTAGCTATCAAGCTATCCATGTTTTTTTAATTTTCAGAAAAATGATACTCAAATATATCACTAGATCAAGAAATGCTTGATATAAATTTTATTCTTGTGACCCTTGGAAGTTTTTTCAATCTACATTGTTTATTTTTGAATAATTGTACTTAGTTGTAACAGCTGTTCCTACTAGTCAGACACGTGTGTGGTTAACATTTAAAAGTGCATTGTAAATGAAAATATGCTTGAGTAGAAATAGTATTCTGGAAGTATTGCTCTAATTATTCAGGACTGCTGATTTTCCACAGATTGAAGGTCCTAGATCTGTCTTTATCTTGCAACTTTGGATCATAGGAACATCTCATTATAATGAGCCAAGGGCCTATTTGATAATTAATGATAATGTTAATGCTTCTGAATAACCGCTTAGGACACAGCTAATTTGGAATGGGATTTTGAAAAGAAAATTACATATTTCTCTTTAATTAGATGGACACTATTCATTTACACCCCATATACACAACCAACTTCAATTTGTCCCTGGAAGAAAGCTTTAATTTTGCACGTCCAATTCACAAAACAAGGTGTTAATAAGCTACATCTTTATTCTCACTTTTAAGTGACTTCTTTTTAATCATAGTACAACACAGCTACAGTTTGTATGGAAATAAAAACATATTTCACAGGTTCCTTAAGGGGATCATTTACTTCAGTCATATTCAGGATATATATATATATACTTTTACAGTAGCAACAGGAATTCATAACTATTTGTTACATTATGCAGTCCTCCTTGAAGACGTCTCTAAATTACATTTCCCTTGTTATATAACTAGTTTTCATGCATTCACGAATGAGGTACATTATAATTATTAATGTAAAAACATAGCATAAAGCTTAGAATATAAATAGCTTCACTTCAACAAAGAACATAATGAATTATCAGAGCAATTTTATTGGTTCTCAGATTTACCATAGAAGAAATAAAGCACCCTTATGAAAATTTCCCAGCACTTAAGTCCATTTAAGGTCTATTTCATATGCCCTTAAGTTCTTCAGTTGTTATTGCCAGTAAAAGGAGAGCACCTGATAATAAAACCATTCTTCTCTCATAATCTTCTCCTTATGAGTACACGGAAGAATACTGTCTCCATTCTCGTGGGAGCACTGCCTCTCTGTCTCCTTAGAGTTTGTGTGGCTGTGAGGAAAAAATGTTTGTTAATTGTGCTTCCTATAAAGTAAGGTCTCAACGGTTGAAGGTCAGTCAACAAACTTTTATCTTCATACTGTCTTGCAGTTGCCAGCTGGCTTCTATTTAGATGTTGTGATATTGTGATTTATAAATATATTTTGGTTTTTGTCCATGGTTCCTGGCTTACAGCTCCCCAAACCCTAGGAATTTCCTGACCAATAAGAGCATCTTTTATATTTGGTCTCTTGTCCTCAGTTCCTGAAATTGCTTCAGAGCAATAAAGGTGAAATGGGTGTCATGTTATTCATAACAAGAACCTTTCAAGCACACCTGAGTTTAGGTTAATGAAGTGACTTCTGGGAATCCCCTTAAAGATGACTGTGGTTGCCGGGGGAACTTACCAGGAACAGAGGCTTGGAACTTTCAGTCCCATATCCCGATTTCTGGGAGGTTGATTCAGTCACTAATGGCCATTAGAATGAGTATGTAATGAAGCCTCATAAAAAAATCAATAAAGGATGGGGTTCAGAGAGCTTCTGGGTTGGTGAACACGTGGAGATTTGGGGAGAGTAGTGCACTTGGAGAGCGTGAAAGCTTTTTTCCATACCTTACTCTCTGCATCTCTTCATCTGGCTGTTGATTCCTATCCTTTGATATTCTTTGTAATAAACCCATAGCCTAGTGAGTAAATTGGTTTCCTGAGTTATGTGAGCTTTTCTGACAAATTAGTCGAAACCAAGGGAGGGGGTCATGAGAACCTTTGATTTATAGCCAGTTGGTCAGAAACATGGGTGACAGTGTGGACTTGCAATTGGCATCTGAAGTTAGGGGGCAGTTTTGTGAGACTGAGCCCTTAGCCGGTGGGATCTGATGCTATCTCTGGGTAAGTAGTATCAGATTTGAGTTGAATTGTAGGATGCCTAGCTGGTGTCAGAATTGCTTGGTGTGGGGAAAAACTCACACTTTGGGATTGCGTGCAGAATCCTTAGATGTTGAAACATAAATGTTAGCTTTCTTCGTTTATAAGGACTGACATATGTTCCAAAAATTGTATTGATACTATTTCTTTTAATTATCATACTCATTTTTCCAATTAGTGTTATTGTTTCCATGCTTTGAAAGATTCACTAACTGGCTGTAGATTTCACAGACCACAGTGGAAGTCAGGTTTGTGGAACTCAGGTTTGTCAGGCTCAACAAGTCACATGCTTTCATATCTTTGTACTGAACAGAGAACCAAAATTTCGTGCAAGCAGAGAACCAAAATTTTCAATCAGAAAAATTAATTATCTTTAAACTTTGAAGATAAAATAGCAAAGTCTCAACTCATGACTAAATTTAAAAGTAGTGACATGAGTATCTGGGACATATGTCTAGTGACACAGCAGTGTAAGGTTGCTGTGAATACCTGGCCAGAAATCTCCCTCATGGTTCCCAAATCGTATGTACAGCTGCATTTAGTAAGAGTTACATGAATCATTAATTATCAGGCTCTGAAAACTGAATTATCAAAGGAAGGTTAAGATTGTCAACAACAAAGATCTTGTCTAAATAATAAGAAAAGTATATTAAACAGAGAACTCTATTCTCCAGGCAGTCTGGTTAACAATTCATCTTGCTCCATGTTATCAAATATGACAACTGAAAAAATTACAAAATGTCTTTTCACTGTGCACAATGTAGTTGGCCATACTTCCTCTTGGGAATTAAAATGGCAGATTTTCTGTCAAAGCTTTTTGCCATTCTCTTGCAGTTTCCACTTCTGGAGAGATCCAAAATGAGGATGATTTAGATAAAATAGCAATTTTTCAATTTAAAATTTAAAGTCAAAATGGAAGTAATTTTTAAGAAACTAAAAAAAATCCAAATCCTAAAATCACTAAATCCTAATTGATAAATCCAATCATCTGTCCCTCATATATTAACAATTTTTAATCCTGGCTCAATGTAACCGTCCCACACACTCCTGTCTTAATTCTAGTTTATGTCAATATGGTATTGTCATGGATGACCCTTTGCATGTACTGAATCTCTGTCTTAGTTCCTTGAATTCCTCTACTCCAATGACAATGTTTCTACTACTCACACTTCTGATACCAGCTGTATGGGATTTTTTTCCTCACAACAGCCAATTCTCCACTCTCCAGAGATCAACTGGGTGTCCTACAATTCAATTCAACTTTGAAACTATTTACTTGCAGTTAGTGTCAGCCCCACAAGTTAAGGACAGCCCCACAAGACTGCCCTCCATTTCAGACACCAATGGTGAGTTTAGAGCTTCTGTACTTCTGACACACCAGCTATAAATCAGGGGTTCCTACAACTCCCTCCACAGGTTTGATAATGCCTAGTCTTGGTGTATTACCCTACCAGCACCTTGAGGTGTTCAGTAACCCAGAAGCTCTCCAAACCCCATTGTTTAGGGGGTTTTATAGTTTTCATTACATAGGTGTGATTGATTAAATCATTGTTCAAGGTAATGATGACCTCTCCAGAGTTCAGGGGGCGGGGATGAAAATTCCAGCACTTTCTGATTGTGCCTTGGTCTTTCTGGTGACCAGCACTCATCCTGAAGCTGTCTAGAGGCCTCCCAGCTATACTAGTCATCTCATTAGATGTAAACTTAGAATAACCTCACCTACAGTTGAAATACTCTTCTTACCCCTATCACTCGGAAAACTACAAGGTTTTAGGATCTCTCTGCTAGGATCTAGGGACAGAAACCAACTGTATATTTCTTACTGTATCATAATATCACACCACCCTATCTTGTTCACTCTCTCGTACAGGACCTACCCTAGATCTGTGGTTCTAATTACTGTGTGTGTGTGTCCCTGAAATTGTATTAAAATAGAGACTCCTGGACCCTGTCCTTGGAGTTTCTGGGTCAGTAGATCTCGGGGGGAGCCTGAGAATATGTAGTTCTAACAAGTCCCCAGGTGATGCTGATGCTGCATGTCCAGAGGCCACACTTTTCAGAATGACTCTCTAAGACATTGCCTCAACAGTAACTCCCCATGCTCACAATTATGTGTAACCCAGTCTCAGAGCTCTTCCTTTAAGCATTTCTTTTAGTACTTACTTTACAATCTTTCAATCTCTCTGGGACCTCCAAATTACTCTCTTAACACATCAACATGACCCTTACTCCTTTGATGTCCTCTCTTCTTTTCCTGCCTGAATTCCATGGTCAGTCATTCCCTTGCATATACCTTCAACTTCCATGTTTCTCTTTCACTTTTTTGAACCAGCTTGGAAAATAATCAGTCCTAGTTAGATCCAAATTTCCATCTAACCTTCCTTTATTCCTGAGAAAATGGATGTATGGAGTAAAGCATGCTGTAATCTTGCATGTAAATTTATAACTGAGAACCTCAGAGCTGCCTATCAGTCAATCATCTAGATATGCCCCAATCCATTCACTGTCTAATTCACCTAGGTAATAGTTTTGCATCTTTTCCTGTCTCTTACATTTTCAACACCTCCACAGAAACCATTCGTTTTGGTTCCTACTTCCCTGAGAACATTGAATCAAGCAGAAGAGAACGTTCATAGACTCCTAAAACCACTTATACCAACTTTACTATATCTGTACCCATATAGATTGCCTTCTCTCCATTGTTACACATGAACTACCTGGCCCCTACCTGTACATTGTCTCATGATCCTTATTTTACAGATGAAGGTAATGAGAATGGAGTTAAAGTTATTTTCTCATAACATAGCTTAGATTCAAACCCATGGAGTCTGTTTCTGGGGCTCAAAATCAGTGCATTTGGAAGGGGAGGACCTATGAGAAAACCAGTGCTGGAAAAATGCTGGATGAATCTGCTGACTGAGAAAACACTTACTTCTATGAGCCCCTTGAAATAGACCTTTTGTATTCTCATCTGGACCAAATTCAGTCACTCCAGAGAGCTGACAAGGGTTTGAGATTTCTAAGCTCAATGAACCAATACCCTCACTCAGAAAGTAGAGAGAAAAGGCTTAACAGGCCCATTATCTTAAGGACATTTAAATCCCTTTGACTACAGTTTATATGGAGTTATATCTGTACATTCTGATAATCTAAAATCCTTAAAAAGTATTCTAATAGCCTTGAGTGACCAACTTTTTTTTAAAGCACAGATGTTATTGTCTATGTTATGGGAACATAACACATATTTTTATATAAAAAGAGACTGAGTTAACATTAAAGAAAAAAATAAAACATACTTCATTGGTCAAATGCAGTTTTAATAACTGTCTGCTACCTGATCATTTCCAATCTATAACAGTGGGAAGGGTGGGGAAGGACCCCAGAACTTTCCCCGATGCCTGAAGTTAGGGAAAAGTTTATATCCATGGAAGAAAAGGGCTCAGAAAGGGAAGCTTGAGGACATAGAAAATAAACCTGAAAAGTGTTATCTTTTTGAGAAAATGTTGATTCCATGCAAGAACAACTGATTGTGTGAAGATAACTGTCATTCATATCTGTCAATGTGTTCAGCAATAATTTAATGTATATGCTCTTTTCAAACAGTAGCTTAAAGTTTTGTTTCTGAGAAATTTATCAATCAAAATCTTTAAAACACATCCTTAAAATGCAAAAACTGTCAAATATTGTCAGATAACTCTACATATAAATAACTTCATGCAAATGTACATGCTCCATGACAACAATGCCACTGGTGGCTGGCGGTTTTGGTTTTATTTCATTTTGTCATATAATGACAAATCTAGTTAAAATGCAACTTCTGAACTGAATTTCAGAATAAGTATCTCAGATATCAATGTATACGTAGTCTAATCTTTAAAAATAAATCTTCTCTAGTTTCTTAAAATATTACATAGGCTCTGACTTTGGTTATACCCTGAAAAACTATCTAGATTTATGTACAGTAATGCAAATTGGACACTCTGAATGTCTGCTCTATTTTGGTGGCTCTTTAATTACTATAAAATACTTACAAAAATAAATTGGTTGACAAATGGAAAATTTTAACATTATGCACTAATTTTTTACTTTGTGTTTTCAACCCTTAAAATAGATGCATATACTTGAACTGACATTCATTTTACAATATCATAATATATTTCAGGCTTTTCATCTTTAGCTGCAGAATTCCCCCATTCTTTTAATTATGTTAACAGCCTTGAGTCACCCAGCATTGCCCATCCACCTCCACTAATTCACAACTCTTATATTTCTCCAGAGGATGCATTTCCATAGTTCTGCCTTGTTATAAGGTTTATTTTTTTCCTTCCATTTTTTTGACTGTCATCCAAATTTTTTTGGCTTTATCAGGGATTTTCACTTTATTGTTTGTCACTTCCTTTTTTCCCCTAGCTTTTCATAATTTACTGTGGTTGTATCTGCCTAGGCTTTTAGTTCCCTTACAGATTTGTTTTTAAGACTTCAAACTTTTTCATTTTATTTTTAGCTCATGAAACTTGCAAAAGTCTGTACCCTTTTGATTTTCACTTGCTTCATTGACACGTTCTTGTGTTTTGTTTTCATTTTAAAATACCAGAATGTAAAATGTCTCAGCAGCTTGGTGAGTGGAATAGTTTATTTATAATTTCAAAAAACCTTTACTTTTTGTGAGATATTTGCTTATAGGTTAAAACCTTGTGTACAAATTCCTAAAAAAAAAAAAATCTCTGGGGAGTTGTCTGACATTCTTTTATTGTTCAGTGCAGCCATTGGTGCAATATTTTTATTCTCCCACTCGGGAAATAACTAACAAAGATGTATTGTTATTAGTTGCATCTAAATGTGAATGTATTGAGTTAGATATTATTAAAATGCCATTAAACTTAAGTGGATGTGGAAAAGCATGAAACAAAAAAGTATATATTTTAACTTTATTCATATTAGACTTCTTTTTTCTTCTGAAAATGAAGAGCAATCAGTGGTGTGCTGGCAAACTGGCTAGGAGAGGAAGGAAGCCCTCATTCACAGAGCTAGACCATTTCTATGCTGTGGATACTATCACCACGCCCAATTTCAAGCTACTGGTAGTTTAACAACCAGCTCACAAAATTGCTGAAAATTTAATTATCAGCTGACACAAGTGGGTACAGGCCAGCACAAGCCAGCTCCAGCACAAAGCAGAAAACAGTTATTAACTTTCACTAGGGCACGGATATCTTCGAACATATATTGAGTCTGGGACCCTCAAACAATAAAAAATGCTTGTAAACAGATTTTGACAAGCCTTTGCCGTTCTACTGATGAATCCCTGTATAAGAGTCCCCTTTCTGTGTGTCCTTGTAATTTAAAGGTTTTAAGCATTATGACTTACAAATGATAATTTACTACTTAATCTCAGCAGTTTGGCTTTCATATTTGGGGGGCCAGATATTTAGCTGCAGCATTAATGACTGTACTTTCTCAGAGGAACTAAGGAACTGTCAAAAGAAAGGGGCCTTCATCTCCAAATAGTATATTCCTCATCTTCCTGAAGCTCACCATGTAAAATATTAGTTTTCTTTCACAGATTATATATGGTTTTTGTACTTCCAGTTTTGGGACTCTTTTTGACCATTATTTCTATCAGATAATGTGAAGAAAAGAGCAACTTTTGCTTGCTGGTGTATTGAAAAAGCAAATTTTTCTTTTCATATTTTGATAATTTTGTCAAAGTACAAAATTATAAGTTAATTGAAGATTTGAAATTTTCTGCTCTACTGTTATAAAAATAAATTCTAGATGTCTTCTATGTAAAGAATAGCCAAAAAAGAATAAGGTAATTCTCAAATGCTGCTTCAGTGATTCTTTGCTTATAGTGTATCTAATTAAAAGGCAAGACTCTCCATTTCAAGTTTTATATGCATCAGTTAATTGATTAGAAAGTGAATTCTTATTAACCATATAATCTGGAGTCAAGAAACTTATAAAAAAATCACTTTAATTTTTCATTGCTGATAAGTTTGAGAATTTAGATCTCAACTTACTGTGATGAATTTATTTACTTTTTGCTGACTGGACAGTATCTTGAAATTATTTCCAAGTCATTTCTAAATCCGTAGTGTATCAAAGTCTCCTCATTATGCTTTGGATGTTATGGTAGATAAATGGTATCTTCACAAAGATACATTCATTCTCATATTGAAAATACCTACTTAAAATTCTGCATGGATAGTTTTATTGAAAAAATATGTAGGCAAGCCTTTAATTATACACAAAGACTTGGAACAAATTCTTATAAGAAGCATAGCATGCCTTCCATTAAACATATACATTTTATACAAAGTTACTGAAAGTCTTCCTGAGGTTAAACAGTAAATCTTAGAAATTTAACCGCTCTCTTCCCCCAAAGGTAAATTTTTTTTTCTCTATGACACACACAGGGCATACACTCAGATCTTAGCCTACTTTAAATAACTAGACAGCATTTTCAGTGCATTTTTGCTTCTTAAAAATCTAGTAGCTGAGAGTAATTTGCTCAATTATTGTCCTCAATTTCTTTTTGTTTTATTTTGTAATTATTCTATTTTGGTTCTCCTTTAGAATTACGAAATATCTCGAGTCAGAAAATGCAGAGAATATATAAATGAGTGAGAATGCATCCTGCCATAAAACTGAATCTGGAAAACGTATTTTGTTACAGGCTATACCTTGAATTTTAAGCAGCATTTTATTCAAGGCACATGAAGCATCTTCCAGCTCATTTATTTCACAATCGTATAGAATTTATTGCTCTGTTTTTGGAAAAGAGATTCAGCAGATAAATTATCACTTTATTTCTTACATTTATAACTTTGAGTTATAAACTCTAAACTATTCTAAACTCATCAATTTGTATGGATTAATGAGTCTTTACATGTATAATTCACAATTCTTTTTTTTTCCAGTTTAAAAATACAAATAGTAACTATACATGGGCAAAAAAGTTTAAAAAACTAAAAAAATATGGTCAATTGGTCAAAAAGAAACCCATAAACATGCCTTAAAATTCTTAATATCTTGAGGACCAGAATGGATTGAAACAAACATTTCAGGGGTGGGGGGCTGCTAAAAAGCTGAAATATGTGACAAATACATTTATCATTGTTATCATATAGAAGACTTAGCATGGCATTTTAATGAATGCTAAATTTATCTGAAAGCATACTGGATGGCAGGATTTCAATTTCAAGAGAGCTCCTTCTACAAGAGTCATTCCTATGACTGGTATGAAAGAATTGTCCTCCTCATTCACTATAGTGCGCTCAAGAAATCAGAGTTAAATTCTTACCAAGAAGTCTTAGAGCAGTTTCTTCTGTATAAAAATATGAGCCATATTGCTTATTCAAATTCTAACTAGACAATTCTCTTTATTCCCTCTGCCACATGAAACATGCACAGGCACTTCACTTTCCAGGCAAGTCAGTCTTCTTATTTACTATAACTTCAGATTCCTAAGATCAGGAATACATGATTCCCTAGCTGAAGTTTCCAAAAATGTTTCTCAGGACGGAAGAATGAGAAAGAACTGCTCACAGGGCTAACACTTTGGATCTATTCCTTTGGCCATTTCACTCTGCCACTGAAAAACAGAAGTTATAGAGATGTATTAATCATTCACCATACGTCAGGTGTTCTGGTGTATATTGAGGGGATAGGAAGGAAAACAGAGTAATTCAGAAATCATTGACCTTAGTTTGCTTGAAGTTGATCTTATGTGCCCTGTAGCTGAATTCCTGGTAAATCAGAAGACAGTTTCCACTGATATGAACATTGTCCCTCCCAGGATGCCTAATGCCAGCCTTGAAATGTTAGCCAAATCTGATTCCTGGCTTCATTTGTTTACAAACTCAAATTTCTGTTTTGTAAGTAAATAAATGGATGTTAGCCGCTCATTTAAATTCACTTTTAAGCTTCTGTGATGCCACTTTGGCTTGGCTTCTGTATGCCTCTAAAGCCACACATCATTCTTCTTTCTAGTCTTTTCTTCCCTCATCTGCTCTTAAATTGTGATGCCTTGAACCTCCCCCCCCCGCCCTCCTCCCCAGGCACCACCCAGAGTTGGCCCTCCATTCTCTACTTTTATCATATGTGCTCCCTTTGAGATTTTATTTACAATCATGATTCAGAGACACCTGCAATTTTAAGACTCTAGAATCTGTACCTGTGTTTTCAACATCTCAGGTAGATACCCAAGTGTGACTCGCTTCTGGATCTCTCCAGTGCGAATTCCCAGGCTGCTCTCAAACTCAACATGCCAATACTGAGCTCCTCTGTCCCACTGCCACACCTCTGTTTCAGCCCACTTCCCTTCCTCCTTTCCACCTGCTGGTTATTGGGGCCACACACCTGGTCATCAACACGAGACACTCCAGCTTCAAGATCACCTCCTTTCGTTCATCTCAAGCCCTGCCTCATTTGCATTCAGTGAGCCACCAAATACTCTTGAGTTTACCTCTGAGATCTTTCACCCCGTCTGTCCTCTTTTCCCCTGCTATTGGCATATCCCTCATTGCCTCTCACCTGGATCGTATCATATACTCTTTTAACTGATCTGATTCCTTTTTCCATTTTTACTCCTCTACAATCTACCTTTTTCTACAACCTTTTATCTCAAATCTTGGTAATAAAACCAAGGCTCTTATTCTGAAGTCCAGGCTTTTTAGGCTTTAGAGCTGTCAGCTAGCAGCCTTGGCTTTGCATCCAAAACACCTGAGAAATTTTTTAGTCACACAGGCTCCCAGGACACTCTTTCGGAGATTCTGGTTTAATTGGTTTGGGGTAGGGTCTATGCACCAGTATTTCTAAAACACCGGAGAGATCCAAATAGGCAGAAAGAGTGGAGCATCTCTGATTCGGTCCTTTTTCACCTTTCTCACTGCCCCCCCCCAACCCCCGTTACATAGGGGCCTGAATGCTCCTCCTCCACTTACTCAGGCCCCTGTGACTTTTCACTCTTGACTCTTGGCCAACACACCCTTTCTTCTCAGTTATCCTCCCACTTCTTGTCCCTCTTCTTCAGTAATCTGCTTTTCAGTTGTATTTAAAACAGCTGAAAAGTCAGTGTCATTAACACACCTCCACATGAGGCAATAGAATGCCCTTGACTTCTCTTTTTAAGTATTGAAGCATGGGCTTCCCTGGTGGCGCAGTGGTTGAGAGTCCGCCTGCTAATGCGGGGGACGTGGGTTAGTACCCCGGTCCGTGAAGATCCCATATGCCGCGGAGCGGCTGGGCCCGTGAGCCATGGCTGCTGAGCTTGCGGGTCCGGAGCCTGTGCTCCGCAACGGGAGGGGCCACAGCAGTGAGAGGCCTGCGTACCGCCAAAAAAAAAAAAAAAGTATTAAAGCATGTACACTTTATTGTATTTGTTACATTTTATCTCTCTCTTCTGCTGGGCTGTGAGCTCCTTTTTAAGAAAGGAACAGTGTTCCTGTTTTATTCTGCTCTGAGGTCCTCATTGTATCCTGTTGCCTGGAACAGAGTAGATACTCATTAAAAGATTTTTAAGCCGATTTTAAGGTATTATACAAAATAGAATTCTGTATCTGATCTTACTTAGGGTTAGATGATGTCAAAGTAAAGTCCAGCCCACCTCTTAATCACCTCCCCTGCTCGCTGTAGCCTGCCATGGACTCCTAACTGGTCTGTCTGCTTTCAGAAACTTGTCCTTCTGCAGTTCTTTCTTGACACCATGGCAAAGTTATCTTTTAAAATGAAACATTCCAGTGATTTCCCATCAAGATGGTAAGGCTCTACTTTGGCTCCTGCCCGAGAGGACGCCCCTTGCTCCCTGAGCTGCAGCCACAGTAGCCTCTGATTCTTCTTCACACTTCTGTGCTGAATGTGCTCCCCCGCTTCTCTCCCCAGTGCATTACAGTTTTCTCCCTTCCCTGCTCTGTAGGCTGCCCTTTGTGATTTAGTCACCTGGGCTCCTTTGCCTTCTGGCTTTCTCTTAAGTTCAGCAAATAGGAGGCCAGAGCAGGAGAACAGAGGACTGGACAGGAGGGAGGCTGGGATATTTATCCCCTTACTCTTCCTCCCTAACCTCACTCTGGCATAGCTGTGTTTCTTTATAGCTATAGCTCTTGGAACTTTTCTCCCAAGCCACTGACTCTTGCCGCTTCCACTGACACTGTTTCTCCTTTTTGACCCAGTAGATTTAGGAGTGTTAAGTGTTTCCCATGATTACTAGTCCCTGGGTGTCCCTCACCAAGGCTCATTAGTTTGACATAGCTCTTTCATTAAATTCCTCTAAGTTAACCCTTTCACGTGTGCCACCTGCTTCCTGTCAGCACATTGATCATATACGTACGGAACATGCTTCCATCTCAAGGCCTTTGCACTTGCTGTTCACAGTATCCGATAGGTGCTATTCCTAAATGTCCTAATGGCTCATTCATTCACATCACTTACACCTTCGTTCCAATGAAATCTTCTCATAGAGGCCTGCCCTGGTCACCTTATTGAAAATAGCCCCTTCTACCTGATCTGTCTCCCTGCTCTATTTTCCCCATGGAATATCATACAATATTGTCCTATTTATATTTACTTACTTGCTTATTCATTCATTCACTCACTTCTACTCTGGAATGTAAGAATGATGCTGACCCCAAAATAGGTGCTCAAAATTAAAAATAAATGAATAAAAGTTACTTTTATTATTGAAATCTCAGGAGTACAGTTCTGACTCACACTTCCAATCGTACTCATTGGTTAGATTAAAAAAACCTTTGCTCATTTTTATTTGCACTGTGTTCATCAGAAATTATTTTACTCATTGGCAAGATTTAAACATTAATACTTTGAAGTAAACAACATTCATGTAAATATCGATTGCCTATAGCTCTATTCTTTTTTTTTCAAAATCTAGTTCAGTGTGTTTCATTATACTTCACAAAGATTTAAATGCCTTTAACTTCCAGAGCATGTTCTTGGGAGGAGGTCAGCATTGCTTCTTTGATAGATTAGAAGAAAAATTAGGCAGGCAGAAATAAAATGATTTATGTCATATGCTTGGTATGCCTAACCATTCCCTTCTTTCAGGAATCCTTAACGGCTGTGTCCACAGTACTGCATTTTTCTTCTTCTACCACTGGTCTCATTCATGCTCTTTTTTTATTTTGACTGAATCCTGAGCCATCATGTTTTGTTACCACTGAGGATGCTATTGCACTTACTGATGTCATTTTACAAAATTCTGGTCTCAGCTTATAAATTTAGTGTCACTCACTCCTGGGCATTTTCAACAGTACCTAGTGAGAGACTGATTTTTTCAAGTTCACCTTTAGACTGTCCCTCTTGCCAATTTTCAGAATCTATTTACTTAAACCTATGAGTTTAACACTGAATATCAAACAAGGAAGTTATGTCCCTCTTAACCACTTGTTAGCGGAACTACTGATTTTTCTTTTTTTTTTTCTGCTTGGTTACTTGGATTTTGTGTGCTTGATTTATTGTTTCTAACTTTTTTCTCTCCTAAGCCTCAACTTTTAATCAATCGCTTTTCTTGTTTTTCTTTACAAATAGTGTCTATTCAAATCTTTTTTCTTTGTTTTTTCCATTATCACTATTTGCATATTGATATAAGGCTTGGTCACCTATTTCCTTAAACACTACAGTAATGGTAAGGAGAGCTAATACTCTATTAAGTACTTACTGTGTGTCATGCAGTATCCTAAGCATTTTGCGTGCCATTTCAGACTCAAGGACATAAAACTTTCCTGACTCTCTTAACCCAGTGAGCTTTGGCAGTTCTTATTTGGCCTTTAGTTGATACTGACTAAAATTAATCAATTATAATGTGAAGTTCTAGAAAGATGATACCTGATGATTGAAATCTTTACAATTACTTTTGTAATACCATTTGGGATTTAATCTCGTATTGTATCTGAGCTAGTTGGCACCTCCTTCCCCACATGGGTACTACACCTCGATGTATACTATGCTACAGTGTTATTCCAGTGCTGTGTTCGAAATGTGCAGTCAAGACATAGTGGCTACTGCTTAGTTTTCTGCTTTCATTCTTCCTTATGGTTAGTCCTGCCAATCCGCAGTTAGAATAGTTTTACCATTTACCACATTACCATTTAAAAAAATATTTCATTCCCCTATTTATTAACTTGTCCACATCTCTGTGTCAGGTCCCATATCTCTGACCTCACACCATTATCTGTAGGTTCATGACACTTCTTATCCATGACTTTCCCTTATATTAAAACTCCTCTCAAAAGCTGTTTAACCATATGTTCTCTAACTTACTGTACTCACACCAACAATCCATTGCCTTCATCTCACAACATTTAAGTACCAGTATTAACCATAGGCTGCAGAAGGACCTCATTAGGATTCTATATACTTTTTCAGATCATGAAATCACACAACTTTGAATATGGAATTGGGAGGCATTTAGAGGTCATTTAGTAGAAAACAGATCTCATCTGTGACGTTAGTGAAAGGTGGTCTGCTTAAATCCTATTAAAAACTGCACAACCTTGAAATAGCAGATATAATTGCTACTAATATTCTTTATGAAGTGACTTTCATATTTTGAGATTAATTGGCTTTTTGAGATTTCTTTCATTTTTTTTTCCTCTTAAATTTCAACTTTCAATCAATCATTTTTAAATTAAGAGATCCACAGAATTCTAAACCTCTCTGGGTTAAATATGCCAGGACAAATTGCCTTTACATATGCATGGACCAATTTCTTATTCTTTTCTTTGAATTAAACATGGAATACCCTAAAGTTGTGTACATCTTTTATGAATTTCAAAGCATTCATCATATTTTGAAGCATATCCACTCTGCATTGTGTTAGCATATCCCTTGAGAGAGGGCCAAAAAACGATCATAATATTTGGCTTGTGGTCTGACAATGTACTAACTTTTTTATCACTCTTTTGTGATGAAATACTTTTATTAAGCTTACTGCAGTTTTATCCTTTAATACTAAGTTTAGCAGTATTAGCTTACAGTGAACTAATTCATTCTGACCTTTGCAAAATAAAATACTTTTAAGTTTTCCATCCTGTATTCATCTATTAATTCATTAACCCATCCAACATTTATGGTTGAACAATTATTCTAGGTAATAATTACTATTAGAGCTGCTAAGGATACTGAAAAAAATATAAAAATCTTATACTTACTATATAGAGGGAAAGCAAGACAAATGAACCGAAACTTATACAACACGGTGACACATGTTTCAAGTTTGGGTATCTTAAATACTTACATTTCTTAAACCTAAATATAGAACTTGATACTTATTGCAACTAAATTTGGTTTTATTATACTTAGGCATATTATTTTTGAATCTTGAATTAAATAATCTAACATGTTTGCAGTTCATTATTCCATTGATAAAAGTAATGAATAGGAAAAGTCTAAAGGACGGTAACATCCGATGTTATTAGAATCCTCTCTCCAAGATGAAAAAGGAATAAGAACAAGGATTTAAGATGCATATCCCCAATAAGGCAGGTGTATTAAGTCCAGGTTCTCCAGAGAAACAGAACCAAAAAAGAAAAATAGAATATATTGAATTTATTATGAGGAATTGGCTCACATGATTATGAAGGCTAAAATGTTCCACCATCTGTTCTCTGCAAGCTGAAGACCCAGGGGAAAAAAAAATGTGGTGTAGTTACAGCCTGAGTCAGAAGACTGTAGAACCAGGGAAGCTAATGGTGTAAATCCCCATGCAAGGGCAGAAGAATGAGAAAAATGATGTTCTAGCTCAGTCAGACAGACAGGAAGGGAATGAATCCTTCCTTCCTCTGCCTTTCATTTCATTAAGGACTTCAGTGGATTAGATGATGCTCACCCACAACGGGGAGGGCAGTGTACTTAGTCCACAGATTCAAATGTTGCTCTCATGCAGAAACACCCTCACAGACACACACAGAATAATGTTTAATCTGGGTACCCCATGGACCTATCAAGTTCACACACAACATTAATGATCACAGCAGGTAAAATCAATACGTGCTTGAAATCCTTTCTCTCTTTACAGTCTACTTATATCGTTCTGCCTTACAAACAAAATTAAAATATTCCTTTTGAAACAATATTTACCAAATTTTCTTTTATTATGCCTATTGTGATAACATTATGCTATCTCTCTCATATCCTGACCGATATTCAAGGCAATTTGGTATAGTGATCAAGAGTGTAGGTCATATTTCTGGGCTACACCAACCTGACGGTTGCCAAGCATAAAATGAGACAAACAGGAAGGCAATGGATGTCCTCGAGAGAGAAAGCCTTCACAGTCAATAGGTACCTGAGAGCAAATTCACAAGTCACAATCCAAAAATCTAATTCTTAAAAATGTTAGCGTAAGCGACACCGTTTTTGGCCTATTGTCCTTTATTTTTTAAACAGTTGTTATTTCCTTAATCTCTTTAGTGAAAACAAAGAATAGAAGTTGAACCAAGAAAAGGCTAGAATGGTGGTGAAGTTGGGTCTTGTGAGGTAAAGAGAAGAGTCATGGTAATTCCTCTGGCAAATGAAATCCTAAAGTAGAATCTGGGTCCTCAAAATCTGCTTTCAGAGCAGAGAGAGAATGAAAGCTGGAAGTGGCATAAAACTATCCAGGAACTCAAGTGAATTTTCTTCTAAGTCTATAACTTAAAAATGAGCAAAGGAATTAACTTTTCTTTGTACAGGCGTCTATCTTTGTTAAGCCATTCTGCATGCAAATTCCTTTGAGTTTTGAGGTGATAGTGACGCTATTTACTTGGTGTTTCCTCCAGGTTGACACACGGTCATTCAATTCCTCAGATTAAAATCAGTGTATGAAAATACAAAGAAATTTTTTTTGTGGTTGATCAAAAACAAATTTTCAGCATTATGTAATTGCATATATAGACCTCAATATGTTTGCTCTTTGAATAACGTATCTCAGAGTTTGCTTTTGTCTTTTTTTTTTTTTTTTGACTTTTCAATCTAGACTAAAATTGAGACTGCTATCACTGGGTCATACATAATCAATCAAATAGACCAAAAAGCTATTTGAAGTAGTTTTCTGTCACTAAGCTACCTTTTGGGAACTGTATAATTGGCCTGCCTCACTAGGTAGTCAAATGCATGCAAATGTGTTTGGTGCTCCTGACTTTCTTCCAGGTAGTCCTTTGGGTTCATACTATCAATTCGTTTTTGCTTTTGTAGGTAGATGACTTTATATATTTTTAGGCTTTCATTGTATAATAATAGTGAAAAGAAAAATATTCACCAAAGAGTCGGTGATAATTGCCAGGTCCCTATTTTAAGTGATAGCTAACCACAGGACTCTGGGTATGAGTTTACAAAACATTTTGAATTTTTTTTCTTCAAACACTTTGAGGGGTTGAATGTATTTTTTCTTAAGTATCAGTTGAAATATATTTCGCATTCTCTCTGATCTTGGGGTTTTGATGTTGTGTGCAATGAACTGAAACATCGCATTACAAAAAGAAATCTATATGCAGTTGACAGCTTGTAGGTCTCTGAGGAATCTATTCAATTAGTGTCATGTCCTGGGTCCCCAGAGTATCAAAATTCACACAGAATTTCAGATGTCTTAGAAATTTAATTTAATAAACAGGGGAAAACATCACAAAATTCTTTCCTTAAGAGAAAAAAGAAGAAAATTAGTTCCTGCATAATATACATAAAAGCAGTAGCTAGAACTTGGCATTTAGTTGAGTCTCAGTGAAGGTGTGTTTTCTGAATCATCTCACCTAAGACTATACAGCTATAATTTTAATAAATATATCAAAGCCTACGTAGACAGGCTGAGGCCAAAGTCAGATTTTTCCTCAAAGGCAGTTGGGAAAATCTCATTTCTGGGGGAGGAGATGCCATCAATTAAATATAGATTGGAATTCAGGTTCATGGGTCATGTAGGATGGGACAGATTCCCAGGTGGCTAGGACCTTCTGTGTGAGTGTCAACCTCTATGGAAGACTAGAGAAGTTGAGTCTATTGTAAAGGTCGAATGATTAGCAACGTACTATGAATAAGATTAAATCTTACCAGAAAAGGAGGTATACAGTTAAACACAGGCATAAGATAGGAAACAGGAGCAAAGGAGGAGCAATCAAGGAAAATTCTGTTTTGGGGTTCCCCAAACTCAGTTTTATTCGTTGCTGATTGTATGGTATATGGTTGAAAAGGCTTGGAATAAAAGCATAGTTTCTATGTATACTGTTTCCTTCTCAGGCTGCAGTGATTGTGTATCTGCTCACACCAGCTTGATATGGGCTCCTGCTCTAGCAGAATGAAGAGCAGAAGGTTGTTGCTTCTAGTGCCATTGATGCCCAGGTGGCTTGAGCACTACCTTCATATACCCTCTGACTTCTTTAGATCCTTGGTCTTTCCTTCCCATGCCAATGTCCTTCTAGTTTTCCTGATTTTTTTGCCTAATTAGATATACTTCTTTGTCTCATTTTCCATTTCTGGTATAATCTCCATTCCTGGTTGCATACTTGCCTCTTCTCCAGCCATGTCTTGATCTCGGCTCTGGGTGTTGGTCCTGACTCTGCACCATTTTGGTGATCACAGTTTATCTACAGCCTTGTGGGCTGAATGTCTCCATATGTGGCTCACTCTTGGCTCTTCATTCATTTAAAGGGCCTACTATGTGCAAACTTTTGTTTTTATTGTACTTCCCAACTAGGAAATAAATAGTTAAACAGCAGTCATGAATTACATTCTTTTCCTTTATTGGAGTTTGTTCATTGGGGAAGAAAGCAACCCAATCAAACCTACTTGTAAACATGCTAATGACAGACTTGCTGGCAAACAAACTGATAGCATTTTCTGACGGGAGAGTTTTTATCTTAGGAATTCTTTTGGCAAGAATTGCTTAATTGTTTAGAATTGATTGAATTACCAATAGCAAAATAACATGGAATCTATGAATTTATGGGGCATGATTATCTTAATACAAAATGGTGAAGTTTCATATTGAAAATGGCTGTTCCTGTGTAATTGGCGTGGCTGCGTATATGTTCTGGAGACCACATATTTTGATTTGGTGCATCCTGATGTGATAAGGTCTGGAGGGTTATTTTGGTGGTCTAGGAATCCTTTGTTTTGTCTTTATCTCATGATCATAGTTTCCTTGAAACTTAAAAATGAATAAGCTCAGATTCGTATGAGACTGAATATATGCAAAAGCTTTATTGCACTCACCCAATATTCTTTTGCTATTATTCATCAGTGCCCACAGTTCTAGAGCTGGAAATGTTTTAGAAAGCTCAAGGAGTAAGATATTTTCATTATAAAGTTTGCGTCTTGAGAAAACAAAGAAATCACTATGGATATATGAAATAACTAATTTGAAACACTGCAAGTCAGATCATGGATCTTATTTAAAGTTATTTAAGATATAAATTCCACTATTTCTCTCATAAAGATTCATCCAGAAAAAATACTTATGCTAATATACTTCCTAAAAGCTACCTGTCCTTATTCTAGAAATAGAGGAAAGTTGCGAAACAAAATTATTAAATGCTTTTTATGTAAATGTAATTGTACAATGGAACATATGGTAAACATTTACATATTTTTTAATCTAAAAGAAAATAAACTGGTTGTGACTAATAGTTATTGGATAGCTACTAAATACCAGGATGATGTTGAAATTTTACATGTGTTAGTTAAATCTTATAAGCCTCACGATTTTTCCAACTAGCAATTGTTACTTGATGAGGAAACAAATTTAGAGATATTCAGTATTCCTCAGATTATATTCAATAGATAACAGAGGTCAAATTCAAAATCAGGGCTGTCTAATTTAATAGATATGCTTTTCTTTTCTTTGCTACAGCATGCTACCTAATATAACGTGATAATACACATTATCATGGAGTTAACTTGGAAAGGTCTTGCTTTGGATTCTATACCATTATTAGAACACTTAAAAATAATTTTATTCTAACTGATATTATGATTTCTAGTTGAAAATTGAAAACAATTGTGTTTCACTTTTAATATTTTAAATATATATAGCTATATCTGCTTATTGCTGATTCAAACATTGTCAAATTAGTTTCAATACATTATTCATCATATTAAACTTATGCTGTTAATTTTAATTTATTGATTATGTGGTTATATGTGTACTGAATTTGTTTTATAATTCTGTAAGAGCTATAAGTGTAAACTGTTTGATAGTTTTATGTTTGGACAGCTAAAAGAGGAATTTAAATCAACACTAGGATCCCATGAAAATTTTTTTTCCTTTTAGAAGGGTTAATACATAAAATTTTTAGAAATGGAGATAGAAATTCCTGTGTTTTGACATTATGTTGGCCAAAGCCAAGCGGTTATGATTTGGAAGGGAATTGAGTGCTCGGGCATTATGGTTCTTACATTTCTCAATGGAAATCAATAATTTTGCCATTAAGATAGTTTTCCCAGATCTGCATACATATTTTTTGGTGTGAGTTTCTTAGGGCCTGATTAACTCTGGGCTCTCACTTGAGAAGTGAAAGAACAGGTAATGGCAAATAATCACCTGATGTTGCTACTAATAGCTTATCTTCAACTCCATCTTAAAATTTGTACAAAAAGTAAAAAAAAAAAGAAAATTCTATATTCTTAGATGAAAAATTGAGGCATAAAACTTTTACCAAGATCAGGACATATGTCGTGTTGTAAAGACCGACTACGTGTGTGGGGAAAGAGAGGGAGGTGAGAAGGACAAAGGGAGAGAAGAATGTGTCTTAAAATTTGACTTGGAGGTGGAAATGATATTTAAGAAATGGAATTCTTCATTCAGTGCCTTTGACTAGTTAGAGTTTGAGTTAATCAATCATCTATTGATTGTATTCAACCTGTATATTTCTTTGTATATTTCTTCCAACTCTGGTCCCCTTTCACCTGAACGCATTTTCTATTAGGATGAGTTAGTCTGAGGGAAGCTACCACCATTCAGAGTTGAGTTATCATTTTAATACGAATTCCATTAATAGGCAACTCAGTAGTAGTATTTTAAAATTATGGCATTTTTAATTCTAAATAATATCACAATGTTTCAGAGAGGTGGGTGCTGGGATTATGCCATTTTGCAGATGGAGAAGTAGAAGAATAGAAAGACTATGTGATTTAAATAGGCAGTAAGGCCAAATTCAAACTCTGACTCTTGTGAACAAGTTCTTAGCCAGTATATGTATTATCAATATATAGCCTCTTGATGACCTGGCAGATGAACTTTATCAGCCCAAAGTTTGGCTTTAAAAAAAAAAAAACCTCATTAGCAACCATGTTTATGGATGGTTTAGATTAAGACATGAAATCTGTAATGGTTGCTATTAAGGAGAATTGATGGTCTGATGCCTGCATCATACCAACTCTTATTTAGCACCTAAAGCTGGTCTGTGATGCCAAGGATTGAGCAGACAGTGCAAGGTCACTAGTACCTTATTTATAACTGTTCTTAGGGCTGGGCATAAATGGTTTATGCTCTATTATATTTTTATGCTTAGTATGTGATGAGATATTTCATCTCTAGTATACTCTAAATGAAATTTGACTTATTTATACTGAAAACATTTCAAATAAATTGGATTATGCTTTCAGAGTTTGTACTTTTAGATGAAAATGTTACAATAATGTTGATTTTATGAATAAAAGTGAAGACCGTTTACTTTGAAGTTGAGTAAAATAATTGGGAATATGTACATACAGAGGCAGCTTTACCCTCCACATTATCATACATCAATTGATAGGATGACATGACCACTTTAGATATTCACTAAATCTGCATCTTTATTTATGGTTAATAGTGGGGTATGTGTAAAATTAAGTTTATATATAAAAATCTGATCATATTGTATTTTTCTTATATGCATATTTTATTTTGATTTGATTTATATTTATAATTGATTTTATCAAGTCATGCTATCAATACCTAAAAATAATTATCATATACTTAACTATTATGAAAGCAGACCAGTCATAAATTAATTGTATTTTCTGATGGTAGCTATTTCAAAGCATTTTGTCATTATTTTTGACAGATACTCAGATTTACTCATATATTCCTTGCCTATTAATTTTCATGGTGGAGTCATTAAGTTAAGCTTATTTCTCTTGTGTTTCTTATTTGTGGTAGTTTGCCGGATGTATCTTTCTCAATTGATTGAATAGCAGGAGACAGATTCACCCACACTCCTTCTGTTAGTAAGATGATATAGCAAGAAGGGAGCTTATAAAAAGCAGCATGTGTAGTATCATGATCAGATTCTTGAAAAATTATAATGCCAGTGAAAAACTCAATGAAACTTAAAAATGTCCTCACGTTTAATATATTTCCAAACGCAAGTACATTTCATTCCTCCATAAAAGTGTCATATCACGGCTATGTTTTCACCACACCAATAGTTGGCGAACATTTACTTCTGAGTAAACTCAGTAGTTCCATCTGTAGCAGTTATTTCTATATCAGCTGCTTGGTTGTTAAAATTACTCAGCTGATGTTGAAACAGATTACGCTCTTCATTCTGTTGAATAAGTTAATATATGTAAAACATTTCAACCAGTGCCTGGTGTACAGTAAGCAAGTAGAATGCTACATGTTACTTTTTTTTCATGAATTTGAGCTTGGTTCTTTGACAAATTTTAAGATGAGACCATGTAGCTAACTTCCTAGACTTAAATATTATACATATATTAACACATCGTTTAAACGTTTCTGTCAAAGTAATAACCATGAATTTATTCCAGCTTTAAGCAAAGTTGTTTATATACATTTTTAAAACACTGCTTCCTAGGAAAATCTCAGTACACATTTTACTCCTTATACTAGAAATAAATAAACTTGTGTGGCATCACTTTATGTACATTTCATAGACCATAATTGTAAACTTTAAGTACAGCTACTTATGTTACACAGACAGTACATTTTGTGTGGTTGTTTGCTTTGGGAACCTGTGAAGTAACTTTGAAAACTTTAGGTAGTTAACACTTTCCAAAAGTTTACCTTAAAAAGAATACCTTAGGGCTTCCCTGGTGGCGCAGTGGTTGAGAGTCCGCCTGCCGATGGAGGGGACGCGGGTTCGTGCCCCGGTATGGGAAGATCCCACATGCCGCGGAGCATCTGGGCCCGTGAGCCATGGCCGCTGAGTATACGCATAAGGAGCCTGTGCTCCGCAACGGGAGAGGCCACAACAGTGAGAGGCCCGCGTACCACAAAAAAAAAAAAAAAAGAATACCTTCAATATCTTTATGTAATATTTCCATTTTTCTGATAATCTTTTTTTTTTTTTTTTTTTTCGGTACGCGGGCCTCTCACTGTTGTGGCCTCTCCCGTTGCGGAGCACAGGCTCCTTATGCGTATACTCAGCGGCCATGGCTCACGGGCCCAGATGCTCCGCGGCATGTGGGATCTTCCCATACCGGGGCACGAACCCGCGTCCCCTCCATCGGCAGGCGGACTCTCAACCACTGCGCCACCAGGGAAGCCCCTGATAATCTTTTTTCCCCAACATAGATATGATTTGAGGTGTGTGTTGGAACTCTGCACATTGGAATATATATGGATTTGAAAAGACCCGTGTGGAAGCTTTGAATATTGATGAATTGAAGGAATCCTGCTAGTTCACAGGAATTATGGCCCAAGAAAATAAGAGAGGGACCATATTTAAAATTTAACAAACCCACACATTGTATGTATAATGGAAAATTACTATTAAATTTGATAGCAGGAGAAACCACTTCTAACTAAAAATGTGTTTTATGAAAATAGTCTAGGTTTTTCAGCTTAAAATTGTAACTCTCAAAATAGTTTCAAAAGTCCAGTCCTAATACACTTTGGTTAGTACCTGCTAAAGTCAGTTAAACAATTAACAAAATGTGAAATTTAATATGGCATTTTATTTTTTCTTCTATTTTTTTAAAAAAGATTATTTTTCAGTTATAAGACTTAAATGAAATAAGGTTAGGATGCCCTTGTTTATTGCTAATCTGGGCTATGCTTTTAAAGTAAATGTCTCATTTGCCATTTGAGACCATGTTAAGACTAGCTAGGTTCCAATAATAAGTGCTAATAAACAGAAAGTCATCATAGTTAAATTTACCTTTACCTTTTTTTCCTAACTACATATCAGGTTGTATAGATTTACAAGATTAACAATGTACAGTATAGACTTTGTTGTTAATGGGTAGACTTCTATAGGCCCAGAAGTAGATGAATTCTAAAAATCAATATGGAAGGAAAAGGACATGAGGATATGAGCATACCAAACTCAGTGAGCTCTTTTTCTTAAGTCTGTAAGGATCCACCACTTGGGATGGAGTTTACCTTAAGAAAACATCTCATAAGTGGAAACTGAATCCTATAAACTATTGTTTAATATGTTGCCAATAAAGTAAGGAACATCCCCAAAGGTCCCCAGGTAACAGGCAACCTAAAAGCAATCAATATATAAGCTAAATAGTAAACTCTGAAAATTGACAATGGCTCTGTAAGTGGGTTAAAATGAAGCAGGCAGTGATGGTACTGAGGAGAAAGAATAGTGCTGACATTAATTCAATCATCAGGAGTTTGACCTGCAATTCGGAGGAGTCTAGACTGTGCAACGTTCTACCTGTGACATTAGCCAAGTTTCTAATCCTCCCTGAGCCTCAGTTTCCTCAGTTTTAAAGCTGAGCCAATAGAACTCACCTTACTGAATTGGTATAAGAAATAAATGGGAAGTACTTAGACAAGACTTGGGCACACAATTTTTGTTAAATATATCAAGTCATAGTTGTTGTTGTTGTTACAACAAAGTAGAGTTCGACATTGAACTTTTTTTTTTTCTTCACTGTGACTCTTAATAGTGTCTGATTACCTCTGACAACGGTTAAGGCTGCAGTAGTTTAAGTGATGAATTTTACTCTTTTTGTCTGCGGAGATTAACTGCTCTTATTTGTTTTGCCTTAAACTTACGCTTGGGCTCTCATTAGCACTCTTGTCATGGTCTCTTAGCTCTCCCTGTATCCTCTCTGGCTTCCTTTTAATCTGTTCACCCTCTGAAATGGATGAATGTTTAATAATGCTTCAGTGGCTTCCTCTTATTATAAGCATAAAGGCAACTCTTGATCGCAGGGACAAGGCACCCCAGTCCCATCTGCCCCGAGACACGTGTTATCTTATTTCCTCCGTCTGCAACTCTTTTCTCCTCTCTGTTTCTCTTCACTCCTCAGGACCGCCCATCTAGCGGTGTGTTTTGTGCAACCTCAGCGTTTTCAGATCTCTCTCCACACTGTATATTTGAAAATAATAGTTAAAATATTTTTCCATGGTACAAAATGTCTTTTTTTGAGAGGACATAAGTGGTGAGATATAAAACAAGGAATTTCAAGTCTTCAGAGTCCAACTTCCATCTCTTTCCATTGCATTCTACTCCACTTCATTTTTGGCAAATTCTAAGTCCTTTTACGCCCAACATTTTAAAGTTACCTTCTATAACTGGTCCCCAGATCCTATCAATGGCGTTAATGGTTTTTATTTCAACTTCCATACGCCTGGTTGTAATATATTATTATTACATTCCAGGACTAATACAGAAAACTCTTTTTTTTTTTTTTTTTTTTGCGGTATGCGGGCCTCCCACTGCTGTGACCTCTCCCGTTGCAGAGCACAGGCTCCGGACGCGCAGGCTCAGCGGCCATGGCTCACGGGCCCAGCTGCTCCGCGGCATGTGGGATCTTCCCGGACCGGGGCACGAACCTGTGTCCCCTGCATCGGCAGGTGGACTCTCAACCACTGCGCCACCAGGGAAGCCCCAGAAAAGTCTTAATCAACTCCCTCCTTACATCCCAAACTCCCATCAGTGCATACCATTCAATGCTTCTAGAATAATCTTCCTAAATTTCAAATCTGATAGTCTCTCCCTGCTCTTGGAAAAAAAAAAAAGTTTACCTAAGATATACAAAGTAAGCCTCTCCCTTCAGTTTTAGACTTATCTACAACTGGATAGCCCTTCCGTATTCCTCCTCGCCTCTCACTCCACTGAAAGGCAGGGACTGACTCTTGTTGGCTTTTGTACCAACCCCCCACCCACAAGCACACAGTCAACCATCCAGCCCCTAGCAAAGTGGCACTTACTAAATACTGCTGCTGCTTAACTTCATGATCACAGAGAGCTGTGACATAGCCCTCGTAGCTACAGTCAGATTCGAAGGAGAAATTGGAATGCTTATTAAAAAAAATCCTCTTTGCAGTTTTTTAGCCTTTAGAAAAATATATCTATATTCTCAACTGTCACATAAGCTGCAAACCAAGCTTTTCAAATAAGCAAACTCAGAATTGTTAATAGCAAAGAGAAGAAACAGAATCTGAACGGAAGCAATTCCCGCATCCTCTGTCTGAGAAAACGTAGGGAACAAAGCACCAGATCAGATGCCATTTTCAAGCAGCAGTTTGAGTCAGAATAAATGAATAAATTAAGGAAACTTATTTCGTGGCTTTAATATCTTTAGTAGTACATTAAGGTCTAGTCACCCTTCAACACTCCTCCCTGCCTCCCCCGCCCCACTCACCTTCAACAACAGAGTTCTACATCAAAGTGATTAGCTGCTGGACATTTCAACGTATTAATATGACATTCTAATTAATCCAGGTAAGTAGCATTGCTCTTAGAAGCTAATGATGAGAGGAAAGCCGTGATTAGTTATGTCAGGTTAGAAAATTTCATCAGTCTCATGCTGCTTACATAACTAAATTGTCAGAAAACCACAGTCCTTGAGAAAGAAGAAAGCCGTTTATCCCCAACTTCAGATAGAATTGAAACAAATCTAAATGGCACAAAACAGATATTTAAAAAAATGAGCAAGGGTCAAATCATGAGAAGAAAGGAATTATTTAGCTACTACTTTGTATCATGTGGTAACAGCTTTATGTTCCAAATCTAAAATGGTCCTGGGCATCCAAGAGCACTCTTCACCAGTCGGCCACACTTCCACCATATGCTCAGCATTGGAGCCTTTTCCTATCACTGGAGGGTAAGATGGAGCTAGCTAATCACACCAAATGTGATTTCAGAAGAAAGACCTTCAGTTCATCATATTAGAAAAGTGAAAATACTAAGAAGGTAATGAGACTAGTATCAGCAATTTCAAATTATGTTTATAAAAAAAGATAAAGTGAGGATTTATGCAACTATACTTTCAGTAACTATTTTAAAAGACAAAAGCCTCATATTTTCACTAAGAAATAAAAAAATATTGACATGTGTTACATGGAATGCATAATTTTATTGTGCTAACTGAATTGTTAAAATTTGGAAATTTATTCCATGTTTTAGCATAATATTTGGCATTCTAACATGATAGACATTAAAGAAATCAGAAGTGAAATTCAGAGTGTAGTCCTTAACTTATTACAAGTTCTTATTATAAAAGTATGCATGGTGGTTGTTACGAAAGACCCTATATAATGTGACTGAGACATAATTTTTACTGCCCAAAGTTACAAAGAAAAAACGTCTTAAGTGAAATATTTTCATTTAAGAATAAGAGTAAAAACAAGTCCCTTTTTTAAGCCGCTTGAATTCACTTCCAACTGACTCAAAATCAAAATCACATTTTCTAGAACTAACTTGGTCAAACTTCTTCCAATAGGTGTGGCTGAGATGTCCTCACCTGGTTGCAGAATACTTCTGAGCAGTGATACTAGCAAGCCCTGACAATAGTAAGCTTGTTCAATCTACAGTGGAGAAAGGGAACTGGCAGTTTCATAAATTGGCTACTGCAAATTCTTTGAAGCTTTTCCCATTGATAAGTAGTATTTATGTTTCCTATTTATGGAAATCTTGGCAGATTTGTGACAGCTAGGAAGGAAGAGAAACTATATGTCTTCTTAGGCTAGGTCATAAAAGGCCATGCAGCTTCCACCTGGTTAAGGCCGTGCAGCTTCCACCTGGTTCTCCTGGAATGCTTGCTCTTAGAATGGTTTGTCTTGGGTGTACCCTTTTGGGACCCAGCTGTCATGCTGTGGGAAGCTTAAGCCCCATAAAGAGGACATATGTACGTGCACCAGGTGATAGTTCCAGTCTTCCAGTGATTCCAACTCAAGTGCCAGACAAATGAGTGAAAAGTCTCTAGATGATGCCAGCTACTTGGGTCCAGCCCAGCTGAGGCTCCAGACCTTATGGGCCGAGACAAGCCATCTTCTCTGTGTCCTGGTCACACTTCTGCTCTACAGAAGCATGAATGTCATAACATGCTTGCTCTTTTATGCCACTAAGATTAGGGTATTATGCAACAATCAGTAATCAGAAAAAAACTAATAATTTTTGACATAACTCCATATATTCAATTAGTGTATTTAGACTTTTACATATAGTTCATTTAATATTTACCACAAAGTAATACAGGTATTTTTAGTCTGCTTATACATGAAAACCTGGAGTTCAGAGAATTTAAGTAACTTATCTGAGATGGCTCTATTTTTAAGTGGTGGGATGGAAATTGAAAACCAGGATTGCCCATGTCTGAAGCCCATTTTGTTATTATTGATATTTTCCCCATCATGTTTATAAAAGCTAGAAAAAGGAGCCATCCTCTTTAATGGCTATTTTAATGTTTCTCAAGCTTAACATCCTAGACACTGTCAAACATGATCAAATGAACATTCCATCATTTCAGTCAAAAGATACTTTTGCATAACATACTCTGGAAGGAGGGCAAGTTGCTGAGTTAATATTTTAATTAGTCTGTTATCTGACTCTTAGCAGTTGCTTACAGTGTGCTTGTTGAAATGATAAATTAGTGAATGAATAAATTAACAAGCTTGTATTAACTTAGGAGCAGAATTCCTTGAGGATGTTTCTCAGAGGTTGATTGATGCCTTCATAGAGCAATGCAGTAATCTTTTATTTTCATATTTGCTTATTTTCTGCTCTTTATTGTAAGATAAGAGGGGAAGGTATTTATTCCTTTCATTACATCAGTGAAGTATCTTATTTGAGTGGACACTTAATACTCTTTGATAATGCCTTAAACTGGAAAGCATAGAATGGAGATGCAGAATGAATCAGGATTCTCAGGTCATTTCCACAAAATGAACTTGAAATAACTGCACAGCAAGAATAGGTGTCTTAAAATCTCATAGAACTACTATAAAATTAAAAAAAGGCAAGACACTGGAAACATTTCTGATAGTTTGGAAGCTAACATGTGGTATAAGGTAATGTCTCTCATTAATATTATCATTAAAATATTGCCATCCTTAAGGAAACGGTAATATGTTGACTGAAGCCTTTTTTGTATTGGTGTTTCTATGATACTAAAAATCAAATAAAAGTATAATCCAATACAACCAGTTCTATACAATTTATATTATCATTGCTAAATTATTAGGTTAATGATGCTTTTAAGTGAAAAGTAGCTTCAGGAAGTCATAGGGGCTAGTAAGGTTAAGCACTTAACTGATGGAAATCTGACCCATTCATCTCAGATTCATCATGGCCCAATCTCATATTGATTTTATTTCGTAATGGATTAACTCGACATTGTGAGATCTCATAGGGGAAACTTTTCTCTAAAGATATGGGCAAAACAATTATTCTTTAAAAAAAAAATTTGGTCTAGAGGAAACGTCTTGAAAGATGAAATTCTTTTACTGGAATATGCAGTTAACAGATGTTTTCTGAAGACCTTTTACTAATTACAAGTACTACTTGCAAATATAGTCCATCAAACAAAAAAGATTAACACATTAATTAGGTAACTACGGCAATTAAAAGTGTTTCAGCTTTCATTTTTTTCTCTGAAAAGTCTCTACAAAACCATGGTTTTCTGTGATATGACTATGTGGCAGTGTATCTTCAAATATTTTCCAAATATTTATCAAGAGGCTACTGTATGGTAAGCACCATACATATAATGATATGCAAAACAGAAACTGTCCCTGCCATCATGTTGATTACAGTCAAAATTGAGGACCCAGTTGTTAATCATTCAAACTGAGCTGTGAACAAAATTTATCAGGGAGGTTGTGAGAATGTTATTATAAAAGGAGGACTTGACACGTTACCTGAGGTCAGAGGATGCTTGAAAAGAAAACCTCTGTACTTAAACTACTGCTCCATTCGGCAGGGTGCAGGTAGGTTAACTCCAGAACCAGAGGGCTTGAACTGCTTGAATCCAAATGAGATTGAAAACCTGTTTTTCTGCCAGTCTGTCCTTCCTCCCCTATTCTCATCTCCTATCTGGGGATCTGTGTTTTCTCAAGATGACTTAAAGAAGAAAGTAGAAATGGCCTTTTACAGAAATCTTACTTTACTGTATCACTATCATATCCCACTCACTGTGGTAGCATATTCCAACCGACAGAAGGACAAACACATGAAGTCACACCCATCTAATGAACATATTTAGGACATCAGCCGTCCAGGCCTGGTTGAGCTTTGCCACGATGGGTTCTGTTTCCTTACGGTCTCTATCTGAGAATGAAGATCAGTGCTATGTGTCTTTTCTGCAGCCTCCTTTCTCTTGGTTTCTTACCTCCAGTGGGTGACTCCACACATATCTGAGAGCAAGGAGCAAACATCCGTACTCATAGTTTACCATGTCTGATCCTTTATGGAAAACAGAAACATTTCACCCAGTGAAGCTGCAATATCGTCAGAACCACAGCTCTGTTAAAACAATTGCACAGCAGTTTGAATTACCATTAATAGCTAGATTTTCAGACTCAAGTATTTGCAATCAGAATACTCTAGTTTCTTCCAAAATAATGGATCACATTTGTTTCACTTATATGTAAAGAAATGATTGATTTATGGACTTTTTATATAACAGAGAAACACAATTCTTTACACTGAATTTGGATCCACCTCTTGCTAAATTGAAATTATATATATGGCTTTTAAATAGTTGTTTCTTCTCCAGGTTTCACTCTGGATTCAAAAATTTCAGTGCTAAGCTTTAGGCAGGGTACCCTCTGTCATCGACAAAATTATAAATTCTGTTTACTATCTTGATGAGGAGATACTGTTTGTCAGGTTAAAAATTGATCCATGTAGTACTACATTATGTTACAAAATAAAATTCTGAACTGCAGACCTTTAAGTTATTGCGAGTATATACAATCTCTGCATATTTGTAGTGGAAGAAATAGGAGTCCAGGAAGTTAGGTAAAACCATTCATGCATTTGTTCTTTCCATATTTTTATATAAGCCTTGTAGATAGAAAGATGAATAAGACTTTATCTGTTTTAAGGGGTTTATAATATAGTTGACGGATAGATGAATATATTAAAAAAGAAGTACACACTATTACAGGTGCTATGTAAGATGTCTCTAGAGGTTATGGTGAGAGCACCAGGGAAAGAGCTGATAATTCTACCCGGGATCAAATTTTAAGGGTTATGATAAACTAATTGAGGAGATGGTTTTAAATGAAACATGATGTTTTAAAGGTAAGTCAATCTTATCAACAGTTTTGTTTTTCAATATTGAAAATAAATTTTAAAGGTCTATTTGATACACTTTTTCTCAATCCTTCACTGGCTTCTCCCTGCTACCCTCACAGAGCAGCAGCCTCTCCAACTACCAACATTTTCTGCCCTTTAAAATGAAGCTTATCTTAATTTTAGCATGAATAAAACAAAATAAGGATGATGAGTCAACCACCCAAAGGTCACATCAAGATATTCTAGAAGCAAATTAAAGTGACATTTGCTTAATAAACGCCTTTTATATTCATGTACTGGCTTTCCTCCATTAAAAGTAAATATTCAGAGCCACTGTGATTTAACTAAAAAGCGTCAGTAACATTTTGAGCTCTCCCAATTTATGCTTGATTAATGTCTAAAGACATTAGATTTCATTTTTCCCCCCGCAATTCCAGTAAAGACTGTTTTCTCTTACTTTCTTCCAATGTGTTTTCATAAAGTATAAAAGACAGATTGCTAATGATTTTCTGTTGTGCTTTGTAATTTTGAAAAATGAGATTCAGTTTTCCCAGTAATAAGCATGGTTTCAAAATATTTTTTCCACATAAGTGTGTCACTCATAATTTCTAGAACTTTCTATAACAGCCATAAAAAAAAGTCTTAGTGTTGCCTCCTGAGAAAACTGTTTTAGACAAAAGAGCTGAGCCCACCTGGGCCATACACACTGACTGTGCTTTGTAGCTATACATACTATTGCCCAGTGTTTATACCTCAGTACAGTGATTTCCAGAGGAGGAAGAATGTTCCTTCCTCCAGTGTTATGTTTAATTAAGGGGGCTCCATGCCACAGCTGAGCTCCCAGTGTTAACTAATTTAGTTATACTCTTTGAATTCACTTGGCGTCCATTTTCCAGGCACACAGCACTGCCAGTAGGATAGTTGAACTGGAAGGGATTGTGGTGTCAGTTGCTCTGCCTACATCAAAGTAGAATTTCCTCTCCATTCAGGTTTTGGGACAGAGAAGCTATCACTTAATTATTCTTTTCCTATTCTTACAATGAGTTCTCTAAGAGGCCTCACTGCCTTTTCGTTTTGTTTGGTCTTGGTCAGCATCATAGCCTAGGTCATTAGCTAGGTTATAAGAACTGCAACTCTCGAAGGCATAAAAGGTGTTAGTCCCAGGAGACTCTTTCCTTCTAAGTAAATTTGTGAGCACAAACAGAATGTCCTCTTAATGACTGCACCATAATTCTACATGTTCTACATGTGTGCTTACTTATTCAGTGTACTTGTACTTGTGGCCCAAAATAGGTATAATTTTTCTAATTAAATTATCAATACTTGGAAAGAAAATGTAGGTCCTCTATAGAGTTTAAATATATAGCTATTTTGTTATGCTTAGTGATGTCATTATTCAGGGATTCTTTCTATCTGATTTTTCTACTTAATCTGTCCTGTTTATTTCTCCTTGTATTTCTGGAATTCTTTTGTTTTATATATTTCAACGCTCTTACTTGGAACATAAAGGTTATTAATATTTTATGTTTATTACGGATTTTGTCCTTCAACATTATAGATTTTCAGAAACTATTTTCAATCCTTGCTTTGTTTTTTGTATTTACCAGATTATGTATATCTTTGTCCATCATCTTATTTTTTGCTTTTGTTACCTTTATTGTTCACAGGGTATAGTTATTATGTGTCTTTGTGTGTTTTTTATAACCCACTTTTGTGGTCTGTTTTTTTCTGAGTACATTTTTTTCCCCCATTTTTGTTATAATAGGTAATTTTGTCAAATTTCTGGCATATGAGTTTATTTTCTGTTTTTAATGCTTTTTCTTTCAGTTTTGACTCCATCTATGCCATATTGTTCCATTGCTGTGCCGTATTTTTGGCCATTTCCCAGTAACTTGAAAGAATACGAGTTAAAAAAATTTAATGATTGTTTACACTAGTCAATTATATATTTAAATGTATGTTTCAAATTTCAACGTAAGAATAACAATGAAGACAAGACAGCTTCTTCAATAAGTGGTGCTGGGAAAACTGGACAGCTACATGTAAAAGAGTGAAATTAGAACACTACCTAACACTATACACAAAAATAAACTCCAAATGGATTAGAGACTTAAATGTAAGACCAGACACTATAAAACTCTTAGAGGAAAACATAGGAAAAACACTCTTTGACATAAACCACAGTAAGATCTTTTCTGACCCACCTCCTAGAGTAAGGAAAATAAAAACAAAAATAAACAAATGGGACTTAATTAAACTTAAAAGCTTTTGCACAGCAAAGGAGACCACAAACAAGACAGAAAGCCTTCAGAATGGGAGAAAACATTTGCAAATGAAACAACAGACAAAGGATTAGTCTCCAAAATACACAAACAGCTCATGGAGCTCAATATCAAAAAAAACAATCCAGCTAAAAAATGGGCGGAAGACCTAAATAGACATTTCACCAAGGAAGACATACAGATGGCCAAGAGGCACATGAAAAGATGCTCAACATCACTAATTATTAGAGAGATGCAAATCCAAACTACAATGAGGTATCACCTCACACCGGTCAGAATGGCCATTATCAAAAAATCTAGAAACAATAAATGCTGGAAAGGGTGTGGTGAAAAGAGAACCCTCCTGCACTGTTGGTGGGAATGTAAATTGATACAGCCACTATGGAAAGCAGTATGGAGGTTCCTTAAAAAACTAAAAATAGAACTACCATACGATCCAGCAATCCCACTACTGGGCATATACCCTGAGAAAACCATAATTCAAAAAGAGTCATGTACCACAATGGTCATTGCAGCTCTGTTTACAATAGCCAGGACATGGAAGCAACCTAAGTGTCCACTGACAGATGAATGGATAAAGAAGATGTGGCACATATATAAAATGGAATATTACTCAGCTATAAACAGAAACAAAATTGCATTATTTGTAGTGAGGTGGATGGACCTAGAGTCTGTCATACAGAGAGGAATAAGTCAGAAAGAGAAAAACAAATACTGTATGCTAACAAATATATATGGAATCTAAAAAAAAAAAAAAATGGTACTGATGAACCTAGTTACAGGGCAGGAATAAAGAGGTAGACATAGAAAATGCACTTTAGGACATGGGGTGGGAGGGCCAAGCTGGGGCAAAGTGAGAATAGCATCGACATATATACACTACCGAATGTAAAGTAGTTGGCTTTACATACACGGAGATTGGCTCCGTGCTTTGCGATGACCTCTAGGGGTGGGATAGGGAGGATGGGAGGGAGGCTTAAGAGGGAGGGGATATGGGAACGTGTGTATGCATATGGCTGATTCGCTTTCTTGTGGAACAGAAACTAACACAGTATTATGAAGCAATTATATTCCAGTAAAGATCTATTAAAAAAACTTTCAACATAAGAATAAAACAGTATTTTATAAAAGGAAGAATAATTACACATACACCTCTTTTCTGCCCCCTTTTTAGGGGTAAATGTATATTGAACTCTTGACCATAGGTTATTGACTGTATTAAATTACATCCTGTTTTATTCCTACTAAGTACAATCCTTTAAAAAAAAAAGATAATTCTATCTATTAATACAATGGTAATGTCAATACTTTTACCCTAACACATTCGTTTGTGAGTTATGTATTTTGGTCTAGTTCTTGTCTTCAAGTGGGCTTTTTATAGGAGAAGGGCATGTGAACAATTTTTTATTCTTATTAAGCAATGTTTTTGCATGATCTGGAAATACATAAATGACAACTGCCCTGGGCATAGAAGTCTTGTTCTCACCTTAAAACTATGTAGACATATTTTCATTTGCCTTCTGGCATTGAGGATTCTGAGACAAAACATAAGAAACAGCTACTATGAAAAATTCTAGTAAATTTATTATATGTCAAGATTAAAGAAGGAATCTTTAAAAAGCATCTAGAGAGAAGAATGAGTATACCAGCTTTGGCTTTTAGGTCGGTCCAAGTTGATTGTGTTTGCTCACAATTTTGGGAGTTTAAATAAGGTTTTCTTTCCTTCTTTCCAAGTAAATTTATCCTCTTGATTTGGTGACTGTTTTATTTTGGTGTGACTCGGGGAAAGATGCTGTATAAGAAATACCACCGTTCTTAAGAGTTGTATTTTCTCCCTTTGGTAGTTGATGGCTAGCTACAAATGCAGTGAAATAATTTGAAAGAGTGATAACAATTTGACTAAGTTTATTGCAAATAAAAGTCGGTCTATAACTACTTTTAGAAAATTAGAACTTCAAGGGACTATGGTCTGAGCTCCTGGATTTTTTAGGTGGGCAAACAGATTGAGAGGTTTATCTATGTATTGCATTTATTATCTAAATATTTAATGTCAACTCTGGGAATATAATAAAGTTTCCTACTATCACCCAGAATTTTATCCATCACTGTTTTTCTCAAATGCTGTATTTGTGAGCTAATATGGCTGGTAGGAAAAAAAAAAAAACAACACCCATTCTCATTTATTTATGACTCATATACATGAAATATATTGTGATTATACTGGATTCTGATACTTTGCGTTTGATGTCCTTCATAAATGAAGGACTTATTTACCCAGCTGCCTGGAGTGTCGTAGACAGCCTTCTAGAATTTCCTTGGCTGCTGAGAGCCACCACCTCACCCATGGTCATGTCCCTTCTCAGGGCAGCCTTCACCCATGACTGACTTATGTATGGGGCATAAAGGCCCACTCTTCTAATCCCAAGTCAGACACCTCTGAAGATCCATCTCAGCTCCAGAAATCCCCATACGTTTGGTTGAGGACTGTCTGAGACTGTATCAGTCTTCATCTTCTCCCTGTCTCCAGTGTTGCTTCCTTCTTTTCCCTTCTACAGGTTTTAATCTTAAGGACGCTTCCTAATAACCTTCCTGTACCTTAGTCTTCATTTCAGATTCCTGTGTTACCCAATCAAACCTGGAATAAGATTGAAAAAAAAAAATCTTTCTGGTACTGATACAGTTGGATATATTTTTCTTACATAGCTTGAATCTTATTTTTAGCTTCAGCATGAGAGTACAAAAGAACAGGCCTACAATTCCGCAAGGTTTACTTGATTTTATCTTTGTGAAGCTCACTGTCTAGTCAGTAAGCATTTGTGTACCAGATCCTGTGCCAGGTGCTGGTGATTAAGTGCTGATGACAAAGGGGTAGAGCCCTGACATATTGAAATATTATTTAAAAGGCTCCTAAATAAAAATCAGTAATCACATAAATACATAATACATTTACATATTAAAATGACTACTATGAAAGGAAATGTAATAAACATAAGAAAGGTGGGGGAGGGAGTTTGAAGATGCAGTGAGATAAGGTAGGATCCCGAAAGGCCACTTTGAGAAAATGATATGTAAGGTGAAGACCAAAAAATGAAAAGATAACAAGAGAATTTCTGGAAATGGGAAAAGCACCTGCCAAGGCCGTGTGACAGGAGAATACTTGTATATCGGTCATTGAAGTTCAATATGGCTGGACTGTAATAAACAGGGGAGGGTTGCCTGACATATGGTTAGGGTTAGGGGCTCAGATATGGGGTGTGATTTTTCTTCCACAAGCATTAGGAAGCTTCTGAAAGATTTAACCAGGGCAGTGATATGACGTAATTACTTTTAAAAGATTATTACTCTCTTTGCCATGTAGAAGATAGGTGGAGGGGGTAGAAATAAGCAGGTGTGTGAGGGACCCATTGGTATATTGAACTTAGGAGTCGACAGTGGTTCGGCCTAGTGGTTGTTAATAGATTTGAAGCTGAATGTATGCATTAGATGCATTTCCAAACTTACAGGTTTGACATGGTAGGACTACAGATTGGACACAGGTAGGAAGATGGTAAAGGAAGGGTTGAAAAGTGAGTATTCTTTGAGTTTGAGTTTGAGGTTGAGAAACTGGGTGCATAGTGGGGCCATTCATGAGATGACTCCATGATGGCAGGATTCTCTGGCAAAGTTAGAGAGGCTGTGCTCTGGATTCCATGGGAAGGGATTTAACAGTAGAAACAGGGGCAATAGTATTGTATGGAGTAAGGTAGAGAAGAAGAGTACAAATGCAATTTTGTTAAATCGTTTTACAGAGTTGAATAGAACATAAAGTAGTGTCCAATCCAATCTTTGTGTTATAGAGATAAGCAAACTGAAGCTTAGAAACTATATAAACCTGTCAAAGTCATCTAGAAAGCCAAAGGAATATTTTGCTTACTAGGTAATAACCTTATTTATTTAAATAGTTCTAATTATTTTAGATGTTTTATTTACTTACTTGATCACAGACAGTTGTAAATGATATTTGTTTTCATTTTTAACTTTGCTTACTTTTCATAACTTCATGTGAAACCCAACTCAAAAATTATAAATTTAGCTATTGAACGTTACACTAAGGCAATGTATTCCAAATGCTGAATATATAGAAGATAACTTTGTTGATGAATATAATATTAATTAATTGAAAGTTCGAAGGTTTACAGTTTTTACAAATAAATGATTTTGAAATAAAGTCCATCTAATTATATAGGCAGCCAGAGTTCTGGTAATTGTATACATACCACCAAAATATTTTTCACACAAAATAAAATTGGAAATGTTAGAGTATTATGTGAAAAAAATCTTTGCTTGCAAGAAAAAAATGCTATCTTCTTGTGAAGGATTGCTTTAGCCACTTTGACGGGTAGGTGAAAAGGAAGTTAAATACACATCAACAAGATTAGCAAATGTGTGCTTAGAAATATCTTACACTTGAAAACAGAATTCTATTATCACCTTTGTCAGGCTGATCCTTTTCCTCCATATTTATGTAACTTTGTCATCTACAGAAAGAGTATGGGGATCTTAAAAATAGCTGATAGTTAAGAAACACCACCGTAGCACTTTACTGAATACATAATAAAACATTTCCATCCTCTCTAAAAGCCTTTTAAAAATATACCATTATCAGTGTAGCTAGCTGAGGGCCCTGCCCGTGTTCAAGCTCTCCTGTTTCTAAAGGGTGAGAATCCTATGATCTCCAGAGGATGACACTGTGCTGTTTTTCCGCATGGTTGTTTCTGCTTACTCTTTTCATTCGTCTTTATGTATTTACTTTTTATGTATTGAAATATTCTTTCTTCAAATGTACAAAGTAAAGCTATACAGATGAGAATAGGTTGTCATTTATGTCACATGGAAGTTTAAATATAATTTGACCTTATCTGGTGTTTGTTAGTTTCTGAGGTTCCTGAATCATTGATCTAATTTTTCCAAGTGTATCTCATAATATTCATCCAAGTGCTGCTAATTATTTCCTGTCATACTCCTAAGGGGTAGTCATAAGCCTGAGGTATAAAGGGGATTCATAGAGAAAATTAGGCTTCTGAATTGGAGATTGTATCCCCACTATGGACTAGAAATATATTGAGATGATTAAAAAAATAATACATTTTGTAGAGAAAAAAAGAAAAATTCTGCTGCAGTCTAGCTAGTTATGTGACCTCGGGCAATTTCTGTAGCGTGTCCCGACCTCATCACCTTCATCTCTGTTAAGAAACCTTTCACAAGTCCCAGTTTTTAGGTCTTTTAATGCTTTCTACTTTTAAGATTCTAGGATGTCTGCTCTAGGTGGTAAATGATAGTGTATTTATTTGCATATTGAATTCCATGTGAAAATATTAACGAGCAATGTGGAGTTCTGCTGCTCTAATAGTTTGCATTTTTCTCAGTCTCCTTTGGGGTTTTTATTCAGTTTCCTCAGAAACCAACATGGGGGAGGGGTCACATGATAGGAGCCAGGAATAAAGGGAAAACAACACAAGGGTGCTTTGGGAAAAATACAGTATGGCTAGGGAATACTTCTCTCCAACAAAAAGACCAAGGTCACAACTCCACCTCTTTAGAAGCCAATCTGCCCTTTAAAATGTCTGCCTACACAGAAGAAGTCCCACTCATTGCTGGGCTTAAAGTAAGTGCTTTTCATGTGCACCTTCCTATAGCAAATGAGGAATCCTGGGGGAGGCACAGTCTAAGAAACAAGTAAGAATATCTGGTAGATTTTCCTAGGCTGTAAATCTTTACATAACTCCAAGCCTAATGAGGTGATGTATTGTTCTGTTTTTCATCGTGAATTATACAGACACTTCTTTGTGATCATACTGCAGAATGGAACTAAATACCAAATAGGATTCCCATGGTTCTTATAGATGTCATTCATATGGCATATTTAAGCTTATTTTTTTCTTTTCTTTTGCACTTGGGATTATATTCCATTTTAAATTTTATTTTTTTAACATGTTTATTGGAGTATAATAGCTTTACAATGGTATGTTAGTTCCTGCTGTATAACAGAGTGAATCAGCGATATGCATACATATATCCCCATATCCCCTCCCTCTTGTGTCTCCCTCCCACCCTCCCTATCCCACCCGTCTAGGTGGTCACAAAGCACTGAGCTGATCTCCCTGTGCTATGCGGCTGCTTCCCACTAGCTATCTGTTTTACATTTGGTAGTGTATACATGTCCATGTCATTTTTTTCTGATATAGCGATTCTTATTCTTAGCTTTTTGGTTGTTTATGAATTTTTTGTCACTTTAATAATCTTATTCCATTTGAGAAATGCAAGTTGAAAATTCTAAGTGGAAAGACTATCTTGCTTTTATACTGGATGCTTTGTGACAAAAAAATACTGAGAAAAAAAAACCCCACACCCTGATTCTTTATAGTACTTGAATATTTTTGGAGCTACTTCATTACAATTTCTCATGGATAGTATTTGGTATTCCCCTTATTAATCTGTTATACACTGTGTTCCAAAAATTATTGGAGAGGCTTAAAAAATCAGTCATGTATAAATAAAGTTAATGAAATAGAAAGGGAACCACAGTCAGGAAATGGAAGGTGGAAGCAAATATATTAACCATGGGGTAAACAGAGCTTCAGCTTTGGAGTGACGGACGTAGCCAGAGTTTAAAAACCTTGTCTGATTCACTAGCTCTGTGACCTTAGGGAAGTTACTTAAAATTTGTGAATCTCAGTTTAGTGGAGGCTATGAATGGCAACTTCATAGAATTATAACAAGTATTATTAAAAGACTCCACTTAGTGTTTGGAAGAAGGAGATCATAAGGTTTATAAGATTACAAAGTGTTAGTTACATTTTTGTTAATATTGCCATTATTATTTTCACAATTATGATATATTCTTTCCTTGACCATGCAATTTGGAAATGAAGGGAATTATAAAACGGTGCTTCTGATGTTTAAATATGTATATGAATCATTTGGGTCTTGTCAAAATGCAAATTCTGGTTCAGTAGGTGTGGTTTCCGAGAAGCTCCAGGGGATGCCGATGCTAATGGTCCACAGACAGACCACACTTTGTGCATTAGCAAATCTCCATATATAGAACGTCACGATTGCCTTAGAAGTGGAAGTATGTGTTTCTCACATAAAATGGAATTACAGGTGAAAATACTGATCTGTATGTCCTCACCATTTAGCATTTGTCTCTCACCACTAACGGTATAATTCAGACTAAAAATCAGCAAAGAGAAATATTCAGATAATCTTCCTATGTTTATTCATTCAGTAAACATTGGGTTACTACCTTTGGATTACTTGCTGTAGGTGATAGAAAGAGGACTTTGACAGAGCTCCTTAAGAATCCCATTACAAGCTTATTTTTATAGGAATCTGAAAGATTTTACATAAATAACCGTAATTCAAGAGAGAAGCTGAAAAGTACAATAAAACATCTAATCAAAGGGCTAGAGGAGGTCAGAGTAGGGGGGAATGATCCTAAAACAACATCTCTTTGTCACGTTAATTTGGCTGTCTTTTCCGGGCAGCCCTCAGCCAATTGTCGAAGTGAACTTTGAGGCTCCCTTATATCTTGCCTTTAAGTTGCCTTATCTTACTATTTCTGGAAGTTCTCAGTTTCTTCATATACTAATAGCAAATGATTAGTGTGTACTATGTATCAGAAAGTATTCTGTGTGTTTGCGAAGATTAATTAATCCTCACAACGAGCTAGAAAGTGATTATCATTATTTTCCTCATTTTACAGATGAGGAAACAGAGAATCAGAGTCATTAAATTAACTCAGGTTTCTAAAATGTCAGCCCTCGCCAGGTTTGTTTATCCCCTCTAAAATCCTAATACTCCTTGCCGATTCTTTGTGAATTCCCCTTTACTCTCACCTTTTCATTCTCCCCATCACAGCTTGCCTCTCATTTCTCTAAGTAACCTTTTTTATAAGATGACTTCACATTTGCTTGTGCATAGCAGACTCTCGAACGTCTTTGTCATATAAAGTAAAATGTCTTTGTCATATAAAGTAAATTGATAAATATATAAATGCATACTAAATTTTAGTGAGTGATTTAATAGCCTAAAGATTTATTTACTCCTCTGCCAAATAAATTTGATTTTAGCATCAACCTCCCGCCACATTCAAAGGCATGACTCCAGCGGTGAAAATTTTTGCCTGTGAGTGAAGAAGATGGTAAGCCACGCTATGTTCTAGTGACAGCTCACTTTTGTAGTACTGAAGTATATTCCTCTTTCTCCTATGTGTTTTATCCAAAAAATACATTTTATTTTCTGAGGTGTAAATGCATGTCTCTTTTATTGAAAAAAAAGACGTATGGGAAACTTTAAGGGTTAGATCCAGTAGACATTCTTCACTGATTTATCTACTATCTTTATTTTTATGCTATGCTTTAAGCCTATAGGCAATGTATAGAATTATGAACTACGAGCTTTTAAAAATGCCAGGTAGGTTGTCTTTTCCTCTTTCAGAACCTTTTTGATTTTTGTGAAATATTTTTTTTCTTCCAACTGCTTACTAGTTTATACTCCCTTCTGTAACTCCACGTCATGAATACCTATACACAAATAAAATTATGACATTTTAAAAATTAAAGCCATTTTAGGAGACAATTTTGGTCATAAAAAATGATCAGGTGTGAGGTGCCTTAGCCATCCTAGGGCCTGGCTGTCAATCCTTTCTTTAATATTTGAAAAAGATCAAAAAGCAAAATGGGTGAAGGGAGCCAAAAGGTACAAACTTCCAGTTATAAAACCAATAAGTCATAGAGATGTAATGCATAGCATGGTGACTGTAGTTTATAATACTGTACTGTATAATTGAAAAGTTGCTAAGAGTAAACGTTAAAAAGCTCTTCATTGCAAGGAAAAAATGTGTATGGTGATGGATGTTAACTAGACTTATGGTGGTGATCACTTACGTACATATACACAATATATATTCAACGAATATAAATATTGAATCATTGTGTTGTATATATGAAACTAACATGATGTTATATGTCAATTGTACCTCAATAAAAGAAAACACAACACCACTACCAGCAAAATATTCTGATCTGAATTGCTGTGATAGCCCCTTGGATATTCTTCCAAACATCTTTTCCCCTATTTCCCTTTAACTTCCCTTTTCTGATTTAAAAGTAAACACTTGCAAGTTCAAATCCCATCCAGTGTGGATGCGTGTGTTACTATGTGACGGTTATCAATAAAAGTAGAAAAAGGGCTTCCCTGGTGGCGCAGTGGTTGAGAGTCCGCCTGCTGATGCAGGGGACATGGGTTCGTGCCCCGGTCCGGGAAGATCCCACATGCCGCAGAGCGGCTGGGTGCGTGAGCCATGGCCGCTGAGCCTGCGCGTCCGGAGCCTGTGCTCCGCAACTGGAGAGGCCACAACAGTGAGAGGCCTGTGTACCACAAAAATAAATGAATAAAAGTAGAAAAGGAATTTTATCGTTGTAAGCTAAAAGCAAAAAGGCATCAGATAAATGAGCTAGAGCATGAGAATGACTCATAGACAGTTGTTCAGTGCAAAATATTTTCACCAGAAAATCCATTAGATTCAGCTAAAAGTTAAAACCATTTTAGAGAAAAACAGAATGAAGTTTGTGAAAAAAGTATGTGAAAAAAATGTTATACTCTGTGCCAAGATTAATACTGTCCACAGTGTTGAAAGGTTTGTGGTCTTGCCTTTGAGGAAGCTAAAAGGTCAGAAACCACAAAGATGTGTGTATGCTGTCATTTGCACAGTTACTAATTTTTCTCATTATTTCCATAATGAGATGTATTGTTTCAACAGAGAGTCCCTCTTGGCAGTTACTTTTAGTGTTTTCAGGCAGGCAGCTCTTTTGCTTTTTTTTTTTTTTTTTTTTTTTTTTTTTGCAGTAAGCGGGCCTCTCACTGTTGTGGCCTCTCCCGTTGCAGAGCACAGGCTCCGGACGCGCAGGCTCAGCGGCCATCGCTCACGGGCCCAGCCGCAACGCGGCATGTGGGATCTTCCCGGACCGGGGCACAAACCCCTGTCCCCTGCATCGGCAGGCGGACTCTCGATCACTGCGCCACCAGGGAAGCCCTCTTTTGCTTTTATGTTATGGCCTTGGCCAAGGAGTTCAGATAGACTTTTCATTTATTCAGCAAGAATGTATAAATTTATTATTATTTGTTCATTACTCTTCATTACTACACTGAATTCCATGAGGTCAAAGACATATCAAGTTTGAACACCATTGTATTGATGCATCCCACATCTTACGCAAGGTTTAGACAAAATTAGTATAAGTACATATTTTTTGAATAAATTAAGGAATGATTAAATTAAGTTTAATCAAATGCTTTGCTTTCAACTCTGGTCCAGGGCTTTAGATTGATGATGTGTGAAAAACATAAAATTTGCAGGCAAAATCCCTCTCCTTTAGAAGCTTTTAGTCTACTTGAACAGATGAAATATACACACATAAGATCTTAAGAAAAAAATACCGAGGCTTTTGCATGTATCTGAATATTTAGCTTAAATCTTCTGTCAATTCAACCCATTTTATTAAAAGTTTTCTTATTTAAACAATGCTGATTGTTTATATGTGGACAGAACTGTAAAAAGTTGAGGGTAAGCATTGCAAAGAATGAATAAGTAGAGTGTTGTTAACGTTCAAAGGGGGAAAGTACTTATGTTGGATAGACAAATCAGAAAGATTTATGGGTACGTGCGCACTGAGTACCGAAGGATAGGTATGATATCGTTATGCCCAAATAAATACTTTAGGTAGGAGAAAAATGTAAGTGTACATATTATCTTTGCATTTCAATTAGATGTACTAGTAATATAAATAAAATAGAATACAATTAGTCATACCTTGACCAGAGTCCTTTATGATTGTTTATAAGCATAATTTAGTCTTAATTAGTTAATTAGCGATTGGCATTGATGTAGGTGCTTTAAAATTGCTCACCTCCTGTGAACCAATAACATATATTTTTATTCATGAATTGCCTTGAAAGTAAGGAGAAATAAAGACCACTTTGAATAATTTCTGTAGTGGAGCATAGAATGAATAATTAGGATGAATTTGGTTACAGGAAATCTGACTGTACTTCTTTTACGTAATATTTCCTTCCATCTCTACAAAGAAAAATATAACACCCATACTATAGTATTTCATACCACAGGAGGAATCTTATCCTTTGCCTTAGGAAGGAATATATAATGATATGTTGGTAAAGAAGTCAGTTGAATTATTTACTTTATTAACTATATTTCTGTAGGTCTAAGTAAATTTAATTTTCAATGCTATTTAATATGCTGGAAGCTTGAATGGATAATGAATTTTTCATATAAGTTTAGCTGAAATGAATGACTGCTGATAGTTTTCTTAAAATTTAATATTAATTAGTAATGGCATTCTCTTAATGCGAAACAAGTATGTTGGTTTACTACGCTTTCTTCCATTGCAAAAAGCGTATACCCATTTTAGGCTTCTTGGAAGAGCCAGTAATCTGGCCTTTTTTTTTCAAGTGTGAAGTTCAACTCACATGTGACTGAAAATTGATTCTAGAGATTCTGAATATTATTTGCCTTTCCTAATTCTGACTGTTGGTCTTTCATAAGTAATCACCATGGTTAGCATGCATCTGAACTGTTGTTACTTGGAGTACTTGACTGCTCACAAGTCTCACCATGATTCTGGAAATTCAGCAGGCTCCTGGTGTATATTTGTTGATAGTTCTATTATCTTTTTTGGTTTGCACAATGTCATCTAAGATGCTACAAAACATTGTACACAAGGTGTGGATTGTGGGACATAAAACTTCAGTTATTATTTAGGCTCAGAAACGTAGAATCTCTGTGACTCTTTTTTTATTTTTGGCCATGCCACGTGACTTGTGGATCAAACCCAGGCCTGAGTCCTAACCACTGGACCATCAGGGAATTCCCTGAATCTCTGTGACCTTCCTTGAGCAGATAGATTACACCTCTCTAATTCTTAAAATACAAAATAGAGTTGCTTATACTGCTTCACAGAATTGTAGTAAAGATTAACTTGGAGGGAAATGAGGTTATTAAATAAAGAGCCTGATATTTAATAAGTATTTGTTGCCTTTCTGTAGGAATCTATGTTGTCATGACTAGTAGATTGCTAGTTTGGGTTAGAAATCCCCAAGCACACTCCAAATGGGTCAAAATAACCACTCCTTGGACTTTTAGTCCCAGACTCTAGCCAAGTTACTATCTCTGTACAAAGAATAATGCTAGTACACATATGTCCTCAAACCACTCATTTACTTTTTGGCATATGTGAATTACTGGATATGTTTAGGAAGAAGTCTGAGGTTATTGATCGTTTAAACCGACAAGGGAATGTTAGATGCTATGGGGTGCAGCTGGTCGCCTCCTCCAGCCCATTTCTCCGGTGGCGCGTAAGGCATATCTGCAGCTCTGCTCCTGGGATTGCAGTGTCAGGCGCTGGGGACTTGCGCACCGCCTGCCTGCCCGGGAGGAGCTGGGAGCCTCCTGATTAGCACCACGGACAGCTCGTGCGTCTGGAGGAGGGAGGCGGGAGGATTCCGCTTTCTGCGCCGCTGCTCGGAAGAGGGAGTGCAGTAGCGGCAGACGGGGGAGGAAAGAAGAGAGAAAAGGAAGGAGGACTCGGTGGGGAGTGGAAGAAAACCGGGAGCAACCAAAGCAGCAGGTCCGGGGGTAGGTGCTCAGCTCCGCTGCCCTCATTATTCAGGCAAACGCTGCTGAGCTTCCCGGCTTGCTTCCCAGTTCCTCTGGGCGGAGGCTGCCGTCTAGACCTGACTCCAGGTGAGTTAAGCAGAGGGATGTACTGAAAGGTCTAGAGCTACAGGCTTGGAATTGTTGAGGTTTTGCCGCTTTTCAAGCGCTGGCGGCTTTGCAGTATTTCACAAAGTCACAGGCATTCTGGTCTCGGCATTGGCCACACAGGCTGAGGGTGAAAGGATAGGCAGTGAGGGGTGGGGGGTTGTGATCCTCACGGCAAGGATGGGGGCATTTGGAAGGAATTCACCTGAAGTGACTGGGCTTTAAAAAATGTCCCCAAATGCACGCGTTATATGTAAGCTTTCTAGACAGTCATTTGTTTTCCTGGCAGCCTATTTTGTCCTTCTGTCTGCCTTCTTTTCAGCTCATGCCCAGTTTTCTAAGCCAAGTCAAAGCATTTCAGAGGTGTGGAGTTAGGGAGTCTGAGTACACAAGGGGACAGGGCAACCTTGCCCTCTACATGGGGAGTGGTATTTCTTTTTCCCTGATTTTTCCCAGAGGGTAAACCTCTCGAGTAACCGGAGGTTCTTTTGCTCTGTACCCTCCATAAGCTTCTTAAAAGACAGGGAACTTAAGGCTGTCTAGACAGGCTCTGAAGTGTGATGGCAACTTAGCTTAAAAGCCATGTTGATTCACTCATCTCCTCTTCACCCTTTGTTCCAAAGTTATTACCATTTTGGATTTCTTTAACAGCACAACTTTTAAGTGTCGGACTGACAGGTAATATATTTCTCATTCTGCAAATAAATGGGAAAAGCGATGAGTTCACATTAAGAGGAGAGCAAGTTTATTTTCATGGAAGGACTTTGGGGAAAGGGATTGATGAAGAAATTGTGGGAATGAAATTAAGAACACTTCCCACAGAACTTCGTAATTTTTTGCACGTTTCCTTCATTTTAAAAAATCTAATATGTGTGTGTGCATGTGAGCAGCAAAATCCCTAAAATGTGTTATGAGTTTATTTGGTTTAGAAGTTACTTTCTTACTAGGAGCACTAGTTTATAATCTTCATGGTCACAAGTATGTTCTAAATGTTTGCTTTTAGGTAGTTGGGGTAGCTATTTTTGTTTTTGGATTCAGTACTTACTCCATGGACCTCGCTGGATACTTTTTAGTAGAATTGGTGGGCATACAATTAGTCATATGGGCTACTGTGCATTTTAATAGTAGTGAAGTATACAAATTATAAATTTAGCAAGTAAATAGTAGAACCCAAATTTGTGGATGAAATTTAAATATCTTTCAGATATTTACTAAACTCTCTACAAGGGCCCAGTGTCATTTTATACTTGAAAGAGAGCTTACTGGTTTTTCACATTGAGACATATGCATCTCAAGTTTTGGTAATTAAAATATAATATTTTACTTTGCTCTTCTTTTAATTTAACATCAGCCTGGGTTTAACAAATTTTTCTTGATGTCTACAGCTGTAAGCCAGATTCCTTCACGTATATTCCATTTCTAATATCTTGTAGAGTTTAGAGAGAACAGTAATGTTAGCTCCATTTTTCAGGTGAAGAAACTGTGACATAGTGGGATTAATTTTCCTAAATTTCTATAATGATTATGTTATAAATCAGGAATTTAAGACTCAGTTATTCAACTTAAAATTCAGTTCTTTTTCCCAAAAAATGCACAGCTGCTTTTGGTTGGGACTATTGTAATAGTGATATATGAGTATGACTTATGTGAAATACCTTAAAATATTTCTCGTTATTTTTCTGGTTATTTATTCAGACTAGTTTCGCTTTTTTATATAAAAGATACTTTAATATAATTGTGCCGAGTTATACTCTCCTCACCTTCAAACAATGACTTAACTCCTAACAGTTGTGTCCTCCTTAATAAGAGTAGATTGAAAGGCAAACTCAATATTATACTAAGGATGTTCTTGGGAGTAATTTATGGCTTATAATCCAGATAGAAGACTGTCCACATTTTTAAAACTTCTTAGTGTGTGTTTGAAACTACAGCTACAACATGCTTTCAGAGTAAACTGCCAGGCTTGACAATGAACAGTCTCTAAGAGTCCTTGAGAACACGGCAGAGAGTATATGTATAATATAGGATTCATGAGAAGAGGAGGGTTAGGAACTGAATGGTTTTATATTTTAATATGTGACCACATTCATAAAAATTTTCCCATGCTGTATATACCATGAGTGTTCAATGTCTGATATAGTCTGGTTCAAAGGAAGCTCATTATAACTCTTGTGGGAGTGAAAAAACGTATAACCTTGATTCAGCTTTTTCCTTTTCATGCTTAAGTGGTAAAACTCTGCTGTACGTTGGCCCTTGAAGAGTCCATTTGAGTTCCAAAGGCAGTTTGCGATTTTCTGCCCCGGGGAGGTGTTGTGTGTGTGTGTGTGCACGCTCAGCAGACAGTGTAGGCACATGAGAAGAAAGTGAGCCGGAGCAGTGAATACTAGACAGAGAACTTCTTGGAGTCTCATACACTTTGCAATTCTTTCTCCATGTTACACACATAGCATTAATCGCTGAATTTGGGAACTAAAGATGTGGTATGCAACTTTACATCTGATTGCAGGAGCCCATATGTACGCATCACTCAGGTGTTCTTGAGTGAATCTGGATAATAAGTTCTATGACTCCTGACCATCTGACCAGTTCCCTTCAGGTTCTGGCACTAAAAGGATGGCTTAAATGATTTTTCTCAAATCTCAACATCTCCTCTTCTCTCAGAACCTACAGAGCAGCTCAACAGGGTGTGTGTGAGGCTTCCTGTAGTTTTAACCTTTCTGAGAGAAGGGGTACTCTTGAGAGTGCTGATCAAAGCCTTATTTCTCTTCCTTTGCAATTCTTTCAGATAGACAGCTGAGCAAGGAAGGAAGGACAGAGGAGGATAAGAAGAGATACATCATTTTATCCCTCAGGAAAAAATGAGGACCATTGTACATATTTACCCAGAAATATTTATCTACAGACATCCTTGATCAAGACAAATTTGCAGACACATTGCAGTAAAATGCCTAGTCATCTTCTAGTCATTTCTGTGCAATATAGGGAGTTGGAAATAAGATGAGCAATGGGACTCAATCCTGTTGGGGAAATATGGGAGACAGTGCAGAGTATGTACGGGGCGAGGGGATGGGGTAGTTTCTTTCCATAATTTCCCATCATTGATTAAGGGCTGCTCTAGGAATGGGGTTGGGGGGCATTAATGCCCTAGAATTTCTGGAAAACCATATGCACAAGCTGAGACAGCTCTGGTGATGCAAGAAAGCCTTTGGGCAGAGTCACTGCTTATCCTTGACATTGTTTGAGCCACATGCATGAGAATAGTGAGTGCTGAGGAGGTGTGGGTAGAGTAGGGACAGATCTTGTTATAGGAGTATAATGAACATTCACTTATGAAAGTGAGTTCTTTATTTCACATATGTGATGCACATTGGGTCAAGAAACTGGTTAAAAATTTGCAGTGGTGTGAATGGAATTTTGGATTTTGCTTTCCTGTAAGGGCCCTGTTCAGTACTTGGTTGCTCATGTTAACATGAATAGTTCACAGGAAGCATGAGATACCAGGGAGATGATTGAACATCTTAAATTTTAGTGTATATACATTCATTGTGAACTTCATCCCTGATTGTCCTTTGCGGTGACACTGATGGCATAAGGGACTATTATGGGACATTTAATGCAGAAAAATATGGAGACAAATGAACAGTGGACATGGTTGGCAACCACAGTATTCATTGCAGTTGTTTCAATGTCAGGGTAACTTTGGACAAACATCTTTTATTCACGACTAATAAGAGAAGGTGGAGAAATTGGTCTTAGGATGTTGACTTTAACACAAGTTTTTAATTCTGAAAATGGGCAGCATTATAGCAAAGAAAAAGAAGTCACTGAACAAAAATTTTTGTCATGTATAATTCATGGGTTATTCTGATTTGTTGAATCAAATCTTTAAATGTATTATTTAAGCATAGGAAGAATTATAGAAAATTATGCTTTTTTATACAGATATACAATTAATGAGCTGTACTGAAGGTATGGGAATGAACAACCCAATTGTTTTTTTACGAAGTGAAGAATTTCCTTTTTTAAAATTCTGAACTAAGCTAGCAGTTTAGTGTGACGTACTGTTTATTACTTGAGCTCCAAAATTTGCAACCAAAAAGGATACATATGTTGAACTTAGTTTTTCTTGGAGAACTGTGATATGAACGAGCAGTGAAATTGCAGAAGACAAATGAAGAAGTTTAATAATTCCCGTACTAAATAATAATAAGGTTAAATTATAACACACTTATCAAGTGTCAGACATTCACTTAGGGTTAGCAAGAATTATCTCAGCTAATCCTGGAAATAATGCACATGTATCTTGGAGTAATAAAATGTCTTACACACCTGGATTTGAAATTGTCTCTTGCTAGCTATATGAGCTTGAAACAAATGATGTAGCCTCTCTTCCCCTCAGTTGCTTCTTCTATGAAACAGGGAGATTAATAGTATCTAACTTATAGATTCTTTGTTCACGTTTTGCTTCTTAGTGTAGTTCCAGGTCCAATTAGGCTGAGGCTGCCAGTTTTATCAATGCCGTGATATTTACCCTAGTTCTGCCTTTTATTAGTTGTGTGACATTGATCGAGTTTCCTTTCTGTACTCTCCTTCCTTTATCTATAAACTGAATAAAATGCCTGTTTTGTAGAGTTTTCATTAGTATATTAAAGAGATTCAATAAAATCATTTGTGTAAGAGACTTAGCACGTGGTCAACATTCAGTAAGTATTTTTCCTGCCCATTCACATATTGCTGTGGAGATATTCTACATATTTTCCAGTTTCATATTTCTCTTTTCAAACTCCTTGTCAATCTTGTACAAGACACCCATCTCCTGCTTCTCTTCTGATGTTCTGTAATCATTAAGCTCTAGAAGAGTTGAAGAAAGTATTTTTATAATTTTACTGTGCTTAAGCTTTTGAAGAGAAGCATGCTAGGTCTCGGGACCAGTTTTGATAAGAAAAGGGAAATATTTATCCCATACTGCATTTACTCCTTCCCACCCTTGACAGTTCTGTACTGTCATTCTTTCAGCAATAAGTGAGATTTTTCTGTTTAAGTGGTTTTCTGTTTGTGGTAGCATAATTCATGTGTGGACTTCATCCTATTAACATAAGTATAATGGAGAGTTGGGCAATGATTTGTTTTTAACAAGAGGAAAAAATGCACACAATGTTTCTAATATTGCTTTGAAAATCTCTCAAATTAACTTTGATTCTGTTGGCAGAGGTAACATCACACACTCACGCGTAGGCGGTGTTCTTGGAAAGTAATGTTTGAATCTTCTAGGTATTGTCCCCAGACTGGCTTAATAGGATTTAATTTTGGATGTAACTTATCTGCTAAATAGGAAGATTCTTACATGAAGATACTAGCTTCATCAGATATAGGGTTGCTCAAGGCTTTCTGTATGGGATTAAAAAAAGGCTGAAACAGAAAATTTTCATCTCTAAGTTAGACATACTGGTGTATTCATATTGACTGTATGGTCGTGATAATGATATCAATAATGTGGCTCATATAGACAAGTAATATATAATACAGTTACCAAGATAAATCCTGTTACTGAGTTTAATAACCCATTTTTTCCCAGGATCTCTCAAATTCATCACTCTTTCATTTTCGCTCCTTTGCTTATTATACTGGTGTACTGGTTTCCTACTGCTGATCTAAGAAATTACCGCAAACTTAATGACTGAAAACGACGCAAATTTATAGTCTTAGAGTTTGGAGGTCAGAGTTCCAAAATCAGTTGCACTGGGCTGAAGTCAAGATGTCTACAGGGCTGGTTTGTTCTGGAGGCTTTGAAGGGAGAATTCCTTTTCTTGCCTTTTTCTGCTTCTAGTGGCCATCTGAATTCATTGGCTTATGGCCCCTTCCTGCATTTTCAAGGTGCATTTCTCCTATTTTTGTTTCTGTCTCTACATTGCATCTTCCTCTCAACTCTGAATTCTCTTCCATCCCTCTTGCAAGAACTCTTGTGATTACGTTGGGATCACCTGATGATCCAGGATAATTTTCCCATCTCAGTGTACTTAACTCAGTCACATCTGCACATTCTCTTTGATTATGTAAGATAGTACATTCACAGAGTCTGGGGATTAGGAGAAGAACAGCTTTGGGAGGCTATTATTCAGCAGCCACAAATGGGAATAGTATTTTTCTGCTCTGAGACCCTGAAAATAATGTTCTTGCTTCCCCATGGAAAAAGCAATGTGCATTTGGGATTTTTAAAAAATCCTTTAGGAGATATTGATGGAGACTTTTCCTACCAAAGATGCTAATCAATTAAACACCGTTTAAATTATTAAATCTAGTGTTAGTAAAATGTAGGTTGAATTATTTGCACTTCTAGGGTCAAAACTATTAATTAAATCCATAGTCTATCAAGGGCAACATCTGGATTACTTAGGTTTAAATTACATAGGGCAGTGTCTATGATGGTTCTTACTTATATGACGTTTAGCTCTTGTGTACAAAGCCAAATCCATAAAAGAATCCACGGAAAGCTTGGTTCTCTTTTAAAACTTGGCAGGACATAATTTTCAAGGGGATGTCAGACAGTGGTTCCATAATAATCGGTGCTCTTCATAAATGTGCGTTGTGAATAGTTTACCTCATGAGTTATATATACTAATTGTAGACTTCCAGGAGAAATTTAATGATGGTCATGTTAGCTTTCAAGTCTTTTCTGTAACCCAGAAGAGGGCTGTTGCATGAGATGGATTTATTTTTCCCCCCTACCATTGTTGCCAAAGGGAACTTGAAATGGCCTGTTCACATTAATTTAATGCAAATGAATTCTTGCTGCCTCACAAATTTGTCTTTCATTTTTCTTAAAATTATGTGTAAATGGATGTGACATGCTTTACTGGTTGTTGTGCAGAGAGCATTGTCCTTTCTAAAAGCTCCCTCATTTGTCAAAAGAAGCCATTAAAAGAAAAATAAATTATCTGATCACAGTATTAAGAATGACCTTAAAACTATAAATTGTATTATCAGTACAATAGCTGAATGGTCTTTGCAGTTGTGGAAACTCCAGAGGAAACCCTTGTTTAGATACAAAGCTATTATAATCGTCCAAAATCCATGTTTATTTTTTACTTTGTAAAAGGTAATGTATGTAGAATACAGTTTTGCCTTATAGCTCTCTCCTTGCTTTCCAGAAACTAGTTCAAATACTCTTAAGTTTTAAAGTGTTTTTCGCTGTCTTTAATATTTTTAATGTCAAAGAAACAATGAAGTTTTATGGAGACCCAGGCAAAAATAAAAGAGAAGTTTGTATAACATGGAGTTAAACAAGGATGATTATGAATGGTCATTTTTGATAGGGGACTGCACATCTATCCTTTTGCATGTAAATGCAAATGCATTATTGAGGGAAGTCAAGATTTGACTAAGGAACTCTGCTGATGTTTAAGTAAGTCTTAATAAGAAGAGTAATGCACAAACATATTTTTAGCTTCCATGCCCAGAGATATAGTAGTTGTACAATAAATGGTCTTTTTCTACTACTGAGGAGGCATCTTCTCCAGCCATGCTATTCATCTAAGCAAGAACTTCGACTGAGTTTTCAGCAACCGTAAGTAAAGAGGATGGCGTGATAGGTTGCTTGTACATATGGCCCTCTTTAGCAGGCTAGCTGTTACTTTTGTCCACCCACATCACTGAGGACATATGGCATTACTTTGGCTGTGGCAGCAAGTGTGTGTGGACGTGTCTCGCGGGGGGTATAAGACTGCTGGCTGCCTTCCTTGTGTTGCTCATGCAACCAACTGTCTCGGGTGGACAACTTATCCATAGCACTAGATTTGAGGATGGTAAATGATGTTATTATTAATTGATATTAAAATAATATGATTAGTTTTCTCTTCAGTTTGATTACCAGACCTAATGGATGTTTGCTATTATAAAGCTTACAGAAGAAATGATGGCTTTTCCAAGAATAGTAGCCAGGGCTTTTCAAAAAAAACCTGACTCATTCAAAAGTACAGAGTTATATAGAACCAAAATAGCAGGGGCATCAGAAATGCTATTGAGGTAATTTATTGTGGAATAATCAATTAATGAAATGTAACAATGAATCTGTTGTTAGTTGTGGCTATGAGGAAAAAATAAGGAGAAGACATTATCAGATAGGCTGGAATGAAGAGTCATCTAATCCTTGTGTAACTTATTTCACAGAGTTTGCAGTGTTCTATAAAACAATGTTTTTAAATTGGATTCATTTTTTTTCAGTACTTTGAGCTCTAAATTTGCAAAGTGAGGCATTTAAATACTTGCAACAAGTGTGTGCTTTTCAGTGGTGGCCCTAGAATTCCTATGTACAGGAGCTCTTAAACTGCCTTCTCATAGGAAGGCAAGATGAGAGGGCACTTGCTGAGGGCATGTGTGCAGAACTTGATTTAGACTATACGTCAGTTCTCTAAAGAGAAGAATGGGTGGTGCTGCTGAGGATTATGGAGAAAATAACAACATTGCAAGGTACTTTTGTTGCCACTACTGGAACATTTTTATAATCAGATTTGTTTTAGATCTCTCTTATAAAATCACACAGTAATTTCACATGCTACATTTGGCAAATCTGAAAATTGTTCAGTAAGACTGTATTTACTAAATATTAGGTAAATAAAATCAAGATTTGCATAGGTAATATTGACAAGCAGTATTTCCAGATATAGAAATAAATTTTCAAAGTGCTTTTGGATATCACTTATCTACAGAATCTCAGTTTCAGTACTACGGCACATCTGTTAATCACCATTAAGGCTGTATGTGAAATATTTGGCAATACAGGTAACGATGCATGGAATACAGCATCGTTATTATTATTCACTGGCCTTGAGAACTTCAGTTTTCATCCTTTTTCACCTTGCTGTATCATACTGACTGACAACTTTAAATTATTTGAGCTGTAAAAAAATATATTCTTGGAACTCACTGATTTATTTTTTATTTTTTGGGTCATTCTGTATTTACTGTGGTGAAGTATCAGATAACCAATGTGGCAGTTTAGATGGAAGCAGGCAGAATGGAAACATGTTTACTACCAAGAAATCTACTATATTAATTTTATTGACAGAAAAAATGTACAGATAATTTTACTCAGATTTTTTGCTAAATCTTTTTGTTATGTGTGTATATTTTTACAATTGACCTTTCTTTGTCAAGTGTGTGTTTGTACACAAAATCAATCTTAGAGATCTTAGCCAAAGGGTGGATTTCTTATACCCTTTGTTTCAAATATATATAAACAGTCAATATATATATTTGACTGTTTCAAATATATATAAATTATGGCATAGTAGTCACAAAATGGCAATATAAGGAGCCATAAAAATGGACATAAGATGGGAAATAATGGTTAAAAACACTTGCAAATGAATAATTCATTTTGTTTTAAATTCTCTTTGTTTTTTAGCTGAGAAAATGAATAGAACTGAAATTATTATATAAATCATGTGTATGTGTTTTATATGTGTATACATATATGTGTGTATTATAAATGCAAAAAAGATGGTATATTATTTAGCATATATATTCATACTCATCTGTATATATATATATGCATCATGAAAATGAGCATATGTGATATACATGCATACTGTACACTTTCATTTTTATTTCTATTACTTTTCTCACTTTTTTTTTTAGCAACGAACTAAAGAAAACAAGGAGAAATTTTTATTTGGTAATTTGATCTTTCATATTCTTTTTGCCTCAGATTTATGGTTTCCTTTGTGATTAGACCTCTGAGGTCAACAAATACCATATAATCCTTGTGGATATTTTGAAAGCAGTGTGCCACTATAAAGTGTGCCTGTGCAAAACTGTGTGAATGAATGGTTTATCCTTGACAGAGAAAAGCCAGTTAAAATTGTTTACTGTGGGGCTTCCCTGGTGGTACAGTGGTTAAGGATCCACCTGCCAATGCAGGAGACACAGGTTCGAGCCCTGGTCTGGGAAGATCCCCACATGCTGCGGAGCAACTAAGCCTGTGTGCCACAACTGCTGAGCCTGTGCTCTAGAGCCAGCAAGCCACTGAGTCCACGTGCCACAGAAACTGAAGCCTGTGTGCCACAACTACTGAAGCCCGTGCTCCACAACAAGAGAAACCACCACAGTGAGAAGCCCACGCGCCGCAACTAAAAGAAAGCCTGCACGCAGCAACGAAGACCCAATGCAGCCAGAAATAAATAAATAAACTAATTAATTTAAAAAAAACATTTACTGCGTGGTAGCACCAATGCAATGAAAAATCAGATATCTATCAGTGTAACCATTAAACAAATGTTTTTGAGCACCTATTCAGTACCCAGCACAAATTTAAGTAGTGGAAATATAGCCATAAACAAAATTAAGGTCCTACCCTTAAAAGCAAATGTGCAGGACAAAAGAGTGGTCAAGCTGACACACAGTTCAGAGCCAGGAATTAAAGTTTCTGTGTAGTTCAGATGTTATTTAAACCATGTTATGTCACCCACTTAAATTACAAGAAAGCAGTTCCTCCATCCATCCCTTGGGGAATAGTGGCAGAGAAGCAAGTCTGTTATGCTTGAACTTAAATGATTCAATAAATGTAAAATGCTATATATGATAAAGGCAGTCTTTCAGATTGCTGGGAAATTATTTTAAAAAATCATAAAACAGTGTTGAAGTAATTAGCTATATGTGTTTCTTAGTCGCCAAAAGGTATAATGAACCATTCACAAAAATTACTTCCAGAGTAATTGTCAAGTAAACTCTTCAAAATATAAAGAAAAAACCCTAGAAGCAAATATCATTTATAATATTAGGGGAAAATTTACTTTCCTAAGTACAGCCCCGACCAATGACAGAAACAATAAGGAACAGATTGATGGGTTGGACTTTGTTAAAATAGAAAACTTTTATATTTCAAAAGACACTATAAATAGGTATAGAAAGCAAATGCCAAATCAGGAAAAGTTAATTGCAATTTATTTGACATATAAATAGTTCCAACAAATCAGTAAGAAAAGATTAGTAGTCCAGTAGAAAAAAAGGCAAGGTACATTGGCAGGAAGCATCAAGAGCCTCATATGAACTGTAAATGTATTAGAATTTCTGTTGTTCACAAACAAAATGCAGAAGACAATGGAGAAAATCATTTATATGGAGATATTTGTAATAGTTTAACAACATTATAGTATGAATTTATTCACGTTATAAATATATGTATGAAACTATTTGCAGGTTCATATTCATATAGTTTTTCTCTTCTTTTAAACTTCTGCATTTTCAAAGGTATGTTCAAACGTCAGAATACACCCTTTGTTGTTGAAAGCAGCCTTTCAAATATACACTCACATATCATTTTCTATAAATTTTATAGAGAGTAAGGGCCAAAATGCCTTATCAGAAACTATCAGTAATGATTTGTTATTGTGTTTAATAGTTTGTACTCTGGGCTTAACTGATAAAGGAAGATTCTTTTTTTTTAAACAAAGCTTTCTGACATACCTTTTTATTGGAAAGAGCTTTTATTTCCTTAAGTGTTTTGCTGCCTAAGCGTGAGGAGTATCCGGCGGTGGAATTTAGTGGAACAGATGCTTATTGTGATATATGAGATGAACTTGCTTCCCTAAGCACGCATAGGCACGAAACGCATCTGGCTTCTGTTCATAAAAGTCAATTACGTTCCCAAATGCGTTTCTGCACATTACAGACTTTTAGGGGCAGAGACTCTACTATTCCCTCAAATGGGGCTTTGCTTAACTGTGAAGTTTAATTTAGAGTAGAAATCAGAAAATACTAAGTTCTAGGCTGGAGATAGAGCCTAATCCAGTGATATTACCACTGCGTACTAAGGTGGTAAGTCCTGCAGAGGAAGCAACTTCTGTGGGGAAAAAATTTTGTGCATAAAACTAGAGAATGTTGTAAAGCAGAGTATAATCAAGTGTGTGAGCACGTGGAATACATAAGAAATAAAATCGAGTTCAGAGGAGACAAATAAGGAGAAGCTGAGGAAAAGAAACGAATGAAGGTAAGCCTGAAAAAGACTCAATGTAAATAGCGATGAGAGTGAAGGCATTTGGTAAGCTTGGGGAAATAGCATCCCGACAGGAAGGACTTTGGCATGTGTGCATACTGATGGGCATAACCTACAGAAATCAGGCCTCTTGAGGCATAGCAACTATAGTTCCTTTTCTATTGTCCAGGTAGCCTTGAATATTCCTTTTTTATTTTAAAAAGACCATCTGCTGTGTGTAATGAGTTAACATCAAGGACATGAGATTTTTTTTCTAGAATATGCCAAAGCTTTAATCAATAATCTACAAGCTAAAACATTTAAAAATAGTTTGTGATAGAGATCTTCATAAAATGTATTATTTTGTTGCCAGAATTAGTAGTGCATTATACATAATTTTATCTTGCCCTAATTTTTTAGTGTGGTGGGTAGAATAATAGCCTTCCAAAGATGTACACATTCTAATACCCAGAACCTGTGAATAAGTTATGTTACATGGCAAGGAGGAGTTAGGGTTGCAGATGGAATTAATGGAAAGTTCTAATAATCTGAACTTAAAATGGGGAGATTATCCTGATTTATCTGTGTGGGCTAATGTAAGCACAAGGGATCTCATGAGAGTCAGGCTGAAAGACCATAGAAGGAGATAGACTCTCTGAAGCAGAGGTTGGAGTGATCAGCTTTGTACATGGAGGCAGGGGTTGGCATCCAAGGAACACACTTGACCTTTAGAATGATTCTCCCCTAGAGCCTCCAGAAGAACAATAACAACAAAAACATATAGTCCTGAGAATGATTTGGCTTTAGCCCAGTGAGACCCATTTTGGACTCTGACCACCAGAACTTTACGAAAATAAATTTGTGTTGTCATTTTAAACCACTGAGTTTGTGGTTCCAGCAGGAATACGAAACTAGAAATCACTTTTTTTTTTTTTTTTGGCTGTAGATGGTGTATTGAATTGAGTTGGACATTCAAGGAAATAAATGGAAATTAATTTTCTTAAGTCCTTCATATCAGAATAATGAGAACTGTAGAGATGAACTATTTATGAAAGATGATATATACAAACACTATGTGGGGTTAAAAAAGGGTGTCATTTGAAGACTAATAAAGCCATAGAAGTGTTGTCCAATTTTATGAGGCATAGATGTTGTATCAAAGGTTGTATTTGATAACCCATAATCTTTCTGGCACTATTACTAATAATTTTAATTTAAGAGTGCCACGATTCAGGACCATTGGACCAGTACTCCCAAAGATGGTTAGAGTTGTGAAAGCAGCTTGAATTATTTGAACTGAAGACCAGAATATTAGGCACTAGGATATGCTGTTGGTAATCCAATTTCTGTTATCCTTTCTAGTAATATATCACCAACCATTTATGTATGGGACATTATGTTAAGTAATGCAGACATAGTCTAGTGGAAACAGATGAAAAGTGTGACAATAGTGATAGGGAAACTTTTGTGGAGGAGCAAAGTTGAAAAATTGGTGACACTTGACATTTCTCCAGAGCAACAGTGTTAAAAGCAAATAACATTATGAAAGGTTGATTTCATTCAAGATCTCTAACTAGATAATTGGTCACTAAACTAGTCATAGTTTCTTAAAACTCAAAGAATGTTCCTTTTGATGAAAGTTTTCAAATATAGTGTACCTTTGGGTTTGATGTTTTTTGTGTTTTTTTAAATCTTTTGTAAACTGCTCATAGGAAACCAGAGAACAAATCTGACGTATGTTGATCATTAAGTCTGTGTGGAGTTCATCCAGGGAATAGAGGCTTTGATAGCCAAGAAGTTAAATTCGTAAAATACTCCTGTAATATGGAAGGTATCTGGTTGAAATTATTAATACAACTTTATAACAAAAATTACTTTCCATAAAGTTTTACAATTACTTTTTATTTTCTGATTAATGCTATCAGATTCATAAAATGAAATTATTTTTCAGTAACTTAACTCCCTCTGGAAGGTTTTTTAAAAAAATTGTTCCCTAATTTCCCAAGTCTCCTTTGCTAAAACCCTCTGTAAACCACTGTTAAATAAAGTACATTCACTCTAGTGCATTATTACGAAAAAGCACATCTTCTAGGTTTGAGCCGTTTCAAAGTTTTTAAGGTGTTTATAAGGAATCATATGTTCTACAGTTTCAGGTATCCGAATAATCTGATTAAATCTTGGCAGCAAATTGAATTCAATAAAAGTAACAGTGATAAATCTCAGATCATGACTTCAAAGGTCTCCATCAGACATTTTAAAGCAATTTTTAAATTCATTAATCTGAGTCATTGTACTTGGCCCTAATAGTAGAAGGCCCTTAAAATGAAGCTGAATTGAACTTGGCAGTTATTATACACTAACTTTTTATGGTCACAATTCCTGTGCCTCATTAGGAAAATGGTTATTTCCAGAATCCTAGTGCTTTGACCAGAAATGCATTTATTATTCTCTAGCACTTTTATTGAGAAATTATCCTGATTTCTCATTTGTGTAAGCTCTCGCAGGTAAGATTCTAAATTTTGAGTGTAAAGAAAACTTTAGGGCATTGGAGGCACCTGGAAGATAGGAATGAAAAGAGAGGATCACCTTCTTTCCACATTCCATATCAAGGCCCTCTAATGAGCTTATAACTTTATGGAACTGCTTGATTTTGATATGTTTAAATAGTGAATTATACATAAATTTATTGGTTCAGGTATTTCCCCCTGCATTAGAAGGGCATCCATTTTTACTCCTCTGCATTTCCTGAAGTTGGAAAAGAAAATAGGAGTCTTATGGAATAGTGAAGTTTAGAAGACGTTCTGCGTTATTAAATTTACTGTTTAGCAGGATAAGTCTATCGAAATCAATATAAATGTAACCTGTGGGACAAATTCATCCCCTTCGGTTTACTGCTGAAGAGAATTAATATTTGATGAAATAACTATTGCAAGGTCATTTACACAATTAATAGCCTGTCAGGTTTCTTAACTTTAAGACTATTGCTCATCAGACTACCCCTTCCACAGAGTCATGGGTAATCACAAGCTAACACTAGCAGGTAGAACAAAATGTATGTTGCACATAGAATACAGAGCAAAACAAAGCATTGTTTTTCTCTTCCCTTTTCCAAATCCACATGAACAAAGTGTCTTTTTCCCAAATGCCAAGATGACTACGTATAACAGAAATCAAATACTCAGACTTTCAAACTGTAGAAACTCAAAATTATAGAAAGCAAAGGGCATATACTACATTGATCTACATCTTCTAATTTTTCTGCTTATTGTAACTTGCCCTGAAATAAAATGCTATATATTTGTTTGCCTTGTTTGCAGTCTGTAGTTAAAAGAAGATAGTGTAATGATCTTTGCCGAAGATCTACAGCAAATTCCAATACACACACATGTGTATTTTATATATGGTATATATACATATCGTATGATTATACATTTATGGTATATAAAATATGTAAATATATATACCATATATAGCATAGCTTTTTGCTAATTTCATGTGTACTTTTTGGTAAGTTAGCTCTGTCTAGGAAAAAACAGCAACCTATTTTTGTAGAAAGCAAGTATACACTTATCCAGTAGTACAAAACCTATGCCCGCCTATGTCTCCCTAAATAGATCTCTTATTTTAACAAGTATCTGCTTCATCTTCACAAAATTTGAGTCAGTGAACTCTCATCCAGATGCTATATCTTGGCCAGGTAATCTAGAGTTGAATCCCTTAGATAGGTGACTTCCACTTCCTTTAAAAGGCTCTGAGAGCCCCGTGTTACTTCTTGATGCCATGCCAGTGGCACAGGGATGACTAAGTTGAGTCAGCTTCCAAAGTTGGGCTCTTTATCTTTTTTCTTGTACTCAAGTCTAACTTCTTTTATAAAAGACAAGTTCCAGCTTCTCAAAATCTCCACGCTTGTAGGTTATGGAATGATTTATTTACTTTGTTTATTTTTATTTATTTATTTAATTTTGGCTGCGTTGGGTCTTTGTTGCTGCATGTGGGTTTTCTGTAGTTGCGGTGAGCAGGGGCTACTCTTCATGCCGGTGCGCGGGCTTCTCATTGTGGTGGCTTCTTGTGTTGCAGAGCACGGGCTCTAGGCGCACGGGCTTCAGTAGTTGCGGTGCACGGGCTCTAGAGCGCAGGCTCAGTAGTTGTGCTCCGCAGCATGTGGGATCTTCCTGGACTAGGAATCGAACCCGTGTCCCCTGCATTGGCAGGCCGATTCTTAACCACTGTGCCACCAGGGAAGTCCCTTTACTTTGAATATAGCTTCAAAAATGATCTACAGATGGATAAGACATGTATGCACACTTGAGTGTGTGTGTGTATTTTAATGGACTAATACTGTTCTTTGAATAAGAAGAAGCAAATTTTGTAGTACAAGGAGAAGTTTGGAAGAATAAAGAATTATATGGTTTGGGAGATTTTGAAGAGGATTCTGTGCCATTGGAATTTTGCTATACCTTTGTGTTAAGTCTTAATTTTATATAGTACTATTTACTAAGCTACTGAAAACTGTAAAAATGACTGTTGCTATTTGCCTTTTTAATTCTCTTAAAATGAAACTTGGTTGACGCCAAAGAAGACTTTTCTGTAGTCTCCATAAATTGAAACGTGTCTTTTTCTCATCCTCCACATACCTTTCAACCAGAAGTTATTCTTGCTCTCTATTACAACTTCCAGATTGCTATTTTATCTCCCCCTTGCAAATCATACTCTTCTTTTGAAACGCAAACACTTTGGAAATAGTAGCCATGTTCTTTTTGTATTGTTGACATCAGCAGACCTCCTGGTCACTCTCGTCATTTATGTAAGGCTTTAGATCCTCGCTTAAATCATCTTCAGCCAGGTCATCTTGTCATTTTCAGTGACTTCAACAACCACAAGGAAGGACCATCAAAATCCTATGTTTTCTCTGTTTCTTGACATCCTTATCTCCATTGCCTGTTTTCCCTTCCACTTCAGTTACCCCTCTCATGGTCAAATCTGAGATCGTTAACAGTAAACGTACCACGAAGATCATGATGGCAAATATCCCACCTTCTGGACATCATTCCCCTCCTGGCTCATTTGCTCACGTATCATCATTTCTACAATTCTTCATCTTCCCTGACACTCACCCTAGGCCACAGCTTTTGCCATTCCCTCACAATCCATCACTACTGCCCTGTCTTCAGTTCCCATATTTTTAATTTTAGGTGTTATGGTTCATCTTTAGCACTCTCTTGCAAATATCCTGAGCTCAATTTATCCACTATTAATAGCACAATTTTTTGATTCTATTCCCCCATCTAGCATTTAAATATTGATTTTTCTTTGGGTTCCATCCTAATCACTCTTCTCTCTCTACACACACCCTCCCTAAGCACTAAACACCCTTTCTATACTTAAGAGCTAGTGATTTCTAGTTGTAGAGTCTGGCCCAGACCTTTCTTCTGAGAGTCCATGCCTCACTTGACGATAGCACATGGATAATTCAGAAGAAACATATCCGGGTAAATGTCACCACCAACCATTTGGATAATTAAGCCATGAACTTATGGGTCATTTTTGTGTCCCCCCTCTATATTCCTATGATATCCAATCCAGTGTTCATTTAAAAAATACTTTGGTTCCAAATGTATGTAGAATCTTTCCACTTATTTTTTTCTAATGTCCAGTGTAGCCAGATCCAGATCTTTTCTTACCTACTCTATTATCCTGTCCTCGTCATTATTCTACTAAATTTCATACATAGAAACAAAACTGATCTCTTAAAATGTCTGTCAGTTCATGGCTCTCCCTACTTTTTCAGTGTACTTTTTATAACGCCTACATTCTTTGCCATTACCAATAAAGCCCTGTATAATCTCACATCGTATCTTTTTTTTTTTTTCTTTGCGGTACGCGGGCCTCTCACTGTTGTGGCCTCTCCCGTTGCGGAGCACAGGATCCGGACACGCAGGCTCAGCACCCATGGCTCACGGGTCCAGCCGCTCCGCGGCATGTGGGATCTTCCCGGACCGGGGCACGAACCCGTGTCCCCTGAATCGGCAGGCGGACTCTCAACCACTGCACCACCAGGGAAGCCCTCACATCATATCTTTTAGTCACATCTCATCAGTCTTTCTTCTTGCTTCACTTAAACCAGATTCATATTTTTCATTCCTTCCACATGTCAAGATTGTCCTCATATCAGGGCCCTTAAATATTCTGGTTTCTTTTCCTGAAAGACTATCCCACTGTATGCAAAGCTAGCTCTTATTCTCAGGTCTAAGCTTAAATATTGTTACCTGAAAGAAGTGTTTAAAGTGAATATCTGATGTTTCCCCAAAACCCTTGTTGGGTATACAGTTCTTTGTTTGATTTTTCATGTGAACACATCTTGTAATGATTTCTTCTCTGTGTTTAGTTGGATTTCTGCCCCTGACTTCCTCTCTAGAATTCAAGCCCTAGAAGTCCAGGGACCTTGGCTTTCTTGTTCACTGCTATAGCTCAGTAACTAGTATAATATCTGGCACATATTTGTTGAGTGGATTAACTAGATCCAGTGGAGTCCACAGTCTGTTCACTTCCTATAGTTTCCAAGGCTGAAAGGCTCCTCGCCCTATCTTAACAAAAGAGGTGTGGGTCAGGAAATCTGGGCTGGGAATGGTTCCTCTTTAAGTCCACTTGAGAGGATATCAGGACACACAGGAATGGTTTTATGCTATGTCAGTAATTCCACAGAGTTTAGGAGGATAAATCACTCTTCCTCTCTGGAAGGACTTTAGGCCCCTATGGCTTTCTTGGACTCTCAAATGTTAGGGTGATTACTGCTAAACTTGTTGTTTTAGGTCTCTTACTCATTTGAAATTATATATAGATGACTAGTCATATTTCACTGAAAAGTCAGTCATTAAGATTAGAAAGACTGTAGATTTCTGTGAAATCTATTTATAATTTTTTAAGTAAGTGCCATGGTATGAACTAGTTATTCCCAATTTTATAATTAAAAATAGTCACTTGAAGGGTTTATTACATATATTACATATTCCAAGGCTTCATCTCCAGGGGTTCTGATTCAGCATGTCCACAGTGATGCTCATGCCTGTACATTTTACCAGGCATCCTGGATTATTCTGAAGCAGAATGTTTATGGACCACACTTTAGGACAGAAGTGCATGTTATATTACATTTTGAGATGCCTGTTTTTTTATAATGCCAAATGGCAAGTGATTTATCTGTTTCTCCTGAACCAATGACATAATAGAATTTTCACACTTTATAGCTTACAGGAATTTTAGAGATTTTTTTTTAATTTGTCACATATCCTGGAAACTGAATATTAAAGAGGTTAATTAATTTGTCATAGATATTAAACAGGGTCAGCATCTAAGTGTCCTTTCATTGTTTGGGCTCTTTATTCTAAAGCATGATGGCCGAGAGTAATACTTTCAGCCTCCAAGTTTTATCCTGTTGAAAAAAAAATATAAATGTATTCATGTATTGTGTCTGTATATATAATTTATATAAATTGTACTATTAGTTTGGATTACACAGGACTTTGTCACTATTACATGTCAGGTATAGTTTGGAGTGAGATAGATCCTACCTACAAGAATTTACTAATGTCAAAAAGACCCCTTTTAAAAATGACTCCATGGCATTTAGACCAAGGGCAGTGTTAAAGTGAGGCTCCAATATGTCTTAATCTAAGTTATTACTGAATGTAAGTCATGTGCTGGCTTCTAATGAAAATTTCCCATTGAAAAAAATCAATGTTAATTACTGGAACTCGAGATCTGTAATGGGCTCTGCTGTTTTTTTCTGGCTTAGATTGTGTTCCTATAATATGCTGAGAAGAGAAATTGATGACCTATGAGCTATGGTCACTTCCTGATCCCAGTTGATTCTTCGGTCTTTAGTTTTAAAAGGGTGACCAGATAGGTTGCATTATAATGGAGAAGTTGAGTGAAAAAAACATCAACCTGGAGGCTCACTGGCACGTCCCAACACTCCCTGAAGGAGCACTTCAATGAGGAAACCAGTTGCCAGGAGAGGGACTTGCAAGGAAACCTTTTTTTCCAGAAAAGAATTTTCTTTAAGGAAGCTGCTGTAGAGCTTATCCTAGAAGGTGACTAGAGCCACTCTCTATAGATCACAATGAAATAGCAAATCTGAAGGCATTACCCGTCTGGTTGCTAAGATAGATTTGTATGTATATGTACAACCTAGGCTGGTTCATTGGGTCTGCTGGCTAGGGAGGAAGAAAATATTGAAAAGATCCACATGAGACGTGGAATGAGTGGGAGAAGGCAGAATAATTTTTAGGAGTTGGCTGCACATGAAACCCAGAGATGGTCTGTAAGGAGTGGCTCTAATACCTAGAAGTCTTCACTTCCATTGATGGTAGGTGTTCTACAGCTTAACAGTCTTATTAACTTAAGACTGTCCTTCCTAGTGAACACCTCTAGATATGAAGCAACCCTCAGACCAGGTGGTATGACTGGGGCTCCATCTGACAGAGCAGCATTCTGGAGAGAATCTATGGAGCCATGACACTGTCTCATAATGCTATTTGCTCCAAAATCCTTGCATAGCCACGTTCTAATTCTCTGCTCATTGAATATCACATCTATTGCCAGAAAAGCACAATGAATCCAACTATCTGTGTTTTAGGACTTATTCCAGTCTTTAAAGAGTAACAGGTACAAGTTCATAAGATAAAGCAGCTATTTTTGACTTAGTTTTTATTTTCATATGCGTGAAAAGAGTGTTCCAAAAAAGATTTAGAGAAGTCCATTGCATGCCTTTATGGTACATGATAACCTTATTTTCTGGTTCATCTAGCATACCCCTTTCTAGCTATTTTGTTTTTCTTTCATAAGGATAAAGAAATGGATTGGTTTTACCTTATGTGAGTCCAGTTAATTAATATAAAATTTCATAGAAAGTCATGATTTTCATATTTATAGAAGGGCAGGAATAGCATATAGATAATACATTGTAGAAACTTGGCATTTAAGAACTATTGGTTTTCCATAAACATCAAATTGGAAAGGAAGGTTACATTTTCTTCTGATTACAATAACAATTTGAAAGCCATCTGTTCTTTAAAATTTTACTAAAATGTATAATGGAACTGGTGTTTTATATGCCAATCCTTCTTGAAGAGTATTTTAAGATTTTTCATATACTGCCTCAATTCTATGTAGAATAATAACAGAATGCCATTTAAAACGAGTATGGTATACAGGAGTTAAGGAAACAGTAAATTAAAATAAATTGCAAAAGTAGTACATTTAAGGGTGATTTAAATGTGAATTTTGACATTATTGCTACCAAATAAAAATGGTTACATGTTGATTAGAAGGGAACAAAGATCTATCAGTTAGTGGTTAAAAGAGTGTGTGTGTGTGTGTGTGTGTACACACACACACACAGTACAGATGCATACCACTAAAGTTGGTCTTTGATAATAACCTCCAACCCTGCCCCTTGCTCCCTAAACAAATAATCAGGCATCACTATAGCTCTTCTGTAATATTATTCATCTTATTCTTCAATGTAAAATTATTAGTAATGCTAAGGTGTGTTGGGAAGATGTTGAGATTTTCTCTGGACACCCCATGTTACTCTGGAAAGGGCTGATGCTTTTTTTTTTTTTAACTGTGATAGCTCAATTGTCTTATGTTTTAATGATTTTCAATTTGAAGATGTTTATTTGGGATAAGTACACAAGGTTCTCTATGTAAGGTATCTCCTTTTCCTCTTCTCAGCATCCTTTTCAGAGTGATTACTGGACTGTAGCTGGGAGATCTAGGACTAAATTCCTGCACAGTGATTGCTAGTTCAGAAGTCATCCTGTCTTGGCTGAAGTCACAATAGTACATACTAATTACATGACTTGGGAGTTGTGTGGCTTTTCTCTAAGTCTCTGCTTTCTCAGCTCTGAAATGGTGATTGTGATATTATCGCATAGCATTTCTGTGAGAATGAAATGGAACTAGGAATGTAAGGCAATCAGTATATTAAAATAACCTGGTAAAATGTAAATTTTCAAGAAATATTTCTTAGTACTAAGACTATCATCGCCATCATCATTCTCTTGTTACACGTGAATTTGGAAATGTCATTCCAACCTTCTTGGCCTCTTATTTCAAATGAGGAGGATGGATTAGTTGGCTCTAAATTTCCCTTTAGCTTTGACACTATGAGTCTGAAATAAATAATTCAAAGTGAGTAATTAAATCCTCTTTTCTTAATGTAGAAGAAAGGGAGAAGAAAAAGCTCTGATGCCTGGATTCCTTTCCAAATTTACTAGAATTAGGATTATGTAGCATTTTGAATATGGAGTTTATTCAGGAAATCATTAAATTCACTTTCCTTAGCTCCATATTTTGTTAATGTGGAAACACTGGAACTTAGGGGTAATCTTCTCTGAAGATTCCTCTTAATGACTTTATAAATTTTAATCTTGAAATTTCTTAATTTTGGAAGGTGTTTATCATTCTTATGGCTTATTATGTTATATATGTAAACAAGTATTATGTTTATATGTATGTTTTTATACATAATTTAATATAAAATTATATTTTTATATATTTATATGTTTACATATAAAAGATATATTATTGAACCTATCATTTTGCAACTTGCTATTTTTGTTTAACTTTTTATTTTTGACATTGATCCATTTTGGTAAAAGTGACTTAAATCTATTCATCTTAGGTACTATATATATCATTCAACTGTATGAACAAATAATATCCCTTTGGGCATTTAAGCATTTTCATATTTTAGTATTAAAAACAGCATCAAAATGAATATTCAAGTATATTTTATCATTTTATGTGTATTACTTCCTATATATATGGTTTGTATATCCGGGATTAGAATTGCAAGTGTTTTGTGGTTTCTGTAATTAATTGTACTCTCAATTTTAAGTACACAAGATTAGTTTTGTGTACATGATGAATCCCTATGCTGTTAAAGTTACTGATTAACTAGAATATCATTTTACTCAAAACTACAGAGATATGAGATACTTATGCTAAGTTTACACAAATGTGTTGAAAAGTCATATTTGTGTATGTTTGTAGAGATGATATGGTGTTTTTAATACATCAGTTTACTTAAATAGCGACTTATATAGAGTGTCCATGTACAGTGTTTTGCTTGACTATACTCCAGTGGGTATTTTGGAAGTTCTTTTTAAGCATTCATAGATTTAATAGTCGATTTTGCAAACTGATATTGAAAAATATTCAAATGAATGTTGAGAATATGAGATTTAAGATGAATGAGCTTTCATATTAATCATCATAGTGAGAATACCAAAGAGAAGCATGATTTTCAAATGTATCCCCTTGTAAGCAGGGTGATTTGTAAACACACAATGCCTATTAGATATGGGATTTGAGTGATAATACATTTCTTTTAGGTTGTAATTTATTATACTTTTCATGCCCACTCCTCTCAATATGCAGAATTTAAAATGCAATGGCCAGAAGACAAGGAGATGTCACTAGAAGAATGTGGACATGGACTCCAGGACTGCTAATGATGATTGTGATCCTTTGGAGTCAGCAGGGGAATGGACAAGGTCAAGGTAGGTGCAAGCATGTTTTAATATTTTGAGAGCTGGATATGAGATTTGAGATTACGTGGACCTTTGGTTTGATGTTTTAAGTGATTTGTTGTAATCTTTCCCCAAGTTCTTTGTTAAAGTGGACTGTAATGCTTATGAGAGCTGTTAAATTGAGCTAGAATTTGGTGTGTTGGTGTGTCAAATTTGAAGCTATTGCTTCAAGACTGGCTTTACTCTGTTGTAGTAGATGCTATATACATAGATATATTTGTGTGTGTGTTTATATGATTTTAAAAAACCTATTAATTAAAGTTATTATATTTTTGAAGTGAAGCTTTTGGATCTCTTTAGTGACTTTTATGTTTTAATTTTTTAAATTTCAAGAACATATTCATTAAAGGGTGTGATGTTCTTCAGAAATTAAGTGGAAAATTTGACGTTCCTCATTGCTTTGCCATGTGTATTTGGAGGAAATTAATGATAGAGTGGAGCTGCAGGTTTGTTGTGTCCTGAGGTGTCCTTTGTAGAGTTGAAAGGGATCATAGATTTTGTAATAAGGTTTTTCAGTATACTGATTTGATCAGTAGCTCTATGGAGTGGTTTATGCCAAAGCTAGTGTCTAGAAAATGTGTTCTGTGATAAGTATTATTTTTGGAGGTGTGTTGCCTACTCAGATGCGCATAGCAATTTAATGTTGTATATGATAAAAGGAAGTCCTGACCCCATGAATTTTGTTTTGTCTTAGAGGAGAATCCATTTTGACATTGTTTCTGCATTTGTTAAGCCTTGAAATCTGTGAGCAGGAAAGGTATGAGGGCTTTGCTCTAGATAAAACTGAAAATGTATAGTGGTGTTGACCTTTTGTTAGTCCTATGGTTTCCAAAATATCCATTAAATATTGTACATATTTAAGTAAGTTTATTAACTCTTTTGAAAAGATTGTTCAAAAATAACATTGTTTCTTTATGGTATATAATTTCATTCATTAATTTTTGAAATAAAATAGGAAGATGTTTTTCAAAAATAAAAATGCATGTGTGTCTTGTATGTGAATAGGTATGTATACATATATGCAGATAATCAATTTTAAAAATTAAATAAACTATGGTTTTTAGTTTTTCTTTCAAGCCATTAAGAATTTATGATAACAACTAGTTGAATTCTCATTTTGCTTTTCTCTTTTGTTAAAAATAATGTAAGAAAATCATATTTAACACACGTTATTTTTTTCATCAAAGGTCTAAAACAAGAATCTGTAGGCAGCATTTCTGTTGGCTAGGAGAGTTGTTTATTCCTCCGGCAATGTGTCGGATCACTAAAATGCAGCAGGACAACTGTTTCTCTGCAATAGTGATCCAACAGTATGTTTAGTATTACAGGAGATTGGCGAAACCCTTTCTGTGGCCGTCATTTCCAGGGATTATGGTTTATTCGCATTGGTTAAGAGCTTATTGGATATTTCAAATATTTGAAGAAGAATAAGTATAGTCTCTCTTATTTGCCCATGCTCTTTATTCTTTCTTCAATATTGATTGCTTGGATATTCTTTCCTTTGATAGTGACCATCATTTGTAAAAAACATGCCCCGAAATCGATATCATGCTAAGCTATAGTGAAGCTTCTAATGGTAAATGCAAGTTAATTAACTTAATTTCTTTTTAAAAGTATAAATTAAAATAGGCAATGATTCAAAGGACAAAACAACTTAATAGAAAAGATAATGGAATGCTTTAGTACTATGTTAAGGGAATTTTGCTTCCTTTACAATAGCTAGATTTAATGAAGCAGATTTCTCAGGCATGGTAAGCAAATCTTATAATTTCAAGTACAACCCAAGGTACATATTACCATTTAGATCAATAAACCTCATTAAATATTAATTTTTCCCCACTTTGGGACATATAATTAATCAGGATTTTAAAATAAAAGTTTCAAAATTAAAACTTTATATTACCGGATATGTTTGTAAATAAAAATCTCATAGTACTTTACTATTGGTAAGAAAATAATACATTAAAAATCTGTAAAGTTTTTTCTTTATTAAGCTTACAACTTTGTCTTAAACTTTAATTATTAGGACCTCCAAAGTCTGGAGTTGTTTACATATTAATGAGTATGATTTTTGTAGCAAACATGCATGCAAAATTAATAAAATTATTTTCATGTAAATTTAAATTTCTTAGGAATGATAGGCAAAGCTAAATTGTATTTTTTATACAAGTGCTCCATATTTATCAGTAGATTATATTCTAATTATTTGTAAGTCATTGGGAAATCTGGATGTTCTTTCCCGTAAAAACCGTGTTAGAAATGGTAATTAAGTTTGAGGACAGAAGACAAAAATCCACTTATTCTAGAATGTATATGAAGCATCATACTCAGTATTAACTCAACTGTGTGCAGCCATCGCTTATAACGAATATTATAGGAAATTCAGTCTGAATTCTAAATAAGAATGTTGGCCGATAATCCCCCTGGGGGCATCAGGGTCAAATAAGAAGAAAAGAGTGGAAAGAGTAGGTGGAATCAGGTAGATGTCCCTTGTCAGTTTTTTATATCTGTCAAGAAAACCATCCACTTGAGGACATCTGTTTTCCTGACATTTGACTTATGGAATAGTAGATGCTTATCCTTAGACCAGCATTCCGTGACTTGGACTCTGCCCATTCCTATGCTGCTTAAGCGTTTAGTACATTAGAAACTGCATTAAAAAGTGAAAATTAAGTCAATCCTCAAGATAAGTAGAATATACATCATTTTTTAATAGAAAATATGTCTACTGTGCAAATAAAACAAGTAACGTAAACGTTCAGATTTATTTTTGTCTTTAAAGGAACTGTTATAATTGTACACATATATGTTTCCAAACACTGAATTAGGCATTGACTTTGGGGATAATCTAAAAAAAACTGAACTAATATCCAATATGTATAGGTGTAATTTATAACACAACAGGTAAAATCATGGGACTTTTGACTGGGAAGAGGACTATAAAGGCAGCAGGGAATCCAGTAGATTTACAGGATTTTCGGAAGTGCAGGCAACAGTTATTGTATTCAGAACTGAGAAATTTTTTCCAAACTCAGAAATCACATTTCTTTCTTTCCCCAACAATATGCTTAAGTACTAATGTGTATAAAGGTAAAAGTGTAATTTATGTAATTTGTTTAAACAGTCACTGAGATGCATGTGAATTTAAAGCCAATGTGAGGCAGTTTGGGATTAATATGAATACTTGTTAAAAATAAAGAAATTGATTTGACTTTAACAAACAAACCATTCAGAAATATTGCTTGGTAATTCATAAAAATATATTTCTCTCTTAATGGCGTTGATAAAGGAGCTCTATTCTGTTACATAATAAAGGTATGCTATTTTTCTGGTACATATTAAGAATAATAAAAAGAAGAATGAATATGTCAGTCTGTTTCTAAAAACAAGTTTGTCAGAGATTTTGAATTAGCACTACTTTCCTGATTTTTGTAGCTAATATAGGGTTTAAACATAGTGATAATTTTTAATATATTATCATGAGTGCCCACAGAATTTTGATCAGTTTGGTTTCTATGAAAATTTACAGGTTGAAATTCCAATTGGCCACCCTGAAGCTAGACGTAAGAGTTTGAAATTTTGAGGAAGCAAATGGAGATCACTCATATAACAAAATTCACTTTTGAAGACAAATCAATTTATTTTATTTTCCATTTTCATGACCAGATTTTGTGTAATATATTGAGCATTCAAAAAATAAAATCTGATAATATTTAACAATTATAATCTTTAGTTTCATGATCTTCATCATGAAATATTTTACTTAAGAGGCAAAAATTTTGGAAAAGTAAATTATTTGGCTGTCCTATTTTTCAAGTTGTTAAACTGTATTATCTTTGAATCATTATATTTACCTACACAAAGCTAATCACTTGTGTTTTGCATTCATCACACATCCATTTTTTTTCTCTAGAGAGATCAGAGACAAGCTTTGCTAGGATGGATGGATGGATGGAGAGATAAAGAGTCCTCTCTCTATATCTTTCTCTCTTTCCCTTGAAATCTTTTCCCAGTGTGTGCCAAAGGTATTTTTATTGTTTCCCTCATTTTCTTTCATTCAGTAAACTCAAGTGATTATGTGATTTTGTCAGTAAATGAAGATAGTATCCAACTTTGAGTTGAAGGTTTACAGTTATAGCTTTTCAATTAGAATATCTCAGAGAATGTGATCTATGAATTTTAGTATATTAGAATCACGACTGGTAAGGAATAATTACCTTGAAGGACCTTAATGCCACCTAGAGTTTATGTTTTTCAAGTTAACTTGGGTAAAATATTTTCATCTTGTAACTGAATATTGTTTTAAGAGAAGTAAGCTCAGACATTTGGCAGTGAATATTAAAAGATAATTATTTGTATGTCTCAGGAGACCTGACCTTAAAATATCATCGAGCTAAATAGTGGTGAAATTGAACTTTCTGTATAATAGAAGTCCACCATTGTTTACCAAATGTAAAGAATTTTCCATTGTTCTAGATAACGAGTGTGTGTGTGTGTGTGTGTGTGTGTGTGTGTGTACACGTACAAAAATATGTATGGCAGAATTTAGTCTATGGCAGAATTATGTTACTTATGTCCACTTTTGGTTTTGGTTTAAACTGCTTAAAATATAAATGCAAATTGTCCCAAACCTGAAAACCCCCATAGATGCCCACCTCAACAACATTTAAAATTCTTCCAACAATTCCTAACAGCCTCTTCCTACAAAAAAAGCCAGCCATTTATAGCGATTGGATGCAGTACACCGTTTCCATAACTTGAAATGTTCATATTATATTGTAAATAGGGAAAGTAGTGATTTAAGAATGCAAGTGGATTTACCTTAAAGACAATATTTTTGAAGAACTTGTCCTCAAAATTTGGATTTTTGAGAAAACTATCTGTGCATTTCAGGTTCTTCACAGACACCTGAAGGTTATATTCCTAAAATAAGTCTCAACGCACGTCCCCTCATGCAGTCTGCATGGGAGCCCGTGAAGTGTAAGGGAGGTGATACCATAAATGTCTAATTATAAAGAATTGCTTTGGAGTGCTCGCTTATATATATATACATATTCTTTTTCTGCAGAAAGGAATTCCTTTTCACAATTTAGATTAGATGCTTTTAATGAAATTATGACATAGTACTTTTTTCAGGGTTTTCATCTGTCTTTTTGATCATCAAAGTCATTGCCATGGGGAGAAAAAAGGCCAGGTGTGAAATATTCCATTTTTATGGGGAAGAACATGGCAATTGATACCTCTTTTTACTGAAATTACATAACATTATCCGATATTTAGATAACATTTGTTCACAATATTTTAAAACATACTTTTACTGTGCAACATAATGAAGTATGTTTGTTTTTCTTTTTAACATCTTTATTGGAGTATAATTGCTTTACAATGGTGTGTTAGTTTCTGCTTTATAACAAAGTGAATCAGTTATACATACACATATGTTCCCATATCTCTTCCCTCTTGCGTCTCCCTCCCTCCCACCCTCCCTATCCCACCCCTCTAGGTGGTCACAAAGCACCGAGCTGATCTCCCTGTGCTATGTGGCTGCTTCCCACTAGCTACCTACCTTATGTTTGGTAGCGTATATATGTCCATGCCTCTCTCTCGCTTTGTCACAGCTTACCCTACCCCCTCCCCATATCCTCAAGTCCATTCTCTGGTAGGTCTAAAGTATGTTTTAATTCCCATTTATTTTATTCTTTAAGGTAAATCTCATTTTATGAAGGTTCTTCTAACCTCTAAAAATTAAATTTATTTAGGAAAAATTATTTTAAACACTGTTCCAAGTGCCCTTAGCATTTGTTATTGGGGAGCTTTAATGTTCTGTGTTTACACATTTAAAGACAGTGGGCACTTGGTTTAGAATTAAAATTTCATTTGAAGTTTTTTGCTGTATTTGAAATTTGTTATGGAATTTGACTTGAGGAATAGATAAGTTTACAAGACATTGTCTTCTATGTGATATGCTAGCCTTATCTTTCTCCCCAGCCACACATATGGAGAGAAAAAAGAAGTTAAACTGGGAGTAAAGAGACCATAAATAACTAAAGAGATAGAGGAATAGAAGAAAGTGGTAAAAACAGGAAAAAAGGGAGAAGTGACAGGAGCAGGTGTGAGAAACACATAAGTTAGAAATATGTAATTCTAACATATGCTAATAATAGTAAAACACGATGTAAATTCTGAAATTTATCTGCATATGAAGTTTTTAGTAGGATTTTTGCCACCAAAATATAGAAGTAAATTGGAAGAAGGCTGAGGAAGGCAGTGACTCCTTCCCCAGGCAGGCGCTTACCCTACTTCACCTGACTTTGTAGTCAGCCTCGTAGCCAACTTGTGGTATGAAGTGTTAAACTGTGCTTTAAAAGCAACTGAGGTTCTTTGTGTAATAATTAAGGACAAACAAACTAGACTCCTTAGACATTGGAGTCAAGAGATTCAAAATAGCCTGTGTGTGAGACTGGGCATCTTGGTCTTTGGCAGAAAATACTGCTTCTTCTTAATTCCTTTTGTTTCTTTCTACCGCTTCAACCTATAATGTCATACCTACCTCAGCGTAAAGACATACTTGGGAATCACTTCTCTGTCACTTATTAGGTGTCCTTTAAAAAGCTCATGAATTACACATGAATTTCAGTGTTGCCAACTTAGGTTTCAAGAGACTTTAAAAAAATTAATCTGGCACCTTTCCATTATGGAGGCTGTACACAGTGTTCACAAGCTGGGTATTTTCTTTAAGGGATATGTGCCTCATCCACCAGCGACTTTGCTTCCCAAAATCGTCATGTATCTTGTCCAGAAGATTTTCTGAAAACTTAGAAACACAGGTTTATATCTGGTCATGTCATACATAGTGTGATCTGTTTTTCAACTTAGCTTTATCAAAGTATAAGCTGTGTTTGGTTTATATAGTTAATTGTATATAACATAATGGGATGCAATATAGCTTACGTTTTTTCTTTCATGTGATGATTTTTTTTAACTTACTTTTCCTGCAGTAACTTCTGATGCTCATTTGTAAGATCTTGCTTTCTCTCTTTTTTCCATCTATCTTCCTTTTCTCCCTTAACTCAGATATCACCTATTCTGTCTCTGCCCAGATTCTACATTATTATTTTGATGTTGCTTCTGGCAGTTTACAAAGCTCCCCATATACAATATTTCTCAGTATGCCTTATAATTGTTCATTTGTGTCTTTTCCTTATTTATGTATAAGCTCCTTGATGTCTCAGAGTACGTATTCATTGACTCAACAAAACTTTATAAAGTATTTACTTTGAGCAGTTTAGAAAATTGACAAAAAACCCTGCCATCATGGAACTTGCATTCTAATGTGGGGATAGAGATGACAGACAAGGAGCAATGTAAATATGTAAAGTATAGCAAGTTAGATGGTGAAAAATAATTATGTGATGGGGATCAGATAATTCTAAGAAGGTAATTGGATAGTTAGGAGTGACCTTATAGAGAAAATAGCAATTGAGAGTCCAAGGCAGTGAGAACCTGAGGCACACAGAGATTCCGGGCAAGAGTATTCCTTGCAAGGGTACAACAAATATATAAATCTTGAGTAGGATCATGCCTGGTGTTATGTAAGAACAGCAAAAAAAAAAAAAACAAAAAAAAACCCCAAAAAACTATGTGGCTAGAGCAAAACACAAAGGGTGGGGAGTAAGAGAAGAGGTAATAAATAACGCAGTGAGGAGGGGATGGAGACTGTTGAGAGTCTTACTTGCAGTTGTAATGAGTTTGGGTTTTGTTTGGAGTGAAGTGGGAAGCTATTAAAGGATGTTGAGATCTCTTTTGGTAATTCACTTTGAGTTTTCAGATTATACAGTGGTCACTGCTTAGGAGTCAGTAATATCACTTTATTGCTCTCGCAGTCAACTACAAACTACTGTATTAACATAATGTTAAATTTTATTTTAAACTGATTAAAATAAGCTTTTATTTTCTCTTTTCCATTACTGAATATCTCTTTTTACATTAGTTTGAAAGCTTTCTAGAATAGTGAGCCAATGCAAATTTAGCATGATGTATAACTAATTCTTCATCAGATTTAGGTATTTGGTTGGATATGCTAATTAGAAAGGGCATTTGTTCTGTTGGAAAATGTTGATGAAACTTCTTCTGAATTACTGTCACGTCAGTCAATACCATATTAAGTTGTAGACGGTTGCAATGAGTTAATAACTGTAAGTACACATCTTTCATCTCTATGGTCAAGGCTGCTTGAACATGGGACGATTTACTGGCTTCAAATCTGGGAACCAGGAATAACCAGCAGTGTTTTTGCTTGTTTGTTTCCTGGTGGAGTGGCCCTTCCATGGGAAGGTGTCTCCTTATACCAAGCAAACATTTACTCTATTTTGTCTTACCTTATGCCTTTTTTTTTTTTCCCAAACAGAGGTTTTTGAGGAAATTATTCTCTCATTATAGAAAGGAGAAATTCTGAGGACATGAAATGATATGCATTTCAAAATTAAGTAGAAAGCCAGAGGAGAGATAAGGGAGACAAATACAGAGAGGGAGAAAGAAAAAAAGTATAGCAAAAAGTCAAAAGGATTAGCATATACATTGTAGTCAGCAAGGCAATTAAAGAATAGTTATAGAGTGCTTACTCTATGCCAGGCACTGGAGTTGTAGCAATGAGGTAGGTAGAGGCTCAAGTGGTTAGTAGGGAGAGAAGGAGGAAGAAGACACACAAATACGTAACCAAGTTAATGCTGTGAAGAGTACTGCTGTGAAGAAGATTAGATGTGATAATGTGGATGAGTATAACTGGCAAGTACAGAGGCACTGATGTAGCTATAGGGAGGTCAAAGAATTCTCTGAAGAGGTGATATTTCAGTTGAGATTGGAATGAAGAGAAAGAGGCAGGTCCTTCAAAGATACAGGGTGTTCTGAGCAAAAGGAATAACAAACATAAATTTCTGAAATAAAAATAAGCTTGGTTAAAACACCAAAACCAAAGAAATTAAATAAATGAGGAAGATGGAAACTCTGCTTTTGAATGTTAAGAAGAGATTACATATTTTTGACTGTGACTTCTAAACTGCTTTATCAGTTAAATAATTCACTTATGTTTATGATCTGGGCCATTATTCCTACTGAAGTTAAAAGCTAATGGAAATGTTGTGTCTGTCAAGTATTCCCACTTCAAAAGGAGAGTTTCTTGGTGCTTTGATGTGAGCAACACCTCATCTGTCTTCTTACACCGTACAGTTCATTCCTATCTAGGCTTTCTGATAGTCTTTAATATGCCTCCTTTCTCTAAAGCCTCAGGCAGATTCACTCCACACTTACAGCTCTTTGGATCAAGTGTGATTATAGATCTTAGACTTTCAAAGTGTTGTGTAAAAAAAAAAAAAAATCTATTAAGACTTTTTATATTCTTACCAGAGTTTTGTGATAAGTAATTCATACAAGAACCATCGTGTTTTTGGTTTTTGTTTTAATCTTTTGTGTGACTTTACAAGACCTGGAAAACACTGAGGTGTGAATTAACCGGATCATGTAATGAAATACTTTGTTCAGAGAAATAAAATCCTAATTTTATCAAAAACAAATATGCTTGGTATTTTCTTAGTAAGAAGGCCAGTTTGGCTGGAATGAAGGAAGGGCACGGGAGAGACATGAGGATAGGAGCTCTCAAGGGACCAGAAAAATTAGGATTTTGTAGGCAATGTTTAGATGCAAAACAAATCCATTGAAAGGTTTAAGATAGAGATGTGATATATTAGATTTACTTTTACACAGTTCCTTCTGTCTACAGTATGGAGGATGTACTACTGGGGAGAAGTAAAATAGTGGTTGAAGAGGGACCATTTAGCTGACCATTGCACCTGTCCAGGTGAAGGATGACCGTGGTTGGAATTATGATCGTAGCGCTCAACTTGGGCAAAGTTTGTTGAGATTGGAAATTGTTTTGAAGGTAGAGCTGATAGGATTTACTGATTAAGAATTACAGGAGGTGTTTGGATTTAGGGACATGGGGTGTTATGGTGTCTTATTGGGATGGGGAAGGTTTGATGACATGGGGCACATTCCAAGTGGCAGAGGTGTAGGTCAGTACATGGGTGTGATTGATTTTACTCTTCTCTCCTGACGCCTGATAGAATTCAAGTGGAAATATCAAGTTGGCATCAAGAAGATGACCTGGCTAGAGATGTAGGTTTGAAAATCATAGGCCTATAGATAACACTTAAAGTCATGTGTCTAGGTCAGGCATTGGTGAGCTGTTATAGCCCATGAGCCAAATCTGTTCTGCTGCCTGATTTTATGTGACTCATGAACTATAAATATTTTTTTACATTTTAAAGTGTAAAATATAAAATATACAAAAGACTATCTGTCTTTCAACACAGACAATTGCACAAATTTGCCTCTTGGCCCACAAAATGCACAATATTTACTCTCTGGCTCTTTACCAAAAATTTTCCTGACCCTTGGTTTAGATGAAACTGTAAGAAGAGCGTACTGACAAAGAAGAGGGCAGCATAATTATGGAAATTAAAATTATGTCAACTATGGTGTGCCAGGTGGAGAATTTAAGCCTGGGTATAATAGACATTAAGAGTTTAAAACAACAGTTTAATTATCAGCGTGATCAGTGAAAACTTGGGGAGTAAAAAGAAAATGTCATCATCAGAGTATTCTTCCTGTCACACAAGGAGCCTAGGAAGGAAGTGAGCTGTGTGTGAGGAACTGAGAGAAGGCTAATGTAGTTTGAACAAAGAGAGCAAATGGGAGGATGACACCAAATACTTCAGGCTTTTTAAAGTGACCTTTAGAGAAAGAGGAGGTCACTAAAACAATCTGAAGGGGGAAGAACAAATCATATCTGGTAGGAGATGGTCACTCTGACTATATGTGCAGCCAAAATGGATGAGGAATTAAAATTGCCCATTGGTATTAGTGAAGAGCCCAGGTAACCTTAAGGGGAGGTTTGATACAAAATCCATATGGCATAGTCTTAAGAGTGAATGGTTGAGAGGGTGGGAGGGAGGCTCAAGAGGGAAGGGGGTATGGGGATATATGTATATATATAGCTGATTCACTTTGTTATACAGCAGAAATTAACAAACACTGTAAAGCAATTATACTCCAATAAAGATGTAAAAAAAAAAGAGTGAATGGGATAAGGACCTAGCTATTAGGTTTAGTGAAATTTTATCAGTCTTCTCACTGTGTTAGGATATATAGGTGGTCAAAATAAGGAACTCCCAGGTTGTTTTTTAAACTCAGATTTGTGACCCTAACCCCTGGAGATTGTGGTATAATAAGTATAGAGTAGGGCTAGAATTTTTTTTTTTTCTAAACTGCTCTAGTGAAGAGAATGTCAGTCATGACTCTAATAATACTGAAATACTTTCTGACACTTTATATTTCTAATACTTTCATTATTTTTCCACATGAGGAAGTTTTGCCATAGCCACATGCAAATGCATAAATTTAGCGCAGCTCAAGTATGTTTCCATGGTCCTCTCATGGAGTACAGCTCTCCCTGCTCGGGCCTTCCCTGTATTGCCCTCTAAGATGAGATCCTAGTTTCATAACAGAGCCATCACATTATATGGTAATTACCACATCACCCTCACTTGAGGATGGCCTCTCCATGAGTCCTGAAATTTTGTACTGTTCCTCTGAGATGTAATAATATTTATATTCAAATAATTAAACAAATTCTTCTACTTTGAATGTACCATATCTTCTAATTTGAATATCCCTTTTTTCATTATACTGCTTAGCTACTGAGTTATATTATGGAAACAAATTTTAGCTGTCTATAAATACTTCCAAATCTAACCCTTACAGGGAAGATTAATGTCTAGTCAACATGTGTAAGGATATTTCTTTCCATACAGTATTATAGCCTTTATTGCTGTTTTTAAAATGACTAATGTTTATTTTGGAATAATGCACCATGAAGATTGGAATGATAGATGTGTAACTCTTATACAAAGATATTTTTATATTTTTGTATCTAAAATACCACTTATCAAAAGAAAAAGCCAAGTGTTTTGTTTTTGTTTCCATTTGACTACTGAATCAATTTCAGGTCATAGTCTCAGTATGAGCATATTTACTTATTTTTGCTGAAATAATTACACACTATCTTTGGATGCTTTTTCTCTTAACATGTCTATGTGTCACTCACCATCTCTGCCCCATCCCATACCCATTCGTTGATTATCTTTCCTTGGTAGGATTTTACATTGAGGATTCTTCCATTTTGGAAATTTTGCTACTTTCTAATAATTATTCCCTTTCTTGCAAATAAATAAAATGGGAAAAAACATCTGTGGATGAATTTATATCAGAAGCATTCCGCATGTGCCTTTCACCCATAGCTCCTCAGAGGTCTCTTTAGAGGATACTGATTTAACATGTCACCTAATGTAAAGCTTCAAGAACATGATGTCTGCTGACTCTTACTTTGACATAGTTTGAAATGTTCACTCAGCATGGAGTAGTGGAAAGTTTGAGGTATTTTTTTTTTTCCCTTCAGTGTTACATCACCTTAAAAAAAATCCAGAAATTTTGGTGTTTCGGAAGGTAGCCCCTTTCTGAATAAAACAGGTTTTTCATCCAACTTTGCATGTCAGTGTTGAATACATATCGTACGTACTCCATGAGCACTCATTCACTGGACTGGAAAACATTGCTGTGACAAATCAGCAGAAGAATAAATTCTGCTTGTTGTTCATATTCCAGAGATGACTCCTCTGAAAGCTATTTGAATTTATTTTAAATTAAGTTGTGTTTGTATAACTTTAATTCATTTGTAATCTGAACTTTATGTACAGTTCATTTGTTCTCATGATTAATCATTTTTGTATGCTAAATCATTTAGAAACAAATGGTTTGTCCTTGAGAAAGAGTTTTAGTGCTAAAGTTATATTAAGTGTCAGCTAGGATTCTGTGCCAGTAGCTTTATCAAAAAAAAAAAAAAAAAAAGATTGAGAAAATTGACATGCAATCTCTAAATCTTAGATAGTATCCCTGCATTCAGAGTTGTCCCTCAAATTTAAAGTTTCATCCTAAAATTCATAGTTCCCTTTGTAAAACTAGTTCTCATTTGTGCAAAGGAAGGAAAAATAAAACAAGAAACCTCAGTAAACAATCAGAGATCAGATTTCTCTTGCAGGCTGTCCAGTCCCTGTCTTTCCTCTCCACCCTCCCCACGTACCCACATATCAATATATAGTTTGTAAATTTAGAGTACATATAATGAGGAAACATGTTCACCATGCTGAAAAAACGTAGTATTACACGTTTAAGATTATATCTTAATTATAAGTAAAAGATAGATGTACATATAATCTAAATTCTATTTGTGATATAGTTCTGTTCCAGTGTGTTTTGTGGGTAGACTAAGAACATATTTCTGGGAAATTTTGATATTATTAGGAGACACACATATGAAATAGAAGAAAATGTATGTATGCCTCTTAATTTTGAAATGATTGGAAACAAATGGTCCTTTTTTGGTAAGATATGTTTTTGTTAGGATTGACAAACTTTTTTTGTAAAGGACGAGACAATATTTTAGGCTTTGCCGGCCATATTTAGTCTCTCACTCTCTCCTTTTTTTTCTCTTCCTCTTCCTCCTTCTTACAGCTTTGTAAAACTGTGAAAGCCATTCTTAGCTCTCAGGCATACAAAACAAACCATGGACCAAATTTGGTCTGTGGTCTTATAGTTTGTAGATCCCTTAAATCATCAGAGTGCTATTTTTCTTTTTAAATATAATATGTTAAAAGTCAACGGTGCTTCTGGTAGAGAGACATTAGCCCAAGTTAGCTTTGAGCTTAAGAATGCAGTGGACGGTGGGGTGTGGAGAGGGTGGAGGTGGGATGAATGGGGAGATTGGGATTGACGTATATACACTAATATGTATAAAATAGATAACTAATAAGGACCTGCTGTATAAAATAAATAAATAAATTAAATTAAATTAAAATAATAAAAAAATAAGAATTCAGTGGAAATGCCGTAGAAGCAAGTTCTCTACTTTTAAAACAAGTTACACACTATGCATTCACTCTGATATTAGAAATACATGAGAACTACTTATTTAAAGGGCTTTCCTTAAGTTTTCCAGTACATCTTCTCATGTTTGGTGGAACAATTTCCCTTTCAATTTCAGCTTTCATGCAAAGAGAAGTTCCAAATCCGATTTTTTTTTTCTGAACAATTGCTGTTATCTCTACTGTGCTGTATGCACATTTTGCTGTTACTTTTCAGTAACTATAATGGTACAGTCTGTGCATTTTTTTTTCAAGCAAAGTGAAATAAGAACTTTAGTTAATATTTATATTAAGATGAAGGATAAGATAATATGAAGAAAGAAAAATGAAACAAAATAAATTGACCTTTTGATAACTGCAGAGGACAGCAGATCAAAGTGGAGGAGTGGACTTTAATATCTGATACTTTAAGATCTGACACAGTAAGCCCACAGTATCCCAGCAATAGGTCTTAAACCTAAATTGCAGTGCCTCACGATACTATCATAACTTGGGGTTTGGTGGAGAAAGTGAAGTTAATGTGTCCCTCATTGTGTTTCTCTTTGTATCAAACAGTGTTTATCACCTACAGAATGAGCTATTTGGTTCTCAAGAGCAGATTCTGACTTTGGAGGTGAAAGTGTTTTTACTATGATTATTGAAATAAATTTCTCTAGAGATCTGCTCTTGTTTTACAACATAAAGAATTTATACTGTTGAATGAAAAGGAATCTAGAAAAGCAATATAAGTACGATTGTCAGGCACTTTCCAAACTTGTGCCAGAGTTTGTTTGATTAAGTGGAAAAATCTGCCCTACTTGTTTCAAGAGACTAATTTTTAAGCAGTTTTAGGTTGGCAGAAAAAAAAGGAGTGAAAAGTACAGAGTTCCCATTTACCCTTTACTCCCACCCCAATTTCTCCTATTTTTAACATGTTGCATTAGTGTGATATATTTATTACAAGTGACCCAATATTCATACATTGTTAGTCACTGAAGTCCATAGTTTACATTAGGGATCACTGTTTGCGTTTTACATTTTGTGGGTTGACAAATGTATGAGGATGTACTCGCCATTATAGTTTCATACAGGATAATTGTTTCACTGCCCTAAAAATCCTCTGTGCGCCATCTGTTCATCTGCAGAGCAATTTTTATTTTTTTACTTTAAGTGTAACGTCAATTACTTCTTTGAAAGATTCTAAGCCTAGAAATGTAGAAAGCTTTCTACCAATTAAGTTAACTTAATATTCAGACAAACACTACACAGGAGTCCTTGAAACAGTCATGTAGTCGAAAAGCTCTCGCATCCAAACAAAACAAAGCAAAATGACCAAAAAAACAAGAACAAACAAAAATGACTCAGATCCTGATTCTATTTGTTCGTTCCTTATTTTCAATTCAACAGCAGATTGTTGAACAGTATAAGCAACACATAAAGTCATTAGTTTTGGAATGAAATACCTTATGAAAGTTATCAAATCACCTTGAGTCTGATCTACATTATTGTTATTAAACCAAAATGTGATTAACCATACATAAATCTTTTTTGCAGTAGTTTTTATTCAGGTGTATCTTTTAGCTTTTTCAGTTCTCCATTGCTGTTTCTCTAGTATGGTCACTGGTATTGTTTACATGGGCTTGTTAATACCAAGTACTTTAGGAATACAGTTATCTTCCCCACACACTTCAACGCCCTCTCTGTTCATGCAGTCAACATAAAGGAAGCATGTCAAGAGGAAAGCATGTTCCATGTGACTTGTTAGCTTGAGGGGAAAGGTGCTAAGACCATGTCTGAGCTTCCTTCTGTGGCCTTTGTTCCATTTGAGGCATGTAAGTTTTCTATTCCTCAGGCTTCCCCAGCCCTGCCACACTCAGGGTGGCTAGATACAGCCCTGAAGCTACTTCTTTATTGTATCCCTTTTTGCTGCTAGGCCAAGGGTAGGACACGGGGAAGACAGTGCCTGTACCTTCATTTTGCAGGACACAGGGCAGAAACATAAGCCTGCGCAGCCAGTGTGTCTTCTCTTTAACCATTAATCATCCATCCCTTCAACTCCTACCACTTAAAGGACTAAACCAAATTCATGATTCACCCTCATTTAAAATATTAAGGACAAGGGAAAACCTGTGTTATTTTCCCCTCAAACTTGCCTTAGCAAGGACGTTCCCAAACTACAGTTAATGTATGTCCTCTCTCCCCAGCCCAAACACAGTTTTCTAAGAAAACTAGATAAATTTAGGGCAAGTTGTGTACTATTATCTCTGCTTAGAATTCCATCATTTGCTGTGGATAGTAAAGCTCTGAAAAAAACCATAGAAGGACTGTATTTAATATTTTTTACCTAGTATTTTCCAGACATTTGTGAGGAATATTGCAGAGCTAATGTCCTATGAGAAAACTTAGCAGAAAATCAGATGTTCTATGCAATAATATAGATATATACAAAATTTAATAATGATATAAGTGAATATTAAAACAAGTGTCAGTGATCCGTTTTATTTTTGTTGTTGTTCAGGTGAGGAGGTTAGAAGCTAGAAAATTAAGAAAGCATAGAACATCCCCAAGTTAGAGAGAGGAATGCTACTGCATGATGTCAGTAGAAGGAAATACTAAAGAAATAAATTCACCCTTTTGCTCTCTTCCTATTTAGCTTTTTGCTGGTATAAATAGAAACAAATCAATTTCATGGTTTTGTCCTTGTAAATGTATAACTCAGCAGTAGCTATAGCCGACACTAAATATATACAACAAGAGATTATATGTAGGTTTAACGTTGTTATTTCGTTTATTTGCATGAATGCCAGTGAGGAATTTCCACTTACGTTCTTGTTTTCAAGATGAGTGCTTAATTGAATTACAGACTTCATTTTACAGTAAGACTCTGAGTAGCATATAAATTTCTTTTCAAGAAATACATTTTGTACACATGGGTCTGAGAGCAGTTTAATGTAGCTATAACACCATTGCAGACTTCCATTTCCTACTTTTTCAGAAAAGGAATAATCTTATAGTGCGGTTGCACAGGTCATAAAAGGTAATGCTTATACATATACTGTTTTCATTCAAAGTGCACTCACTTCGTTATTGTTAACATTTTGGGTTTACGAGACTACCGTTTGCTGGCAATCCAAATACGACTCCGAGTTAGGTTCTTAGTGTGGGAGACGATGCTTATCGTTTAGGGCGGTGGTCCCGAACCTTTTTGCGCCAGGGACCGGTTTTGTGAAAGACAGTTTTTCCACGGACCGGGGTGGGGGCTGGTTTCAGGATGATTCAGGTGCATTACATTTATTGTGCACTTTATTTCTATTATTATTACACTGTAACATATAATAAAATAATTACACAACTCACCATAATGCTGATAGGACGTGGGGCTCAGGTGGTAATGCGAGCGATGGGGAGCGGCTCTAAGTACAGTTGAGGCTTTGCTCACTCGTCCGCCTCTCACCTCCCAACAGACCGCGGACCAGTAGCGGTCTGTGGCCCCGGGGTTGGGGTCCCCTGGTTTAGAGCGTAGGATGACAACTAGACAATCTTAGTTTCCCATCCTGTGCCACACACCCTCACTGTGCCCTTTCCTAACTGTTTGAAACAGCTTTTTATCATCTGTAAGGTAGGGTATGACCTCATATGGCTGTCTTAGGAGAGATTAGTATTATATAAGAAGGGCTTGCAGCAGTGGTTTGTGTCTAAGTCAAGAATTATTGCTCTGGCTGAGTGTTTGCCTAAACTAGAACCCATCACACTGTATACTCCATGCTTACCAAGGTGCCTAGTATACAGTAGGCACTCAATCAGTATAAGTGTTTTGACTGCTCAGGGGTTAATTATGTCATATTTACCTCCCTCAGGTGACAGCATATCCCAAGATACCTTGTTTAGTTAGAGCAAAAGCTGGCACTTGTTACAAATATAAATTTGACCTTCTAAAGTTGCCTGATTTCACAGAGCTAAGGGAGTTCCATCTTTTGGAACTAACTCATCGTGATCAGGAGGAAAACTGTATATTTTGGTCTCCATCCTACCAGGTTTTATACTGCTGGAGTCTGACACATAACTTATGGGATTTTCTGCAATGCATTTCACCTCAACAAAATGCATGAGATCTGCTCCCTGAATGGTTAGGCTTTTCTGTGCATTTGGAAACAGGCTGCCCTAATGGCATTGGGAAGCCATTTGAAATGACCCACTTTAGTTTCCTGTGAGTGATTTTTATGTCAACCGTACTTACTTTGAGCTTTACATTTTAATTTGGTGATATTCAAATCCATTAGCATTTTCCTTGAAATATCATAAAGAGGGCTTCCCTGGTGGCGCAGTGGTTGAGAGTCCGCCTGCTGATGCGGGGGACATGGGTTCGTGCCCTGGTCCGGGAGGGTCCCGCATGCCGTGGAGCGGCTGGGCCCGTGAGCCATGGTTGCTGAGCCTGCGCGTCCGGAGCCTGTGCTCCGCAACGGGAGAGGCCACAGCAGTGAGAGGCCCGCGTACCGCAAAAAAAAAAAAAAAAATCATAAAGATCATATAGGATCATTGAGGTAAATGTGAAAATATCTACCAGTAGAGATTTTACTAAGAAATTTTGACTATATTGTTAATACTGCTGGGATTATGTTCTTTATATGCTCTCCAGTTGAATGTAAAACAAAAATATAGGTTTCGTGTGGGCAAGTATTCTTATTTGCTTAATGAAGAATGCCTGCACATAACAGTCACTCAATTAATATTCATTGTTTGAACTCATATTGAATGATAGGTCTTTTATTTACCACCAGTGACTCTCACTAGCATTGGCCCACTGTGTAAGGAAAAAGAAGACTGGACAATATATATTGAGTCTTTCTGAGAAAATAGTTTTTTTCTTTTTTTTTCTTTACGGTTATAACTCTAGTTGCTATCATGGTCTTGATTTTATTTTAGACCATAAAATGGAGGATATTATGCAGTTTGCAGTTTACTTAATAATACTATGAAGCTTTAAGTTTTCACTTCACTATAAATACTTTATTTTATGATGGAGTTGATTATCTTAATTGGTATTAATATCTACATATAAATATAACAATTATATCATAACCTAATCTGAAAGAAAAGGTAGTACTTTTACTAAAATATTTTTAAATGGAACATATTTAAGTAAAATTACAGGTAATTATATATATGTGTGTATATAGACACACAACGGTATATATATATAAAGTTTTTCATTTGGCTTCTTTGTTCCTTTTATTGAAATTCCTACTCTAATAAACTTATCAGTTTATAGCATTCATTTTAAGAAGAAAAACAGGCCTAAAACATAATTAGTTTGCTTTAGTGATTATTTTTCCTTAATTTATAATTAAATAATTTAATAAAATATGCAGGGGCCATTTTGTATGAATGTCTGCACAAGCTACCCACATCATTTCCTGCATAAACTCTTAAGTAGAAAGGTTTTTTTTTTTTTTTTTTTTTTAACTTTAGTGTCCACGTTAAAGTCAATCCCACTGAGTGGTTTTTATTTTACAGATTCAAGCTACTTAATGTGCAGAAAGAAAGCCTTCTGACTTTTAAGGCAATAGCTCTTTTGATTCCTGCCTGTAATCCAATTAAAGTCTTTCCCAATAGAATTGTTATTTCTGTCAATATTGCTGTCAGTACTGTTAAGAATAGAGTTTGTCAGGACATAGTATTCTGCTCTTACAGTTTATATGAAATGTCTCACTTTTCCAAAGGACATTAGAGGAGAGCTATGCAGCATCATATGCAAAGTAAAAACATCATCAGAATGCGTGTGTGAATTAGTGCAATGCGATGATTGCTCGTTATTTTATTGATGTGTTCCTGAAAGTAGAGTCAATTTGGAAAAACATTGGTAAAAGGGATTTTTGTTTTATCTTTGAAGAGCAACTTGAGATAAATGATTACATTTGGTCTTTGCCTTCCTCCCTGCTCTCATCTCCTTATCTTGGATCTCTAGCTAAACTTGCACTGAGTTTAACATTATATTTTACCTTTCTTATCGAACTGCTAGATACAACTTTGTTCAGTTTATATACTGCATAAAGGGAATCTCCACTTAACTTTTTAATCTCTTATTTACATAACAGATTAGTTCACCTTCAAAGTTATAATCTTTAAGGAGAGAATTTCTTATTAGAAATGTAAGAATTTTACTTTACATGTAATGTTCAAGACAAAAAGAATAAAAATTCCTGCATCAGTGGCTTGCATTTGTCATCCTAATAGAGAGCAACTAATATTAGGAAAGGTAACACCATATTACTGAATGTAAACCCTGTTTCGTTTTGAAATTAGACCATAAACCAATTTTAGTACTTCATTGCTACAATCCCTGTTATTTCTAATGTGATTTTTATACAGTGTGATTAACTGTCATGTCCTAGCCCTAGGATCTCATTCACACTTTCAGTAAACACAAAAATACCTATTGTTTATTCAATAACTTATTCATTCCTTCATTTATTCAACAAATACTTATCATTACTACTACAGAGCAACACTCTTATAAGCATAGGATCTAAAATGCTAAGTCAGATCTGATACCTGCATTTGTGGAACTTACACTTAGTGGAAGAAATAAGCAAGAAAGCAGAAATATCTAAACTGTGTAATTATAAATGGGATATGCTTTTATGAAGGAAAATGTAGCACTATGAGAAAAAATTATAGGGGAGATGAAGTAGGTCAGGGGCTTCTGGGGTCAAAGAATGAAGGTCTGGGATGTGAGAGCAAGAGAGTGGGAGAGGAGGTCAAAGTGATAGAATTTTATGTTTACAAGGGGTGAGCTGATATAGCGTCACATAATTCTGTATTTTAAATAGAAAAATTAGAACAAAATGTGACTGACAGTTTTCTGAGTTTCTTTAATTTTTGACACTCTTTTAAAAAATTATTATAATTCTTGATAAAACAAAATAAATGATAAAGCAGACACCTAAATATGTTGCTAGCATAGTTGGGTACTGAGTTTAGGAGATCCATTAAGTCCTTTAATCCACAAAAGTTATCCTGGTATTAGTTTGCTAGGACTGCCATTATGAAATACCATGGATTGGGTGATTTAGGCAACAGAAGTTTATTTTCTCATAGTTCAAGTCCAAGATGAAGGTGCTGGAAGGATTGATTTCCTCTGAGGCCTCAATGTTCCACGCTTGTAGATGGCACTTTCTCACGTCTTTGTCCTCCTATGTTCGTCCCTCTGTGCACACATACTCTTGATATCTCTGTGAGTCCAAAGTTCCTCTTCTTAAAGGGATATCAGTTAAATTAGATTAGAACCACCTAATGGCTTAATTTAATTTAGTCGTCTCTTAAAGACCTTTTTTCCAAATACAGTTACATTCTGAGGTACAGGGACTTAAGCCTTCAACATATGACTTTGGGGAGTACACAGTTCAGCCTGTAATACTGATATACAGTAAGGAGCTATTTCCCAAGTTACTTAAGTGACTCAAAGAAGATGATTCACCTAGTTTAGAGAAAATGATTTTTTAAAAAAATTTCTCAGCTGTAGATCAGAGTAAAAGTGTGTTTCAAACAGAAGTAGCATTTTAATATATTGTAAGAGATGTAGCTGAACCCTAAATATAGGAAACTATGATGGTTTTTTACATTTCAAATCCTCTTTGCCTATATTAGGGTGTTTTAGAAGAATATTAAACACAATCTAATGAATTAATTGGAAGGTACAGGAGCAAGAAACAGTTATATTTTTAAAATAAAACTTTTGCATGATTCTCTCAAAAACATAGCTGTCTTATTTACCTCATTCTTCATATAGATATTAGAATGTATTTTGTTATTTTTTGATTCCCCTGATCATTCTAATGATGGTTCTCCCCAAAATCACCATTTGTTGCATTTTGCTAAATTTTATTATAGTATGCATATAATCTTGAAGTTTATATTTTGTCTCCATTTTATACATATACATTTCAATTATAAAATCATTTTCCTAAATATTTCCATTATAATGGAGACTATAAGATTTCATACTTCTAATTGCTAACTTATTTTTCCATCTACACTTACCTAGTAAGCACTCTTTACTCTTTGCTTATCTTAGGCAGTTGAAATTTTCACCCAAGCTTTAGTCCAGTTAGAAATATATTTTACAATTCAAACTCCAAAGTGTCAAGTTCATACCTTTCTACAACACAGACATATTTTCACTCCTACTCAAACCCATATCTTTCAAACTCTGTGTGTGGTAGATATGGCTCATCAATAAGCCATGCTGGTTACCAGTTTACACACGTTGGCTATTTTGTATTTCAGTGATTATTGTCTCTTAGGCAGTGGGTGTGCTTAACTTGTTCTATAGTTACCATTTATGGAAATATTAAATGTGAGGCATTTACTGGATATTAATAATTCAGATATATAATAGACATAGGGATCTTTTGTGATGCCATGTGATTGGTATACTTACGAATACCCATCTTGATTGTGAGTTTTTTGACCATTCCAAACTAAACTAATCACTCTCTAATTAACTTTATGCTGTAGGGGTTTTTTTGTTGTTGTTTTTCCTGGTAATTTCTGTTAATGTCTATATCTTAATGAGACTTAAACGCTTCAGACTACATGAAAATATCTCCTTAAAGTTTTCCATTTTACCACGGAGGGAGGGTAACTAAGGCACATGATTTAAAAGATTTAAGAGTTAACTAAGTAGAACAGGCTTGGAATTCGTAGAACTCATATCTATTCCTGTATTTTTCTTATGAAAAATGAAGTATCAAGAAACGAAATAAATACATTTAAATATCTTATTTCATACAACTAAATGGTACTTTGAAGAAGACTTTAATGCTCTGTCTTTTGACATAGAAGTAAAAAAGTGAGTTTATCTTGAAATCCAGTAGGATAATGACATTAGTAGTTATGTCCTCACATTTTGTTGCTCTTTAAATTGCAAAATCTGAATTATTTCTCCAAGACATCACAGATATGTTCATATTAACTTGGCTACTATAGAGGCAGGAGTTTAATTAGTTCATTTTAAGAATCAGTCAAACCATTCGTTCCATGAATGGGTAATTAACTAATCCTATTAAAATAGAGAGACCATGCCTAAAATTGGCTGGGTGGAATCATAAGACATAATTTCAGGAAGGTGAGATAGCTTCTCATTAGCGCTTTGTCTGAGGAATACATCTTTTAATATCTTATGTGCAAAAAGAATATGAGTGCATACCTGATTAATTTGTTCATGGTTCCTCATAAAATAGTCACCATAGCAGTCAAAATAATGATAAATTAAAAGTTGTGAAGATAGATCTTTTAGATGAACAATTTTCTTTTAGTTTAATTCAGGCTTATTTTTCTGGACTTCCATACAACCTTTATAGTTTTTCTGATATAGATTTATCTGTAGTCGGAAAGCAGTGGTTGCACAATGGATGGCATACAGACTGTGTAGCTGACATGTCTAGATTTGAATCATGGCTCAACCACTAACCAATATGGCATAAGTAATGTGAAGTCTCAGAGCCTTGGTTTTCAAATATAAAAAAAATAAAAAAACAGACATAGAGACACTAAACTCATAACGTTGTACTGTTTATATGAGATAACTTAAATGAAATAATTTATGTAAAATGCAAAGCACAGTGCCTGACATGTAACAGACACTCAAATATTAGTACCTATTTCCTAATCCTGAGGTCTTCACTTTTCTATTCCTACAAATGATAAAAGCAGCTTTATTAAAAAAAAAACAATTTTCCACTCTGTACTTTCTATTGAAGAAAAATAGAGGAATCGACACTTTCCTCTCTAGTAACTTTTATCTCTTTGAGTTTTTAGAGTTAGATGTTATCAGATATATAGTTAATTTGACCTCACATCTCTACAGATGATTTTTTTTATCCACACATTGTTGACTGTCATCGGGTTTTGGCACATAGGCTCATGTCTTTGATTTCTATGGGATATGTGTGCATGTATTTATTTATTTATATGCTGTATATTTTGCCATTTGAGTAGGTGGAAGGAAGAGGGGAGATATCATAAGTAAAAATTTTACTCCAAAATAATGTTCTAACTTTTCTTTGAAGGAATACATAACAATATAATTATTTAAATTTGGAACCTGTTAAACTATCCATTTCTCCTCTTTTTTGTAAGAATCTCAGAATGACATGACTGTCAGCAGGATGAGGCACATGCCAGTATATACTGCCAGCTTGAGATAGATCTTATCCCAGGACATTTTTAGAATTGTCTATATGCCAATATTGAGAAAAATCTCAGTTACTTGCAGAGTTTTCCTGTGTATGGAAGTGAATTCAGTTCACATATACTTGACTACTAAAACTGCATAAGTCATTTTTTTCAATAACTGGGGCTAAGTGAACCATCTTTTCAACTAATTCTAGATGTCCCTTGGCTTATTATATGTATTAGTCCAAAAAAGGATACTACGGTAACTACAGTAATTAATTTTTTTATGTGTGTATTCCTTACTACATGAGTGACATATTTCTTTGTCCATATGACTTTTTCTACAGGCAAAAAGGTGTACAAGCAAATATAATATAGCTAAGGTGCATGATATAATCTTGTATTTTCTATTATCTTAGTCACCATGCATTAAAAAGCAAAGCTTATTTTAAGCCTCCCTAAATAAATTATTAGAGTTAATAGGATGACAAAGATTTAAGGAATCACTTGAGTAAGGTGCCGTTCCTAAGAGTGATTGGAGGTGGATATTAATGAAAACAATATTTAACATCTCATAATTGCTTTGAAGTAATGGTGACTTGTAATATCTCGAGTACCAAGCAATGTTCCTGGCATGCAGAAAATGCTTAATTAGAATGTGTTGAACAATTTAAAAAGTTTTTAGAAACCAAGAGATAGCTAGAGTCTTGAACAAATAACTTCAAATGTAAATTTCACGTGATATTTCTAATGTGTAAGATACACAGTGGTTTTTTAAAAATTTATGGTGACCAGAGTGATATATACATGTATGATCATAGAGGCAGTCTGTTACAATAAATACTGGAATCAATATTCGTTTTATGTGTTGCAACAATGACGTGTTTGAGCCAAACTCTTTGATGATTTGACTGTAACTACTGTGGATGTTCTTAATATGCCCACGGGCTTCACAGATTAGTCTGTATTTATTAGATTATCTCCTTCCTCTTTTTTATCTTCAGTCATTCTCACCCTCATAGTATTGAAGAAGTTGTAAATTCCTCCTATTTTAAAAAACAGAACAAAAACACACCCCTGTTTTCCCTCCCTCTTCTTAATAATAGAAGTTGATAATAATATATTAATAATTGTTGTAGTAACCAGGATTTCTTATGTAGTTAATACTTTGTTCATGAAATATGCTATTACCTTACTTCTATGGTCTTATAGATCTTCACGATAAACTTTGAAATTACGTCTGTTATCAACTTTTTACAACCTAAGAGACTGACACTTAGAGAAAGTAACTTTCTGAAGGACAAATAGTGAGTAAATGGAGGGATGTAAACCCATCTCAGTTCCATCTTACTTTGAGTTTTTTCCTGTGTTGGGGACCCAGTCTGTGTCTCCTGCCTTTTCTTCACTTTCTTACCACCCATTAAAGTACCTCCTTCTGATTCCCTTCCCTAGAACCCCCAGTCCTTAAAGCATCCACAGAAAGTGCCCTCCCCTAGGTCTTCAGTGGTGTCAGTATTGTTAAGGGTGTCAGTAAAGTCTATATTTTACTTGCACTCTTGCAGTTTTGGACTATTTTGACCCCACCCCTCATCTAGAAATATTCTTTGTTTATCTCCTGAACACTCACAGTCTCCCTAGCTTCAGTTTTCGCTGTAGGACCATGCTTGTTCAGCCCCTTTTTCATGCTGATCCTCTTCCTATATTTCTGCCCTTAAATGTTGAATCTTCATTAGGGCTTAATTTATACACACCTAAGAAATCTCTGTTCCCATGACTTCAACCACCAGATAGTCAAGAATAATTGTCAAATCCGTGGCTGTTCTGATTATCTCCTACCGGAGACAGACCCTCACTGCCACTTCTTCGCAGGGACTGTTCCCTATTCTTTGCTCCATTTTTTTGCAGAGTAACTCCTACTCATCCTTCAAGGCTAAGTGCAAATCCTCCTTCCTCAGGAAGGCCTTGGAGGCCTTGTAGATTCAGTTAGATTGCCTTGCTGTTTGTTCTACAAGGGGTTTATTTTCTTTCTCACTCAAAATTCTACCTTTAAAAGACATATCCGATAGAATATATGGTTTGCAAGAATGAGAACAAAGTCTAACTTGCTCCGTAAGTTTTACTGAAGTGAAGGAATTTTCGTGACACACAATAAATGTTGAGAAGGATTTGTTGAATTCAGTGAAAACCTGCAACTCATGTTTATTTTTTAGTTGTGTGAGGTATGGATACCCAACATTTCCATGATAAGGTTTTGCTTTCTTTGAATGATGTGGAAGACATGCCAAGAGAGTGTCATATCTAGATAAAATGAAGCATTCCAAAGAATATATATGGTTTATTTGAATCGTTTGCAGGGGAAGGAAAAACAATTTTCTAAAGGATGTTTCTTCTAAATCCTGTCTTAAAGCTGTTTGTAAGCAGAAAATTGAGTTTATAATACATTAGAAGATAGTGTAAAGTCCTTATTAAATTCACTGTGCAATCTTTAATCAAATAAGTACACGCGTTATTTATTTCCAAGGTTAAAGCACATATTTTCTTCATCTGGAATGCCAGTTCTGGAGGAAAACACATCTAATAATATATGAAACTGAAGGACGATTTTACGTTTCATCATTCTTACAGCATTTAAAGACCTAAAGCCTGTCTTACTTCTTGTTGCATGTTTTCAGTAAATATGCTTTATAGAAATTATAGCTATTCTTATGCATATGAAATTAACTTCAATAAATAATTTACTTTTGAACATTTCATGCTAATGAAAAATCCTTGGATGAAACATTTTAATCCTTTAATTTATTCTCAAGCAACTTTGACAATAAATTGACTTTCAGTGGAGAATATTTAAAATGTCTGCTAGAGATTAAAAACCTTCTTTTGATCAGCGAATCCCTATATTTCTAATGCTTAAGACGTGAAGAATTAGATGTGACTCTGACCACTAAATAACTAAGTAAAATGTATATCCTTAGATTGGGGAGTTTAAAGGAAAAGAGCTTACAGGAATATCCTGGTGAGATCATGAGCCTCAATTAAAAAAAAAGAAAACAAATTATCAAGTTGTACATCAAAATATATTAATAAGCTGTTGGCTCAATCAGAGACCTTTGAACACCATCATAAAAAGTTAACATACCTCTTTTTAGTGATCTTGGAGTGAGAAAAGTTATCACAAACTTGGAGCAAAAGAAGAGCTTGAAGCAGAAGAATAATAGAAACAACTTAGGCCCAAATCCTGGTTCAGTTGCTAGCGGCAAACCTTAGACAGCAGTTAGCCTCTCATTTTCTCCTTTTCTTCATCTGTAAAGAATGAATAACTGAACTCATCCTACTCTGTCAACCGTTTTTATGAGAAAGTTGCATAACTGTAACTTTTGTGGTAGCATATAAATATTTAGCCAGCTAGATTAATGAAAACTTCTTTAAAAATTAGCTCTTTGATTTGAAATAAAAATTCCAATTAATTTCGTAAGTCTACCTTGTCCAACTCTGGAAAATTTTAGGCGATATGGCCACATCATGGGGAAATACAGCATATATATATATATATATATACACTAATATATTCATATTTCTTGTAAACTTTTAGAGATTATTAAATTTTACAGATTATGCATTCATAAACGGAGTTGCTACATATAAGAATAGAAATCCTTCAGCCTCTTCTATTCATTGGAAAAAAAACTGTATAATTGAAAAATTCTACTTGTTCAGAGTACATAATAGAAGATAGCACCCTGAAATAAATATTTGTTAGTTTTCTGTTGCTTATATTGTGAAAGCAAGGCAAATGAAAGGCAAAAATCTGTTCTGTCCATAGAAAAATGATATTTCTGCCCAATATCATATGATTCACCTTCCTCATAGAAATGGAAAGTGGTGCTAAGTCAGCTATGTGTTTGTTCTTTTTTCCCAGTCACCTGTGGGTCCAATAAATGCTTATTGAATAAATGCTTATCAAAAGGCTATTTTGAGTAACTTACTTTAGAAGCAAAAATTAAGATACACTTAGGCATTTGTAAAAGTTATGAAATATGCATAGAAATGATCAATAAAAAGAAAAATGTGCTAAATACCACAAAAGTGGTATACCAGCTTGTTATGGAAACCAAATTTAAGAAAGTATTCTGGGATGAATGAGGAGTCCTGGAAATTTTTTTGGCCATTGACCAGAACTGTGTTTTAATGGAAGAAAGAATAAGGGAATGGTGGTAGAGCAGGAATACTTGACATCTTGTTAAGGGAAAAGTAAAGAAAAAAATGCCATAAAATGAAAGGCCTCTCAAGAGGAAAACAGTTTGTATTTTTGCTACCAGTTTGATTTTGTTGACCTGAAAATAAGAGACGGCCAGATATTTCTCCAGCAAAGATGGGTTTATTCAGGATCAGCAGAGAACTGTAATTCTGAGTCTGCAACCTTGGCAAGCCCCGTGGAAGTCCCATCACAGCAAGGGAAGGAGAACACTTTTAGAGAGGGGAAAAGGAAGCTGGGAGGGCTGTACTAACCAAAGAGTCCACCCATGGCTTTTCATAGGCTGAATCCTTACCAGGAAATGAAAGGAGTCTTTCTTCTTCCCATTGGGCTCTACTATCTTCAAAGGACATGAGAGGTCCCCTTCTGGTCTCTCTACTCTATTTAATTGGGGGTTCTGTTTATTATTTTTTTACAAGTTATTAGTCTCTTACAAGCAAATTCTAAAGAAATGAAATCACTTCATGTGATTATTTTAGGGATTACCTGGACAGAAACTTGCATTTTAGATACACTTAGGGCCTGTCATCATTTTTCTGAAATTAAAACTTGTAGACCAGCGGTACTCAAAATGGGGTCTCTGGGCCAAAAGCATGTGTCACATTGAGACAGAAATTCTTGGACCCCTCCCCAGATCTACTGAATCAGAAATGCAGCAGATGGATCCCAGCAATCCCTTTTGTATCAGGTCCTCCTGGTAACTCCATTGCATGCTTGAGTTTGAGAGTCACTGATGCAGACAAACAACCCAAGTCTCTGTAAGTTTGTCTGGTACTAACTGTGGTAGCCCTTTAAGTGTGGCTCCTGCAGGACTAACCTTGTTCATCCTATCTAAAATCCAGTGACAGATGAAAGAATGACAAATGAGAGGATACAGCTTTGTATGTAAAACAAGACCCATGGGATAATCTATTTTCGAGTCTTCTGACTAGAATACACAATTGAATGTTAAAAAAAAACAAACATATTTTATTGATATGAGAAAACCCACTGTGTGCCAGGGACTATTCTAAGTACTTTACATATACTATGCCATTGAACTCACCTAAGTTTCCAAATATCAAGAAAAAATTATCTTAAATCCACATGATACCATAGTATATGGTTATAAAACTATAAAATCAAAAATCAAGATGCAAAATCTTACATAGAATGAATTGTCAACTTTGTTAAAATAGATACATGAATAGAAAAAAGGACTAACGTTTAATTTAGCAAAGGGACGCATAAAGCTGATTATCTGACATTGGTTCATTTATGGGCAATTATATAATTTATATGATATTTTATATATTATATAATTAAAAATTGTATATTATTTATTTTTAATATCTTTATTGGAGTATAATTGCTTTAAAATAGTGTGTTAGTTTCTGCTTTATAACAAAGTGAATCAGCATACATATATCCCCATATTTCCTCCCTCTTGCGTCTCCCTCCCACCTTGCCTATCCCACCCCTCTATGTGGCCACAAAGCACTGAGCTGATCTCCCTGTGCTATGCAGTTGCTTCCCACTAGGTACCTATTTTGGTAGTATATATAAGTCCATGCCACTGTCTCACTTCGTCCCAGCTTACCCTTCCACCTCCCAGTGTCCTGAAGTCCATTCTCTACATCTGCGTCTTTATTCCTTTCCTGCCCCTAGGTTCTTCATAACCATTTTATTTTTTTCTTCGGATTCCATATGTATGTGTTAGCATACGGTATTTGTTTTTCTCTTTCTGACTTACTTCACTCTGTATGACAGACTCTGGGTCCATCCACCTCACTACAAATAACTGAACTTCGTTTCTTTTTCTGGCTGAGTAATATTCCATTGTATGTATGTGCCAAATCTTCTTTATCAATACATCTGTCGATGGACACTTAGGTTGCTTCCATGTCCTGGCTATTATAAATAGAGCTGCAATGCACATTGTGGTACGTGACTCTTTTTGAATTACGGTTTTCTCAGGGTATATGCCCAGTAGTGGGATTGCTGGGTCATATGGTAGTTCTATTTGTAGTTTTTTAAGGAACCTCCATACTGTTCTCCGTAGTGGCTGTATCAGTTTACATTCCCACCAACAGTGCAAGCAGGTTCCCTTTTCTCCACACCCTCTCCAGCATTTATTGTTTGTATGATGGCCATTATGACTAGTGTGAGATGATACCTCATTGCAGTTTTGATTTGCATTTCTCTAATGATTAGTGATGTTGAGCATTCCTTCATGTGTTTGTTGGCAATCTGTATATCTTCTTTGGAGAAATGCCTATTTAGGTCTTCTGCCGATTTTTGGATTGGGTTGTTTGATTTTTTGATATTGAGCTGCATGAGCTGCTTGTAAATTTTGGAGATTAGTCCTTTGTCAGTTGCTTCATTTGCATGTAATTTCTCCCATTGTGAGGGTTGTCTTTTCATCTTGTTTATGGTTTCCTTTGCTGTGCAAAAACTTTTAAGTTTCATTAGGTCCCATTTGTTTATTTTTGTTTTTATTTCCATTTCCCTAGAAGGTGGGTCTAAAAGGAACTTCATGTGATTTACGTTATAGAGTGTTTTGCTTATGTTTCCCTCTAAGAGTTTGATAGTGTCTGGCCTTACATTTAGGTCTTTAATACATTTTGAGTTTATTTTTGTGTATGGTGTTAGGGAGTGTCCTAATTTCATTTTTTTAAGCTGTCCAGTTTTCCCAGCACCACCCATTGAAGAGGCTGTCTCTTCTCCATTGTATATTCTTTCCTCCTTTATCAAAGATAAGGTGACCAAATGTGTGTGGGCTTATCTCTGAGCTTTCTATCCTGTTCCAGTGATCTATATTTCTGTTTATGTGTCAGTACCATACTGTCTTCATTACTGTAGCTTTGTAGTATAGTCTGAAGTCTGGGAGCCTGATGCCTCCAGCTCCATTTTGCTTTGTCAAGATTGCTTTGACTATTCGGCATCTTTTGTGTTTCCACACAAATTGTGAAGTTCTTTGTTCTAGTTCTGTGAAAAATGCCATTAGTAGTTTGATAGGGATTGCATTGAATCTGTAGATTGCTTTGGGTTGTATAGTCATTTTCACAATGTTGATTCTCCCAATCCAAGAACATGGTATACCTCTCCATCTGTTTGCATCATCTTTACTTTCTTTCTCAGTGTCTTATAGTTTTCTGCATACAGGTCTTTTGTCTCCTTAGGTAGGTTTATTCCTAGGTATTTTATTCTTTTTGTTGCAGTGGTAAATGGGAGTGTTTCCTTAATTTCTCTTGCAGATTTTTCATCTTCAGTGTATAGGAATGCAAGAGATTTCTGTGCATTAATTTTGTATCCTGCTACTTTGCCAAATTCATTGATTAGTTCTAGGAGTTTTCTGGTAGCATCTTTAGGATTCTCTATGTATAGTATCATGTCATCTGCAAACAGTGACAGCTTTACTTCTTCTTTTCCAATTTGGATTCCTTTTATTTCTTTTTCTTCTCTGATTGCTGTTACTAAAACTTCCAAAACTATGTTGAATAATAGTGGTGAGAGTGGGCAACCTTGTCTTGTTCCTGATCTTAGTGGAAATGGTTTCAGTTGTTGACCATTGAGAACAATGTGGCCTGTGGGTTTGTCATATATGGCCTTTATTATGTTGAGGTAAGTGCTCTCTACGCCTACTTTCTGGAGGGTTTTAAAATAATATTATCATTTGAGTGTAACCTATTCTAGGATTTAACAGAGTAGTCTCTAGAGGCCGACTACCAGGTATAAATTTTGTCCCCATCTCTTTCTAATTGTGTGAAGTTGAGTAAGTATTTGAGCATTTAGAACCTTAGTTTCTTCAACTATAAAATGTAATAAAAGTGTTTACCTTAAATGAGAAACTGAGTTAAACTATTTATATAGAATAAAAGGGTGGTAAGTATTATAATTACTCAATGAATGTTATGTCTAATAAAAATTGTTTTACTTTCATGTAAATAGAAAAATTCTGTTAAGGTTACATGAGGATGAAAATATTTGAATCTGAAATTGTTTATAATATAAAGATAAATTCTCTAATTAAAAAAGCAATAAAGCAATAACATGCAGATTATTTAGTATTCTGTGGCCAGTTTGTTAGTAACAACATAAGGCTGCACCTAAACGAGCCATATTGCTGTCCAATTCAATAAGAGTTAGAGTAGCTGAGAGTAAATTGAATTTGTATTCTGCTATGACTAGGGAATGTTATATGGAGGCAAGTTCAAGGACATTTCTTGGATGTTATTTCCTGCGCCCTATGACAGTTTGCAGTAAGATTGAGAGCACAGATGTTTAAATGCTGAGATATGGTCCATGCAAAGCATGAACATATAAGGGGTTGTTCAAACAGTGATGTGTAGAGTTGTGGCCACTTGTGACGACAGACTTGCCTGTGTTTGCCAGTTCTAGTTGGTGTTGATCTTGGCCAGACTACCCGGAAATTTGGTGATCAAGGTTAGGGAATTTGGAGTCAGAGTGTAAGGAGAGAATATGACTTCTAAGAATATTAACACAACAGTAGCTTGTGTTAAGAGCAACAAGAAAGAGAGGTTGGACTTCAGAAGACCTAGGAGTCTAGGAACTAAAAAGGGGAGGAATGATATGGAAAGAAAAAGAGAGGTGTGAGATCTTGTTAACAACAACAAAGCAACTGATAGAATTTATTACCTGAATACATATAAATGTATGGGAAAAGGAGTAGTCAAAATGTTGTCTGGGAAAATGGTGGAAATTCTGAAAATCAGAAGAGTAAGAAAAGAGAACAATTAGAATGTTAAGTTTAATTTTAGATTAGTCTGAAATGAGAGTAGGACATGGAGATGAAAGTAGCTATGCAGCAGATGGAAATGCTGATATGAGGTTCTAAGTTCTATCTAGGTTCTAGATAGACTGGTATGTGAGTCATCACATAGAAATAATATTCAGGATCTCAGAGGTAGAAGGAAAGAGGATCATTTAAAAAAAAAAAGAAAAGGGGAAACTTAAAAGCGGAAGATTAAACTGAAGGGGTCAGGTTTAGAGAAAGAAGTGGTGAAAGAGAATCCAATAGAGATGGTGAGAGTGGGCTGATGAGTCATTAGGGGGATGAGGAGGACAAAAATTGTAGGAATGTGGCAAGTGTAGAAGAGAGGAGAAATTTTTTTAAAGGAGAAAGTAAGGAAGAGAGCAGTGTATGATGAAGAATCTCAAATACTGCAGAGAAGTAAGCTAAAACTCAAAGGCCATCAGGGTTAGCCATTGTGAGGTCATTATTATTGTAAATATAAAGTAATTTGTGAACACAAAATATAGAGAGTGAAAGGAGTGTGTAAAAATATTTAAACACAGGAGAGAAGTGAGTGCACTCAGTAAATGTAGAATGTAGTGGGCAAAAAGAAAACTGTATAAAAGTGCATGGAAGGAAGGGATAGTAGGTTCAGATGAATAATTTTTTTGGTTCAGAAGCAAGCAGCTAGAAAGGGAAATCATGTTTACTGTTGCAATTATGATCAGCATAATAAGAGGAAAAATTACATTCCCAGTATTTTTAATGTAGGCGCATGTGAGGAATTGAGAGTAGCTATACTTTGAAGTAGCTAATGTGGAAGCGTTACTGGGGGTTAAAATATATTAATAAAAATACTTCCTAAAAATTAGTCAAAATACTGTTGACTACAACAGACAATTTAATTTTCAATTTCTGTGGCTTGCCCCAGCAATCCCATTGACTAATTCATATGTAATTGGGCAAAATGATGTTTTAAACTTTGCTGTAGTAACAGTTATCCTGTTATGTGTATGTTATATAAATATTTGTAAGATTTTCAAATTCTTTGAGTCTAATTTCACAAGTGCCTTCTTGCAGACTTTAGCATGTTTTATATTTCTGTAGTGTAAATAGGAATTATTTTTGAGAAACTAATATATTGTAGGTATATTTGCTTTCAGTAACTTTTTAGTCTTAATTCACATAATGTTTTCAATAACAAAAGGAAAGAATTTGAGAATTTGTTGATCTCATGTATATACACAGATGTATGTTTATACAGATGGACTATCTGATAAATTGATAATAGCTTTGTTTATCTTTATGATACCTTAACATATTTCTTGATTATGTCCTCAAAATATGAATAAAGAATAACAAGTAAAAGGAGTCTATGATAGTCTTTTTCACAATAACTGAAAACATTATTTTTAAGAGTCTTAGGGTATGCTTTACATTTGGAACAAGATACATACTTCTGGTTTGGAATTGGCCAGATATAAAATATTTGGTTGATATCCAGAGGAACATCACTGTGTATCTTAGTCTGTTCATGTTGCTGTAACAGAGTACCGCAGACTGGGTAGCTTATAAACAACAGGCATTTACTGCTCACAGTTCTAGAGGCTGGAAGTTCAAGATCATGGATCTGGCATGGTTAGATGAGGGCCCTCCTTTGGGTCACAGACTTCTCATTGTATCCTCACATGGCAGAAGGGACTAGGGAGCTCTCTTGAGCCTTTTATAAGGGCATAATCCCATTCAAGTGGGCTCCACCCTCATGAGTTAAGTACCTCCCAAAGGCCACACTTAGTAGTACCATCACCACTGGGGGTTAGGACTTGAACATATGAGTTTTGGGAAGACGCTTTCAGACCAGCACTGTCACAGATTGTTTTGTTTTCTAATTGGGTATGGTAAATGAATATTGGTAAATTAGGTAAATAAGATTTGCTCAGATACAAATTTAATTAAAAAAATATTTGTACCAACTGAAGTTTGTTGGCCTTTCCCTAGATAATTTTGTAGGACCAAATACCTTCTCAGATTATTTATATAAAAATATGTATTATAGGTAAATGATTAAGATATTTGCATGTTCAAAGAGAAATGTCATCTACCCCTTAGTTATAGCTATTAATAAGTTTCAGAAGTCCCTATTTAGATTATTTTTAAATGATATTCATTAGCATTTCTCCATTTATCAGACTTTTTTCCCATTATTCATCTGCTGCTACTTACTCATGTCTGTTTTCTTCAGCATGCGCCTTGATGCCAACAGCTGTCACAATTGATAACATGGCTTAGAAAATTACTCATCCTCTCTGATGTAGTGTCAATAAAGAGGGAATGCTAACATGACTATATAAGGCTCCTGTGTAAGGACTACATTAATGCTGTTGGTGAATCTGTGGTTAACAACTGATTAGCATGAACTAGCTAACCAGCGAAATTCCATCTGACTATAATTGGAAGAGATAATTAATAATATAAGACAGGAAGTAGTATTAATCTAATTTTTCTATAACCGGGAGGCTTTTTTCTTGTTGAGCACAAGCTGGAGGTTGTGCTAGAGACCACCTAAAGAACCAGGGGCCATAACACACTAAATGCTACTTTGCAATTGTGAAAATCAGTATAGAATAGTAACTCTGAATGTATATGACACAGAAGAACCATTGTCAAAGTAATGGGGATCTGTAGCTGTTGCTTTGAGTCTTCGTTGGAGAAACTGGGACTACCTCAAGATCTGTACAAATGGGAAGATCAGAAACACAAACTGTAAACATTAAATAATTAAAAAGACAACTCCATACTTAAAATTTACATGTTGATATGCATATGCTATGACTTAGCAACCCAAAAGAAATGTGTACATGTTTTCAAAATAAAAATGTACTAGGACGTTTGTGTCAGCAGTATTCATAATAGCCACATGTTGGAAACCACTCAAATGCCCAGAAAAAGTAAGATAAATACATTAATTGTGGCATATTCATGCAGCGTAATACCACAGAGAAATAAGAATGGGCTACAACCATAAGCGGCAACATGAATGAGTCTCACAAGTAGAATGTTGAGTAAAAGGAGCCAGACACAAAAAGCACACCCTATATAATTTCATTTATATAAAGTAGAAAAGTAGGAGGCCTTTCCTGACTGGAAGTGGCAGAAGGGGAACTTCTGGGTCACTGGTAATATTTCATTTCTTGATTTGACTTTTGGCTACCTAAGTATGTTCAGTTTGTGGAAATCACTGAGCTGTACACTTACATGTTCACTTTTCTGTAAATATATTACACATCAATAAAATTTTTTAAATCAATTTTTGTTACAAAAAAGAATGAGAATTTTCAGTAATTCGTAGTAAAAATCTCACATCTAAGGGAGTTTCCATTGTGATGGAGACCGTTGTAAGACATAGACTATGTAATATAAAGAGAGGGATTAGAAACAACAGACTCAGGAGGAACAACAAAGACAGAAAATTCACATATGACCAGCATGAAGACTTTTCTTAGCCACACATCTGTGGAATGGGTACTTCACACTGTAGACTGGAGTGACTGAAGACATTCGCTGCATGGTGTGATTTTAGTTGGTTGCATCTAAAGTTGTTTTACCCATTAAGCAAATTGTTTAGAGTTCTCATCCCATGGTTTAATTTATGTGTTTTTAATTATCCCTGCTTTCTTTATAGAATGTTGCATTAAATAAGTCTTTCATGTAGTATTAAATAATTGCTAATTACTTTTGTGCCTAGAATTGTATGATATGATCAATAGCAACCATTTCAGAAAACATGGTAATAAACAACAGACCAAAGCTTAGTGAAATTAAATCTTGCCTGACAGCACTCCAGCTTGCAATAATGCCTGGCAACATAATAGAAACTTAGGTTCTGGAGTAACCAGACCATAGATTAGAAAGATGTCAAAACATATACTTAAACAGGTAGCTAAGCGGTGAATTTGAAAAAAAAATATATGTATGTATATGTGTGTGTGTATATATATTCCTAATTTGTGCTTGTTAGAATTATTGATCTCAAAATACTCTTAAAGAACATGTAATGAAAGGGTAAGTCATTGCATATAAAAGTGTTGAGTTGCCTATCTGTAGTTGTTTTTTTCAGTTGATTAGATGGAGAACCAAATTTTCATAAGTCAAAGAGCAGAAACTCCTCCCTTTTGAAAATGCTTAGAAATATTTTTCTACCATTAGCAAATCTCTCTATATACTGTATTTTATACCACTTAGATATAGTTTTAAGATAACTTAAAATTTAAGGAAGTATATTTATCTAAAGAAATGAATAGAGGTACGCTAGTTGCAATTTAGCTAGGATCAATAAATATTCATGACAAAGGCATTTGAAATAGTGAAGTTGTCATATTGATACATACACTTCAGCAGGGAATTTGGACTCTTTTCAAAGATCTAAAAAACATAAAAATTGTCAAAGATCACATTATATATTTTTTCCTGCTATTGGTTATTTCCACCATTTCTTACTTGTTATAGTTTTAGTAACAAGATGAGACATTCTTGTATACAGCCAAAAAGATTCTGAAAGCTCTGAGTAAATCATTATGGTTACTTTAACATTTTCTCACTGAATTTGTCAGTTTAGAGATACTGTCTTAAGACCAGCATTGTTGAAAGATGACTATACTCTAAAGGAATTATAAAAGAAAAGCAAGAAATACAACCTTATATAACATATATTCCAATTTCTGAAAAATATTGATATATTTCACATAAAAACTGTTAAGACTATACACAAAATCAGCAATAATAGTTTTAGTTGAGAGTAATGAGAGAAACATGAAGCTGAGACTAAGAAGAAACAAATATGTGACATTCAGATAATATTTCAAGGAGGAGAATGTGATCAACTGAGTTTAGGTCATTTGTTGAAGATAAATCCAGTCATGTGAGGACTTGGAAGTGACACTGGATTTACAGTATAGTTATCATTGGTGACATTGATAAAAGAAGTTTCGATGGATTTGGGGAAATTAAAGCAGGCCAGAAAGATGGGTTCAAGAAAACCATGGCAAAGGAAACGTGTGAATGGAGGGAAAATTTTTAAGAAATGTCATTAAGACATGAGAGATGTGGGAAGTAATTAAAGAGGAATACAAGGATGATTGAGACTTCTTTTAGAAAGTGGGGAAATATATAGATATATATGATATATATATCATATTTTCATATATAATGGCCTTGCTTATTTAGTTATAGGATAATTATCTTATCTGCTTAGCAGGAGAAATGCTAAAACAATTTCTTTGAATAGGCTAGAGGGAATAGGATCCCAGATGTAACTTGAGATAGGTATAGGCGGTCTATGGATGATGATGAAATCCATGAGACTGGATAACTTTATCCAGTAAGTGACTATAAATGGTAAATAATTCCGAGAACAGGTTCCTGCACACTCTAATGGGAGCATGTTGAAATTCTCTTCTGATGTAAAATTTTTAGTTATTAATGAAGACTGAGGACATAGTATGTGTGAAAATGCCTTGCCTGTGGGATGTCCAAAATAAAGTGGGTGCTTCCTTTGTTTCTTTCCTCCCTTCTATTTCTATATTCATTTCACCTTATGAACCCTGTTGTCCTAAATCATGACCTTCAGCACACATCTCTTACTTCTTCGTAAGTCTTGAAAGCTGTACATTATTTTTTGTTAAATTCTTAATTGCTTCAAAAGTAGAAGTTTTGTACAGATTGATGTTGATATCATTTAATCCAATATTTGGAATATATGTCATTTAATCCTGTCTTGAGTTGTATAGTCTTGTTGGTCACATTGTTTTTCAAGATGTTCTAGTTCCTAAAAATATTCATGAGAACATTAGAGAGGACTATTAATGCTAAATTATATTAATAATAAAAATCTAAAAATCAGTAAGTGATAAAATTTTAAAGTTTTACAAGCTTACCATCAACCAGATGAAAGGTTGCATCAATTGAAATCTTCTCTTTCCAAATTTCCAAATGATGTAAGGGAAAGGCCTTTGTGATCGAGGGCTTAAAATTTTATACAGTGCTTACATTTCTCTTATGAAATGAAATCTCAGAATCCTAAAGGATATGAACTAGGAGTATGTGGAACAAAGACCTCCCCCCTCCCTCTGCTTTCAGAACAGTGTAACTCCTTGTAGAAAGAAAATACTTAAATACTTTAGGTTGTCAAGATCAACTAAATGCTGTTGATATTTATTCCATTAGCTATCTTTAAAAGCTTCCATGAGAATTTTTGAATTTGATTTTCAGTAGGAGCCAAATATATATGTCTTTAAAACTATTTTCCTGCTCAGTATGCATTGTCATACTTACTGCTGAATTTATAAGCACCATGGTGCAACAAATGAAAGTGGAAGGAAAGAAATTTTATCTCAGATCTTCCTCATAGTTATTTTTGAGCATCTTCCAAGCATAAGTACCCATGGATGTGGAAGTAGTAGTAGTTTATTTTTATAAGAAATATGGTGAATTTCTCTATTCAAATGTATTCAAAGCTGGGCTGCACCTAACTACTGGTATGAATTATATAACATGTTTACAATAATAAACTGGAAGACTCAAAGCATTGCTAGTCACTGAAATCCAAATTGGATCAGGATGAACACATGCATTCCTCACTTAAAAAAAAAAAGTCCTAGTATAGTATAGATATTTGTATTGGCTCTCCTTGATTTCTTACCAATAATTGTTCCCCTTCCATTTCTCTCACTCTTTTAAGAAAGTAAGCTGTAAAGTATAGGGACAGACATTACTAATGAGAGAGAAAATTATAAGCCTATATGGTAGAACATTCATTGACTTGAAAATATATTGAATTAGTGTTCATATTTGAATTTTTACAGCTATGTTCACCAAGTGAAGTATTCAAATAAAACATTACTTTTGTGCAGTAGAAACAAGACAGTTAATACTTTTGATATGATAATATTAAACTAGCTCAAATATTAGCCAAGCCTTTCAATTTACATATCAGAAATTAATGAAAAGATTGTATCTGCTGTAATGCAGCCTTATTCTCAGTAGGATGTAAGATCATATGGGCCTATGTGTTTCTCAACAACATTTCACAGAGAGTCAGCATCTCATAGTGGTGAAGAACCTTGGCAAAGGAATCATACAGTCTTACTTGGAATAAATTGCTTAACTCTTCTGTTTCTCAATTTCCTCATTTGTAAAAAGGGAATATCTACATACTGTATCCTATATCTACATCATAGGGTTGTTGTGAAGATTAAAATGACTCATATCAATCTTAAAAGACAGTGTCAGTTCCATAGTATATATCCAACCAATGCTATTTTTTGTCATTATTCACAAACAAAAATTCAGCAAACTCTAGGTATTGAATGCCTACTATGTATGAGAGGCTTGGGCTACAATTGACATCAGTGCTTTACTTTCACTATTAAATATTAACATTTATATTAATATTAAATAAATGCTGTAACAAACTAGCATATAGAATAAGTTTAGTCTTTAGTTCTTAAAATTCAAGTCTTTTAGCACTAGTTCCAGGATTTTGCTATTTTACCTTTGTCATTTCAGCCACACCTTGTGTTTTGCATAATAAATTGCTGCTATCATTGCCTTCTCTCTAGGATGAATGTAAAAGTTGGATCACACTTTTTTTGTTTTTTTGCGGTACACGGGCCTCTCACTGTTGTGGCCTCTCCCGTTGCGGAGCACAGGCTCCGGACGCGCAGGCTCAGCGGCCAAGGCTCACGGGCCCAGCCTCTCTGCGGCATGTGGGATCTTCCCGGACCGGGGCACGAACCCGTGTCCCCTGCATCGGCAGGCGGACTCTCAACCACTGCGCCACCAGGGAAGCCCTGGATCACACTTTTGACACTTGACTATGGAGTTGCCTGCTAGTCACCTTTGAACCTTGACAGCAAATCCAGTCAACTTAAGAGCATTTTAATGTACCTATGTAATTCCTTAGAATTTAAGATTAGGAGACAAAAGCGGGTCTTGTGACCTTCATGAGTAGTATTCAGTGGTTGCTCTGGAAATGATAGAATTAGTTTAATTTTAGCTGCAATTTGATTGAAATGTTTTCCAGCTTAAAATCAGATATTTGACCAGCGCCTACAATGTGAGGGAGGTTATATGCAGTGCATTTCTAATGCAATAGAAATGCAGTCGAGTCAAATAAAATCATTTTGTCGTCAGTAATCAGGAAGAGGTTGCCCTAGATGTTTTAGATTCCAATTTTTAATTGAACAAGAAAGCTTAAGTGTAGAGTAGTGTAGAGTATACACGACTCAGCTCTTTTTATGTAGGAAAAAAGTGCACTATTTTACTTCACTCTGACCTTGAGTCAAAGTTTTGTGAAGAATATGATTCTGAGTGGATTGAGGGTGAAATGAGATGAAAAAGAGGGAAGAGCTGCTTTTAACATGACCAGATGGTAATTTTTACTAGTTGGCAGTGTATTAAAACACATTTTCTGAAAGGAAACTATACATTATAGACTGGCATCACTAAATGTGTAAAAGCCTCCCAAAAATAGATAAAAATATTCTTTAGCTTTGAAGTAAAGTTTTGATAAACTTGTATGAGTGTATGGTTATCTGTAGGGTAAAGATAGCAATGAAGACTAACCGTACAATCAAAGGTCCTAGAGGAATTAGCACTGAATTGACAATATCTAATCTCCGATGTTATATCTTGCAAAACATGAATCATGTTCTTTGTGCTGGTTCCAGGATAAACCAGGTGTAACAGTTCAGTATTAACTGCTTTCTTTCCCTACTGAAATCATGATCAGTCTCACTAATGCACACCCTAGATTTCCCAACTAAATTTTTGAAATCAACTAAATTTTAATCATCACAGGGGGTAGTCATCTTGGAGTCTGCTAAATTATTCATTAAATAGCTTATTGCTGTTCTTTATGCATACTGAGAAAGTTGCAATGATATAACCTGAAAACATTAAAACTCACTTGCCAAAAGTCCAGAAAACACAAATATTTAATTACTCATGAACAGTTTCTCTATAATCAGTTTCATGTATCTTATTTTTGGCATAACTACTCTGATTATGCCAAAATAATTAGGCAGACACAGTGACTCTGCCTAATCCTTCGATCATTGACATGGTGGGTCTGATAAACTCTTTAAAACATGTTGGTAATTTTTAAACCTTTCTAGTAGTGGAATATATAAATATTTTATCTGGAAATGACTGAAACACTAAGTTAACACACCACTGCAAGTTACAATCAGAGCAGTCTCACATTTTGGTAAAGGCTACTGTAAAAATTTTATAATATTGAATAGACACAATGTATTCTTCCAAGGTGTATGGATCAAATCAGAGCAGATTGCATTGTTGAGCAGCCATATATGCACTGTTTAGAAGCTCATTGCTTGAAAGGAGTTTTAAACCAATTATTGAGTTGATTTCTCTTTCACTCTAGTTTTTGTAATAATCAGTATGATAAAAGTGAAATGCGCATCATGGTGATTTCTTTTTTTCATTAATTGTAAGAAACCCAGTGTGATATTTCTTCTTTACTTGAATTTTTTAAAGCATGATTGGAAAAATGACTATAACACAGATTAGAATCTCAAGATACATTACATAAGATAGAGAGAGCTGAGAGCATTTCAATACTCAGTACTATAAGAGAAGCATAAGTATTTTAAAATAAATTTTTAGCATACATCTTACTTTATAATGCAGTCATTTATTCAGGGGTGAACATAGTTCATCTTATTTAATATAGCTTATCAAGGTAATAACAATAATAATTTAAAAATAACCAATATTTTTTTGTGCATGCTATGTGCTATAAACTGTTTTGTGCAGGTGTACATCTGTATTATACATGCCCTTACATGCTTAACTCTCACAAGAAATTTATGAGGCAGAGAGAAGTTAACTGGCCAACTTGCACAGCTGGTAAGTGATAGAAGACCTAAGATCCCAATCCAGGCAGACTGGCTGCAGAGTCTGTGTCTGACCATCATAAGATACTGCTTTTCTAAAATATTAGAAGAATCTAATTGTCTACAGTGCTTTCACCTTAGTTGGTGGCATATTTTATATATTGGTGTATTTTACAAGCATAATATACACTTGAAACATCAAGATAATGCTGGTTTATTTAAATAAGCACCAGTCCTACTAAAGATCTATAATCCCTGTTAATATCTGTGTTTCTTTGGAGATCTTTATTTCAGTCATGCAAAATATACATACACACACAGTGCAGACAGCAGAAGCAAGAAGAACTACAATCCTGCAGCCTGTGGAACGAAAACCGCATTCACAGAAAGACAGACAAAATGAAAAGGCAGAGGACTATGTACCAGATGAAGGAACAAGGTAAAACCCCAGAAAAACAACTAAATGAAGTGAAGATAGGCAACCTTCCAGAAAAAGAGTTCAGAATAATGATAGTGAAGATGATCCAGGACCTCGGAAAAAGAATGGAGACAAAGATCGAGAAGATGCAAGAAAAGTTTAACAAAGACCTAGAAGAATTAAAGAACAAACACCTAGAAGAATTAAAGAACAAACAAACAGAGATGAACAATACAGTAACTGAAATGAAAAAGACACTAGAAGGAATCAATAGCAGAATACCTGAGGCAGAAGAACGTATAACTGACCTGGAAGACAGAATGGTGGAATTCACTGCTGTGGAACAGAATAAAGAAAAAAGAATGAAAAGAAATGAAGACAGCCTAAGAGACCCCTGGGACAACATTAAACGCACCAACATTTGCATTATAGGGGTCCCAGAAGGAGAAGAGAGAGAGAAAGGACCCAAGAAAATATGTGAAGAGATTGTAGTCGAAAACTTCCCTAACATGGGAAAGGAAATACCCACCTAAGTCCGGGAAGCACAGAGAGTCCCAGGCAGGATAAACCCAAGGAGAAACATGCGGAGACACATAGTAATCAAATTGACAAAAATCAAAGACAAAGAAAAATTATTAAAAGCAACAAGGAAAAACGACAAATAATATACTCCCATAAGGTTAACAGCTGATTTCTCAGCAGAAACTGTACAAGCCAGAAGGGAGTGGCACAGTATATTTAAAGTGATGAAAAGGGGCTTCCCTGGTGGTGCAGTGGTTGAGAGTCCGCCTGCTGATGCAGTGGACACGGGTTCATGCCCCATTCCAGGAGGACCCCACATGCCGCGGAGCAGCTGGGCCCGTGAGCCATGGCCGCTGAGCCTGCGCATCCGGAGCCTGTGCTCCGCAACAGGAGAGGCCACGGCAGTGGGAGGCCCACGTACCACAAAAAAAAAAAAAAAAAAAAAAAGTGATGAAAGGGAAGAACCTACAACCAAGATTACTCTACCCGGCAGGGATCTCATTCAGATTCGAAGGAGAAATCAAAAACTCTACAGACAAGCAAAAGCTGAGAGGATTCAGCACCACCAAACCAGCTCTACAACAAATGCTAAAGGAACTTCTCTAGGCAGGAAACACAAGAGAAGAAAAGGACCTACAAAAACAAACCCAAAACAATTAAGAAAATAGTAATAGGAATATACATATCAATAATTACCTTAACTGTGAATGGATTAAATGCTCCAACCAAAAGTCACAGGCTTGCTGAATGGATACAAAAACAAGACCCATGTATATGCTGTCTAAAATATACATACATAGGTCATTTTTATTTTGATTCACATAATAGGGTAATGTATACAGTGATGAGAAAATTATTTTTCATGTAATCATGGAAATTTTTCTTTATGTATTGTGTCTCTGTAGTAAATTCTGTGACTGACCCTGCTCCACCTGACAAATATCCCTATTCATTCTGTTATGGTTCTCTCTTGCTTCAGGCTGGCCAAAAGGCCTAATACAGGCAATAATAAGTAGAAAACAAAATGGTAATTGTACAGAATTCTCTATGTGTGAGGTCTATGTAAAATTATACACACACACACACACACACACACGTACATATAGTGGTAGAATACACTTAACATAAAATTTACCATCTTAACCATTTTTAACTGTATGATTCATTGGTATATTAACATTGTTATGCAACCATCACCACCATCCATCTCCAGAACTCTTCAGTTTGTAAAACTAGAACTCTATACCCATTAAGCAAAGCTCCCCATACCCGTCTCCCCACAGGTCCTGGCAACAACCATTCTACTTTTACTCTCTATGATTCAGACTACTCTAGGTATCTTATATAAGTGGGATAGTACAGTATTTTCTTTTTGTGATTGGCTTATTTCACTTAGCACAATGTCTTCAAGTTTCCTCCATGTTGTGGCATATGTTAGAATTTCCTTCCTTTTTAAAGCTGAGTAATATTCCTTTGTATATGCCACATTTTGCTTAGCAATCCAACAATGGATATTTGAACTTCCATGTTTTTAGCTGTCATTTTGAGTATATACCTAAGAATGGAATTGCTTGATCATATGGTAATTCTATTTTTAATTTTTTGAATAGCTACAATACTGTTTACATAGCAGCTCTACCATTTTACATACCCACCAACAGTGCACAAGGGTTCAGATTTCTCCACATCCTTACCAAAACTTGTTATTTACTGTGCTTTTTTACTTCTTTATTTTTTGGTAATGGTCATCCTAATGGGTATGAGTTATTATCTCATTGTATTTTGATTTGCATTTACCTAATGGTTAGTGATGTTGAACATCTTTTTATGTGCTTATTGGCCATTTGTACATCTTCTCTGTAGAAATGTCTATTCAGGTTCTTTGCCCATTTTTGAATCAGGTTGTTTTCTGTTTGTTTAGTTTTAAATATTCTCTCTTTATTCTGGATATTAATCTCTTGTCAGATATTTGATTTACAAACATTTCTCTCATTCTGTGGGTTATCTTTTTTATTCTATTTGTAATGTATTTTGATGCACATATTGTGGTTAAAATATTATATGATTTTATTATACATATCATCTGGTATACATGCCTCCAGGGTATAGGTCTAGGTGTCTAAGAGAACCACTGGGTCAGAGATATGGATATCTTTAATTTGAAGGAAAAAAATTTAATTTTCATGAGATCCAGTCTGCTAGTTTTTCTTTTGTTGCCTGTTACTTTTGGTGTCATATCTAAGAAATGTTTGCAAATCCAATGTTATGAAGCTTTTGTTCCATGTTTTCCAAGAGTTTTATAGTTTTAGGTCTTATTTTACATCTGTGATCCATTTTGAGTTAATTTTTATATTAGGTAAGTGTTCAACTTTATTCTTTTCCATGTGGATATCCAATTTGCCCAGCACTGTTAGTTGTAAAGACTGTCCTTCGGTTGAATGGTCTTGGCCTCTTTGTGAAAAATCATTTGAAAAAGCTTATTTCTGGGCTGTTAATTCTGTTCCTTTTGTCGATATGTCTGTCTTTAGCTAGTACCACATGGGAGCTTTGTGGTAAATTTTGAAGTCAGGAAGTATGCCACTTGGTTTTGTTCTTTATCAATGTTATTTTGTTTATTCAAAGTCCTTTTGAGACTCCATATGAATTTTAGAATACATCTCTACTTCTGCAAAATGTTTCATTGAGTTTTTGATAGGGATTGAACTGAATCTATAGACTGCTTTGGGTAGTATTTACATTGAGCATAGGATATCTTTCCATTTATTTAAGTCTCTAATTTCTTTCTATTTATATCTTTATATCTTTAAATTCTTTCTAAAATTCTTTGATTTATTTACTCTTTTGTAGTTTTCATTGTACAAGTCTTTTACTTCTTTGGTTAATTCCTTAAGTATTTTATTTATTCTTTTTGATGCTATTTAAGATGGAATTGTTCTTATAATTGCCTTTTCAGAATGTTCATTGTTAGTGTATAGAATATAATGGATTTTTGTGTATTGACTTTGCTGAATCAGTTTTAGTTATAACAATTTTTTGTGTAGATCTTTAGGATTTTCTGTGAGTGCAATCACGTAATCTACAAAAGAGATAATTTTTACTTCCTTTCTGATTGAATAGGTTTTACTGCTTTTTCTTGCCTAATTGCTCTGGCTATTTAATTTTGTTGACTAGAAATGGTGGCAGTAGGTATCCTTGCCCTGTTCCTGATCTTGGAGGAACAGCTTTTATTCTTTCATCATTGAGTATGACATTTGCTGTGAATTTTTATATATGGCTTTTATTATATTGAGGTAGTTGTCTTCTATTCTTAGTTTTTTGAGTGATTTTTATCACTAAAGGACATTGACTTTTGACTAATATATTTTCTGCACCAGTTGAGATGATTGTTTTTTTTCTTCATTCTGTTAATGTGTTCTATTACATTGAACAGTTTTTGTATGTTGAAACATCCTTAAATTTCAAGAGTAAACCCCACTTGATCATTTTAATCTGCTGCTAAATTCATTTCACTGTATTTTGTTGAGGATATATGCATCAGTGCTAGTAAGGGATATTGGTCTATAGTTTTCTTTGCTCATAGTGTGTCTGGCTTTTGTATCTTAGTAATGCAGGTCTCACAGAATGAGTTAGGAAATGTTCTATCCTCTCCACTTTTACTGAAAAGTTTGAGAAGCATTGTTATTAGTTCCTCTTTAAATGTTGGTAGAATTTACCAGTGAAACCATCAGATCCAGGGCTTTCCTTTGTTGGTAGAATTTTGATTACTGATTTAGTCTAGTTACTAGTTATAGATCTACTCAGATTTTCTATTTCTTCATGATTTAGTCTTTGTAGGTTTTGTATTTCTAGGACTTGTCCATTTCATGTAGGTTATCTGATTTGTTGGCATACAGTCATTCTTAGTACTCTCTTATTATTTTTATTTTCTGAAGAATGGGCAGTTATGTCCCCATTCTCATTTCTGATTTCAGTAATTTGAGTCTTCTATTTTTTTTCCTTAGTCTAGCTAAAGTTTTGTCAATTTTATTGATCTTTTTAAAAAACTTTTGGTTTTATTGATTGTCTCTGTTGTTTTCTATTCTCTGTTTTGTTTATCTGAGCTCTGATCTTTATTATTTCCTCCTTTCAGCTAGCTTTCAGTTTAGCTTCTTTTTCTAGTTCCTTAAGTTGTAAAGATAGTTTGTTAATTATTTCTTTCTTTTTAATGTGAGCATTTATAGCTATAGATATCCCCTTTAGCACTGCTTTCATTGTTTCCTATGTTTTGGTAGGTTATGTTTTCAATTTCATTAGTCTCTAAGTAGTTTCTAACTTCCCTGTGATTTCTTCTTTGAGCCATTAGTTGTTTAAGAGTCTGTTGTTTAATTTTCACGAATTTGTGAATTTTCCAGTTTTCCTTGTGTTATTGATTTCTAACTTTGTTCTGTTGTGGTGAGAGAAGATATTTTATATGATATACATCTTTTAAAATCTGTTGAGATTTAATTTGTTATGCCCAGTATATTTTTAACGTACAATATTATAAAAATTATTTCTAATATGATTTGAAATCTTATGATGTAGGATATGTTTATAAATCAAATGTAAAAGGCTGCTTTCTCTTGGTTTTGTATTATAGATCAGGCTGACATTTCATTACATCCTAATATATTTGTTAACCTTAATGAAGTTTCTTTTCTCCTCTGTTTTTCCATGAACTATTGCATTACATAACTAAAAGACCCCTATATATCATGGACATTTCTAGAAATTGGTTAATTCAATAAAGTGATCTTGCTTCTCAAATACAACTTATAATAACTAGTATGTCAATAAATCCCACTGAATATTAAACTATTTTATAATGTACAGCCAAAAAAAACCCTAGATGTCAAAAAATTGTAACTCTCCTAGGCTTGCAGGTTTTCAAAGATCAGGTTGAAGATAAGTCTGAATACTTTTAGGGAAGATTTGTTTCTCACACTTCTCTGCTCCCACTTCAGCTTTGCTGGAGCTGTGTTAACATTATGAATAATGCCAATACCAAAATAAAATTTAAAGGCAACCTACAAAATTCATAGAGATATCAGAGGGACTGTGGATGAAGAATTGGATTAACATATGAGAAGTTGTAGAAGTATGACTAAGAATGTTTAATATAAATTCTGATATTGGTGACAATGTTTCATGTGGACAGTTTATTTGGTAGTATTTCTGCCATGATGTTACTGATCACAGGTTGATTGCTTAGTTGGTATGTTTTTCGTTCATTCATCCTTGAAATAAATAATTTATTTCTTAAGATAAAAGAAAATTGTCAAAAGGTCATCACTACAGAATTTCTAAAATAACTTTTTATTTTTTTACTAAAAATCGTTGAATCCATTAAAAATTAAACAGACTTAGAAAGTGTGATTCTAATACTTTGGTCTCTCTCTGTCATGCAAGTTCCTGAAAACTCTATTTAAGGGGTAAGAGGATTATAGTGGTTAGAATTTGAAGAGTAAAGAGTTTGGTCTGCGTCACCACGTCATTTGCTTTTGTCCATGTATTTGTTGGGCTCTGGCTCTGGAACGATATGGTGAAACATGGGAATAACCAAAACTTTGTGAAATATGTTTACAAAGAAATATCTTCTAAAGATGGCTCATTTTTTAACTTCAAGCTGCATTGAGATAAGGTGTGTTAATGCTCAATTTAATTTTATCTGGGGTTATGTAACTAAATGGTGTTTTTTTTTTTACCTTATAAGATATTATAAAATAGATTAGCCTTTTTGTGGTCCATTGCTAAAATGGAAATAAGTAATTAGATTCTTTTGAGTTTGAGGAACAATGCTGGGCTGGTATATCATTGTGGGGGGTTGAGGTAGGAGTATTTTATGCTTTAAACTAAATCACAAAATAAAATAAACATCCATTGTTTTTGTCCTTCATCTTGTAACTATGGGTATAAAAGAAAAGATTCATAATGGCAGATAAGGAATTAATAGCACTAGTCCCTTAGCTAAGTGCCTTCTAACTTTTAAAATTGTAGGTCAGAGTTCTCCTTTGCTTGTTAACTATACTACTTTACCACCTGTGGGAATTTTTGTTATTAAGTAATTGTGGTAGGCAGGATATGTGTGGAAATGAAGCTTCTTACACTTTTGGCTCATTACACTCTTACAGTAATCCACATTGTGGCAATGAGAAGTGACAGGCAGTCATCATGTCCAGGAACACACAGCACCATGTGGTCCATTGATTAATCAGCAAATCCCTTCTATTTCCTCACTTTTCTTTTCAAATTGCTCCCAAACTCAAACCCTCTACCAAGATAACATTTGACAGAATATATGTTGCTTTTTTTTTTTTTTTTTTTTTGCGGTACACGGGCTTCTCACTGATGTGGCCTCTCCCGTTGCGGAGCACAGGCTCCGGACGCGCAGGCTCAGCGGCCATGGCTCACGGGCCCAGACGCTCCGCGCATGTGGGATCTTCCCGGACCGGGGCATGAACCCATGTCCTCTGCATTGGCAGGCGGACTCTCAACCACTGCACCACCAGGGAAGCCCTATGTTGCTTTGTTTACCATTACTGTTTACTTTATTTAAAGATTTCTGTTTTCATTATAATGATCTTAATGTACAGGACCTGCTACATGACAATATGGAGCCCTTTGTTTAAAAATATGAAGAATATCTAGACAGCAACAGCAGAAAATTTAACAGGTGCAGGGCCTTTACTAAGCCCAGGGCCCTTTGTGACTGCCCATGAAGCTAACCCAATTAACACAAAGCATCCATGCCAAGATAAATCTGGAGTGTTATCAGGGCAGTTTTTTTCTGAGCTGGACTGTTTGCTCCATTTATTCAAACTCCACTTTTAATTGTGTCTTACTTCATTCTTGTAATTAGAATGTTGGCACTCTTAAGCCTTCTTCAATTTTTAAATAAATCTTAGTGAGTAAGACGTATCTTCATAACTCTACTGATTTAGGACTTTCTATATATTTAATATAGCATGTGTAGTATTTGAAACTATTTATAATCATTTGACTATAACTTTACCCATTGTCTAACATTATACACTGTAAAAAAGCTTCTTAATATCTTTTTTCCTCCTAAAATACAGGATATTATATTCTGCTACATATGATCCAATATTACTCTATATGCTACATGATCCTTGCCAAAATTTGTATTTCTTTATATTATTAAGCTAATAATGCATCCTTCATATCACTGTTTCTTGAACAATACTCTCCCTTCATATCTCATTCAATAAATCATATAAGTGTAATATTAAATTATGACCTAATTATATCATCTCTTTATTTGTCCACCATTTGCCATTTTAACTTAGTTGCCCAAGCTTTAATATAGAACATCATGTAATTAGGTCTGATCAATATAAGTATTTGTTCTAAATAATATTGGGAATGTATATATCCATTATAGATAAATTTTTAATACTTTTAAAATTGAACTATTAATTGACTTAAATATTATTTTAATTTCAGGTGTACAACATAGTGATTTGATATTTTTATAAATTACGAAATGATCACCATGATGTCATTATACAAAGATATTAAAATATTGACTATGTTCCCTATGCTGTACATTACATCCCTGTGACTTATTTATTTTATAACTGTAAGTTTGTACCTCTTAACCCCTTTCACCTATTTATTCCATCCTCTCACCCTTCTCCGTTCTGGCAACCAGCCATTTGTTCTCTGTATCTATGAATCTGTTTCTGTTTTGCTATGTTTGTTCATTTGTTTTTTTTAGATTCCACATATAAGTGAGATCATATGGTATTTGGCTTTCTCTGTCTGACTTATTTCACTTAGCATAATACCCTCTGTGTCCATCCATGTTGTTACAAGTGGCAAGATTTTAATTTTTTATGGTTGAGTAATATTCCATTGTGTCTATATGCCCCTTATTCTTTTCACATTCATCTTGGACAGTTAGCGTGCTTCCATATGTTAGCTATTGTAAATAATGCTGCAGTGAACATTGGGGTGCATATATCTTCTGGACTTGGTGTTTTCATGTTCTTTGGATAAATACCCAGTAGTGAGATTTCTGTATCATATAGTAGTTCAATTTTTAATTTTTTGAGGAAATTCCATACTGTTTTTCATAGTGGCTGCATCAATTTATATTCACACCAACAGTGCATGAAGGTTCTCTTTTCTGCACATCCTCTCCAACATTTTTTATTTCTTGTCTTTTTGATGGTCACCATTCTGACAGTATGAGGTGATATCATGGTGTTTTTTATTAGCGTTTCCCTTATGACTAGTGATGTTGAGCATCTTTTCAAATGCCTGTTGATCATATGTGTGTTTTCTTTGGAAAAGTGTCTATTCAGATCCTCTGCCTATTTTTAAACTGGATTGTTTGTTTTTTGATATTGAGTTGTATGTTCTTTGTATATTTTGGATATTATAACCCCTTATCAGACATATCATTTACAAATATCTTCTCCCATTCAGTATGTTGCCTTTAGTTTTGTTGATGATTTCCTTCGATGTGCAAAAGCTTTCTTAATTTAATATAGTCTCATTTATTTATTTTTGCTTCTGTTGTCTTTGCCTGAGGATACATATCCAAAAAAGTTGCTAAGACCAGTGTCAGAAAGCTTACTGCCTATGTTTTCTTCTAGGAGTTTTATGGTTTCAGGTAATTTTCAACACATTTTGAGTTTGATTTTGTATATGGTATAAGAATGTCATCTAGTTTAATTCTTTTGTGTGTAGCTGTCCAGTTTTCCCAACACTACTTATTTAAAAAGCTGTATTTTCCCATTGTATATTCTTGCCTCCTGTGTCATAGATTACCTGATCATATAAGTGTAGGTTCATTTCTGGCCTCTCTCTTCCATTCCATTGATCTGTGTGTCTCTTTTTGTGCCAGTACAAACTGTTTTGATTACTATACCTTAGCAGTATAGTTTAAAATCAGGGAGTGTGATATCTCCAGATTTGTTCTTACTTAAGATTGCCTTTGCCATTCAGGGTCTTTTGTAGTTCCATACAAATTTTAAGATTATTTGTCCTAGATCTATGAAAAATACCATTGGAATTTTGATAGGGATTGATTTGAATCTGTAGATTGCTTTGTAATCAACAATGTATGGACATTTTAACAGTGTTAATTCTTCTAATGCATGAGCACAGTATATCTTTTTATTTATTTGTGTTGTTTCCAATTTCTTTCATCAGTGTCTTAAAGTTTTCAGAGTACAGTTCTTTCACCTCTTTGGTTAAATTTATTCTTAGGTAGTTTATTCATTTTGTTACAACTGTAAATTGGATTGTTTTCTTACTTTCTCTTTCTGATAGTTTGTCATTAGTGTACGGAAATGCAGCAGATATCTGTATGTTAATTATGTCCTGTGACTTTAATGAATATATTTATTCATTCTAATAGTTTTTTGGGTTTTCTATATATAGTATCATTTCACTGCAAATAGTGACAGCTGTACTTCTCCTTTCTATTTTGGATGCCTTTTATTTCCGTTTCTTGTCTGATTGATGTGGCTAGGACTGTATTCAATAAAAGTGGTAAGTATGGACATCCATGTCTTTTTCCTGATCTTAGAGTAACAGCTTTCAGATTTTCACCATTGAATATCATGTTAGCTGTGAGTTTGTCACATATAGTCTTTATTATGTGGAAGTACGTTCCTTCTATAGCCACTTTGTTGAGTTCTTTTCATAAATGGTCGTTGAACTTTGTCAAATGCTTTTTCTGCATCTAATGAGATGATCGTATAATTTTTATTCTTAGGTTTTTTTCTTTTTGCTGTTCTAAATTGGGTGATTTCTACTATTCTGTCTTCCAGATTGCTAATCCATTCTTCTATATCTTCTAACCTGCTGCTGATTCCCTCTAGTGTATTTTTCATCAAAGTTATTGTATTCTTCAGCTGTAAATGGTTCTTTCTTATATTTTTTATTCTTAGTTGAAGTTGTTTTTTTTTGTGTGTGTGTGTGGTATGTGGGCCTCTCACTGTTGTGGCCTCTCCCATTGCGGAGCACAGGCTCTGGAAGCGCAGGCTCAGCGGCCATGGCTCACTGGCCCAGCCGCTCCATTGCATGTGGGATCTTCCCGGACCGGGGCACGAACCCGTGTCCCCTGCATCGGCAGGCGGACTCTCAACCGCTGTGCCACCAGGGAAGCCCTCTTAGTTGAAGTTTTCACTGTGTTCCTCCATTCTTCTCCCAAGTTTAGTGAGTATTTTTATGACTATTATTTTGAACTCTTTATCAGTTAAATTACTTATTTCATTAGAGTTTTTTGCCTGGGTTTTAATCTTGTTCTTCCGTTTGGAACATATCCCTGTCTCTACATTCTGTTTGACTTTCTGTGTTTGTTTCTATAAATTAGGTGAAACAGCTGCCTCTCCCAGTCTTGAAGGCATTGCTTTGTGTAGGAGAGTCCCCTGTATGGACTCCAGGTAGACAGAGCTGGAGTGCGTGTGGGCCAGTGGGTCCTATGGCATGCCTTGCCGGGGATGCCCTGGTGGGTTGGCTGGAACTGGAGTAGGTGCACGCCAGAGGGGTCCCAATATGTGCTGTGTCAGGCCCACCTTGGGGAGCTGGCTATAGCTGGTCTGGGCCAGGGGTCTGGGGTACACTGGGGCACCCTTGATGGCCTAGCTAGAGTGCTGGATTGTGTTCCTGCCCACATTATCAAGGTAGAGAGGCAATGCAAAACTCATACTCTCTGGTCCCTCTGATCCTACAGAGAGTTCCAGCAGTTCCCCACCTATTTTGCAGATGCTCTAGGATTAGTAAATGTGTTTCCTTCGCATGTAGTTTAGGTGCCCTTGAAACTGCTGTTTTTTCACTGTGCCCCTGGCAGGTAACTCTACACATGGGCCCCTCAGTGATATCTCACCCTACTGCAGGTCAGTGTATCAGAGGTGAAGTTCCCAACAGTACCGTGTCATCATCTCTCCAACCTGTCTCTGTTTGGTCCCTCTAACATTTATTGTGCAGAAGCTCTTCAGTCAGCCCTCAGTTCTTCTTCAGGAGGAATTGCTCTGCATGTAGGTGTAGGTTTGGTATGTCCATGGGAAGAGGTGAGTTCAGTGTCTTTCCACACCACCATCTTGGACCAGAACAACTCCCGTTACAGCTAATTTTAAGTGTCCTTGTTAATATTTCTGTTGCAGGATTTTTTTTTCAATAATATCCTTAGTAAATGTTGGTACAGTTTGAACATATCAAATGTAAAATCAGCAATATTGGACAGTTTGTTTCATTTATGAATTTCTTATCTGTCAAAGGTCAGCTTTTGACACCTGTGTTACTTGTGATAACCTGGGAGGTTCTTCAGTATATAATGATACCTTTAAATATGTCTCTGAACAAAGCCTTTGAAAATATTGCTTTTTTGGTCTCAGTGCCTAAGCCTTAACCAGTGCCTGATCACACCAGACCCAAGTCGTTTTGTCAGCATCCTTCACACCCTCCCTACCTCCTGTCTCTCACCATTCAATTTCATCTGTATTCCAATTTCAGGTTGATAAAGTTGAAGTACTGCCATCCTCATGTGTCATTTTGAATTAGTAATATAAGTACCTCCTGTGTCTGTGTTTGAAACTTTGGACTTTACATTGGACTTCCTCTTTTTCTTCATAGCATGCATCTTGGTCTGAGCACAGAGAGTTTATTTCTGTCTTTCTCTACTTGTGTCAAGCACCTCTTTTATTACTTGTTGTTCTGCCAACTCATATTTTCTTACTCTTTTAATACTTATTCTCCCTTTACAGCCTTCACTATTTATTTCAGCTTATATTTTCTCTCACACATCTTTAAACTTGTGTCATCTTTGTAATAACTACGAGAATTTAGTACAGTTGTCCCTTGGTATACATGGGATTGGTTACAAGGGCCCCCGTGGATATCAACATCTATGGATTCTAAATTCCCTCATATAAAATGGTGTATAACTGTCCACCCTCTTCCACAGGGTCTGCACCCATGAATTCAACCTACTGCAGGTTGAAATTCAATCTGCAGTTGTTTGAATCCATGGATGTGAAACATGCAGGTACAGAAGGCCAACTGTACATTTATTGAAAAAATTCCACATATAAATGGACCTGCACAGTTCAAACCTGTGTTGTTTAAGGGTAAACTGTATTTAATTTTCTTCTAGTTTGTATGCATGGAGGGAGGGTATGGGTACTTCATTTTTAAAATAAACATCTACTTTTACTCTCCAAATATATAATTTCAAATATAACATAATTAAATATATAAATTATTAGGATATTTTCTCTCTCTTAAAAATCATCTTTGCTTTGCAGACCATCTGCACAGAAATATGTGTTGCTTATAAAAGCCACATTCTTGACCTGTTATACTCCAACTGTTATCATGATGTATACATTGAAAAAGTAACTAGCTATGAAATAGTTGTTAGAGGGGTTCTATTAAAACCTCAGTCTTTAAAATTTTGTCAGATCACAGCTTTCTAAGGAGAGGAAAGAAAACCTACATGAATGATGGTGATACAATTAGTTTGTTATAAAAATAAAATAAACCTATTGCTTTACCGCAATGGATTTCAAATTCAACAAAATATATTTAGAAACAAGGTGTAAAATGTAAGTAACATGAAATAGGAGGAATTACAGCTAATATTTGTCAGGAGATTAATGTATACACATCTTACTGGCTGCTGTAGAAAATACAGTAGCATGTATTGTAAAGGTTAGAAATCTAATTTTATGAATTTTGTGTAGATATAGCAGTATTAAAATTTAACTGATTCTTGATAACTATAATCTAAGTAATCTGTTTACAGATCTTTCTCTTACCTTTGGTTAGATTCTTGTGAATTTATAAAATTATTTACGATATTTTCAATTCAAATGGCATGAGACCTTGGAAACACAGGGTACTAGGGATCAATATATAATAGATAAATGACTTGAACAGGCGGTACTTAATGCTTTTGCACGTTTTGGTCACTTGGGAGAGTTCATAGTTACTGAAGTTAATACCAATTAGAATAATGTTCACCTCAGTGACTAAAGAAACTAAGTCAAAAGACACCACCTCTTAGAAGAAAGCACAAACAGTATACATAGTGTCTTTAATTCAGTTCAGATTTCAGCCTGTCAGCAACAAGCTAAGTCCAGCAATAAGTTAACATTTGGGGATAAAAAAATTAAGGCTCAGCCTTATCTTTTAGTATGTGCTACTTTTGAGACGAGAGATCATCAAACACATTAGTGTAAGGTAGAGGACAAAGCCCTGGAGTGAAAAATACAAAGTTTGACTCAGATTTATTGCGATGTCCAGCAAGGCAAGTAACTTGTTCTCTGTTAGCCTCAGCTTCTTGATTTGCTACAGCTAGATACTTTGTAGGTTTTCCTCTGACTCAGACTTTAGTAGGGGTTGGCTTAAAGCAGTTTCTCTTTCAGCACTAACTTCATTTCTCTAGCCTTACTAGACTTTAGTCATGAATGTCAATATGCCATTAGATATTATACAGACACAAGGCTCCTTGAAGGTGGTCGAGTTTAGTGATCAAACAGGTTCTTAAGATTAATGTCTGGGTTCAAATCCCACATCCTCTGCTTTCTCACTGTATGATTTGGACAAGCTAGTTATTCTCGGAGCCTCATTTTCCTCATCTGGATTGTTTTGAAGATGTTAGAACTTTAAAAATATATATAAGATAAATAAAATTAAACAATATGTAAAAAATATAAGTCTCTGGCATATCCAAATCCTCAAGAATACTGGCCGTTATTATTATTTAGGAATACAAGAATAATGGAGTTTGACCAAGAGATCCTTGATAAATTTGAGTCAAATGGAAATTTTCTTGCTTCAGGGATGATTGAGAAAGCCGGACTTCTGAAAGAGCAAGGAAACTTTGGATAATGCATGGGAGGAGTGATAAAAAGTAGGCTACAGATTCAGAAATCAGTTCTCCGCTATTCACTGGTTAAGAGGATGAAGTTGTCTCATGTATGTATGCTAAGTTTGGAACATAGGAAGTATGCCTGAGATTTATAATACCTTAGGGATAACTGATACATCCAGAAATGCTCAGAATATATAAAAATAAAGGTATTCTAGGTTTTTACAGTTCCCCTAAACTTAGAGTTGACATTTCACTCCTCTGAAATGATTGAAAGTGGGAAAATAGCATGTTAAGCATTTACTTCTTTTTTAGAATAGTATAAAGAAAAAAACTAGCAACAAATAAAAAATATTCATATATTTGATCATTTTATAGCAACCCTTTGAAATTAAAGATCGCTTCGCATTCCTTTAAGAAATTTACATACAAAAGACAACAGCAATATTTGACTCCCAGTCTAATATCGTTCACCTCCTGAGAATACACATAAGCCTTCAAGAGAAGTGATTTGATCTTGTGCTGTGTCACCATAGTTGGGGGAAAAAAAAAACAGATTCACTATACATGAAAATGTCCTGAGTGATAAATGAGGGGGTTGTAGATGAAGAGATCATAGGAGATCATCGTCTGTGAAAAATGCTTTCCTTCATTTTTGGGAAATTGGAGTAGTAGAAATTAGATTAATTCTTGGTAATTTTGATTAAAAATGCTGTATATTAAAAGGAGTGTTCTTTTCTGTGACTACTTTCTACTTTAGATTCCTCAGTAAACATTAAGATGACAGTTAATTTCCTTTAATCAAAGCTTACTGTGAAGACACTACAAAATGGGTTCTCAGAATAATTGTTCTAAGCTAGGATCTCCGTAAATCCAAAAGTTAGTCATGAATTATTAAATGTTACAAAAGAAAAATAAAATATGCAGCTTTATTTTTAAAAAATAGAACTGCAATGTTTGAACAACAAAAAGAAATGATAATTCTGTGATGTGATAGAGATGTTAGCTAATGCTATAGTGGTAATTATTTTACAATATATAAGTATCAGATCATCACAGTGTACACCTTAAACTTACACATGTTATATGTCAATTATATTTCAATAAAGCTGGAAAAAATAATTCAAGATTGATGGATATTTTTTCTCAGCACTTTGAGGAGACTTTTATTGCCTCCTATAATTTTAAGACACTTTATTTTTTTAATTTTAAAAGCGAAAAACAGAAACCTAAAAGTATACAGTTAATAGGTTGACGATATAATGGGCTGAATTGTTCCCCAAAAGATGTTAAAGTCCTAACCCCCAGTACTGTAAATGTGATCTTGTTTGGAAATAACGTCTTTGCAGATGATCAAGTTAGGAGGAGGTCGGTAGGGTGGGTCTTAATCCAATATAACCGTGTCCTTTCAAAAAAATTTAGACATAGTGACACGCATGCACAGAGAGAAGATGATGCGAAGACACACGGAGAACCTTGTCTCCAAGCCGAGGAATGCTTGAGGTTACCAGAAGCCAGGGAAGAGGCATGGAACAGATTTTCCCTCACAGCTTTTAGAATGAACTAACCCTTGAATACCTTGATTTGGGACTTCTTCCTTCTAAAACTGTGGAGTATTTCTGATGTTTAAGGTACCCCTGTTTGGTACAACACTTTGTTATGGCAGCCCCAGGAGATTAATCTAGACACATATTTTAATCAGCAGAAGTAAAACCAGGGAACACTAGCACCTCCAGTTACCCATGAAGTACCCTATCATGTCTTTCCTGGGGTCTTTATGAGGCACTGCAAGCATTAAGTAGCAGTTTTGTAGACCACTATGTAGGCCCACCACTTCCTCACTCCTTTCCTGCACTGGCTCTCCCCGTCAAATATCTGCAGTGCTCACCAGGCAGTAGTTTTATTTCTGCTCGTGATGCTGGACACTGTGCCCTCTCTGAATCATGACAGCTCCCAACTCTCTAGGTAAATACCAGTGGACATAGCCACTGATGTGCTGGAGTCCTCAGTATGTTATATTCCACGCAAAAGTACAAAGAAGAGCTCTTTCAATTCCTACTGTTGTATTTAACACCAGGCAGGTGTCCAGGTAGTGCCATCAGTGCACCAGTGACTCAGAAATGTCAATGAAAATTATTTTCTGTTTAATAAGGTCACACTATGAAGTCAGACTTATAATCCATGAGTTCCTGGTTTTTTAAAATGCATTTTCCCAAGAGAATCCTCAAACCCCTACACAAAGACAATTTACCAAACATGGTAGTTAGAAATGTCAGTAATTGAAAGAAATAGACGCGGGACTTCCCTGGTGGCACAGTGGTTAAGAATCCGCCTGCCGGGCTTCCCTGGTGGCGCAGTGGTTGAGAGTCCGCCTGCCGATGCAGGGGACACAGGTTCGTGCCCCGGTCTGGGAAGATCCCGCGGCTGGGCCCGTGAGCCATGGCCGCTGAGCCTGTGCGTCCGGAGCCTGTGCTCTGCAACGGGAGAGGCCACAACAGTGAGAGGCCCGCGTACCGCAAAAAAAAAAAAAAAAAAGAAATAGACTCAAAGTGAGACCTCCCCAAAATATATATCAATGGCAAATAAGCACTGAAATTTGCTTGAAATCATTAGTCATTGGGAAAAATACAAACAAAAACCACAATAAGATGCTACTATATGGTTACTAGAATGGCTAAAATGAAAAATCACACAAGACACAGGGCTGTTGAGGATGTAAAGAAATGTAAACCCTCATGCATTGTTGGTGGGAATGCAAAATATTGTAGCTACTTTGAAAAACAATAGAGAAGTTTCTTTTAAACATATATTTATCATATGACTCAGCTCACGCCTAGGTATTTACTCAAGAGAAATGAAAATGTGTTCATACAAAAACCTGTTTGCAAATGTTTCTAGCAGCTTTATTCCTATAGCCCAAAATTGGAAATAACCCAGATGTCCATCCATTGGTAAATGGATAAACAAATAGAACACTACTCATTAATAAAAAGAATAAATCATAAGTATATATGTAACAACATATATAAATCTTCAAAGCATTACATTAAGTGAGAGAAAGCAGAGAAGACTATGTAGTATATGATGCCATCTGTATGATTTTCTGTAATAAGCACAATTCTAGGAAGAGAAATCTGATTGTAGTGGCCAGGGACTGGGTGTGGAATTGGGATGAGGATTGATTACAGGGGGGAACAGGGAACTTTTTAGGGTGATGGACATGCTCTGTGTCTCCATTGAAGTGGTTGTTACTGTAAACATATATCAGTATTCATCAAACTGAACATTGAAAAGAAGAAAATTGTGTTATATGTATATTGCACTTCAGTAAGCAGCAATAAAAATTGGATTTTTACCACAGTACAGGGATCTCATAACAAGTCCTAAATCCCTGTAATCAAGAGCTGGACTAAAGTCATAATGACAGATGAAACCAGATTGTTACCTTGAAAGCAGAAAGTATAAGAAATTCTATAGCTCGGTATTCCTATGATGGTACCAGTAGGAACTGAAAATTCTTGGGTTTTGGTTTTGTTTTGTTTTGTTTTAGGAGGGGAAAGGGACTCTTCGAATGAAGGTGGTTAAGGAAGCAGCCACTATTTATTTTGTGTGAACAGTTATATAAACTCAACATAACAGTTATCTATAAAAAATACTTTGGAGAGAGCCTAAAATCCCATCTGCTTTTTAAGAAGTGTATCATGGATAGACTTGATCTGCAAAATTTTTGCAGATTTTTGGGAAGCCAATAATTTCCTCTCTATATAGGTATCCCTAATTCAGGCTTTGGAAACTAGTGTTTCTAAATCTGCAACAAAATGATCCATAATTGAATCATGAGACACACAGTACTTTTCAAGATGACTCCTTTTGAGTGTTGAATGTATGTAGTTGATACAGCTGCTAACAGAAGAAACAAAATTTGGCAGCTTTTGAAATTTTAGTCAAATATGTAAGGCATTGTTTTATTTGATGGCATAGCCAAAAAATAGAGGAGTTCCCATGCTTCTTTTTAAAAATATTTCACGTAACCTAAGGAGGTATAAATCACTGGCTAAGATCTAAATAGATACATGGTTTGTGAGGAAACAAAAAAAAAATCCCATGTTGAAAATAATGAGGAAAAAATAAAAACAAGCTTGTTTTCTCCATTGTTCTTTTATTGTTATTGTTGTTACTTTAATTTTTTTCAGCATTTAAATAATATATCATACTTTTTTTACAGATCAATACTGGATTAATAATATTTGTAATTTCAGGACTATTATGTTTTCTTATACCTGAATCTTCAGATTGTTCTTGAATAATTTAAATTGCATTTTCAGGTTACATTCAACTTTGTTCTGATTTTATTAATATTTGAAATTGTTGTTTGAAGAGGAAATGGTATGTGATAGTGGAAATGGTGAGTGCTTTTAAATGGGGAATCCTGGATAGTCAAATATTGGTTCAAATTCTAGACCTTCCAGTTATAGCTGTTTCACCTAGAAAGCAGTGATGTATGTTTTGCATTATCTTTAGCCTTGATTTCCTCATTTGTAACATGGAAATAAAACATTTTACAAAATTTTATTGATGATGGAATGATATCTCACATACTTAGCACTCAGTAAATGAAAGCTGCTGACTTACTTATTGATCCGTTGATTCATCTAGCTGTTCACTTACCCTTCCTTTATTTTCTTTTCTGCAGACAAAACAAGGTTCAAGTTCAAATTCTAGACTGATATTGTATTAACTCTGTGACTTTTGACAAGTTACCGACTTTTCAAAGTCTAAATTTTCACATACATAATAGATAACTTATACCGTAAAGGAATATTATTAATATTAAAGAAAGTATATGTAAGAATCTAGCTTTGTGCTTGGAACATAGTAGGTATTCATTTATAATATTTACTGCTATTTTAATTTTTAGACTTATACTACATAGATTGTTTTAAGATTTGACCTTTTCAAAATATATTTTTTGTTGTTTAAAACATATCTTTTCCTGCATCAAAGCTACATCAGAAATTAAATGAAAATTTAATAGTTTTAAACAGATAATTGTCAGTGATTTTTGAATAAAAGACAAAAATCTCTAGGAAAAAATAACACAAAAATTATTAATGGTATGTTTAAGACAAACTACATATATGAGCATTATACATATGCTGGAAATGACTAGTTTTTAAGGTGCTGGTCATGAGGTGTTTTGATAATTGACATTATTCAGATAATTATTCTAATACACGAAGTGTGTCAAAACCATGGATAATGAGTTTAGCATAACATTTTTATCTGCATTGGTTTGTTACTTTATCCATTGTTACTGAATACATTGTGGTTATGCATTGTTATTAATTGTATGCATAGAATTTTTAAAAAATGTTCTTATGTAAATGAGATTATTTTACAGTATTAAAAGTACTATTTTCAGGGATCGTCACTTTTAACACATTTGTCTTATGAGATCAATTACTTAATATTTTTTAAAAAACTGAAACAGATCCCATTTGAAGTGAATATTTTTATTTTTAATTACTCATAGGATAGCCTCATTAATCTATGATACTATTCATTTTTCTTAGTAAAAGTTTTACCTCAAAATAACTGCTTATCCAAATCATACTTAAGTTGGACTTATATTTTAAAATAGATGAAAAGCAAGTATTTCCACAGAGGTAATCTTAAAATACCTTTTTGTGGATCTGGAAATTAAATAGTAAAAAAGAAAGAAGTAAACAATGCTACTTCTAAACATATTGCTGCCTCTGACATCAGAGGTAATTAGAGGAAATTAAGACAAGTGTATGGTATCATAGATGAATGAGGATACCCTATGAATACCTCAAAATGAAAATGTTTATTTCACACAGGAGCTGTATTTCATATTTTCAAAAAATTTGAAGTACAGTTGAGCCTTGCACAATACGGGTTTGAACTCTGTGGGTTCACTTATACATGGATTTTTTTTTTTTAAGTAAATACTACAGTTCTACAAAATTCACAGTTGGTTGAATCTCAGATGTATAACCACAGATATGAAGGAACTACGTATAGGGAGGATTGCCTGTAAGTTATTCATGCATTTTCAACTGTGTGGAGGGTCAGCACCCCTAACCCCCGCATTGTTTGAGTCAACTGTAATTTAACTCAAAAGAAAAAGAGATATTAAAATATGGATAATCCCTATAAGATAAAAACGTTCTCTCAAAACAAATCTTTGGAAATGGCCTTGTTGATCTTCATTTTAATTTGTAAGAATGCTTTAAAAAGTCACAATAGTACAATTAATTAAGGTAATTAGAGGAAATTATAAAGATAATGCAATGTTCAACAACTTCTAAAATTGCTGCTAATTTCACTTCTAGTTTTTACTAATTTCTATTCATACTGGTCTAATTTATGCTTCACTTTTTAATGAAGAATTGTACTATTAAAGGGAAGCACAGCTCTAAGGATGAGATGGTTTGACTTCTCATGATACAGTTTGGGGTAAACTCCAAAAGGCTTAGTACTAACAGTGTCAACACCACTTACTTCCAGCAAACACAATATCATACTTAATGTGAAAAAAATAATCAGACTTCTGTGGTGTGCCTTGCGAATTGAAATTCTTTCTATGAGGGCAAATACAACAGGTATTTGGAGCACCAAAATCCTCTGAACGTCAAAGTTTCAGGCATTCCTTTAGATTGTAAATTTCTGATTTTTTACCTAAGAAGACACATTAGAATTTTCTTTCTGTTTTACTTGTTAGCATATACAAATAGTATATTTCCAGTTACATTTAGTTCAGAAAGCTGCCAAACTTGTTTTCTTCCAGATCAAGCTTAAGATACTCAGTTGTTGCCCAACTTTTAGGTGTGCTCATTTTGTTTTTCACCCTTGACTTTGGAGGAGTTGGGCACATTATGATATTTCTGTTAGCTTGGAATGAGAAAGAAAAGTAGTTTAATTCAGGAAGTTTAATACTTGGTTCCCAGTTTTGTAGAATGTTATGGTTTACTATTTTCTTTCCACTTAACAGAAGGCATTTTGCTTCTTACCCAGATGCTGATCACAGATTTGTTACTGCCCTGAAAACATCCCTCCACTTAAAATTGCCTTATTTTTTTCTAAATTTTCTGAAGAGCAAGGGAAATTTGTGAAATATCAAGAGAATAGTGATTTCTGCTTCTTTCAGAAAATCAGGGTAGGAAATCCTAGGCATAAAACATACAACCTACTCTTTATTTTTCACATCTTTGTTTAAAATAAATTAAAAAAATAATGGTAAAAAAAACATACACGCTAATTTCATATTGGTTTATTTGATTTCTATTTATGGACAATATTTAAAGAAATTCTCCTTCGTATACATATTACTTTGGAAAATGAAAGTATATAAGAATGCTAGTTGCTGAAGCTTTTGTGTTCTGGAAGAGTTCATGAGTATTTCTTTAAAGGTTGGCACAAAAGAAGAAAATTTATTTCCAACATTTTAAGCTTTGACTCTACACTGTAGTTCTTTTTTAATGACATAAATTAGTTTTTCATTTGAGTTCTTCATTGAAAATTGGTCCACTTATTTGCTGAAAAGAAGCTTTAGTTTTGCGTTTCTCTTTTATTGGTCAATGATTAAATTCTCCTGTGTTGTAATGTTTCACTGATATTCAAGAAATTCTAGAAAATTCATTAAAATTATATTATTTGAGTTGGACAAATGTAGACACCTGTACATGTGAAAACCTTTTCTATAAAAGTGCCTTTAAAAATTAGTAAAAATCAACTTAGAAACCTAGCATGCTTGGGACATGAGTGAGTCCAGAGGAGAGAGGTACCGGGGGAGGTCAGACAAGGAGGCATTGGAAGGGGATTTGAATTTTATAATTATGATGAGGGCCAGTGGGCTATTTAAGAAAGGAATTGACAGGACTTGAACATACAGAACTGCGTGCTCTGTAAATGTAGCAGTGGTAGTGCTGCCTGTCTCTTGGTCCCCAAGCCAGAGCACAGGCTCCAAATGAACAATTCCTCCTCCACTGATGAGAGGGGTTTACCCACTCAGCTAGAGGTATGACCTTCTTGGCATCACTGTGAACTCCTTGTCACTGTCCCAGAGGCTTCAAATTAACATTCATGACCCATAAAGAGCCTGATTTCCCCAGGGTCATTGAACACAGTGTTTGGCCCTACTAGGCTGAAAGCCATACAGTATAAATTGTTTTGCTACCGTTTCTAAACATATCTACCTAACTGATTTACTGTGTTGACCAGATGCTCACCTTGAGTATGGGTATGTTCACAAAAATGTTTTTTAAAAAACATTTTAAAAAGCACAGTTTTTATGTATGATTAACTTTTTCCTATCAAGATGCTAAAGGAAGATGTTGAAGTACCTTCCTATTGTAAATTCATAGCAGTGTATGAAATGACTTAGAGAAAAGTGTTGGGATGAACTTAATTACAATTGCCATCTTATAAGTCCAGACATGTAGCCTGTTGAAATTATAGTTTTGAGAAATTTGCAGTGTAAAATTTTGATATGAATATGCAGAGAATAAAACAGATATGGCGCACCTTGAACTTTGGAGCTCACGTAGTTTTTTATGTATAAATTTAGTCCAAAATATTACCCAAAATGCATCCTAGAGCTTGGAGATGTTTGGAAAAGAGAAGACCCCCTAGAGCCCAAAATTATTAGGTAGAGTCTGTAAATGGACACAGAAAATATAGGTTCGGGGGAAATATAGGAGGAGAGCAAAAGGAGAATTTACAAATGGGAAGAAATGAATTTAGGAGAATTAAAAACAAAGGTAGAGAAAACTCTGAAAGGAATCTCAACATAGCATTCGTGTGGGCATTGTGTTCCTCAATTAAAATTTTAAGAATGCAATATTGTTCCCAGCTGTCTGTCTCCCTTTCAGCACTACAGCTCAGTGACTTCCTATTATGGCATCATCAGTTCTCTTCTCAGGAAGTAGTGTTACGCTGATTCAAAGCTTAGTTGTTCAGTGAGAAAGCAGTTATATCCAGAATTTTTAATGTCTATTTTAATTTATAAGGAGTGATACAATTCTTGCCAAGCAAGTAATCTGAATTCATCAAGATTGAATTTTATTTTATATCTCTTGAGAGGTAGTGAACCACTCTTTTGGGGAGGCATACATTAGGATGATAGCCAACATCCATTCACTCTAAAGTAAAGCCTTGTGTATAATAAATTATTTGTCATAATTCTAGGAATGACATTTTAGCACTTACAAACACTAACTGTATTATATCCCAAGAATAAAATATTAAGCTATATCTTTAATGTCAAAATAATGTTTAAAGAAAAACTGTAACTGTAGTCTCTAATATATTAAAATGTGGTTTATTACATAATATTTTGTGTATCAATCCCTACAAGAAAAACAACTTTTTAATTTCAAATCTTCTTTGGCTTATGCACAATAAGACTTGATAAAATATTTAAGAAGTATAAATATTTGACAGGATCTGTTTCCTTCAAATTAGTTTTTAATTAATTCAATAAGCATTAATTGATGACCTATTGCATACAGTGCATTTTCCTGGTACTGGGTATATTTGATTTTTGTCCTGAGGTCATGAATCAGATTTGTTCCTGGAGGATGTGATTTATTAAATGTTTGAGAGGTTTTTTTTTTTTTTAATGTAAGCAAACTAAATAAGTTAATAAATAAATGCCTAAATTCCTAAAAAAAAAAAAAAGTAGTATTATTTTGAGAAATTATGTAACTTCTCCAATCTCTAGTTTCTTCCATTGGGAAAAATACCTAGTTCAGAGTTAAATGATATATAAGGGCAACTGGAACATAGTAGGTAGTGAATAACTTGAGTTGATATGAATCTCTGCCCTCATGCATTGTATTATCCTGTGTACTCATAACCTTTAAATCTGTTATATTCTGGTCTTGGACTCCCTTTTCTGTAGCCTTATATATTTAGATTAGATTAGGATAAAAATAGCAGTATGTAAGTTTTTCCTTAACTTTTTCATGGTTATTTTCAGATTTACATTTCCCTGTTGACCAAATTATAAATGGCTACATATAAAAATATACCTTTCTGGAATGTTTTATCTTTTAAAATTTTAAAGCGACTTATATGCATTTATATGCAAAAATGATATGAAATATGCATATATTCACATATTATATTCATCTGAAAAATATCTACTGAAATTTAGAGTTTGCAGTTATGTTACATAAAGAGTTGAAATTGCAAATAGAAAAAGACATCCCAAAAATTGGGTTGAATTTCCACCTCAGAATTATATGCAGTCCTTCATTAATAGAATGACAGATTTTGTGAGTTTTAAATTAAATAGTTTGTATATAATTACATTTTATACAACTGTATCCATCAACAATTTATATTAAAGACTAAATTAAGCCATACATCAGACGAAAAATAGCGAATTTCTTGTGTTCTGGTGTGGAAAGAAAAAGACATTTTTAGTACAAAATTTACTATGCAACACAAAATGGACAGATGGTATGCACAATCCATTTGTTGAAAGGCTCCTAGTTCTGTGCATTGGAAGAAAACTAGGTGACAAGTTAGGCAGCAGTTTTATCTAAGACATTTTCAAATTGCATATAACCTGAAAGATCTCGAAGATGGCTTCCAACTAAAACAAGCCACTCTTAATCAAAGGCTCAAGATTACACTATTAATAATCACAAATATTTTGTCTTTTCAGGCTTAAAAATCCCTTCTTTTCTCACTTTCAGTTTTTACAGGAGTTTTGCTTACAAAATCTTATGTTTTTTTTTATTTTTTCCTCTTTGCTGGATGGATTGGCAGCAAAGATGAGAGAGTAACTCCTTGCAGTTGGTGATTTTCCCAAGATCACAGAGCTGGTAAATACACCACGTGGTTCAAATAAAACATGAGAATCTAGTAGCGGGTACCTAAAAATGAGCAGCATTGCAACTATTGTCATAACAAAAATATCCCTCATTTTATTAGTTTGGCTGATTACTGCAATAATCATGAATTCATGCATTATACTATGAGAGAATTAAAAACAAAAAAATTCATGTTTTTAATTTTTTTTTTCTTTATGGTATGCATCTGCTTGGGACAGACTATGCTTTTTAGGTGAACAACTTTATCCTGCAGTAAGAATCTCTAGAGATGTGTGATGTCAGAACTCAGTTGGACTTGATAGTTTAAAGTCTTTGTAGTAAAATACTGAATCTATTCCTAAACAATACGTGAATGAGATTTGGCATAAAAACTATAGTATACTTTAACATATTGGTGCCTAGCTAGGGTATTAATTCACAGGAAAAATATTTGGCATTTTCCAGTGTCAGACATTTATTTGAAATCGGTCTGTCTTTTTGGTAGAGATACTTTAAATAAGGAATCTGGGGAAAGAATTATGGTTCTATGTTGACTTAAAGAAGAAGACTGCTCACCGAACTTATTTAAATGGATTATTTTTTATTAGTTTGGCATAATCTCAATTTTCTAGAAAAAACATAAACTGGAATATGCAAACTCTCATGCTGTGGACCATATTTAAAGACAGTAAAAAATTGAAATAAAATGCCAAGATATCGATGGGTACCCATCTGTGCCTAGTAGGATCTCAGTTTTACCTGAGCACCCTTCAGTACTTGAATATGCCCCAGAAGGCAATGATTTTTAATACATGCTCACTTTTTCTATTACTGAAAATAATTTACCAGGGAAAGGGGCAAAATGAAGGCTAACTTATTAAGAGGGAGCCCAAATAGTGGATTAAATCTAGTACAGAATGGCAGGGGGTGAGCAACTCTGTGTTAAAGCTCATTTAAAATTCTATCAGCCACATGAAGTTTCAGAACAAAAGAAAACAGCCTGTTTCATACTGGTGGTGAGCAACTGCGGGCCAGTATGAAATGTGATGCAAAATGTGGATGAGGAGTTAAGGAAAAAAACCATTCTATTGATTTTCATCCTCCTTCTGGTTCTTAGCCAAATATAACAATTTGTTTCATATTTTGCGTAGGGCACCTTCTATGGCAGCAGTTTCTTGCTTTGACAAACGTCACTTTCTTAACAATAAGGATGTACAGAAAAGGAGCCAGCAATTCCTCTAGCTGTACAGAAGTACCTGCTGGGGATTGAAGACTACCCACTTCATGACAAGTCATGATACATTTCCACTATTAAAACCAGCAGAGTATCTATTTGACACAGGTTGACAAAGGATAGGTCCTGGTTTATTCTTGAGATCCATTTTACTCTAAAAAATATCCTGATTTGTGAAACAAATTTTATCATCATCATACCTAAGGCTCATGTGTTCCCCTTACAAGAAATGCTGGTGTTACAATTTGGCAGCAAAGTAGAATAAACTTTGTAATATAGGCAAGTATGAAATGATATCTGAACACCACCTCTGTCACCTTGCACTTATCAGGATGTTTGCTAAGGCAATGGGTCCACATATTTCACCATATTTGAATAACCTGCACGTAGCAGATTATTCATGTACACACCAGTCAACATGTACACACTCATACTATGTCGTAGCAGCCTTTTGGAAATGAAAGTTTCTAAAATTCAAGTAAAGTGGAGCACAGCTGTATAATATTGTCTTATTTAAGCTTTAGAGTTTTTTTAAGAGGTATGGTTCAGGTGACTTATGAAAGGGATTTTTCCATTTGAATAAAACCTAAAACCTTGTATATGTCTCAGATCTTCCTTTTATAGGGATACTAAGAAGCAGTCCAGAGTGTGTGTGTGTGTGTGTGTGTGTGTGTGTGTGTGTGAGAGAGAGAGAGAGAGAGAGAGAGAAAGGATACTTTTTCAGATTTTCTTGAGGAATACCACTTAAATAATTAATTTGCTAACATTTAGGGGTGTTGGTATTCCCCCTTTTCCAAAAAACTTGTAATTTCCCTTCAGGGTCCCTCTAAAACATAGGTACATAAGTATCCTGGGATGTACACTGAAATGTTGTTAGTACATAGAAAAAGAGGGATGGATGAATAAAATTTAGTCTATAGACTATTGTACAAGAGTTAGAAGGATTAAACTATATATATCAATCAAATAGGTCTTAAAAAATAACATTGAAAATGATAAAAAATTGAGGTAAAATTAAGTGGATGTCACAAAGTTTTGTGTAAAATTAAAAATGAAAAAATATTACAAATATCTATGGATATATATTCAAGTAAAAATGATTAAAACTTTAATTATAAGGGTAGGTTAAATATACATATATTAAATAAGAATTAGCCTTTTGACTTGTTGATATTTTGAATTTGATTACTATTTCATTAATTGTTATTTTTAAAATAATTTTCCTTTCCTCTTCTTGGGTTTATTTTATTATTCTTTCACTAATATCTTAAGTTAGCGGTTTAATTAATTTATTTTCAGTGTTTACTGATTTCTGGTATGTTTTAAATATGCCTTAGGTATTTTCAAATATATAACTTTTTTTTGAATTACTGATTTTTTTTTCTGATTTCTAATTTAATTGCATTGTGGTCGGAGAAAAGGTTCTGCATGATAATTTCTTGAAATTTTCTGACATTTCCTATATGGTCTTGGACATGGTCAAGTTGTGTTTGAAGTTTCATGTGTATCTGAGAATAATGTTTATTCTTGAAATGATGTAATTGTTGATTTCTCATATACCTATAATATTTCTTTATATATTGTGATGGCAAGTTATTAGAGACATCAAAGTTTAGAATAATTTCTGTAAATTGAGTCGTTATCATTGTTTTGTGATCTTTTCTATACTATTCAGGGGTTTATGCCTTTAAGAAGACCCTGTCATATCGATATAGATTTACCAGCTTTCTCTTGGCTAATATATACCTTACCTAATTTTCTATCCTTTGTCTATTGGTTTTCTCATGGCCTTATGTTTAGGTGTGACCCTTGTAAACAGTGCAGTCCTTTGTTTTTTTCTTAATTTAGTTCACCCTTTAATGGTAAATTTAACCCATTTATATTTGTTAGTATTACTTCTTATATTTGGATTCATTACCATTTTATTTCTTGTTTTGTATATTTCTCCTTTGTTTCACTACTTCACCTTTAATGCATCATTCACATTGTTTTTATTTTCAGATTTAATTTTTCCCCTCTATTGCTTTAGTAGTTACCGTTCAACTTTAACAGGTATATTTACCTTAAAGTCTGTGTTAATCACTATTTCTACTCCTATTTGTATAACACGTGGACCTTAGAATTTTAAAAATCAAATCATCATCTGTCTAATCTTACTTATCATTGTCCTATATTTTAATTCTATATTTTCTTTCTCCCCCAATTAGATATTTTGTTGTTTCACACAGACCGTGCGTATTTAGATTTACCCACATGCTTACCACTTTCTTTGCTCAGCATCACTTATTGCATCTCCAGCTTTCCTTCTGTGCTTGTTTACTGTCTTTCAGATATACCATCAGAAGTTTTTTTAAAGTGAATATTTATTGGAGGTAAATTCATTCACTTTTAGCTTACCTAAATAAGGGTTTAGTTTTTCTTTTATATTTAATTATATTTTATTTGGAATAATTTCAAACATAGAAAATATGTAAGAGTACAAATAGTGCATTCATAATCTGTACCTATAATCCCACTTGTTTACTTTTTACTAAATGTACTTTATCATCCTTCCACCCCCTCTTCATTTTCAGCATTCAGTATATTACCACGTTGCCAGAAAGAGCTGTTTTTGTTATTATGTGACATTTTTACATTAGCCTGGCTTATTTACCAATGCAGATTTCCAAAGGAGAATAGAAGTGTAACTATGTGAATCTCTGTGGCTTTTTGTTGAAATGGAAATGCAGGTCTGAGAGATTACTGGTTTGGAGGAAGTTCACACAGAAAAAAAGTATGACCGTGTTTCTATCATAGCAGCAGTATATTTGTATTATATTATTTTGTTTCCTTAGTCATTTACATTTTTTAAACTCTTAAATCCAATTAACTTGTATACTAAAGTCTACACCATTTTTATCTACTAATAAGAAGATAGAATAATGGATTGTTTCTCCCAAAAGTATTATTCATTTAAATGGTTGTCAACTGCATATTTAAAGGGTTGTCAACTGCATATCTAACTGCTCAATATAAAATATAGCATTTAATTTCTATAGTAACAACATTAGTAGTAATATTTTCCTCTTCTCATATAAATGAAGACATAGTTGCTCCAGGTTACAGAGCTAAAAAGTGGCAGATTAAATTCAAATCCAATCTCTCTGATGCTAAAACCTGTGTTCTTAATCATTATACACTCTGTCTCCAATTTTATATTTAGGTAATATATAATCTAATTAGATTATATATTATCTAAATGAGATTTCACAGGTTTAATATAAAAATGTATCATTTAACATTATCTCAATAATAATATGCATTGTTTCTGTGCAAAGTGGGAAATGCTATACACAGTCGAATGTTTGGTTAATTACACACTGTAAATGGTTGCTCAAATGAACTACTGCTTGATAAGGTATGAAACAAATCTTAATCTGTAATATGCATTTAAAAGTAGCATTTATAGCTTTAAAGTAAGTCATCACTCGTTTCTGAAGTAGAGAGGTAAGAATCTGCATCTGCTTAAATCTACTATAATTTATACACAGAGATACTCAGTTGGTCCTCTTTTATAAGGGAGATGCAACTTGGCAAGATATTGCAAAAGACTTAATTTAGGATATTAAAGGAATCACGTTAACTGATGGTTATGCTTTATAACTAATTTTATTTTTTAAAAAGTCCTGAGCTGTATTTCCTTTGTATTTATAAGGTATAATTTTTAAATGTTTTGGCTCATTTGCACGTGGCTGGTTTCTGAATTTTAGCACAATCCAGTACTTAGTTTAGTGTAACCTCTGGTGTACCTGCCAAATATTTTAAAAGGATGACTATAAGATAGAAATTAAGATTATAACCACACATTTTCAAGCCTAAGCTACATGGACAGAGCATTAGAAAATGAAAATAAGAAAACATTTCTGTTGCAGTTTCATTTCTGTTACAGTGTAATAATATGGAAAAAAAATTATTTATGATGATGTTTAACTTGTATCCATAATGTTTTAAAATGTTGCATTGCATAAATTTTGGGAATTTGGTTGAAAATGTATGCGTGAACTAGGTTTTGGAGTAATTGTTCTCTTTGTATTGGTGAAATGTGAACTGCCATGTCTTCATATGACCACTTGATGGAACTCTTTCATTTTGCTTTCAGTAGTCTCCAAGCAGTGACAGCCTTAAACTTCCGGCAAGGTATGAGGGAATCTCTTAAAAAAAAAAAAAGAAAGCTTAGAAGAGCTCATTATTTAACCTGCTATAGGATTATAGTTCTCTATACAATATTAGCAAATCAATATGTCACTATAAAAGAATAAAATTCTACTTTATCGCAAATGAATTTTTGTTCCCTGAAATTTTTACAGAAAGCAAATGTTAAATTATCCTAAATATTTTAATGTAATCTTATTCAAAATATTATTTTTTTGTATAATTAAGACAGAAGCTCTATATCTGCCATGTCTTTAAAGTTAATAGTCTGTACAAATATTATCAGGAAATTTTGCTAGAAGCACACCCAGGGTCTGTGGGGTTAAAGGTTGTTAGGTTTATAGTTCCTAGCAATTATCTCAGTTGGGGAAGGTAGTTTGGGAAGGGGAGAGATTGCTATAATAAAGCCAAGTTTCCAATTAAGTCATATGAAGCAATTAGGAATAACTAGAAGTAAAATTCAGAGAGAAAATCACAGTATTTTCATTTCCACAGTGTCAACTATACATCATAAAAAGGGTGGTGGATTAGGCATCAATGCCCTATTTGTGACCTTGTCACTTAAACTTTCTGAAGTTTTACATAAAATAGAAATAATTATATGTTCTCTTGAGAGGTCCAAATATAATAAAATTCACCATCATAATATATTTGTAAACTTTTAAAAACATCATATATATGTTAGTTGTTGGAATTACTACACTGATGTAGAGAAAGTACACAGCAAGTGTGTCAAGAAGATATTACAGAGAAGGCCAGTCTTCAGTGATTCTGTACTGCAAAATCTTTCGCATCTAGAATGTTCCATAAAGCCTGGCAGAAATCTGAATAAGTGAGCACTCTTAAGTTTACTGTTCTTTAAGTGATCTCTGCTACTTCAGTGGCATCTACTCTTAAGCTAACTGTTGCCAAATCCATTTCTCTAGTTCTGAATCTCCACCCTAACTCTACTGTTCTATTGGCTATTTTCTCCTCGATATTTCAGTCATTTCAATTTTGCAAAAACGTTGTATCCACTTTACTGATGTACATTTTGTTCTCCAAACTGATGACCATAATTTTCTTTTTCTTTCTGTTACTAGCCCACAGTAGTAAGCAAGCAATTAACCACTGAATGAATAAAACATTGTGAAGATCAAGACATAGCTCAGAACAAATGTTGATAATGTTAAGCATTAAGTTGCTTTATTGTTATTCAATTAGGTACTGGTTTATATAATATTACTTTCATTTTGGTGACTGTATTTCTGATCTGTACAAAGCATTGAAAATATAAGGCAGTAAATGTGCCTTTCTTTTCAGGTAGTATGGAAGAATTTCCATTGCTGCACTAATGACAAAAATTCAATTAAATCTCTTTTAGGGATAAGTTAACAAATATTATTAATATTTTTCCTGTATGCACACTTTCTCTCCTTGAATTATTGGCATGAAGGAATTCAGTTAAAGAAATGACCTTCCATGTGAAAAGCTGTAAAAATAAAGTCTGTATTATTCTCACTTCAAAATAAAGCTATAAGGTCAAATATATTCACTGTACCAAAAATTACACATGGTTTCTATACGCCTGTGATATGCCATGTACTTTTGAAGGTGTTGTGGATAAAGTAACGAACAAAAATAGACATGTCCTTACTCTCGTGTAACTTGTGAGGGAGGCCCAATATAAACAAGTATCTTGTTTATATTTTATTTCAGGTTATGATAAGACTATCAAGAAATGTGAAGCAGGGCAAGGTGTGGAGTAACAGAGACTGTTTTTCCTAATGGGTTGTCAGAGAAGATTTTTCTAAAGAAAAACTTCGGGGTAGAAACCTGCATAAAGGAAAGAAGAAAGTCTTTTAGAGAAAAATGTCAGGCAGTAGGATTTGTAAGACTTTGAGGTGAGACCATTCTTGACATATTTGAAGAAGAGCTTAGATGTCCAGTGTGGACAAAGCAGAGGGAGCGGGAAGTGACAGATAATAAAGTGGGAGGTTGAGGCAGAGGCCAGATCTCCTGTGACCTGGTAGGTCACAAAAAGGAGTTTGAATTTTATTCTATGTGTGTAGGAAAGCCATTGAAAGATCTTAATAGAGAGTGGTTACAATTGAATATGTAAATTTTGATGTCACAAGTATAAGAAGGATGGAGTTTAAAGTTATGTCGTTAGATATTACTTGTTCTCAAACTTTTTGGTCTCAGGACCCCTCTACACTTAAAAAAAATATATTCGGTACTCTGAAGAACTTTTGCTTATGTGGGTTTTATCTCTTAATATAAATTAAAACAGAAATTCTCAAAATACTTATATATTAATTCATTTAAAAATAAGAGTAATGTGCTCTTAATTGAATAAGATTTTTATAAAGAGTAATTATATTTTCCAAAACAAAAAAAGAGTTAGAAAAAAGGGATTGCTTAAATTTATACATATCTACATATTTCTTCAATGGCTTTGTAATAAAAGACAGCTGGCTCTCATATCTGCTTCTACTTTTAGTCTGTTGAGATATCATTTGCCGTGTTGCCTTTGAAAAATCCAAGCTTGTAACTGTGAGAGAATAAAATAGTTAAAAGGAAATAACATCTTATTATTGTGAAATTGTTTTGACTTTTTGGATCCACTCAGGGACAGCCGAGCATCTCTAGACCACACTTTATGGACCTCTGATTGAGAGACTGATTATAGAGAAGAGATATCTTAGGACTAAACTAGGACAGTCCAACATTTGGAGTATGAAGCAAAGAAAGTTCTAGAAAATGACATTTAGATTATTTTTATAGTTCTGTGGAAGTGTTTTTCGTGAATCCCAGTTTTCCATTTGGTCAGCATATTTTTCTTTCTAGGTTCACACACACTTAACCTTTTTATTGACTGTAAGGAAATGTATACACGTATGCCCTAATTCTGGCATAGCATAAGCTGTTTTTTAATAATGAGAGCATAATTTATAGGTAAACATGTGTCAATCAAAGGACGCAGATATAGGTACTAAAATCAGTAAAAAGGGCACATTCTATATCTTTTTTTCCTCATTTACTAGACTTAAAATTTCAAGTGGACAGGATATCACTTGTTCTTTCTGGGATCCTTGATATTACAGTACTTGTCATAGAGTGGGTGTGCAATGCTTATAATTTGTGAATGACTTAATTCCAAGGGACCCCACTGAACAAGAGCGGGCTTATGCTCCTCATTCCCGAGGAACAACTAGAGGTGAGGCCTTACTGGTGGCCATGCAAGGCTATTTCTGAGATGCCAGATCTAATATCATAAAAATCAAGTACGTGAAAATAGAATGAAACCTGGCCTTCTCTCTTTTCTTCTGGAGATGAAACTAATGATGTTCTCAGAAAATTCCCAGTCAAGATTTTGGACAACAGCTAAAGATAGAGTTACTCCATTAGAATAGGATTTTCTGATAAATTAGAGGACACTTATTTAAATTTGAACTTCAGATAAACCACAGGTAATTTGGGACATACTTATACTAAAAAGTTATTTTTTGTTTGGGTGAAATTTAATTTTAAGTGGGTATCCTGTACTTTTATTTGCTAAATCCAGTAATTCTATGTTAGGAATACTTTGGGTATATGAGAGTGAGATAGACGTTCTGGAAACCTCCAGTGACCTACTTTTGTTAGGCCATCTATCAAAGTCAAGGAGCTGAGAAGATAGATGAGTAGGGCTAAATGTTTCAGGCAGTTGGGAAAAGTGTTTGGATGGAGTGTCTTTCAAGAAAAGGAAAAGAAAGGAAGGTAGCCTTAGAGAGAAATTAAATTGTCTGTTCTTAGACATGATTTTATTAAAAATATATTGGATTAGAAAAATTGATGCTTTCTCAGACGAGAAGAAAGCCCCATGTAAGCACAATAGATCATGTGAGGGAGATAAAGCACTTGCTGTAGAATTAAACTGTATTCAAATATATTCTGATAAAGCAAGTATGAGAGAGGATAGATAATACTATAGGAAACTGTTGACTGAAAAAAATGCACGATGTGAGAGTTAAGTTTTATTTGGGACAAAATGAGGACTATAGCCTGGGAGACAGTCTCCCAGATTGCTCTGAGGTACTAGCTCCTAGAAGGTCGGGGGTAGGTCAGTGTATATGTGATTTTAGTGAAGGTGGTACATGCAGTCAAGGACACATTTTGGCAGAGGCTTGCTGCTGGTCATGAGGAGCAGATGTCACCATTAATGATTTAGTGCTTTTCTAGATATGAGGAGATGCAAGAATTTGGGCTCATGAAATCTTCTCTTGAAAATATCTGACTATCTGAAGGCCTTTTCTGCCAGTTTTCCCCAGAGCAGAGTGCCTCATTCCTGATCTCCACCCTGAACACCTTTCAGGGTGTGTTAAATGTCAGCAACAGCAGTGGCTAGTGCCTTCGTCCTCGTAGAGGCAGATGGCAGGTGACAATTTTTAGTTGGCAAAACTAAACTGGTCTTCTTCTCTGAAAAACAGTAGGCTCATGTGACCTGTGGAGGGCCTAAGAGATTCATAATGAGAGAAGACGTAGATTCAACTAAGAGTTATATAACATTTTTAGCAGTGATATATGCAAGAAAAGTCAAGCTTATGTGAAGTAAGAAGTAACAGAATTATTCCCAAATATGTGATAAAGACATTAAAAAGTGCCATGACTGAGAGAACTCCAGGGTCCTAAGAGACTCATTAGCAGATTCTAAGGGAAGTTGCTAATGAATAAGAAAAGCTGTTAAACAGACTTTGAAAATCTCCGAAGAACTGGGACATGCTTTAAAAAAATCTTGAGGTAAATGCAATATGATAAGATTTAGACAAAAAATTTAACTATCTTAGGGTATAAAATTGCAGTGGTATTATAGGCTGTAACATGTCAGACACAAATAGCTTCAGGATTTTGAATATTGTTTAAAGAGACCAAAAAGAAAGAAGACCTTTCTACCAAAAGTCGCTACTATATTAAAACCTTAGAATATCTTAATAACATAAGCAGCTGACTAGATTCAAACTGCATGAGAAAAACGCAATGATTGCAAAAATTTGATGCAGTATTTTTAACATCAAAAAAAGGCATGGGCTATTTGAATTTGGTCTTTAAGTGTAGCTGAGTGTTTGGAATTAAAATCAGATCTCTAGCATCCTAACTCTGCTGTGGTGACTTTTGGGGGCTATTTTCTGACAATGATGCTGTGATGTTTACTTGCCAAACTACTTGAAGACCAGCTTTTTGGTTATTCAAATATCAGGGGTTGAAATTCATTATCCATTATATATATGTCTATCTATCTGGCTATCTCTGAAATACAAAGCAATTGCATATGGAACAGACTTATTTAGCTTAACTAAAGCTGCAGAAGAGTAGAGGGAGATTGGTTCAAGATGGCAGAGTAGAAGGACATGCTCTCACTGCCTCTTGGGAGAGCACCGGAATCACTACTATCTCCTGAACAATCTTTGACAGGAAGATACTGGAACTCACCAAAAAAGATACCCCACATCCAAAGACAAAGGAGAAGCCACAATGAGACAGTAGGAGGGGCACAATCACAATAAACTCAAATCCCATAACTGCTGGGTGGGTGACTGATAAACTGGAGAACACTTATACCACAGAAGTCCACCCACTGGAGTGAAGGTTCTGAGCCCCACATCAGGCTTCCCAACCTGGGTGTCTGGCAAAGGGAGGAGGAATTCCTAGAGAATCAGACTTTGAAGGCTAGCAGGATGTGATTGGAGGACTTTGACAGGACTGGGGAAAAAAAAGACTCCACTCTTGGAGGGCCCACACAAAGTAGTGTGTGCATTGAGACCCAGGGGAAGGAGCAATGACCCCATAGGAGACTGAACCAGACCTACCTGCTAGTGTTGGAGGGTCTTCTGCAGAGGCAGGGGGTGGCAATGTCTCACTGTGACGACAAGGACACTGACAGCAGAAGTTCTGGGAAGTACTCCTTGGTATGAGCCCTCCCAGACTCTGCCATTAGCCCCACCAAAGAGCCTGGGTAGGCTCCAGTGTTGGGTCATCTCAGGTCAAACAACCAACAGGGAGGGAACTCAGCCCCCCCCATCATCAGACAAGCAGATTAAAGTTTTACTGAGCTCTGCCCACCAGAGCAACAGCCAGCTCTACCTACCACCAGTCCCCCCCATCAGAAAACTTGCTGAAGCCTCTTAAATAGCCTCATCCACCAGAGGGCAGACAGCAGAAGCAAGAAGACTACAATCCTGCAGACTGTGGACAAAAACCACATTCACAGAAAGATAGACAAGATGAAAAGGCAGAGGGCTATGTACGAGATGAAGGACCAAGATAAAACCCCAGAAAAACAACTAAATGAAGTGGAGATAGGCAACATTCCAGAAAAAGAATTCAGAATAATGATAGTGAAGATGATCCGGGACCTCGGAAAAAGAATGGAGGCAAAGATCGAGAAGATGCAAGAAATGATTAACAAAGACCTAGAAGAATTAAAGAACAAACAGAGATGAACAATACAATAACTGAAATGAAAACTACACTAGAAGGAATCAATAGCAGAATAACTGAGGCAGAAGAACGGATAAGTGACCCGGAAGACAGAATGGTGGAATTCACTGCTTCAGAACAGAATAAAGAAAAAAGAATGAAAAGAAATGAAGACAGCCTAAGAGACCTCTGGGACAACATTAAACGCAACAACATTCACATTATAGGGGTCACAGAAGGAGAAGAGAGAGAGAAAGGACCCGAGAAAATATTTGAAGAGATTATAGTCGAAAACTTACCTAATATGGGAAAGGAGATAGCCACCCAAATCCAGGAAGTGCAGAGAGTCCCATACAGGAAACACCCAAGGAGAAACACACCAGGAAACATAGTAATCAAATTGGAAAAAATTAAAGACAAAGAAAAATTATTGAAAGCAGCAAGGGAAAAATGACAAATAACATACAAGGGAACTCCCATAAGGTTAACAGCTGATTTCTCAGCAGAAACTCTACAAGCCAGAAGGGAGTGGCATGACATATTTAAAGTGATGAAAGGGAAGAACCTACAAACAAGATGACTTCACCTGGCAAGGATCTCATTCAGATTCGATGGAGAAATCAAAAGCTTTAGAGACAAGCAAAATCTAAGAGAATTCAGCACCACCAAACCAGCTCTACAACTAATGCTAAAGGAACTTCTCTAAGTTGGAAAACACAAGGGAAGAAAAGGACCTACAAAAACTAACCCAAAACAATTAAGAAAATAGTAATAGGAACATACATATCGATAATTACCTTAAACGTGAATAGATTAAATGCTCCAACCAAAAGACACAGACTCACTGAATGCATACAAAAACCAAACCCATAAATATGCTGTCTACAAGAGACTCACTTCAGACCTAGGGACACATACAGACTGAAAGGGAATGGAAAAAGATATTCCATGCAAATGGAAATCAAAAGAAAGCTGGAGTAGCAATACTCATATCAGATAAAATCGACTTTAAAATAAAGAATGTTACAAGAGACAAGGAAGGACACTACATAATGATCAAGGGATCAATCCAAGAATATATAACAATTATAAATATATATGCACCCAACATAGGAGCACCTCAATACATAAGCAACTGCTAACAGCTATAAAAGAGGAAATCAACAGTAACATAATAACAGTGGGGGCCTTTAACACCTCACTTGCTCCAATGGACAGATCATCCAAACAGAAAATTGATAAGGAAATACAAGCTTTAAATGACACAATAGACCAGATAGATTTAATTGATACTTATGGGTCATTCCATCCAAAAAGAGTGGATTACACTTTCTTCTGTAGTACGCATGGAACATTCTCCAGGATAGATCACATGTTGGGTCAAAAATCAAGCCTCAGTAAATTTAAGAAAATTGAAATCATATCAGACATCTTTTCTGACCACAACACTTTGAGATTAGAAATCAGTTACAGGGAAAAAAATGTAAAAAACACAAACACGTGTAGGCTAAACAATATGGTACTAAATACCCAAGAGATCACTGAAGAAATCAAAGAGGAAATTAAAAAATACCTAGAGACAAATGACAATGAAAACACGACGATCCAAAACCTATGAGATACAGCAAAAGCAGTTCTAAGAGGGAAGTTTATAGCAATACAAGCCTGCCTCAAGAAACAAGAAAAATCTCAAATAAACGGTCTAACCTTACACCTAAAGGAACTAGAGAAAGAAGAACAAACAAAGCCCAAAGTTAGCAGAAGGAAAGAAATCATAAAGATCAGAGCAGAAATAAATGAAATAGAAATAAAACAATAGCAAAGATCAGTACAACTAAAAGCTGTTTCTTTGAGAATATAAACAAAATTGATAATCCATTAGCCAGACTCATCAAGAAAAAAGGGAAAAGACTGAAATCAATAGAATTAGAAATGAAAAACAAGAAGTAACAACTGACACTGCAGAAATACAAAGGATCATGAGAGATTACTACAAGCAACTCTATGCCAGTAAAATGGACAACCTGGAAGAAATGGACAAATTCTTAGAAAAGCACAACCTTGTGAGACTGAACCAGAAAGAAATAGAAAATATAAACAGACCAATCACAAGCGCTGAAATGAGACTGCTGTTAAAAGTCTTCAGGCAAACAAAAGCCCAGGACCAGATGGCTTCACAGGCGAATTCTATCAAACATTTAGGGACAAGCTAACATCTGTCCTTCTCAAACTCTTCCAAAATGTAGCAGAGGGAGGAACATTCCCAAACTCATTCTACAAGGCCACCATCACCCTGATACCAAAACCAGACAAAGATGTCACAAAGAAACAAAACTACAGGCCAATATCACTGCTGAACATAGATGCAAAAATCCTCAACACAGTACTAGCAAACAGAATCCAACAGCACATTAAAAGGATCATACACCATGATCAAGTGGGGTTTACCCCAGGGATGCAAGGCTTCTTCAATATGCGCAAATCAATCAATGTGATACACCATATTAACAAATTGAAGAATAAAAACTGTATTATCATCTCAGTAGATGCAGAAAAAGCTTTTGATAAAATTGAACACCCATTTATGATGAAAACTCTCCAGAAAATGGGCATAGCGGGAACCTACCTCAACATAATAAGGCCATATAAGACAAACCCCCAGGGAACATCGTTCTCAATGGTGAAAAACTGAAAGCATTTCCTCTAATATCAGGAACAAGACAAGGATGTCCACTCTCACCACTATTACTCAGCATGGTTTTGGAAGTCCTAGCCACGGCAATCAGAGAAGAAAAAGAAATAAAAGGAATCAAATAGGAAAAGATGTAAAACTGTCACTGTTTGCAGATGACATGATACTATACATAGAGAATCCTAAAGATGCTACCAGAAAACTACTAGAGCTAATCAATGAGTTTGGTAAAGTATCAGGATACAAAATTAATGCTCAGAAATCTCTTGCATTCCTATACACTAATGATGAAGAATCTTAAATGGAAATTAAGGAAACACTCCCATTTACCACTGCAACAAAAAGAATAAAATACCTAGGAATAAACCTACCTAAGGAGCCAAGAGACCTGTATGCAGAAAATTATAAGACACTGATGAAAGAAATTAAAGATGCTACAAACAGATGGAGAGATATACCATGTTCTTGGATTGGAAAATCAACATTGTGAAAATGTCTGTACTACCCAAATCAATCTACAGAGTCAGTGCAATCCCTATGAAATTACCAATGGCATTTTTTACAGAAGTAGAACAATAAATCTTAAAATTTGTATGGAGACACAAAAGATCCAGAATAGCCAAAGCAGTCTTGAGGGAAAAAAATGGAGCTGGAGGAATCAGACTCCCTGACTTTATACTATACTACAAAGCTACAGTAATCAAGACAATATGGTACTGGCAGAAAAACAGAAATATAGATCAATGGAACAGGACAGAAAGCCCAAGGAAAAATCCACACCCCTATGGTCAACTAATCTATGACAAAGGAGGCAAGGATATACAATGGAGAAAAAGACAGCCTCTTCAGTAAGTGGTGCTAGGAAAACTGGACAGCTACATGTAAATGAATGAAATTAGAACACTCCCTTACACCATACAGAAAAATAAGCTCAAAATGGATTAAAGGCCTAAATGTAAGACTGGACACTATAAAACTCTTAGAGGAAAACATAGGAAGAACACTCTTTGACATAAATCACAGCAAGATCTTTTTTGATCCATCTCCTAGAGTAAGGGAAATAAAAACAAAGTTAAACAAATGGGACCTAATGAAATTTAAAAGCTTTTGCAAAACAAAGGAAACTACAAACAAGATCAAAAGACGACCCTCAGAATGGGAGAAAATATGTGCAAACAAATCAATGGACAAAGGATTAATCTCCAAAATATATAAACAGCTCATGCAGCTCAATATTAAAAAAACAAACAACCCAATTCAAAAATGAGCAGAAGACCTAAATAGACATTTCTCCAAAGAAGGTATACAGATGGGCAAAAAGCACATGAAAAGCTGCTCAACATCACTAATTATTAGAGAAATGCAAATCAAAACTACAATGAGGTATCACCTCACACCAGTTAGAATGGGCATCATCAGAAATCTACAAACAACAAATGCTGGAGAGGGTGTGGAGAAAATGGAACCCTCTTGCACTGTTGGTGGCAATGTAAATTGATACAGCCACTATGGAGAACAGCATGGAGGTTCCTTAAAAAACTAAAAATAAAATTACCATATGACCCAGCAATCCCACTACTGGGCATATACCCAGAGAAAACCATAATTCAAAAAGACACATGCACCCCAGTGTTCATTGCCACACTATTTACAATAGCCAGGACATGGAAGCAACCTAAATGCTGATCAACAGACGAATGGATAAAGAAGTTGTGGTACATATATACAGTGGAATATTACTGAGCCATAAAAAGGAATGAAATTGGGTCATTTGTAGAGATGTGGATTTATCTAGAGACTGTAATACAGAGTGAAGTAAGTCAGAAAGAGAAAAACAAATATTGTATATTAATGCATATGTGTGGAGCCTTAAAAGTGGTACAGATGAACCTGTTTGCAGGACAGAAATTGAGACACAGATGTAGAGAACAAAAGTATGGACACCAAGGGGGATAAGCGGCAGTAGGGGGCGGGGGGGTATGATGAAATGGGAGATTGGGCTTGACATGTGTACACTAATGTGTATAAAATGGATAACTACTAAGAACCTGCTGTATAAAAAAGTAAATCAAATAAAATTTAAAGCTGCAGAAGTGGATATTTAGAGGATAAGAACAAGGATTTAATATATTTAGTATTTGTTTGTTTAAAAAATTTTCCATTACTTTGAAACCAGAAAAGAGTTAAAGTATAAATTATCATGGAATATTAATAAAACTTTATCATTTCTATTTGTTTTGCTCAACTGTGTTTGGTAAGTGTGCAGTAGAATCATGGCATTTCAGTAGTGTCTCATAAATATTTGAAAATCTATAACGTAGCACTGTTAAAATTTCTAGTGTACAAACTTTTTAAATGCTATGGCGTGCTGGCTTAAATCATTACATGTTGGGGTGCTCCATACAGACCATAATGTTTTTCTTAAAGCAACATTCGTATCACACACATTGAAGCATGTGACACTATATGACATCGTGTTTTTAGGAGAATTAATGTTTTAATAGTACAGTGCGTAATATGTTGTAAAACTTTGTATTGAAGCTTTAAAGAGAAAAATAAGAGAAAACTGCACACATTCTGACTGGTTTTCACAGTAAGAGTAAGCAAAACTTCTAAAACATCATGAAGTGGATATAACAACAACAAGCAAAGCAGGGGAGGTGTATTCATTTTTTCTTTGCTTCCTCAAGGAAAGATTAAAAAAATTTTTTTTATCATAGCTGGCCTTCACGTCTAAAGAAAAACAAGTCTAATGTTTTCAATGGATTTTCTAGTATCTTTCTTTGGCAAGATACCTGCTTGGTCTGGCCTGATTCATCTGTGGCAGACATACATCACTGTGTAGGGTTTGCTGTGCTGCTATTTCTTCTTCTTGGTGTGAGTGTTGAAAAGGCCATTCCTGTGTATCCTGCTGTGTACAGGGCCTGCTACTGTGGCTTTGCCTCTGTGTCCTTCATGCTGTGATGCTTTTGTACCAATTGAGCCCACAGATACCTTCTACATGGCAGCCTGGTCTGCACTGGGGTGTCTCTTTGAAAAGGTAGCATGAAGCATGTTACCACTTGTATTGATTATCTGTTTCTGTGTAATAAACCACCCAAAATGTAATGGCTTGAAACCACAGCTATTTTATTGCTAATGATTCCATGGGGCAGTGATTTGGGCAGGCCTAAACAGGGATAGCTTATGTATGTTTGACAAGGTTCTGGCTGGAGAGCTGAACTGAAGCGGGTAGATTCAACTTGACCTCATTTACACATCTGGGGCTTGGGGGTTTGCTGTTGGCTGGATTGCCACTTTTGTCCTCTATGTACACTCCTTCTCTACTGTAGTCTCTCCTCCTCCAGGGCCTGTCTCTCCATGTGTCCACCACCTCTAGCAGGAAAACATGCATTCTCTATGTGGGAGTTGGGTTCCAAGATGGAAAGTAGTAGCTAGAGGACCTGAGCTCAAAATCCCAAAACATGACTTTTGTCACCTTCTGTTGGACATAGCAAGCCACGAGCACAGCCCAGATTCAAGAGTGGAGCAAGTAGACTTCAACTCCTGATGGGAGGAGTGAAACACTTTACAAAGAGGCGTAGGCATGTTGATTGGTAGATGGCTCTTAACCTTTAAGCAGAATGCTTTTAGGAATGACTTGCAGTGGTCTTTGAAAAGGGACCACTGCATCTGATAGCCTTTTCCTTTGAGGGGCAGAAGTATGAACTTCAAGTTTTTCTCTCTGTGATTTCCTGAAGAAAAAAAAGAAAAAGTACCTGGTTGTTTGTGATTACAATGTTAAGTAAAAAATAGTTTGAAATTTCGGTCTAATCACCTTCTTCTCAGATAGCTCAGCTGGTTAATTCAGGGGAACTACATGCTTCTATCGGTCTTGTATTTCTCTCTTCGAGGTAAGCAAGTCACTTGTAGTGATTTTAGATGGTAAAATGTGGAGATTTGGGTGATATTTCCTTGGAAATAAGCACACTCAGAACTGAATGAACAAAATTGGAAATCCATTGTTGCAGGAGGAAATAATGTTCAATACTTCATAGCTGGCATCAATTCTGTTTGCTGGAATTTTTTTTGGTGGGGGAGAGCAGTACTTATTTGCAGGTAAATTGCACAATTCTACTTCCCAATTCATTTAATAAAGAAACTTTTTGTCTCACTAACTTGAATCTATGTTTATGTGATGTTGTCCTATTGTTTTGCTTAAAGCCTTTCGGTGTCTTCCCATGGCACGTAAAAAAGAGTGGAAATTCCTTGGTGTGACACTGAAAGCCCTGACTTGTTTCCAGATATAATTTATCATGCCCCATCTCTCAACCTATGCCTCAGCCAATCAAACTTCTTGTACATCTCCCAGTTACAGTGTGGGTCAAACCTGTAAGACTCTGCTATTTCAACTCTCCCTGTTGAAGCATCTTATTTTGGCCCCTGACAAATCATGTCCAGAGACACTGCTGCTCTTTCTAGTCTTAGCTCAAGTATTAACTCTTAAATAAATCTCCCTTAGATTACCTTTTCTTATTGTTACGGAACTCAGGTTTGGCTGCTCACTGCTGAAAAGCCAATAATTCGAGAGGCAAGTGTCAATAGAAAGTAAAGGTGATTTAATCATAAAAGCCCATAATCTGGGGAGACGGTAAACTTGTGTCCTGAGGCCAAGTGAAGATTCTCCTCAGCCATGACAGTTCTTAAAGAAGAAAAAGGGGGAAGAATCTCAGTGACTCATCAAGGCAGGAGGTTGGGTTCTTTATCATTCTCCATTGCATGCAACTGGCCGACTCTCTCTTCATATACTATCTTGCCCACATCATCTGCCTGCAGGATTGCTAAGGGGGCTGTTGATGGGGTCGGGGAGAGCTAGACGTTTTTTAAATTAATTATTTTATACAGCAGGTTCTTATTAGTCATCAATTTTATACACATCAGTGTATACATGTCAATCCCAATTGCCCAATTCATCACACCACCATCCCCACCCCCCTGCGGCTTTCCCCCCTTGGTGTCCATACGTTTATTCTCTACATCTGTGTCTCAACTTCTGCCCTGCAAACCGGATCATCTGTACCATTTTTTTATGTCCCACATACATGCGTTAATATACGATATTTGTTTTTCTGACTTACTTCGCTCTGTATGACAGTGTCTAGATAAATCCACATCTCTACAAATGACCCAATTTCATTCCTTTTTATGGCTGAGTAATATTCCATTGTGTATATGTACCACATCTTCTTTATCCATTTGTCTGTCGATGGGCATTTAGGTTGCTTCCATGTCCTGGCTATTGTAAATAGTGCTGCAGTGAACATTGGGGTGCGTGTGTCTTTTCGAATTATGGTTTTCTTTGCATATATGCCCAATAGTGGGATTGCTGGATCATATGGTAATTCTATTTTTAGTTTTTTAAGGAACCTCCATGCTGTTCTCCATAGTGGCTGTATCAATTTACATTGCCACCAACAGTGCAAGAGGGTTCCATTTTCTCCACACCCTCTCCAGCATTTGTTGTTTGTAGATTTTCTGGTGACGCCCATTCTAACTGGTGTAAGGTGATACCTCATTGTAGTTTTGATTTGCATTTCTCTAATAATTAGTGATGTTGAGCAGCTTTTCATGTGCTTTTTGTCCATCTGCATGTCTTCTTTGCAGAAATGTCTGTTTAGGTCTTCTGCCCATTTTTGGATTGGGTTGTTTGTTTTTTTAATATTGAGCTGCATGAGCTGTTTATATATTTTGGAGATTAATCCTTTGTCCGCTGATTCGTTTGCACATATTTTCTCCCATTCTGAGGGTTGTCTTTTCATCTTGTTTATGGTTTGCCTTTTTTGCAAAAGCTTTGAAGTTTCATTAGGTCCCATGTGTTTGTTTTTATTTCCCTTACTCTAGGAGCTGGATCAAAAAAGATCTTGCTGTGATTTATGTCAAAGAGTGTTCTTCCTATGTTTTCCTCTAAGAGTTTTATAGTGTCTGGTCTTACATTTAGGTCTCTAATCCATTGTGAATTTATTTTTGTGTATGGTTTTAGGGAGTGTTCTAATTCTTTCTTTTACATGTAGCTGTCCAGTGTTCCCACCACCACTTTTTGAAGAGACTGTCTTTTCTCCATTGTATATCCTTGCCTCCTTTGTCATAGATTAGTTGACCATAGGTGCGTGGGTTTATCTCTGGGCTTTCTATCTTGTTCCATTGATCTATGTTTCTGTTTTTGTACCAGTACCATATTGTCTTGATTACTGTAGCTTTGTAGTGTAGTCTGAAGCCAGGGAGTCTGATTCCTCCAGCTCTGTTTTTTTCCCTCAAGACTGCTTTGGCTATCCAGGGTCTTTTGTGTCTCCATGCAAATTTTAATATATGTTGTTGTAGTTCTGTAAAAAATGCCATTGGTAATTTCATAGGGATTGCATTGAATCTATAGATTGCTTTGGGTAGTGTAGTCGTTTTCACAATATTGATTCTTCCAATCCAAGAATACGGTATACTTCTCTGTTGGTATCATCTTTAATTTCTTTTATCGGTGTCTTACAGTTTTCTGCATAGAGGTCTCCTGGCTCCTTAGGTAGGTTTATTCCTAGGTATTTTATTTTTTTTGTTGCAATGGTAAATGGGAGTGTTTCTTTAATTTCTGTTTCTGTTTTTTCATCATTAGTGTATAGGAATGCAAGAGGTTCCTGTGCATTAATTTTGTATCCTTCAACTTTACCAGGTTGATCGATTAGCTCTAGTAGTTTTCTGGTAGCATCTTTAGGATTCTCTATGTATAGTATCATGTCATCTGCAAACAGTGACGGTTTTACTTGTTGTTTTTATTCCTTTTATTTCTTTTCCTTCATGCATACTTTCATAGTGTGCAGTCAGGAGCGCATAAGTTAGGAGTTAGGTTAAATTGCTTAGTGATCTCATTCCTATAATTAGGTTCTTTTAAGGTTAGAGGGGAACAGAAATGGGCAAATAGGGAAAGGGCATTAGTTGCTTTCATTATGTTGAAGTGGCTGTTTTATCTCATGTGCACCAATTTCTAGACTTCCGTACATTTCTATCTTTGTATGTATTGCATTTTATTGCATTTAATTATTTGTCTTCCTCTGCCAGGTAACATGCAATATACATTTTTATTTCCCCTAAATCCTCTCTTCCTCAGACAATGCATGGCATATGTTTGGTATTTAAAAAATGATGCTTGTTGAATTATTGAACCTATACTAAAATCCTTTTTGATATTAGACTTCCCCTAGATAGGTCTCAAGCAGATACATAGTATTATCTCAGCATGGATTATCCCGATATGATTCAGAACAGATTACTCATGTATAATGTTCTGTTTTTTAATCAAGACTTGAAACATGATTAGAAGCTGAAGATATGCTAGGCTAGATTTTCTCTTCTATGCCGTAAACTAATCAGCAGACTGTTTAAGAGCAGCAAGAAAATCCCTTTTTTCTTTCCGAAGTCTGTTAAGACGCAGTGTTTTATGTACTTGCTTTTCAAGGCATACATTACTTGAGTGCAGTTAAATAAAGGAATGTTGGCTCCGCAAGCCATATTACACAGAGTATGTTTCACAGAAATGTACCTTGATATGTCACATAATTCCCATCTGCATTTGGAGGTCTTTGCTCATTATCAGTTGGAGCCGATCTCATCCAAAAGTGACAGTCCTGATGGAAATTTTCATTTGATCCTAGAAGTTACATCTAAGGCCACAGTGTTGGCCCATTTCTAATGCATGTGCCTCCTTCACCCTCTACCATGGATTTAGCTCCCCCTTTGCACAAGAA